>NC_141698.1:1047318507-1047918507 GCF_964263255.1 Lissotriton vulgaris
AACCGTTGCATTGTAAATGCTTGTTAAGATTGAAGGTTTCAGAATCAGCTTTCTCATTTTTATTCGCTCAGCCATAAAGACTTCATGGATCCTGTTGGTGGTAGTGGGGAAGTCGAATCTTAACTTAATTTGCTTTCATCCTACCCAACAGTTGTTTTAGCATTCAGTAGAGATTTTGGCATGTACAATCAGCTCTCAAGCAGAGCCACTGTAGTGTTTAATTGTCATATAAATGTTACTAAACTATAAGAATATGGGGCCTGTGACTAGTGTAACTCAGGACCCTGTCAGGCACAGCGGCCTGATAAAGGCGAGTCTTGTTTGTCCCAGTTACATATCTGGACTCACCCACATTCGCATGCGCGCTATCCTGAACTGATGGGCAGCAAAGGTGTGTATTTCAATAAAGGGGCTTTACTATCAAAATCTTTATACACAGGTATTGTTTTGTAGATATTGCCAAAAACCTTTTTTTTAAAAAAAACATTTTGTGTTGTAAGACAGTCTAAGAGGCCATTTTGTGAAGGAGAAATTAGTTTTGTTTGCATGGCAAGAACATTTCTCTTTAAGTTGTGGATTTATGTAGTTCGAGCAGTAAGAAAAAATAATTCATAATGAAGGCACTCTAAATATTCATGCAAATGATTAATCCAGATTTCAAGTTCACTCAGAGAGGACCTACATTTTCAATATTTGGCCTGTAAAAACTCTGTTTGATGATCTTCGTCGCTTTCAATTCAAATGTCAGAATTTTTCTGAAGTTTCTGGAGCTCTAAAACATCTGCCTGTTTTTCCACTTTCTCTTATTGCCTTCTCCTAAAAAAATGGGGGGAACTTCATAGGAACTGATATGAACACATTTGCTTTATTCTTGAACTGTGCAAGCAAGTGACCACAGTCCAAAAAGGATATTCGTCTTTTGAAACTTTGTTAATTCTAGAAGTTGCTCTGTGTGTGTGTGTTTGTGGCTCTGTGTGTGTGTGTTTGTGGCTCTGTGTGTGTGTGTTTGTGGCTCTGTGTGTGTGTGTTTGTGGCTCTGTGTGTGTGTGTGTGGCTCTGTGTGTGTGTGTGTGTGTGGCTCTGTGTGTGTGTGTGGCTCTGTGTGTGTGTGGCTCTGTGTGTGTGTGTGGCTCTGTGTGTGTGTGTGGCTCTGTGTGTGGCTCTGTGTGTGTGTATGTGTGTGTGGGGCTCTGTGTGTGTGTGTGGCTATGTGTGTGTGTGTGTGTGTGTGGCTCTGTGTGGATAGCTTTTTGTAGGTGGCTCTGTGTGGGTGGCTCTGTCTGTGTGAGGGTGACTCTGTGTAGGTGGCTCTATGTGAATGACTGTGTGGGTGACTCTGTGTGGGTGGCTCTGTATGTGTGTGTGGATGGCTTTGTGTGTGTGGCTCTGTGTGGGTGTAAATGCAATAGGTCATGCATTTGCGAGCGATTACGCTATTGGCATTGTAAATGACAATGCTATTTATTTAACGATTAAGCTATTGGCATTGTAAATAACAATGCCATTTATTTATGATTACAAAAAAAAGTCATGAGCAATGCCAATAGCTCTACCTTTAATAATGCCGAGACCATTGCATTGTAAATGCTTGTTTAATTCTTACCTCCCACAGCTTTCTTCTTTCTGACTCGGAGCTGACCGCCTGGACTTCCCGTGGGTGCACAAAGTAACACCTGTGATTTAAAGTACCGGGCCTGATTGGACACTGTCTGCCACTCACAGCGTGATACTGAGCTTGCCAGTACCAATAATGTAAATGAGCCGCTCCTGAACAATTCAGCAGCGGCCCGGCACAGAGCTACGCAGCACTTTCGCTGTCCGTGGCATTCGGCAGTGGCGCAGCTAGACCTTTGGCTGCCCCTTGCGGTCCCTGAGTTTGCCTCCCCAGCTGCATGTAAGAGCGGGGTACAGGGCTGGCGATTACTGAGTTTGCCGCCCACTACGGTGCAGGTAAGAGCAGGCAGGGGAGCCCACCCCCCAAAAAACTCATGCCACCCAGTGCGGACCCCCCCTCCCCCGCCCTTGCTACGCCACTGACGTTCAGACCGCTTCCACTCTCAGCCTCAGCAGCACTAGTACCACAAGCCTACCAGTCATCAGTACCAGTGCTGGTAATCAGGAGGCTAAGAATTAAAAGTGGCGGTACTCAGTAACTGTGTGTACCGGCACATTTAAAGCACTGGTTACGTGTAAGAAAGAGTGAGGGTTCACAAGGAGAAATAGTTTTCAACTTTGGAGAAAAAGCATTGGTTCGATAGGGAAGGAAGTTTCTTGGGCTCAGCGCTTGCTGCTAGCGTCTGTGTCCAGGGTTCAGGTCACTTCATTGGAGGAGCAAGATGGTTAAGCTGTCGTTGCATTTTGGCTCTCATCACTTTGAATTCTGGTTCTTGCAGTGTTGCATTTATAATCAGGGCAAACTAGCTACAAGCGCCATTTTGTACCATGATAAATACTTTACAAGCATTGACAAAGCCAGTAGGTTTTGCCTATGTGAAATCTATTGGCTGTCAATGTTTTTTGTTGTTGTGTTTTTTACATGTCGTACAGTAGTTGAGCTGCTGTTCACCTGGCTTAAAGTAAAAAAAAAAAAGCCAAGCCCATGCCGGGCTGGCTTTACTTCTTAACAATCGCTCGCAGAGAGTCCAACTGATGAACTTGGTGTCCGAACCAACAGGTCTTACATGCGGAGTACCCCAGGGCTAGGCACTCCCACCTCTCTTGTTTAATGCCTACCTGCAGCCCTTGGTCGCTGTGTTTAACTCGATGGAGTGCCGGCTCTACGACTACGCTGACGATACTCAGATCGTCATACAAATGGACAACTCACCCACAGCTCATTTGAGACTACAAAATATACTAAAATTTACAATAAACTGGATGACCGATAATTCGCTTAAGATAAACCTGGATAAAACAGATGTGCTGGCAATTACCACAGCAGCCAGCCCCTGCAATGACCTTCTGTGGCCAATAGAACTGGGTCCTGCCCCGGAACCAGCGGTGGCGGTAAAAAGTTTGGGCATCTATATTGATGCCAAACTTTCTATGTCAAAACAAGTCTCGTCAGTGGTTGCCACCTGTACGGGCCTTTTAAGACAACTGCGAAAAATTTCCCCACTTTTAACCTCGGCCACACTCAGACTGGCGGTTTCTGCTATGATTCTGGCGCGTCTGAACTATGGCAACTCATTATGTGCTGGCCTCCCTCAACAACAGCTGGCCAGACTTCAAATAGTCATGAACGACGCAGCCAGATTCATTCTAAAACAACCAAGAAAGACGCATGCCACGCCACTTTTACGGGAGCTTCATTGGCTCACAATTAAGCAGAGAGTTAAGTTCAAAGGCCTCTGCATCACACATAAAGCTCTATATGGACAAGCCCCTAAGTACATCGGGGAGCGACTGATTTCTTATGTTCCAAACAGGACACAGCGATCAGTAGCGGCCGCCCTCTTGGTATGTCCACGCTTTAAACTATCCTCATTAGGTGGGCGAGCCTTCTCCAATGCAATACCCTCAGATTGGAACAGCTTGCCGATTAGCCTGCGCAAGGAAACGCGCCTGCTGCCATTCAGAAAAATGCTTAAAACTTGCTTTTCTCGGAGGCATGGACTATGGCCTAGTGGTCCTGCTATCGCTCTCTCCTCATTGTCAAATGTGTTCTCATTGAAAAGCGCTTAGAGACCCCTGGGTGATAAGGCGCTCTATAAATTAAATAAAATGACACAACCACCATTGACCGGCTCATAGCGTTTTCTTAACCTTTAAACCATGTTGCGCAGCAACCCGTGCTACTGTCCAACATGTGAAAAAAAAAAAAACAGCAAGGGCGGGGGCCAGCTCAGAGACCAGGAGTAGGGCAGGGGTGTTGAAAATCAATAGAGTGCAAGGGTGGTGGAGGGTAGTTTCTTTTGGAGCGGGAGGAGGACAGAGATGAACGAGAGAATTACAGAACACGCACTTTCTGAGTGCATGCTAGTAAAAAAAAAATTTGACAAAGCCGATGGGTTTCGCCTATGTGAGATCTATTTCTTTGCCAGTCGCTGCTGTTCAGCATGGCTAAAAGTTAGTGGGATGGCATTTAGGAGAGTGGAGTAGAGTGGCATAGAGAAGAGTGGCTTGGAATGGAGAATAATGGCGCAGGCTGGGGAGGGGTGGCTTAGAGTAGCTCTTTTCTAACACAATTGATAAATTTTGTCAAAACAATGTGTGGTCTTTGCTGAATATCTGCCGCTTTTGTCGCATTATTAATTCCTCATTAGGATAACATTCCCCAATGGACATTATTTCAGGAAAAAAACACGATAGCAGTAATACATTGTATTGACTGTGATATGAGCACCCACTTCACAAGACCCCACAACTCCAGAGTACATGCACCCGCTCTGAGACGGCTGACCTCTTTTCTCTCCAACAGGATCCAGCAAGTCAGGCTCCCACCCTACACTTCTGAACCCAAAAACCTCATCTGTGGAGTCCCTCATGGATCATTTCTGAGTGACTGCACTGAATTGAGTGACGTCACCACCTCAGCCACCCGACAGTTTGAATGAGCGGTCCAAGGAGCAAAACAACAACTGCTATTTAAATGGTTAAAATCCAAACGATAACACATTTTGTTAACGGTGTTGGTAGGTTTTATTTTTTTTTATTTTTTAAACTAATTATCAATGAGCATAAAGGATCCATTTCATTCAGCAGGCTTCTTTTTTGCCCTGCAATAGTTCATTAAACAAATTTTACGATAATGGACACATAATGAACTATATATTTTTCTAAATGACTTACATAAATCTGTTTATGCAACAGAAGGCTACTTATGTGTTTAGTTTCTCATTCATTGTATATTTATGTTTTTAGGTCGAGCCTAGACGAAAGCAAAAGCAAAGCTTTTGCTGTCTAGGTCGACAACTTATGTTATCACTCTGGGGGGAATGTGGACAGCAGACTGACTAGCGCTTCTCCTGCCGGAGATTTTACCTCGTTGGCGCGCTTTGGCGCCTTGGCTGCTTGTTGCGCTTTCATTCATGTGTAATGTGCGCATGTCAGTTTCGCTTTCATTTATGTGTCATCAAAGGGGCTGGCGTCAACAACGCGGAAAAGGCTTTAAGAAAATGTGCTCGCACTCTACAGCCCCCGAAGCCACACCGCATGTGAGGATTCCAAGTGCGTCTCGTGCACAAGCGTACTAAATCGCACTGTGCCTGCCTGTACGCCACGTACGCCTGAAGCGTGCTCCAGCACACTGTGTCCCCACCTCCCGGGGCCGCGCCGCACCGCACAAGGGAAGCCGCCCGCTCCGTGCTGCACTGCCGCCCCGGGGATCCTGCCTGCCACGGAATTGAAGCAAGTTTGGGAATCTTATAGAAATTGTTAAGGTTTGTGTGGGAATTCAATGCCTTCAGAGTGGAGTCTCTCTGACTGTCTCTCGCTGTGAATGGCACTATCGGAACGGGGTTCAGTGCTGGTTCGAAACATGATTGGGGGTCTCAATTTAGAGAGTGTCGTGGAGGACATTTTCCCGCGGGGGTCTGACTCGCGCGGTCTCTCTCTGAGGGTCTCTCGCCTTTGATAGTTAAGCGGAAAGTGTTCTACAGTGGGCTGAAAAATGACTGGAGGGTTGTTTAGAGGCGAGCCCGTTTGTGTGTGTGTTGGGGGTGGGTGGGGTCTGATCTCGCTGTCAAAGTGGGGAGTCTCTTGCTGGGGGTCTCTCGCTTGGAGAGTCTCTTGCTTGGGGTAGTTTACTGAGAAGTGGGCTGTCTCTTCGGAGTTAAAAGGTTTGGGAGTTCTGTTAGCAGAGGTGCGTGTTCATACAGGGTAGCAATCATGGGGTGGCTGTGTGTCTCGCGTTCTGTCTTAGGGGGGGTCTCTTACCTTGCACATCCAAGGCCAGCTTCTTCCAGATGGGGGCGAATTTCTGGCAGTGCCCGCACCAGGACGCGTAGAACTCGGCGAACCAGGTGCTGCTGGAGTTGAGCAGGTGGTGGCGGGCCGAGTCTGAGTCCAGGATGACCGGAGGGTCCTCCTGGGAGTACATGCCGGCCCAGCCGGGGGCCCACAGGGCCCAGAGCAGCCCCAGCACACGCATCTCTGGCATCATTCTGCGGGGAGTAGCGCTGCAGGACCGGCCCGGCCCGGGTGGGGAGAAGACATAGAGCAGGCGGAGCGTGGGCGGGGCGAGGGAGGACGCGCCCGTGGGAGGGACCTGCCGCGAGGAGGGAGGGAGCGCGAGCCTGAGTGACAGGAGCGCTGCAGGGCCGGCCAATGAGAAGACATGAAGTGGGATGAGCACGCGCCCCGGGAGGGACCTGCCGCGAGGAGGGAGAGAGGGCGGAGGAGCGCGAGCCTGAGTGACAGGGCGGGGGAGCGCGAACCTGAGTGACAGGCCGCGTTACAGGCTCGGAGGCAGGAGCGCTGGTGGTTGAGGCCAGATGACGAGCACACGGGCACTGGCAAAAAAGTCAAACAAATATAGACAGAGTCAACTGGATGCAAACAAAGTCCATGTTTACTCTACTGCCGTCGCCGGGGTGGAAGCGTCAAGGGCTCTGTGGCACTTGTGATACCCGTTTTAAGATCTTTCAAAACAGAAGGGTGCGTGTGGGTTTTTGGGTATTTAAAAATCCCAGGTGAGATCCGACGAACACCTAACCATACTCGACTGAAAGCTCCTGTGCCAAACCTTTTACCAAATAATATATTTATTAGGGTGGTGTAATACCTCAAATACCCCTATTCTCTCGACCCACCCCTCTACACAGGATGCGCCCCTGCAGTTTGGCTACTGGGATTTTTAAAACAACACGTGTAATAGTGAAAAGTAGACTATCCGTCTGCATCTGCGTTGCGCCCACGTGTCTACATTGACCAAGCTAGGTTTTCTGAAGCAAGGCTTGACTGAAAGTGACACACCTGACATTAGTTCACTTGAGGTGAAAGGCATTTCACAATCAGCAAACTATATACTCTTTGGCTTTATGGTTTGATTTGTGTCTGCCAGTTTCTGTGCTGTGGGTTTATTTATCTATGTTTAGCTGGGTCTGGTGGCTTGGTGGACTCGTGCATTCACTGAAGCGACCTGTGTTCGATCTCATGGTCACATGTTCAAATCCTGGGCGGTCTACTCAGCCTTTCATACTTCTGAGGTCGATAAATTGAGTACTATTGAGTTGGTAACAATAAGCATCTGTTATTCAGCTCCAAGATACCCTTGTGTGAATGTGTGCTTTTAAAATATACATGTTATGTTAAGTTACCACAGAGAGGCAGACCTCCTGGGACATGCTAAATCGAGTCTATGTTTTTGCTTTTGCATTTTGAGGCCTGTAGATCCTATTATATCATCGTGAGTACAAAGAAGGCAATGCAAAGAACTTGATTTAATATGCTTAGAAACATGATAGATCAGATGAGGCATTATGTGGCTTTAAAGTTTTTCTCCCCGTGATCTGTAAAATTACTGCGCATTTCAGGCATCCATTCTAGTACACCTTCTTATTTAGGGTTAGCCTAGACAGCAATAGCACGGTCTCTTTGAGAAATTATACACTTTGTGGGGGTACGGCCCGCCGGCCCGCCCATTGATTTTGTATTTGTTACTTCAATTGTCCTTTAAAAAGGCCTGCTTGCTAGTGTTTAATCTTTCCTTTTTGTCCCTACTTGGTGTCATTTGTTTTCTCCAACAGAGAAGTGGCAAACTACTGGTATTTTTCCACTTTGGTGCTTATCTGTTCGTTTTGTGGCACAATTTTGTTTCTTAGTTTCCTACTCATGTTTGGCAAAGCTTCCCTTTCGTATGCAGAGCCTTTTAGCTCAGAGCTCTGCTGTGTTTTTTTGAAAACAGGCCTATAAATCTTGCTCTTACCTTGTAACATTTGCAGAGCATGCGAAGACCTTTCTATTTCCTCTTCCCTTACCCAGGACATGCTATCACATTTTCACATAAAAACTACTTTTAGCTGATTACATTTAAGTAGATATTTGTTTCCACAATTTGCTCTTTTTAAACATTTTGTTTAGACAATAAACTCTCATGTTTTAGCAATGGGAAGAATGACTAGTAATGAATGTGTTATGCCTGTCTCATTTCATGAAAACTGAATACGACAAAATGCTTCCAAACTTAACAGCCATAGCTGTTTATAAGGCAAGAAACAGGTTTTTGTCGTGTCGATCAGAAAATGGCGCCTCCCGTGTGTAACGTAACTTTATGTTCTTAAGTAACTTATATGACGGTGCCACAGAAAGGAGGAGAACCTCTAACCTCCCATTAGGACCAAGTTCCATATATCATTGTTACAACATACATCTGTGCACACGTCAACTTATGGCAGTATAAATACTGTAAGTAATCACAACATGAAAGCAACACAAATAACATATGCAGCCGAAGCCTCGATGGAAGTGTTTCTTCAAATCTGTTTTATTCACATCGCCCAGCCTGGCTGGGCGATGTGAATTGTGTTGCTTTCATGTTGTGATTACTAAGTTACGTAATTACAACACACATTGCATTACAAATGCTATAGGTGTCAAATTTGCGAAAGTTATAACTATTGGCATTGTAAATGAAAAAGCTATTAATTTTGCTATTTTCAAAAACATAAATAAAAAATGTGTAATTTACAATACCAATAGCTCAAACTTTCCTAATGCGAGACCTATTGCATTGCAAATGCTTGTTAACTATATTCTTTCATCTGAAAGAACAAGATGCGTTGAGACTTTTTAGGGGGGAAAGTCACCTCAGCGTTTCCTGACCTTATAAAGGAACTCAACCTTTGGTCTCGTAAGTTTACATGGCAAAGAACTCCTCAAAGACTTGTACTTGTAGTGTACAACTGTGTGTGTGTGTGTGTGTGTGTGTGTGTGTATATGTGTATATATATATATATATATATATATATATATATATATATATATATATATACACACACCAAAGCAGGTACAGACCACAACGAGGGATGGTTCGAATTAAAGTGCCTTTATTCCAAGATGGATAGCAGCATGACGCGTTTCGTCTGGGAAACCCGGGCTTGATCACATGACATACTCCGAGAACATGTGGTTTAAGTACTGTGATCATCACCATCTGGCCCCGCCTACTAATATGAACACAAAAGAAGTACTACGCAATCCTTTACATAGCATTCAACATCGGAAAAAATAGTCAGACTAATTTTTACAAGCATAGTGACCATGGAAGCTGTGTGTATTGTATACAATTTCCATATTCGATGAACTCGTCAAATCTCCACTATGAGAATAAATATACAAGCTCCAATATGAATTTCATTCAAAGAGGATGCATGACGAGTTGATCCAGAAAAAATATAAATATAGCAGCAATAACAATAAAGGGCAAGTGCCCTGATAAATAAGTCTGGCTAAAATTATTAACAATAAGTTCATCAAGGTAAATTTAAATCGAAGAGGCCCACAGGTGCATATCACAATATATATAAAACCACTATATACAAAAAGTGCAAAAATAGTGCAATAATAAAATCATATCAAATATGAAGAGAGCATCAATATCAGAATATATATATATATATATATATATATATATATATATATATATATACACACACACTAGCTTACCCGTCGCGTGTTGCTGCGATCTCAGAAGAAAGGAAATTTAAGGAAACTAGTTTTGATAACATTTAATTTACATTGTGTCATTTTTATTGAAACGTATTCATTTTAATATGGAAAACATTTTAAAGTGTTTTAATTCTGTTTATATATTCGAGTGCTTGTGGATACATGGTATATTTTTTTTTCCCGTCTGGTGCATACACAAATAAATCAGAAGGTTTTCCGACGCGTGAGCTGGCCACATACAGTTGTCCATGTGAGAAGCACGGATTCTCCAAATCTAGTCCACACACTTGCAGTGATTGTCCTTATGCTTTGTTGGTCATTGCAAACGCGAGTCACACCGGAAACTGTAAACGTTCAGTATTGGAAAGATTATTAGGGCCCTGGGGAGCCGATATTTAACACTTTTTTTTTTTTGCCGGAAACCTTCGCGGGAGTGAACTCAACAACTTGTAACAATTTTGTTTTTGCCAGAAACCTTCGCGGGAGTGTACTAAACAATGTCCCAAAGTTTCATGCCGATCGGATGAATGGTGTAGTAATGCATAAAGGACAAACAGACATACTTTCATTTTTATATATATATATATGTATATATATGTATGTATATATATATGTGTGTGTATATATATATATATATATATATATAATATGATTGAAAGGGCTCCCGACCAGAGTCTCTTCCCCCAGGAACCACACAAACGACTCGCACTCCAGGGTCTGTGTTTGAATTGCGTTTAATGGCGACGCGTTTCGACCAAACGGTCTTCTTCCAAAGCCAACCACATGTAAACACAATCACCATTTTATACAACAAAAAGTGCTCCATAAGGTAAAGGAAACTGAGGTAGGACTCCATTGTCTATCAAGACTACATTTCAAATAAACTACAAAAGGGGTAGAAGATAGACTGTGAGGAAAAACTGTCTCAAGTAATAAGTATTTTCAAATATTTATACATATAAACGCAAATAATATGCTCATTTTTGAGATGAAAATAAATATTTGAAATTAAAGATTAAACAGCAGCATGATAATTAAATACGATCATTTAGCTTCTCATGTTCAAATAATGCATAATTCATGTAGTTATCCCATTCAATGCTGGCATTAGATATCACATGTATATAGTGGCAATAATTCACCTCAAATTATTTACAACACAAATTCTGAGACCAATAGATTTTATCACAACTATCTGTCCAACTTGCGCCTACCCCTAAACACCGTAGGGTAGAGCTGGAATTGACAATTTCATATTAGGTTAACGCATTACGGCCAAGTGGCCAATTCACAGTTCTGCAGATCAATTTCTAGAATGGTAGTCTTGAAGCCATAAGGACTTAAGCAGTAAATATTCCCCTCCTCTAAGGTGGGGAAGGGGATCACCCCATAGTCCATAACGGGTTTCTCCAACGTTATGTAGGAGCCGTTTCATGCAAACTAAAAGAAGTAAAGAAAAATAGAAGGGTGAGAGGGTACTGAAATACTTCTTTCAGCCCCGTGAAATATAAAAAGTGAACCCTGTGTTGCCTGATATTTGCCTAGCCAGACATGTCGGAGTCAGACACAAAGGTGTGATTGTGAAAATTAAAATTAGTGGAATTTACAAAGGTACCCATATTAGAGCAGGAAAAATCATTTCTCATTGTATTAGTGCAAAATTGTTCCCAGTCACACGTTAGATGGATTTGGCAAAGTTAATAACTATGATCCAATATTCAAGTTCAAAGGTAATGATGAAGTTAACCCACCCGCGCCAGAGAGAGCCCTCTCTGCGCATGATACAAGTTAGTGAGGGAAGGGTACAAACACAGACACCCAAATTGAGGGATCTGGGTAAAAGAGCTACATGGGTTGAACTGGTGCAGTATAAAGGCAGATCTTTCGGCTCAACATAAGGTTTTAGCCAATGTGCACGTACAGTTCTTCATCCTCGTTCAGGCCGAAGGGGTTCCTCGAATCCAGGCGGATGATATAGCGGGATTCCAGGACACGCAGTTGTTTAAGACGATTGCCCCCTCTGGGGTTCGCTGGGACCCTGTCAATACCAAAAAAGGAAAATTGGTTAACATCACAGTTGTGGACACGCAACCAATGTCGTGCGGTAGCATAAGACATATCAACATTTTTGATAGCTCTCATGTGTTCAAGGATTCTCTTTTTTATTGGGAAAATGGTACTTCCAATATAGAGCTTTGAGCATGGACACATAATTAGATGCACACAGTGATCAGTGTTGCAGGTCATGAATTTGCCTATACTTTCAGTCTTTCCCGTGGGGAGTGGATAGGACTTAACATTTTTACTGGTAACACAGGCTTTACATTTGCCACATTTATAGAAGCCTTTTTGTTCTTTAAGCCAGTTCTTTTTCTTCACAGGGCCCTCAAAGTAACTCTTGACAAGCATGTCTTTAAGAGACCGTGCCTTTCTAAAAGTAACCTGTGGTGAGCTGTTGACCAGTTTCCCAATAGTAGGATCACTTTTTACAATGTGCCAATGCCTTTTCAAAATTCCTCTTACACTGCCTGCTTCAACATTGTATGTTATCATCCTGACGTTACTAGACCCCGAATTATTGGGATGTTTAGTAACCCTCTTGTTCAGAAGTGATTCCCCTTTTCTCGATTTCACTTTTTCCTTAGCTGTCAGTAATGTCTGGTCTGAGTAACCCCTGACTCTGAATCTTTGAATCATAGTGTCCTGTGCCTTTTCATAGTTATCATTGGAGCTACAGTTTCTTTTGGCTCTCAAGAATTCTCCATACGGAATGCTGTCCTTTAGGCTGCTTGGGTGGTGGCTTCTGGCATGTAAAATGCTGTTCCCGGAAGTGGGTTTCCTGTATAGGTCTGTTTCAATCATCCCTTCCACTATCCTGACTGTGACATCCAAAAAGTCCATTTCTAAGGGATCTACCTTACTCGTGAATCTAAGATTCACATCATTTTTATTGCTGTTAAGAAGGAATTTGTTCAAATCGGATCTTGTTCCATCCCAAATCAGAAAGATGTCATCTATGTACCTGGTGTAAAATACAATATGGCGGGTTATATCAACATTGTCCTCAGACCATAGAATTTGTTCCTCCCACCATCCCCTCAACATACATGCAAAACTTGGAGCAAAACAACTCCCCATAGCAGTCCCAACTTCCTGCTTGTACCAGATATTTTCAAACAGGAAGAAGTTATTTGTAAGGCAAAATTCTTGCATTTCCTCTGGTTAAGGTAGAATATTGATCGGTCCCTCATAAAGTGTCTACAAGCTCTCAGACCATCGATGTGTTTAATGCACGTGTACAGAGAGACCACGTCAATCGTAACCATACAGAAACTGTCCTCCCATCTGATACCCTCAATCTTAGAGATAAAATCAGTGCTGTCTCTACAGTATGAGGGGAGATTCAAAACATATGGAAAGAGAAAGGTGTCCAGAAAAATGGAGGTACTTTCAAGGAGACTACCATTAGCCGATACAATTGGCCTTCCAGGTGGGTCGTCCCTGTCCTTGTGGACCTTGGGCAGCATATAGAAACTGGGGGAGACCGGGTGTTGTACATGCAGGAACCTGAACTCGGATTCAGCTAACAGATTCTTGCCTCTCCAATTTTTCAACTTATCATGGTAAGTAGAGATACTCATCACATATTCCTCCCTGTTCCCCCTTCTATAGTTGCCTGACAGCTCTAGTTGTTTCCTAGCTTCCTGTCTGTACAGGTTGACATCCCACAAAACAACATTGCCACCCTTGTCTGAGGGTTTGATTATGAAGCTTTGATCAGCATTAAGAGTTTTCAGAGCTTCCCTTTGCTGCGGTGTCAAATTGTGGGCATGTCTATTCTTACTCTTTTCCCACAGGACAAGAAGATCTCTATTGACTATCTCATGAAAGGTTTCCAGGTTGTCATGGGGAGTGGTGGGGTTGAAAGTGGATTTGGGTCTATGGTTCGTAACACTTCTCCCTCCTAGTGTTAATCCCATCCTATCCAATATTTCCACCTCATCCAAACCACTCACATCTTCTCCACACAACTCAAATGCACTCGCCAAGCTGTCAACATCCTGTATCTGTAAGACTTTTGACACCTGTGTGCTCCAAATAGTATCACTGCTCCTATGTTCTAAAGCACGTTTTTTCTTTAGTGCGAACATTTTCATCAATTTCAATTTTCAGACAAATAGGAAAACATCAATCCTGGTTTGGCTGTAATCGAAGTTGGCTGTCGGGCAGAAAGTCAAGCCCAACTCCAAGACCGATTTTTCAGCCTCAGTCAAAACGTGGGAGGAAATGTTAACAATAGTCAAATTGGGCTCACCCATCATTGTTGCTTGTTCTGTCGTTGCGTCTTCCCATATGACATTGCTCCTCTTGTGCTGCTTCCCCCCGCGCCTTGTTGTCTTCCTCTTGTGTTTCCTCCTCTTCCTCTTCCGTATGTTAGATTTGGAGGTCTTGCCCTCAATGTCAGTGTTGACTGTAAAAAATCATACTCTTCCAGAGGTTTAAAGGAAAGCATACTTCTTCCGCTTGTATCCAAAATTTCTTCAAAGTCCGAATAGTTTTCTGACCCAGATTCGTAGACCGTCACATTCCGTTGTTGCCCTGCCAGTTGTTTAAATTGTTTAATTGCCGCATCATATTTCTTCCCAAAAGTAAGAATACGCCCACTGGCATAGTCTTGTTTGTCTCTTAAAAACTTGGTATTTTTCTTTTGTTTGATCTCATTCTCATACTTGTCAAGCCTCTTCTCCATTTGCTCAATGGCTTTTTGGCTATTTCCTCCTTGGCATCAAGTTTATCCAACTCAGCTTTCAATTTGGCAATGTCCGAAATCACTTGTTCCAGCTCCATGCCCGCATATTTTGACAGCAGGCCAAGCATATTCTTGCAGGTCCCCGCCATTAGTTCAGACCAATCCGAAATCAGTTTGGGGTGGGGGTTCTGATATGTTGGGGTAATCATGATTCTGAGGCCCCTTGGCACCCTCCCCACTTCTATATAGTTGTTCAGCGAAGTTACCTCCCACCACCTGTTGATTTCTTTTTTCAAAAGCTTCTCATATTGAAACAGCATCTGTTTTACTGACTTATCCGGTGTAGTTGTCACTGTTTCATTGATGTTAGCTGGTCCTGTGTTTGCCGTTTCATCCTCACAGAATAGATATCGTGCCTCATCCATCCTGCCTGCACGGCGACTCAATGTTACTGCACTCGCGTTGGTGATCGTGTTCATGCTAGTTGATTCAGCATTGGTGTTTATTTCACTTCCCGTGGTGTTTTTCTGGGTTGTAGTTGCCGCAGAGGCCGCCGCCGCTTTTTGTGAGCCCCTCGTCATGGTTTTGTATCGAGGCGTCCCGTTCTTTTTTGTAGGTACCAGTGCTTCTTTATTTGAACACAGTCCAGAACCCTGCCGCGCCGCTTCCTACGAATGGCCGCGCGGTACCTCTGCCCGATTAATCAGTTTTCCAACCCTCCGGTGTCCTGCGTGCAATCCGGGTCCACAGCCTGGAAGCGATTGGCGCGGTAGCAAGCCACTCCCGTAGCTCGTCTCCGCGATCACACCCCCGGCAACGGTCTCCGGCAGCAGCAGTCAATTACCTGGGTCCAAATCAGGCGGTCGGAGCAAGTTACGTGACCCAAGGGCCGGTTTGTCAGAAAGGCTTTCCGACTCCACTCGCTCTCGTCCTCTCGAGGTTGGTGCAAGTCCCGGGTGCCGGAAAACCCGGAAGTATGATTGAAAGGGCTCCCGACCAGAGTTTCTTCCCCCAGGAACCACACAAACGACTCGCACTCCAGGGTCTGTGTTTGAATTGCGTTTAATGGCGACGCGTTTCGACCAAACGGTCTTCTTCCAAAGCCAACCACATGTAAACACAATCACCATTTTATACAGCAAAATGTGCTCCATAAGGTAAAGGAAACTGAGGTAGGACTCCATTGTCTATCAAGACTACATTTCAAATAAACTACAAATGGGGTAGAAGACAGACTGTGAGGAAAAACGGTCTCAAGTAATAAGTATTTTCAATTTATATTTATACATATAAACGCAAATAATATGCTCATTTTTGAGATGAAAATAAATATTTGAAATTAAAGATTAAACAGCAGCATGATAATTAAATACGATTGTTGGACTTGGCCTTTTTCCCCCAAAATTTTACGCTTTTGACCCCCTTACCTAGGATGTCTCCCCCATGGGATTAAACCTGTATAGGCCATGAGTGGTGTGAGACCCCTTTTGAAACATGTAATTACCTGACATAATGTGAGCACTTGTAAATATCCCCCATTTTGAAAACGCACCTGACTGAAATGTATTGCTTTTAAAATGGATGCCATGGCCATGGGTTTTGCCACTGGACTGACATAGGTCAGCGGTCTAGATAACATTACCCAGCAACCCCTAGCTTTTGGAGGGAAAGCCTGGCACCCAGGGTGCTCACCCCCTCCCCTAGAACCAGTTTAGGCTAGATGTGCCAACATTCTAGAAGGTCCTGGCACTGCCTGGGAGGAGGATATAAATAGGGGGAAGTGTCACCAGAGTTTTAGTCAGCGCTGGGACAAGGAAGAGAGGGGGACCTGCTGTGAGGTGCGACCGCCACATGGGCCTGTGAGCTGGGCCCTGCACCCCTATAAACCCCCCCGCTGCTGTCCCCATGGGCCCCTGACAAGGGAGGGCCCCTACCCAGGTCCCTGACACTGTGGGAACCGGGAGTTGCGCCAGCGCTGCGATGAAGAAGCGCCCAGGAGGTGAGAAATAGGATTGTCCACTCCCCCTGCTGAAGCTGTGACCCTGTGGAAGTACTGGGTCGTGAGGAGCTGCCTGAAGGAACTGTTGCCCTTGTGAGGTACTGCCCGGCAAGCGCTATTCTGAGGAGGAGTGTGCCCTCGAGGAACTGTGTCTATTAGACTGCCCCTGGACTGCCTATCACGCGCCATCTGGGGAAGAGTAGGCTCCTAGGAACTGTCACCCCCCTTTGTAGGCACTGCCTGTCAAGCGCTATAATTGAGAAGCGCTAGGAACTCGAACTGTGCCCTGCATAGCGCTGTGTGGTGAAGCGCTGAAGAGCAGTGCGCTGTAAATAGCGCCATCTGCTGAGGAGAATCGCGCTGTGTGGGCTGAGGAAACTGTGAGGAGAAACAGCGCTGAGGAGCCTACCCTCGTGTCAGCGCGCTGTCTGCCTTATTATTAATTAATTACAAGGGAGCCTACCCCTTATCGCCGCTGGGATTCACCGCCGCGGTCCGGCGTGGGTGGGACCCCCCCCACTGCTGGGGGCCTCGTTGCGGCGGCCCCCGGTGCCAGGAGAGGGCCGCCGAAGTGGAGTGAGGGCCGCGCTGGGCCCTGAAGCCGCCGTCTACCTCGTCACGTGACGGGGGCCTGACCGCGTCATCGGCCCGCCCCTGCCACGCACTGATTGGCCTGCGCGGCCGTGACCCCTGAAGGCCGCGCAGGGATTGGTTATCGGCCGAGAAGGCCGGGAGAAGGGAAACCGAAGCCCCGGGTCCCCGTGAGGTAGGAGGGGGACCCGGGTGAAGCCCCGAGAGAAGCGATCGTCGCGGGAGGCCACCCCGCTGGTCTGTGCCCCACGCGAGGGGCCGGTGGGGAAGGCGGGGCCGGGGCACGCTGTCGGCCCGCCAGAGCGAGGAGAGCGTCGCCAAGCCCTAGGTCCCCGTGAGGCAAGGGGACCCAGGTGAAGTGTTGGTGTGGGGCCCCCGTGCCAAGGAGGGAGCCCCGAATTGGAGCGACCGAAGCGGGAGGCCACCCCGCCGGTCTGTGGTCCTCAGTGAGGGGCCGGGGCACATTGTCGGTGCCAGCCCCGCCCCCTCCAACGAAGCCGTCTGAAGGAGCCTTGAAACGTGGGAGGAAAGCCAGGCAGGCTTCCCCCACGGGTGCCCAGACACCGTGTTGAAGCCCCAGGCCCCTCTGAGAGAAGGAGGCCCGGGTGAGGAGAGAGTGGCCGTCCAGAGGCCGTTTTGGAACCCCTGGGCCCCGGGTGACGCCGCGGAAAGGGGGGCCTCGAGGCATATTGTCGGTGCCTGGTCCCCCCCTGCAGAGGAGACCCCAAAGGACGCCCCGCAGAACCTATTGAGCCTGGTGAGTGGGGCTTGGATTAAACTGTGTGGAGGTCGGGGCACAGGGTCGGTGCTCGCCCCAGGACTTGTGCTAGCCCCTGGAAACTGTACTGATCTTCATTGGCCCTATTGATCTCCTTTTTAAGCCTCTAGACTGGGCTGGGACATTACTGAAACCTCCCCGGGATTGGTAGAGGGACAAGTTAACCCCTAGCTAGGTGTCAGGCCCTGCAGAGTGAAGGGCTGGATAACTCAGCCTGGTTGTTAATAGCTTGTAGACCCCTGTGCCCTGCAATGGTTATTTGCCATGTTCATTTCTGATCAGGATGCTGGTTGCCTAGGGTAACGCAGCGTTTCATGTTACCTGTCCAGGTGTGATGCGCCACTGCGCCTAGTGTTATGGTCTGCTGATTACCCTGCTAAGGTGGTTATGCAAATGTTATGCCTACACTAAAGTTATTGAGGCCTAGGTATACTGTGGTTTTACACCTGATGGGTGATCGTATGCTTTTGCGCCCTGTTAGTGCCGTGGTGCCCCTATGCTGGCCTGAAGAGTTATTCCAGGCCCCTGTTATGCCCCTGGTTAATGAGCCTGCCGTACTGATTTCTTACAGGTGCTCCTGACTAGTATGTGCTGTAATGCTTTGTTGTTGTTTTTCCCTTACAGGGGTGGGGTTGGCGTTGTCACGCAGGAGGTGTAGTTATGCTAATATGCAACTTACAATTTCAGCCAACCTCTCAAGGATGAAGGCCTGAGTAGGCCCTGCCTGATGTGTAATTCCCTAGGTGGAGGGGGGAAGAAACCTGATGTTTTATTACAGGTACTCCTGTCTAAAATTAAAGGTTCTGTGATGTTCTGTTTTCCCTTACAGAGGTGGGGTTTGGCGTAATAACGCATAAAGTGTATTAATGCATAATATTAGAGTTTGCAATTACAGCCTACCCCTAAGGATGAGACCCTGAGTTGGCCCCGCCAGATTGGCCCCAGGTCTAATGTTCATTTAACCAACCATTTTTATTACAGCATGGACTGTGGACTCAACCCTTTTTGTCCCATGTAAATAATTCCCCAGGATGTACTTGGCTCTGGCGCCAGTTGGCGCCTTGTTGTGATTACCAGTGTATTTTTCCTTTTTGCCTTGCAGGTTGGAGATACTAAACTGCTTAATTTTCCAACTCAAATTGGTGTCCTGCCTCTTTTGTAGTGTGCCTGGTGTGTTGACTGAGGGTACTGCGTGAATGCTTCACATGTCCTCCAAGTTTGGCCTGCCCGCTTGATGCCATGCTACCCCCTTTGAGACTTGGGCAACCCCCATTTCCAACAACGATCATTTAGCTTCTCATGTTCAAATAATGGATAATTCATGTAGTTATCCCATTCAATGCTGGCATTAGATATCACATGTATATAGTGGCAATAATTCACCTCAAATTATTTACAACACAAATTCTGAGACCAATAGATTTTATCACAACTATCTGTCCAACTTGCGCCTACCCCTAAACACCGTAGGGTAGAGCTGGAATTGACAATTTCATATTAGGTTAACGCATCGGATGAATGGTGTAGTAATGCATAAAGGACAAACAGACATACTTTATATATATATATATATATATATATATATATATATATATATAAATCGCTACACAAAGTGATCCTTAAGCCAGTCGAGAGCGCTCCGCAGTGTGTGCTCTGCCCAGGGGTCGGATCCTGACCCAAGGAAATTTTAGTATACAAAGGAGGCGGCACAACCAGGATTCTTTTCAAGCCTTGTTTATTTCACTTCACCCCACCAACGCGTTTCAGCCACAACTGGCCTTGCTCACGGTCCATGAGCAAGGCCCGTGAGCATGGCCAGTTGTGGCTGAAACGCGTTGGTGGGGTGAAGTGAAATAAACAAGGCTTGAAAAGAATCCTGGTTGTGCCGCCTCCTTTGTATACTAATATATATATATATATATATATATATATAACATCCACCCTCCAGTAACGTGAAAGGAAGGAGCAGCAAACAGGGAATTTCAGGTGAGGCTTTTTAATGGCAACTGGACAGCGTAGGTATAATACATTTCGGATTTTGCTTCCTTCGTCAGACACCTCTTGCTGCCGCGCCTCATGTCCATATTGCCCAAATTAAATGTCCGTGGCTCTTAAAGAGGTACGCTCCCAAACGTCAGCCCAGCCATGTGATCATCCGCCGTGTTGCAGGTAATGTGAAAACTCCAACCCCCAGAGTGCAGTTTGTCTGGGATGGCGTGATGTGGGAAATCAAAGATTTTCTTATAGTTTATTGGCGTTTAGGAGCAGGACAAACTTGATGAGGTCGCTTACATGATGGCCTGGCCCCTCGAGTCCCTGCATACCGTTCAAACCCGCAGAGCGCCGTGCAGCTGGTCCATGGGTCGTCGAGATTGCACCAACTCCCCCGTGAAGTCAGTCTGCAGTGAAGCAGTGTTCCTCGCATGCCGGCGTTCCGTTGCCATAGCCCATACATGAGCAGACTCCAAAGCTCCACTTGCGCAGAAACCAGAACAGTAGGCAGCCACTTGTAGAACGGGGCTCATTGACGTGTCTTCTGGTTGACACAATATATGGACATCCACCCTCCAGTAACGTGAAAGGAAGGAGCAGCAAACAGGGGGTATACACCTGTTACAACGCATTTGTTACAACGCAATACTGTTACAACGCGACTTTTACAACGCATACCATTACAACGCATTGCGCTGGGGGGCGCTCTAGGATAGGGAATAAGTATAATTTACTATCCAACACCTTCCCTAGGGTCCACGGGGACTGGAGTTAGAATAGTAAATTATACTTACCACTATCCAGCACCTCAAAGCGCTATGCGTTGTAATGGTATGCGTTGTAATGGTCGCGTTGTAACAGTAGGTAGTTGTAATGGTATGCGTTGTAACATGGTACATCCCAAACAGGGAATTTCAGGTATAAAGATATATACATGCATACATATACCTACTGGCGGTTTCCAGTCGGTAATTACAGTAAGGACATAGTTTCCAAAGACGAAGTGTTTTTTGTTTTGCTTATCAGTGTGGTTCTGTGAGATCAAATTTTTTTTTTTTTTAAAGCCTTTATTAGATGTTAAAGCAGTATACACTACACATAGCCTTCGCCTACAACCTGAGATCTCAGGCCGGCAGCCTCGTAAAGATAGGGGGAGGGAGGGTAAAGGTAGGCACATACTGAACACAACATGGTAGGATGGGTAGACACAGCATGTCGCCTACAACCCGTCTGGGCCGGCCGCGTGAGAAATGAAGCACAGTCCGTTAGAGCATAAAATCTAGCAGTAGGAGAAGGCAGACCGTATACAAGGAGAATGCAAATGAGGCTTCTTTTGTAATTTTTCCCCCCAAAAACATAGAACTGGGAACAATCCCACCCGTTATGTACCACCATACCTTGTATGTGGATCAGAGGATGTAGGAGTGGGGCACCACAGAATACAGAAAAAAGAATACAGAGGTGGTCTCCGCCAGAATCAGTGTGGTCCCCACCCTAGGAATGCTATCGGCTAACACGGGATAGGAGGGGAAGAGAGGAGGAGGAGGAGGAGGGGGGGGGAGGTGAGGGGGGAGGACATCTCACCTCTAAGTCGGCGAGTTCAGTAGATTGCCAAGGTCATGTGTGTAACGCTACATATAACACGGTGGTGTCGCGAGTAACAGGGCGCCACATTGGTAGAGGCAGGCTGCGGAGCTGGGCATTGAGCATAGGAGGACCATCCATGAAGAAGAGGCATAGGAGTACCGTGGGACAAGGGGGGGGGAGGAACGGGGGGACGGGAAAAGGCGTAGAGGACAGGCAGGCTCGGACCATGGAGCGCACTCCCAGGAGGGAGGAAAGCAGGGGAGAGGGCGGTGTAGGAGGAGTACGGTCGGGGCAAGGAGCAGGCCAGGGACAGGGGGAAGGGGAAGAGCACTTCAAGTATCAGGTTGGTCTTCGCTCTGGTGTCGGAGCAGATAGGCAGTGAGGGGCCCCCATATATCCTTGGGGCGTGATTTGTGCGGTAAGAGTTCAGAATAGTTGTGCAGGTGATCTTGCCAGGTAGACATCGTATGGAGCCAGATCTTGAATTTGGGAGCTCGTTCTCTGCCCCATCTACAGGCAACCTGGCGTTTAGCCAACAGAAGTCCCAGTGCAAAAAATTTCCTGTGTGCCTTTAGTGCCAGGACCGCGTGCCCCAGCAAGGCAGTCTTTGGACAGGGCTCCACACCGATACCAACCATATCAGATAAAGCTCTGAAGATGGCACGCCAATATACCGCCACTACAGGGCAGGTCCACACCAGGTGGAAGAAGTCAGCCCCTTCCGCTCCGCAACGGAGGCAACGGTCGTTATTTCGGAGGCCAAGACGGAACAGTTTGGAAGGAGTGAAATAAGTGCGGTGCAAGAATTTAAAGTGGATTAAGCGCAAGCGGGTATTACCAGTCACTGCGGTGGTATGTGTGCAGCTTTCCTTCCACTGGTCGTCAGAGAGCGGTGCGTCAAGGTCCCCGTCCCACTCGCTGCGGGCCTTGAGCAGGGGAGGCGACAGGGCAGGCTGAGCATGTTTATAAAGCATGGATACCACGTGCTTAGGGGTTTCGGTTTGTAAAAGCGAATGTAAGGGAGGGAGGGTTTCCGGCTCTTCTGGAAAGTTCGGGAGGACTGCTTTGACATTCTGCCTTAAGCGGACATAAAGGAAAGTGTCCATGACAGTGGGGGGGGGGGTTTCCCCAAAAAACTGCGCCGAGGAGCGGAACTGCCCCTGGAGGAAGAGATCCCCCCAGGTATGAATTGCTAGCCTCTTGAAGAACTTGCGTCTTCAAACTGATCCTAGCCTGTTTGCCCCCCCCCATATCAGTCTCGACAGTTGGGAATCAAGGGCACGAAAGAAGTGGGAGCCTGGGCTATAGGGTATATTGATGAATAGGTAGAGCAACTTAGGAAGGACAACCATTTTTATAAGGGAAATGCGTCCTGCCATCGAAAGTGGGAGATGGATCCATTTAGTAATGTTGTCAGTGATTTTGTCCAGGGCAGTGCCATAGTTTGCCCTAATGAGGGCCTCGCGATTACGGGAGACCACTACACCGAGGTACTTGAGTTCCTCGGATTCCCATATCAGAGGGTAGTCCAGAGGGAATTGTGTGGTCTTATCAGTTAAGGGGAAAAGGGCAGACGTTGACCAGTTAATCTGAACTCCCGAGATAGCACCGAACTTAGTTATTTCCCGTAGCAGGGGGTTAAGGTTGTCTCGTGGCTTGTCAATATAGAGGGTGATGTCATCTGCATATAATGCGACTAGGAGCTGCTGTTCCGGGTATATCAGAGAGCGGTGGTTATGATGCTGTCGGAGTTTGGCAGCAAGCGGCTCAATAGCTATCGCGAATAGAACGGGGGAGAGGGGGCAACCTTGTCTGGTGCCTCTATGGATGGGAAAGGAGGCAGATCGTGCTCCATTGAGGAGGACAGAAGCACGCGGCTCACCATAAAGCAACTTAATCCAGTCGAGGAAGCTGTAAGGGATCCCCATGCGTTCAAGGAGGGCAAATAGGTAATCCCACTCAAGGTAGTCGAACGCCTTGGTGGCGTCAAGAAATACCGCTGCAGCCTCGCATCTGGGGTTAATGTCTTGTAGGACGGCCTGGAGAGTGCGTAAATTATGGGAGGTCGCCCTATTGGGAACAAAACCCGCCTGGTCAGGAAGGACCAGGCGCTCCATTAGCAGGTTGAGGCGGGATGATAGTACCTTCGCTAGGATTTTGACATCCGTATTAAGTAGCGAGAGGGGCCTGTAGGAGTCGCAGTGTTCCGGAGGCTTGCCAGGCTTCAATAGGGAAGTGATGAGCGCTTCACGCATGGACGAGGGCAAAAGGCCACCCTCGAGGGAGGCATAATAAACCTGCTGGAGTATAGGAGCAAGGATATGAATCTATGCTTTGTAGAAATCGACCGGCAGGCCATCGGAGCCCGGCGATTTGCCGGACTTCATGGACATGATGGCGTCCTTGATTTTGTCCACTTCGAGTATGTGGTGTAGGAATTTCTGTTGGGAAGGGCCAAGCCAGGCTATCACAGTATCATCTAGGTAGGGACTCAGGTCAATAGGAACCGACCTATGAGAGGTGTAGAGAGAGGAATAATGTTTGGTAAGAATGCGGAGTTGCTCAGGCAGGTCCCGTTGCGGAGTTCGGTGCTCATCCAACAGAGTGGTGACATAGCCATTGTACCTAGGGGGGCGTACAGCAGAGGCAAGTGCCCTACCGGGCCTATCTCCCTCCCCGTAGACCCGCACCGTGTGTTGCTTGCCGAGGAATTTGCACTCCCTATCCGCCGCCTCGGTGTATTCGTTCAGTTTTTCACGAAGGAGAGCATTAGAAGAATGGCCCCGGGACTCGCTCGCACTAGTGCGCTCAAGCTCCCGCAATTCGGATTCGAGTTTGCGAAGTTCCCCCCGTAAGGATTTGAGTACACCACCCCCTTTAGAGATACACCACCCACGGACAGTGACCTTGAAGGCCTCCCACACCACAGTGAGGTCAGATACCGACCCTACATTCCGGTCGAAAAAATCTTGAATGTCTTGTTCAAGGTCAGCCCTGAAAGCGGAATCAGTAAGATGTGAGGGGTTGAGGCGCCAGCTGAGATACGGGGAGGTCTCAAGGGGGAAGCGCAGCGAGATGAGGACCGGGGAATGGTCGGAGAATGTCCTTGAGAGGTGTACGCCTTGATCAGCCAGGGGGAAAGGCCCGATGACAAGAACACATAGTCTAACCGCGCCCATGTGGAGTGTATTGCCGAGTGGTGAGTGCCCTGCTTAAGGGAAGGGTGCAGGTGCCGCCAAGAATCAATGAGGGAGTGATCAGTGAGCAAGGAAGAGAGGACGCGCTGAGTGTGAGAGTAGTGCGCCGTTTGTGGGTGAGAGCGGTCCATGCATGGCCTGACGACGGCATTAAAGTCGCCGCCTAGTATCACATGACCTATACCTAGGGTCTGAATTTTACCCCATAATGTGAGCAGCGATGAAGTGTCATCGACGTTGGGGCCATAGTAGCAGGCAAAAAGGACCGAATGGGAGTGTAGAGTCCCCCAGACCATGCAGTATCTCCCCCGGGGTCCGCCTCCGTCCCCGCCGGAACAAACCTCAACCCCCGCCTGACCAAGATTGTAACACCCCTGGCGTAGTTAGAGTAGGAGGAAAATACCCTGCAGGAAGCCCAACGTGATGCAAAGTGAGATGCGTTATCAGACAACAGATCTTGGAGCATAGCAATTGAGACCCCCTGCCTGTCCAGATAACCCAAGATTTGCCTCTTCTTTCTGGGGTTATTCAGTCCTCTAACATTCCATGACACCAGCTGGAATTGAAGCCCAGGCGGCTCGGACTCTACGTCACCCATTCATACAGATGCATCATCTTGTAGCATAAAAGCACACAGTTTAAGACCAAAGCATTTTCAACTTCGAACATAGCGCACAGTTCGCGCAGACATCCCCCCCTCGGGCCACTCAGGGACAACAAATCCAAAATGACCAGGTCATTAGCAGTGGAACAAAACCCATTCCCACCCACACCGGCAACCCCAACTGGCCGGGAATTCAACCCCCACCCGGTTCCCCAAAACTCATACCAAGTACTCTCTAAACAGAGTAGAACACAAATGCCACCTCCCAGGAGGGAGGAGGGTCTCAGGGGTTCGCCCATAGGGGGGACCGGAACTAGGGGCCCCAGACGTACCGAACCACCTCCTTACTTACACCCACTAACCACAGGGAACCTGTCGTCTAACGTGGGGCGGAGGTGGGTGACCGAGCGCATATGGGAGTCTCAATCAGTTCTGCCTCGAGTGGAGCTAACCACAGGACAAAGTCCACAAAACCTAGTGTGTCAAGATCAATATAGCACGCCCATGTCATGAGTGAAAGGGAGGCCCATACCATCTCAGTGTCTCTCAGTCCTGTTGCGACAGTGGTGATCGTGACCTAGATCTGCGCAGTGTAGCACCATCATTCCGCTCCGCCCTGCAGCTCTTAAGGAAGTCCTCCACCTGATGGGGATTTTGAAAGAGATGAGTTTTACCTCGGAAAGTCTCTTTCAATCTGGCGGGTAGAGCATAGCTTAGGGAATCTCCAGCGCCTGTAGCTTCTTTTTAACCGTTGCGAACCTACCCCTTGCTTCCTGAACCGTGGAGGTGAAATCCGGGAAGAAGGACAAAGTGGTGTTGCAGTAGCTTACAGTTCCCACCTCCCTCGCTCATCGCAACACTGAGTCTCTGTCCCTATAATTCAGGAAGCGCACAATGATGGGGTGCGGAGTCGCTCCAGGAGGCGGGCGAGCTGCCAGGGATCTGTGGGCCCGCTCCACAATGAAATGTGACGAGAAGGATTCCCCACCAAAGAGTTCAACAAGCATGTTCTCCACGAAGGTCTCCATTTTACCTGTGTTGGTGGTTTCAGCAAGGCCAAGGATACGGACATTATTGCGCCGAGACCGCGCTTCCAAGTCCTCGTTCTTGTCAGCAATGAGTTTGAGCAGCCTATCCATTTGAGTGACCTGTTTACTGGTTGAGGTGGCGCCATCCTCCAGGACGGAAATTCTATCCTCCGTTTCCTTAATGTGGGTGTCGTGCTGCTCAAGCTTAGAGACGACGCTGTCCATGCGAGTGTTGATGTTGTCAATCTTGGCATTGATCGTGGAGAGGCTCTGCTTCAGACCCAGCAACAGAGTCTTCCAGTCTTCATCCGGAGGCTCCTGGGAGGGCGGACCCCCTTCAGGCTCCGGAATCAATTTGGGAGTCTTTTTGGATTCAAAAGGTATCTTGGACTGCCTGGCGTCGCTGCGACCCATGCCACCTCTGGGCGCCCGCGTCGATGAAGGGGAGACGGACGCCAGGTCGCAAGGTGGACCGGGGCGAAAGCGCTGATAGTGCCCCACCGGCCTAGAGCTTGCTGGCAGAGGAGAGGCTACTTGCAAGGAGGCCACAGGGAGACAGCCAGATGATACCGCCACCGGAAGGCGGCGAGGAGTTCAGCACCAATGGGCTGGCGGCATCGCGGACCGACGTCCCACGCAGTGTCCCCGTTCAGGTAGACAGTCCAGCAAATTCATCCAGTGCGCTGGTACCAAAGGTGAGGAGAAAGGCAATAGTTAGTGCTGCTGCAGCGGGGGGAGGAGGGGTAGGTAGAGAGAGCAGAGCCCCGGGTTATAAATGATGCTGTAGGTTCTGTTGGCCCCTCCGGAGAGCAGCTGGTGTGGCAAGGCAGGTAAGTAGGGGGGGAGGTGGATGTAGAAGGAGGAGCTGCTCTAGGGCGGAGTATGTAAAACAGGATAGTCCAGGGACGCCGAGCAGGATCGTAGCAGTCAGGTACAAGTAGGTGAGGACCCAGCAAGGCGCAGGCTCAGGTTATACCCCCCGGACCTCCCCGACCCTGCAGGGGATGTTCCGAGATGACGGGGGGGGGGGGGTACGAGCGCCGCGGGCGTAGCAGAGCGAGGCAGGGTCCAGCCGGCTGGCAGGAGAGCGGAGGGGCGGGCCGGGCAGGTGGCGGCGATTCTCCCCCACTGGAATGGTGCCTCCCCAGGCGTCCCGGGGCAATCGCGATCAACCCGCCACCTGATGCTCCGCCGCAGGGTGAAGAAAAGAGCCGCGCCGGTCACACCGCAGGGTCCCAGGCTGTCTCCGCAGAGGGGGGAGCCGCTCCGGAGGATCACAGAAGCAGTTCAGCGGGCCGGTCAGGAAGGAGCAGGCAGCCGGTCCCGCCCCTACGGAGGTAAGCGGGAAAGGCACAGGAGCAGGCAGTCTGTGCCCCGGGGGGGGGCGAATAGGCCGCTGTGGCAGCGTAGTTGTTCCAGTCCTCCCCAGCCCTGCAGGAGATATAACAAGATGGCGGGGGTCTTGGCGCCGAAAGTGCAGCGCAGCGCTGCAGGGACCAGTACAGGCCGCAGAGGGGGGGGGGGGGGGCAGGCAGGCCACAACAAGCGGGGTCCAAAGGAAGTGGGCAGCTCTCACCTGCAAGGGTCGGAGCCCCCCCCCCCCCCAGACCCCAGAGGCAGTCCGTCGTTGTCCGCAGGAATGATCTTAGGCCTCGTGGAACCAGGCCGCAAAGCACCGGGCTGTCTTGACAGTGGGAGGCCGACCCGGAGGGTAGCACCAAAAGCACCAGGAGCCGCCCAGGCCAAAACAGGCCGCCAGTCACGACCAGGAGCAGTTAGTCAGGGCAAGCCAGGTATCGACGGAATCAGCACATCGATAGGCAGGCAATGGGGCTTAGTAGCAACGTAGGAGAGACAGCAGGATCACTGTAGGATGTGATGAGACACTCAGTCGGTCGGGAGCCTCACATCAGTGCGGCCATCTTGGTCTGGCGCCACCTAGCGCCCCTCTGTGAGATCAATCTTCACGAAATTTTGAAAACTAGTATGCCAAGCACTTCAGCTTCTGTCTGTAAAGTTTCAAGGTGATCCGTCAAGTGGGGGCTGAGAAAAGAGGGGGGGGGGTCCAAACCGGTTTTACCCATGCAATTTCCCATAGGGATTTTAGACATGACTACAGCCCAAACCTGCTTAACGGGATTACACCAAATTTAGCAGAAAGGTAGATCTTGGTCTAGAAAGAGCTCTTTTTGTAATTTGGTGTAAATCTGTTCAGTAGTTTTGTTGTTGTTAAAGAAAAAGATATTGAGGTGCACAGCTCCTCTGCGGATCCGGCAGATCTCGTGGTGAGATTAGATTGCCTTCCACCCCTCAAACCAAAAAGCAGTGGCAGGCAGCTTGGGACTCTGGCCTCAGCCCGAGCCCCCCAAAAACATTAAAAAAAATAGGGGGTGGGGTAGGAATACCCTGACCCCCTAGGCCTGGTGTTGGGGCCTAAAACAGTTGGTGTTTTCCTTGGAATTCGCAGAGGCAGAGCAGAGCAGCGGAGAAAAAATGAAAGTTAGTTTTCCTGCACTAGTGAGCTCCCCGGCGGGTTGGCCAAGTCATGGGGGGAATTATTTGTATTTTTCATTGGGGTGGGGCACACGCACCTACCTTCCCTGGCCCGATTTTGGCCCCGGAGACCCCATTCTGGGGGAACCAGCATTTTGTAATATTAGGAGGGGGACGCAGCCCCACCCCTAGGCAGATATCGTCCCCCGAGACCGCCACTCCCAAGCCAAAATAATGAAGGGGAAGGGGACACTCTGCACCCCCTCCCGAGGCCATTTTCGGCCCCGGGAACCCCAACCTCGAAGGCTGTACACAGCATGGGGTTAGCTGCATGGGGCAGGGGGGACAGCATTGATTATATCACCGCAACATTTGCTGTAAAATTATTGATCAGAAAACTCTTCATGGCGGGAGCGCAAGTTCCAGTTACCTTAGGGCACGAGTTATAGTTACTTGAGAAAACTCTGATACATTTTTATGGTTGTGTGTGTGCATAAAGACGCTAACAGCACATCTCATCACGGCTGCTAGGCTTTAATGAGTTATGTTATATTGGTGGTGCCCCTTGTATAGCACACTGTCTGCCCAGTTTTATAATGCTGTTGGCTGTCTAGGGTTCCCATCGCTGACCGGGGTCTGTTTTGAGGTGTGTGAAAACCAAATTACGCTGCCACAGTTTTGAAAACTTGACCGCCTTCTCAAGCCCATGTTTATCACTGTAGTATAGCTTCACCTGCTGGTAAAACGTACCACAGAAAGTGTTTGCATACATTCTTCTGTACCCTGCCTGAAGGTGTACTGTGTGTTTCTCTTGAAAACCTATATTTGGGGTGGTTTTCCCAAGTTTAATGCTTGTCAACTTGGCAAACCTTTCAAAAACATAATGAAGTTGGCAAAATCAAACTTTTCACTCCCCTCGCCTTTAATGGCCCCTTGCCAGCCCATCTCGGGAGAAGTGGTATATTGTAGGGACAGTACCAGAATTACACGGTATCAATGTTCCCTCTAATTTTTCTTCATCGTATTCGGCAACAGAGTGTTTGTGTGAACACCTTTCTAGCTTGTGTACCGCTGAGTGATCAGATGTCCAACTAGGAAAATTGAGTAGCTACCACCTGAAGGTTGATAACAAACATTGGCAAAGTCAATAGGTCTGGCTTATAAATGAAAGTGCTTCCCTATGTATTGATGGGTTTAGGCACCGAATAAGTCGCTACACATGCATTCAGTTACTCATGCTTGTACTCTTGCATTCATTCGGCTCTGACTCCCTCTTGCATTCACCCATTTACACAACCACAATAACATGTATGCATAAACTGTGCAACACATGCAAGATAAATAAACAGCACGAAAGTAGAAAAAGGAATCCTGCTATCGCCTAAAAATGGTGGACAGATGCTTGCAATAACAAAATTAAACCTTTGTGGTCAGGTGGTTTCGATGCGCTGGCTGTTCATGTTGCAGTACACTGCAGATGTTCACGGCAAGCAAACAGCCAGTTAGAACTGTGTTTGGAGGTGTAGCATGCTTTAATAATGGAAATAAAAAGAGAAAGAAAGAAAAAGGGATCTGTCACTACAAAATGGATGGATAAACGACTGGCCCACCAGCTTTGGCACTGAGGTGCACTCAGTTTCAGGTGGCTGTGCACAGGTGATCAGACAAATGTCACTCACATGGCAAGAGTCAGACTGAACTGGTACACGGCTAGAGGCAACGCTGGACAGAGCGGGTTCTCACTACGCCTGAGCCAGGTCCAGGACGAGGTGAGGTCTCTTCCCCGGGCACACTGGATCCAACAGAGTTACCAGGTGCCATGGAGGAGTGAAGTTACAGTTTATGGAAACTTATATCCTTTACTGTTAATAATATACCACAGTAATATTTTCTTTCAAATTGAGTTTTTCACCATCACTAGTTTTGCAGTTACATTGATATGAGAACAGAGGCCCTGAAGAAAGTCTAGGGTCCATTTCCCGTTAAGGCTGAAACATGTTGGTCCCTATGCAGATATTTGTTAAACTGCAGTAGTAATGTTTTGCGCTGTTCTTGGTTTTTAGTTAGGAAGAGGTCTTGGCAAAACATTATAATGAGATTCTCTATCCTATTTTTAATTTTCCTGCACTTTTCTTTTTCTGCACTGCACTTACCCGTCAGATCAGATTCTTATGGTTGTCCAAGTGTTGGCACATGTGAACTATGAGTCCGTAGAGGGTACACAGTTGTCTCGGTGATCTAGAGACACAAGACCCAGGACGGAGGACCATATGAGAATATTGATCACACATGATATTGATGGGAATCCAAATATAGTTATTCACTTTTCTAACACAGGGTCAACCATCTTCTGTATGATGCCTTGAGTCGGAACCCTTGTCCCTGATTCCCTTTCAGCATACCAATGTGTTGCTGAGACATAATTTGTATTCCTGAGTAGATTCTCAGATGATAGACCCATAGGTTTGTTAGGTTGTTTATGATAACAAACATTGGCAAAGTCAATAGGTCTGGCTTATAAATGAAAGTGCTTCCCTATGTATTGATGGGTTTAGGCACAGAATAAGTCGCTACACATGCATTCGGTTACTCATGCTTCTGCTCTTGCATTCATTCGGCTCTGACTCCCTCTTGCATTCACCCATTTACACAACCACAATAAAATGTATGCATAAACTGTGCAACACATGCAAGATAAATAAACAGCATGAAAGTAGAAAAAGGAATCCTGCTATCGCCTAAAAATGGTGGACAGATGCTTGCAATAACAAAATTAAACCTTTGTGGTCAGGTGGTTTCGATGCGCTGGCTGTTCATGTTGCAGTACACTGCAGATGTTCACGGCAAGCAAGCAGCCAGTTAGAACTGTGTTTGGAGGTGTAGCATGCTTTAATAATGGAAATAAAAAGAGAAAGAAAGAAAAAGGGATCTGTCACTACAAAATAGATGGATAAACGACTGGCCCACCAGCTTTGGCACTGAGGTGCACTCAGTTTCAGGTGGCTGTGCACAGGTGATCAGATAAATGTCACTCACATGGCAAGAGTCAGGCTGAACTGGTACATATGCCATATATATATATGTACACTTTAATGATTGAACTGATTTGACTTGCCCACTGGGGCTAGATTTGCAAACTTATTGGTCTCTGGTGGTAAAGTTCAATCCGCCATGAAATTTGGGGTTTTTTGATGCAAGTGTGATTTATTGAATGCAAGCCATGGGTTTACAGTTTGTTTGAGATGAAGTTAAATTGCCCACTTGGGTTGAATTATGCATAATAATTTCTGAACATTACTCTCCATTGAAATATTGGGCCGCATTAATGGACGCGAGTATTTTGCGTTTTATGGCGCGAATATGCTTTTTATAATAACAACTGTACCATGGTTTTCGTAATAATAATCATGTAATTATGTTTGGAAACTAACCCCGTAATGAATGTATTTGTTCTGACGGAAATATGCACCACAGAAGCCTGTGTGAATCTGTCGTTCAGTTCTATCCTTTTATATGTCACGTGATGTATCACGTGACATCTATGCACTTTAAATGTTTGTCTGTTTATTGAAAACTTTAATCGTGACCAAGCCTGCTGGGTCAGGCGAAACGCGTCGATAAGCGATAAAGACAGAGAATAAAATAAGTTTTCACCACGGTGTTGTCGTCTCCTCTTCAGATTGATTGTCGAGGTTGAGTTCGTAATATATATATATATATATATTACAGTCCAACTCTTGTACCCCTAAGGTTTTTCAAAGGGGTATTAAACACAAATATACTTGTCTAAAAACGAATCTGTGAAATTGCATGTAACAAAATGCATCTAAAGGCTTTAACAGGGTGCAGTAACAATCCATCCTTATCCGACTTTTGGCTGTAACATGTACGTTTCAGAATAAATCCGGTCTACTACCTGTGTCAGAACTTTTGATAAGAGATGGGACAAGCTTATGGCATGAAATAACGTTTTCCAATTAACCAATCAGGTCTATAGCGATTGTCATTACATCATCATTGCAGGCGAGGCAGGCCAATAAACTTGCATACAAGGCAACCGATAATGAAAATGCTAATATATACAAAATTACGGGTGACTAAACTAATTTAAAAATCTTCCATAAGAAGGCCCAACAAGGATTATTATAGTGTAAATCTTCTATCTCCACAGTTGGGTCTCAGGAAACCCTTTTTTCTAGTATTTATAAAGTGCATACATGCAGTGCAAAGCTTGCCATAAAGTGCATCTATTTTGATAATTAAAACCATTGCATACAAATAAAAGCAAATGCTAACATATTACCCAGATAATACGATATAGCCACTCCAGTATTAGGGTTGGAAACATTCTATCAGTCAATGCAAAGTATCGTAATCCGCTAAAGTGCTATATCCAGTAAGGTATGTCCATTAAGGTACTTCATAGACAACCCTTTTTTCCCTAATAGTAGTAAGGTGCATACGTGCTGTGCAAGACTTTTGCCATAAAATGCCTCTGTTTTGCTATAAACATGCTAAATAAATACTGTTCTTTTATTCTAAAGGGCTTCAGTTGTTGAGGGGCATGCAATTTATAAGAATTATAAAACATGAACCAAATCATCAATGTTCTAATCTCTGATAGAGAGACAGAATAAAAGTCAGATACTGGTTTTTGCCACCTCCTTAGCTGCTAGCTTCAGAAATGTTACTGTTTCACATGCCTGTTGCACGGGGGCTCCGCTCAGTAATGTAATAACAGCAGGTTGACATGACCTAATTTGCAAAGTTCTTAATGTAGGTCGTAGGAGGCTTTGTTTCTGTACTAGCAAGGCTGGGCAAACACACCGTATATGGAGCAAAGATGTGTTTGTTTGGCCACAGAGCTGACATCCTGGAGTTGTTCAGTGCTGTTTCCAGGGGGCATGTGGTCCTTCGATGCAAACACGCCAAGTCATAATAGCAGTTATTAGCATAGCAGGAGTTCATGTTTCTTGTGCCATGAAAAATGCGCAGATAACTACGGCTGGGAACCCCAAGCTACATACGAAGGCAACATTGCCCAGGCATGGCTTTTAATTGTTGCTGCTGCCTTGCCCATGACAAAGGATGATCATTTGGCAGCTCTATTTGTAATGAGTTTAAAAGCGGTGTAAGTGTGCCAAGCAGGGCCGGACTGGCCATAGCAGGCACCGGACGTTTCCCCGGTAGGCGGCTAGGTTGGGGGCCGGTTTTGGGCCCCTGGGGGGGGGCGTTTTTGTTACTGGGGGTCGGCAGTATAGGCCCCTGTAACAAAATCAGCCGAAACCGGCCGCCGCAAACTGCTCGTCTGCCCTCCTCCTCACCCCAGTGGGGGCCGCTGAGCAGTTTGCCAGGGCCAGTTTCTGTTCCCAGTCCGGCCCTGGTGCCAGGCATCTTCTAGTTGCAGTTTAGCGACTGAGTCCTGTAATACTGAGAACATAGAGTTCATTGTGTGAGCTATTTCAGACCTAATGTTTCCTAGTGACCAAATCAGGCCTATATAGTCTTTCCTTTAGCTTCACACCGTAACTGACACAGTGTGCCAAGGCTGATAACCAGTGTGCATGAAGCTATAAAATTACAAATGTGATTAGAAACTTCTGCTGAGTCTCTCACAGTTGTCAACTTTATTTTCAAATGTTACAAAGACCGCTGCAAAGGATTCGGGTACTTACAGTATTTCCAAGCATCTGCAGACCATAAGCAGGGTCACTAGAATTATGTGATTTTGCAGGTGCAGCATTTCCCGCATATTTGTGAATTTTTCGCATTTGCCACACAATCCATCAACTGCTACATAATATGCAGATTTTAACAACAAAAAATTGTTTCTAGCTCAAACGGATCATATGTTACTAAAAATGCGGAGACACATTGTCACACAGCAGAAGGCCTTTTGCAAGGTTGACTGACCCCTTTCTGTTTATTACTGCATTCTGGTGTCAAGCTGGTACTAATGAGGTGATCCCTTTGTACAGACCATGTTAACCTGTGCAAAAATGCTAGAATAAGGAAATAATCCTATCACAAAATGTGCTGCATTGTGCAGCATAACTCAGTCCACCCTGCCACATAATTTGGTCCTCCCTGGCCACATAATTCCTTTGGCCCTGAATGTAAGGAAATAGGAATGTGGTACTCCTCTGGGTAACCTATTCCTTACTTTGGATAGAGGATTCTGAAAAAACAATTACCTAAGTAGTAGGACTGAATGTGAAGGATTAATTTTGAAACTATGAAAAACTGCAACTACAAAAATCTGAGGAGTTTTGAAGCCCACTTAAACTTAAGAGCCGCCAGAGGGTACCCTGCAGACCTCATGGCCCAGGACACCTGCGGCACAATTTCTATCCATGTCACCCTTTGAATCAGGAGGAGTCCAAAACTGATGTCCTTAATTCAGTTATAAAATTTCGGCCTCTGTAATGTTACCGATGGCTGACAACTGAATGGTCAAGGTGTGTCCCAACCTCCAAAGTATGTTAATATCTGGGATCTGCCACAGTTTCCAAGGTATTCCACAGACAGAACTCTGGGCTGCAGTAAGGGCTCTGGGTCTTCTCTCCTGCTGCTTCAGGACTGCCTTTCATTGCAGGTGTTTACGCTTCCTCGATTAGCGTTTTTAAAGACATAACATGTCTTTGAAAATGCAGGCAGCATTACAAAGGCTCCAATTAAGCACTTTACAAATGCTGAGGAATCCTTTGGTGGTGGTGTTTGTAGGTCTTTTTGCGCAGTGAAACTGAAGTGTGTGCGCCCGCTCAGGCGCGCGCTGTAGAGGGAACTATGCCTGGTATAGCTGTATGGCTTTTAATTGCGGGAAGCAGAACTTATCAAACACTGTTCTCCCAGAGCTCTCAAGTTTCCCGGTCCATGCATCCAGTCCAGTGTTTTCCTTATATGCATCCTGGTACTTGTAGTCCTATTTATCAGATTGCATATTCTGTACTATTACCAGAATGCAGAGGAAAAAAAACCTGGACTGGATGAGATACTCTTGCATGGACTGGAGACAGTTCAGACTTACCGTCACAATATTAAGTTTAAAAGCTTGATGACTACATTCAGCCATATTTGCAGGGCTTTAAGTGAGCCGGGTCTCACCGGGTCTGAGCACCAGCATTGTTTTTTAGGGAGGCCTCGAAACGGGTCTCAATCAGTCTCTGTTTTGTGTCCTGGAACAGACGGTCAGTTTTTTTTCCGGACTGCAGTGACAGCAGGCACATCATGTGTGTGTGGTGAGCGTTTATAGGGGTAGGGAACTCCTTTAAAGAGAGTCATTTTCTCTCTGGATTTCCCTTTCCTTTTTGAAAGTCAGGAGCAGCAACATTGTCGTGGTGTCACCAGGACTTTAAGCGGACGTTTTTTCAATATTATTTATCTTATGCAACTAACAACCATTGACAAAGCCAATAGTCCTGACTTGTAGGTATGATGTGACTTGTGTCATATAGCTGGACGTAATGACCGGAACAGCAAAATACAAGTCGGGCGGCACACTGTGCTAAAAACAGATTTTTAGCTTGCGTGTTTTTAATCCACGCCTTTAATTACATTGACCACGCTCCTTTGAGAGACACCCCAGTTTTTTCTTCCCACTTAAAGCCCTGCATATCTGGCTCCAGCTCTGATGTCTTTTTCTCATCAGGACATTGTTTGAAGCATTATCCCTCGCGCCCTCTATTTTTTTTTCCTAACATCTTTTCTTTTCCCTTTCAATTGCTGCATTTGAAGTAAATCAGGACTACCTCTCCCAGAATACAGTAGGTTGTCAATTGAAAGTAAGTTGACTGTCAGGCTACCACCATAATCGTTCTAAAACTCAAATACTCTCGAAACACAGCACCAATAGACCTGGTGAGAGGGTGGTTATTGAGACAGAATATATTTTGATATTGGGATCAGCCACAACATCGAAACTGTATTCAAGATAAGCTATTAAACTTTATTTAGAGAAATTGTATTAACAATGCGTAATTGGCAAAGACTACCTATTAGCCTTGTTGGTAGATGTAATCTGACCAAGATGACAATTCTTCCTAAATTCCTCTACCTATTTCGATCCATCCCATTGCTAGTACCTAACTCAGTTTTTAGGAAACTAGAGTCTACCATAAAGAGTTTGATATGAGGCTACGAAAAAAGTTGGCGGGTGGTTAGATTTCTTAAATTACCTATTGCAACGTGAATCGGCAATGCCAATAGATTTGGTTTAAGAAAGCACTGTAAAGCCAGACCTAAAAATCCTTGTTGGTTGATGACTGCCTTTCTCCCATCTGTGCCTCTGCCATAGAAAAACACCATAAATGATCTTGTTGTCTAAGACACTTCAGTAGCTTCCCAATGTCATGTGTGCCCTGAAAGTTCAACTCCAGGCAGCTGGAAAAAATTAACAAAATGAACACAGCTTTGTGGAGGGCAAGAACTTTTTCTGTGGAAGCCTATAACTTCTGCCCAATCAAAACATGTACTTCTAGCTCCCAAAGTGTGGGCGGAGCCAAAGCCCCTCTCTAGTGATGCTCACGTAATTGTCTGACGACAGCTGCGCTGACAAGCCTGACCATAAAGGAATTTCAGTTTTATTGTCTTCTTTTATAACCGGGAACCCCCTTTAATTTATCATTTTTTCTTCAGTAAATTTGCTAGTGGCTGTTTTATCAAAATTATTGACATCGATTTTCACGAGTCGAATTTAAGGTAATGTAAGCAGCTATTTTGATTTGGAAGACATGTTCGACGCTTAACTTTACTCTAATCACCAGAATACTGTCCTATGGGAGATCGGTATTGTAAAGTGTGGGCTGCCAGGGAGACCAATTATGTAATTATGTCGTCATTTACTCCTTCCAAGAACTGAAAAATAAGTGGGACTCTCTCGCACCTGTTTCTTCAGATTCGGTTGCACGTAAATTGAATCCCACCAGCTCAAATTTAGTGTACTACTATTCCATTAAAGGAGATTTGATGTAACAATACAAAGGCATAGCTGTTCAAAAAAATATATCAGTTATTTAATAACTCGCTCTGTGGAAGTTTAGAATCACTTGAATCGTGCTGGAGCTAAGATTTAGGCAGTGCAATTAGTAGTCAAATTATTTCAAATTCAATGATTGTTGGTCAGAAGCTATTTTGGTGTGCAAATTTAAAACTTCACCACTTAAAAATAATTAATATGCTATACTACGCTATACTATACTACGCTCCCTTTCAACTATTCAAGTGGAGGGTAAGGTGGAACTCTACCTGTCCAAGATGTGAGATTAAAGATGTTGGAGACATATTGCAAAATCTAAAAGCCGTAATGGGATATTGTTTCATAAACTATGAGTCAAATAACTGGACAGGAAGTATAATATAGCCTTATAGCCCACCGTAGCGGCCTGTACCGGCTATTAGAGGCCCGCTGCAGCTTTAAAGGCCCAAGCCGAAGGTGAGGGACTTTAACAAGGCAGCAGGACTTTAAAAGCCGGTATAGCCCTGCTACAAAGGGCTATAAGGCTGTTAGAACCTCACTAGAGGGCAGAATGTTCTAACCAATAAAACCGAGCCTTAAGGGAGCACAAGGGGATTGAAATCCCTTCAGGCTCCCTGAAGCCTTTGTTCACAGCCAGAGCTGTGAACAAAGAAACATTGGAATGTTGGACCTCTGGCTTATACCAGCCATTAACTCCAATGTTTTCAATGAAGCTTCCAATGTTCTAATATAGCCTTATAGCCCACTGTGAAGGGCTATACTGGTTGTCTCCATTGTCTTCAAAGGAGCTCTCGACATTCCAGTGTTCTAAATACTAGGGGACCAGATGAGCAAATAATGGAAGAGATCCAAGGCTTATTGTTCATTGCCGCTACTTTAGCTCGAAACTGGGCTAAAAGCAGTTGTAAATAGAATAGGGACCTATGCAAAGGTGATGTCAACAATATTTTAATAATATAGATCATGCAAGATGAGTTGTTAATATAACTAATCCAATAGAACTTGCTGTATTCCAATATTTTTAAGCTTTTGTATTCTTTCCTGTCCTCACCTATTTATCTTTTTTGTTTCTATCTACTCTCCATGTCAGACATATTGTGTATTTCTCTCTCTTATGGCTGCTGTCTGAAAACGCTAAAAATAGAAATAAAGCCGAGTGGACTAGCAAAACAGTGACCTGGTATCTGGTACGGTCTGGCAATATTGGACCCATACCCACTCTTGTGGCATCCTCTCCATCGTTCTAAACTGCAATTCTCAACACGGCAATCGATTCACACCGAAGAGTAGCTTTTCCAGGCACATTACTAATGCCTATTTACCCTTTGTCCCACTCCTCCTCGTTATAGCGATTACTAATGAGGTGTTTGGGACGAGGACAAAGGTCGAAGGGGTAATGGAAGTAAAGGTATGAGGAGGTGAGGAGAAGGGGAGCAAAGCTGGACAGAGAAGGAAAGCAGACTGTGGAGAAGTGGAATAAAATATTTACATTATGGAGTAGCATCAGACTTTGCTGCTAAGTTGTTTCATGTCATGTGGTCCCTTTGAGACAGCCCTGGAATTTACCCAACCCGCTTCAAATTCTGGGATATGCATGCCCGTACCTCTAGTTGGAAAAGTATAATTGCAAGTCCCAGAATGTAAAGTGTTGTTGGTTTCAATCTACAAATAAGATCCTAAAAAAGATCTTTCCTTTTATTCCTTGAGAATTTAGTCCATTTGTGATTACTGTTCTCATCCTTTCAAAACTTGATTCTTGTAACGAATATTAACCCGCAGAAGCGACTACTTAATAAGCTAAAGATCTTGCAGAATGCTGCGGTCCGTCAGCTATCCGGTATTCCCAAACATTAATCCATCGCCCAGGCCCTGTTTCAATTTCATTGGCTGCCAGTGCATAAGCGTATTGATTTCAAGGGTTTACGCCCAACTTTTAAAGCCCTGCACGGGATGGGCCTAGTATACCTTCAAAATAAATAGATCTGGTACTCTCCCCCAAGAGCCCTGCCCTGTGCTCGCACACAATTTGGTTGTCCCTACATTTAGGAGAGCCCGCTGGCGAGGCAGAAGTTTTGTTGTTCGCATGATTTACCATTGTAATGCCATTCCACTATATTTGAAATCCTGTACATCTGTCTTCTTTCAGAAAGAATCTTAGGACTTTGCTTTTTAATCTTGGTTAGTCTCCTTTTGTGTCTTCCCTTCTGTTGTCTCTGGTTAGCCACATGATGCCTCAGGCATATGTTCGTGCTCTACAAGTCTGATTTCCATTCCAATTAAAGGTGAACTACGTGCAGTCCTGGGAGTAGATGGAGAGAGATAGCTCAAAGTAATCCCAACTCATATTTGATACATTCAGCCAGTCCGGGTTTTCAGCCAACATGTTGCATTGTGGGACTTGTTAGGGCTATTTTTAACACATTTAGAATGGTGCATAAATCTCACTTACAATGAAAACAAATGGAAACGTATGCTGAGCTGCAATCTTTTTCTTTATAATTGCATTAAGGGCGCAGTACCTTACATGACTAATAGAGGTCCCTTTACAACTCCACAGGGACACCTAGTAACAGCCTGTGGTACTGCACCCTTTCATTGCTTGGTAGAATATCTTTTATTACTTATGCTACTGCTGGGATATTTTTTTAACCACTGCAAAAAAATAACAAACATTAGCATCTGCAACGACAATAGCTCAAACTTTCAATATTGCTAGACCTATTGCAGTGCAAATGCTTGTTTTGGCAGCGTGCTAGACAATTTAAGATCTGTCTGGGCTTTTCAGATCCAGCCAGCGGCACAGCTGGGGCATGAGCTGCCTTTCTAGAGGCTGTAGCTGGAGGCAGATGGGCCAATACTGCCCCCCTTTCCCCAAGAGGCCTGTGGTGTCATAGTCAGTCCCCAACTGGGCTGGCCAATTAATATTAAAAGCTGATGTGGGCTGGCTACGGACACATTAATTTATGCAGAGTTGGCAGGGCCTTGAGCAGAAGGGGCCCGCTTCTATTCAGGTGGGGTTCACTATTGTGAACTAATCCGTGCACGAGGAGTCCTGGCAACACTTGCATTTTTTTTTTACCTCCGTGAAGCTAAGAAAACATACCTCTTTTAGAGAACCCTCGCACACTCCTTCTTGTACTACTGAAAACACTGAAGCAGTGTTTTGCGAAAAGGCGCAATCCACTAATGTTGGCTGCTTTTCGGTTTTCCCGGGCCTATTAGGTCTCGCGACCTATCGATGCGCGCAAGCGCATCGAGCGTAGCAAGAATTCATGTGGCGAAAACATCTTCAAACCAAAGGGCTTTCAGCCCCGCGGTTTTCATGCAGTGCCCGTGTACATGCACGCGCATCGCATCCAAGCCCAGCCCAGTCCTCCCCTAGCAGCACTCCTCCCACGCCAGCAACTCCGCCCTCCCACACCAGCACCTCCCCACTCTCGCATTCGCGCCATCCGGCTTCTCCTCCCCTAGCAGCACTCCTCCCACACCAGCATCTCCCCCCTCCCACACCAGCACCTCCCCTCTCTCGCATTCACGCCCACCCACCAGGCTCTCCCGCCCCCATCAGGCTTCCCTCCCAATCCGCCTGCCTCCCCTCGCGCATTCACGCTCCCCCACCAGGCTCTCCCGCCCCCATCCGGCTTCCCTCGTAATCTGCCTGCCTCCCCTCGCTCGCATTCCCGACCCAGGCTCTCCCGCCATGGAAAATGCCTACACAGCCCACCGAGTTCCATGTCTCCTTGTTAGGGTTTGCTGCAAAGCATGGCTTTACATCGCTCTCCATCAGAGCCTCCTCTCCGCCCCCTTCCCTGCTGCTGCTCGCATCGCACTCTCTCCTCCCCCCTCCCTTTTCATCCGCTTTAATCAGGCTCATCTGCTGCTGCCATTCTCCCCTCCCTTCTCGTTGTGTTTCCTTCTCGTATCTTCTTGAGAGCGAGGTCGCACTGCTTTCCACAGCTGTCTTTCTTCCTGCGTGCAGACTACGCTTCTATTCATACCTATCAACAGCGTGAGGACGCGCTGCAATCCTCATTGTAGCGTGTATAATGGAATTGCTTTACCCTGGCAGGCAGCATGCTGCTGCAATTTTGGAACACCTAATACAGCGTGGTATTTTCATCTGCTACTTTTAAAAGCAGCACTTTGGCTCCGTGAGTAATAAACAACCAGATCTTTCAATTAGGGAAACAAGTAGCCGAGCGCAGCGGAACTGCAGGGTTCACAGAGCGCTGAACAGGAGTGTATGTTTATGTACTTTTTACCAGTAAAGCTGCCGCCCGCTTCGGGTTGCCAGACACATTTGTTTGTTTATGTACTTTTTAACAGTAAAGCTGCCGCCCGCTTCTGGTTGCTGAACGCATTTGTTTGTTTATTGTGTGCAAACATACTTTTACTTTAGTAAACTGCCCCCGCTTCTGCTTGCAGGATGCATTTGTTTGTTTATGTACTTTATAACAAATGTGGACATACTTACTTTCACGCGTTTCACGAGCACCACACTGATTTCGCCTTCACTGTTGTGTCTTTCCCGGTTCCTCTACACCCTCCCTCCCAATCAGTGAGCAGGCTCCTGCCTCGCAACAGAGCCAGCAGGCGGACCAGGGGGAGGGCTGTGCTACTTAACTCAGAGTAGAGGGCACTGGTCTGTGTTTGCTCCTCACAGCTGCCCCAGGCGTAGACTGGCTCTGGTGTCCGGTTAAAACTGGAGGTATGAGCTCTATCAGCACTGCGCTCTTTCATGTGCGCTGCACTGGTTATGCTTTAATTGTGTCTCTTTCCTCACTCCTCCACCCCACTCTCTCTGTAAAAAAAATTACCTGACCATGGCTGCACTTAATTCACTTAACCAACCTCTAGCATGGCCAATAAATATATGCAGAACTGTGATAGCTTTTGTTAGCATTTATCACGGACAAATCGGGCTAAAGACGTGCTACATGCTCTTCCATCAGCGCGCCTTAATTTCAGGTGTCCATAAATGTATAATGGAATTGCTTTACCCTGGCAGGCAGCATGCTGCTGCAATTTTGGAACATCTAATACAGCGTGGTATTTTCATCTGCTACTTTTAAAAGCAGCACTTTGGCTCCGTGAGTAATAAACAACCAGATCTTTCAATTAGGGAAACAAGTAGCTGAGCGCAGCGGAACTGCAGGGTTCACAGAGCGCTGAACAGGAGGCACGGAACGTAAGGACAGCTTCTGCTTTGCCAATAAACTCACTCTTATAGCCGGGCACCACAAGGGCTAGAACCCTGTAAAAAGACTGTGATTCATTTAAATTCTCCATCAATCAAGGCACCAGAGACTGATTACTGATTATGGCAATCTTAATATTTCATTAGTATAAATGACTGGGAAGTGCCACAGAAACTGGGTGTATGTCAGTGTGTGTTTGTGAGATATTGGTATTGTTAATGACAATGCCTTTTATTATTGCAGGTTTTTTGATCACATAAATAAAAGGCATTGCCATTTACAATGCCAATAGCTCAAAATCTCGTTGTTAGTTTCTTGGGTTTTTAATGCCAGGAGAGCAGTATGTCTAACCCACGAAAGAAGAGACTGTGATCAGGGTAAGCCTAAAAATACAGTAAACTTTGAGCAAGATTCCTAATACTCATAAATGGTTTAAAGTAGGTGTCTTAATTCTGTATGATCGAATGAGGCCCTGTCTGTGTGTGGTGTGAATCGTGTAGTGTTTGTAGCTTCATAAGCTCACAGGCTTTCTCTCCTTTTGTCATACCCCACAGCCATCTGTTGCTTTGCGATCGGCCTCAGGCCGGCATTTCTCCTCCCCTAATTATTCACTGCATGGCCGCCCGGCACATCAAAGGCTGCTGCTCCCCATGCGTCTCGTCACCCTTCCTCCCTTGTTGTTCTTTGCCTGCTGGTTTATTTTGTAGACCGTAGTTTTGAGTAAGTACTATGCAAGCAGCTTGAAACACCACGCACCATTCCCTCTTAGTTCCCAAGTTTGTACGGCAACACTTTGACTTAAAATGTAACTCCACTGAGCCGCTTTCAATACTAATGTAAAGGAGTAGCAGAGGTGAACGCCACTAACACAATTCATGGCAGTGTGCCTTTATTTATTTATTAAAGGTGCAGCTTTCACTTTGAGCTTGCATTTCTTTGTTCAGAATCAGCGCCACTTTCATGCCCCCTGATTAGTTAATTAAATACTATTAGTTTTGTGTTTTCCTTCATTACAGAAAATTAAAAAAAAAACCTGACTATAGTATGAATGCAGCTCATTACAAGGAGAGCCCGGGTGCTTAATTTGTGACACAGAGTTTATCATGATTATATTGTACACTACTCCGGTGTGGTGGGACTGGCTGACTCACTCCATTATGGTTATGAAGATGAGCATCCAGATGCCCTGTGCATAGGAACACCTTTTTTCAGGCATTGCTGGGCACAGGCGTCACCGTGAATACTGTTTCATTGTGTTTGGCTGGGAGTGGGCAGGTTTCGTTATTAAATTTTGTGTGTGCTTGAAGTGAGCATCCATGATGTCCTCTCCTCTTTATGTTAATTGTAATATCAATACATCTAAGTCAAGTCAATACAAAACATGTGACATTACAAATACTAAAAGTGTCACATATGCTAAAGTTAAAAGTATTGGCATTGTAAATCACAAAACATAAATATAAAATGTAATTTACAAAACCAATAGCTCCAACTTTCCTACTGCGAGACCTATTGGCAACGCCAGTGCTTGTTTTTAATCCCAATCCAACACTAGCCGACGCCTATGTATTACGCGACTTCCCCTTATTTTCCCTGGCAACGGCTTCTAGAAACGATCTGGCTGTTCTAGAACAAAGGAAATGTCACATTCCAGCAATGGCTGCATTTTTGCATCAGCTCAGCACAAACCCAGTCTGCAGGGGACGCCTGTAAAGCCGCCAAGAGCCAATCTACCTAGAAAGCATCGTGTTTGAAACTTCCTGCTTGGGGCTGACTCACTTCCTTTTTTAATCACAGTAGAAAATCTGCATTCCACGCATTCAATAAGGCCTCTTTCTCCCTGGTTTAGTGGTAAAATTCAACCATGATTGGGACACATTGGGCTTCTGGCACCCTGTGGCCCCGGTTCCACTGCACCTTCTGCACTATTGATGGCTACGCCCCTGCTTCAATTCCATATAAATGCTCATGCACCACTCGCTAGATATGGAATCATTTTTGAGCTTTCGTTCCAGAATGAAGTTATAAAATGGCACATTGTTGTGTGTAAACCTGAAGACAGGAGCGAATCCAATGAGGGAGGCCTAATCTATGCAGTTGTGATCCACACAGGGGGCTTTTGTGTTATCTGAGTGATTGCTTACACACTGGTTTTTGTAAGCCTATTGTTGCATGCTCGAAGTAAGACCAACTAAGTTTCAGTGACCAAGGCCGGTTTTATGTATGTGGATATATGCATGTGTATATATATATACGTACATGCATATCAGATCAGTGCTGCGGCTCACCTTTTAACTGGGTTCATTGGGCAACCTGATTAGTGCGCTGGATTACTTAAATCACCGAACTGGTCCATGTCCGTGTGCTTTGTATCATGGCTGGTGAGATCCCAGAGCGTGGCAACAAGTGACGGAGTATTGGAAAAATATATATATATATATATATATATATATATATATACATGCATATCAGATCAGTGCTGCGGCTCACCTTTTAACTGGGTGCATTGGGCAACCTGATTAGTGCGCTGGACCACTTAATGCACCTGCTTGCAGTGCAACCGCAAACTTGTGTCTGCACTAAGGGCAGCATATTCATGAAAGACCGGCAGGTTGTTTGAAGCAGCCTTTCACTATCCAGGCGGTAACCGCCCTGCACGTCAAACGGGGACAGAGATCCAAGATCGAGGGCCATAAGACCGACCGATATGTGTGCTTCGAAATCGTAGTTCTGTGTTGGAAAAGAGAAGATTTGAGAACATGGCGATGACTAAGGTACTCTTTGTAAAGATCCTTTTCCATCTTCCTTCTGAATTGGAGGAGTGAAGGCCTGATCCTGGTGTGAGATGGAATTTCGCTAGTGTACTCTCATAGTCGGTTTGTTTCCTTTGTCAAGAGGGAAGTAACGTAATCCTACTTCGTTAGTGTTTGGAGTTAGACAGGTGCGTGCAGGACACCCTTCACTGGATCCATGTGAAATTAGGACATGCCATTGAGTAGGTTGTTGAAAAAACACTACAGGGCTCGGGCTCCCAACAGTAAGGCCAAGCCACTGACCTAATGCTAAACTGGACAAAGGCCAATACTGTTTGAAACAGTATTGGCAATTGTTCAGTTGAGCATTGTGTAGGTTGTTGCCACCATCCAAGAATGATGGGGAAGACCAGCCCAAGATGTTGAGCATCCAAAGTCTCTGTCCAGTATTGTTGAGTTATTAAATGGCAGCCATTTATTTTTTTAACATGTTGAAATGCAGGCACCTGATAAAGCACAGGGTTTCCTTTCAAATTCCCACCATCATGCATAAAGCATTGCGTGACAATGGTCTCAAATTCATGAGGTCAAGTGTTGTGCTAGGTACGGAGTAAAGTGCTAAAGTCCCACGTAACGGAGTAGTTGGTCTGCCTTTCCTTCACTGTGTCCTCTTATCTGCCCCTCCCAGTCAGTCTGCTTATAAATGTAGGGTTTATTAATCTGAGAAGATGTATGAGTGTCACCAAAGTAAGGTCGTACTCTTTTAAAGTCAATTGCTCATCAGCAGCATCAATTTTTCATTCATATGTAGCCTTGATTGAAAACTAAGCACACGGACATCCCTGGAATATACTTTACAGATTCATGTAAGCAGGGGTAGCATCGAACCCAAGGCGGAATCCCTCATCCCCCTCAGGATCACAAAGCGCTTGCCAGTTTCCACCATCCTATTTTAACCATGGTGGCCAGAGAGAGGGGTGGGAATAGGTTGAGACATTGCACTGCTGAGAGAAGACTCATGTGACCCTCCTCCCAGGTCCTCTGAAACCCAATGCCGAGGTCGGATTCAGCAGTCTATGATGGGTTCACCCCACAGCTTGCAAACCATCCAAAACCACTTGAATTCACCCCACACTCAGATCTCCCCTTCAAAGAAAACCTCACCTGGAAAACCAAGAAAGCATCGTACCAGCCCTCCTTCCGGAAAAAATTCAAACTCTTCTTTCCAGAAATCTACTTCAGAACGACGGCTCAAGCCCTTTCCAACATTGATGGAAGCAGCGCTGTGCTCAACAGCCTCCTCAGCATCACTTTGACACCCCAGAAGGGCATCCGGCATGCTGCAACACTTCTGATCAAAGGCTTGAAGAAGGTGAACCAGCTCACCATTTCTGAAATGAAAGGCCACCACTCCAGTTACCTTCCACAAATGGCCTAGTGTTGCACTCTATAAGGAGCATTTTTAAGAACTTTTGAATCGTTTCAACGAAAAATTATTTTGGGGGGTTCCAGGTTGAAAATGATGCTGCGTTCGATAGAAAATGTGACCAGTGTCTATTACATAGCTGCCTCAGGAACATGTAATTCCAGTGGTCCTGGTAATGGGTTGGGTGCAATGGGAAATGGCATTTGGGACCAGGGAAACCAAACCCTTTACCACCTGCAGATTCCTGATTATGGCAACCTTAGGGCCTCACCATTGCCCAAAGTGCAATTCCTACTTGTAACACACAAGCGCGAGGCCTTGTTCCGCAGTCAAATGTCCTCCTCTCTCTGACTCCCAGTCCTGTTTCCATTGATAATATATCAATAGGCACCTTCTACCAGTTCATCACTTTGCTCTTCGAGATCCGGTGTGGTAGCTTGCTCTCCGGCTCTGCAGTCTGAGGACCTGAAAACCAGTCTTGGCTTCTCCATTGAGTTGTGTGATCCGGGGAACATCACTATATCGATGCGTCGAAGTGCCATTCGCTACAAAACGTGAAATTCATTGAATAGGCTAATTGACAGCGTTAAAACTCTGACATTTCATTTCTTCTCATGGCCTTCAACACATTAATCCCCTGACCTTCAAAAACGTTTGTGCGCCTAACATTTTCCTCATATCTATTATATCTTCTTGAAGCCTCAGTTCATGCTGTTACTGCCTCACCACCTCCCTACTTTCCTTCCTGCCTGATATGAGAAGTTAGCTTCTCACCTCTCTGCAGCACACTTCCGCTTTCTGCATTACCATGAATGTCCCCATCCCTCCTTCTCCATGCGGTCTTTGTCTGGCGCCTTGATGGTGTTGTGAATTCTCATGAGTCTGTCAATATGGTCCAGTGCCAGGTGCCAGGCTTGGTGGGCACGGGTGAATGGCTGGGTGAGGCGGTCTGGTGGTTAGTTGAGTGTCGCAGTCTTGCACTCTTAACACTGATCCGTAAACATACCCACAGTAAGATTTCAGTTCACCACCACATATGTGTCCACACGCGTATCCGTAAATGTGTTATTTCCTGAAATTACAAAAAAACATTTCTAACTGGAGCATGTGGAACAGTTTGGGGAAATGGCCAGAGCACTGTTTTCTCCTAAGATGGATCTACTTAATGCCTTGGGTTTCAACAGCTTCCATTTTTATGAAGTGCTGGGTATCTTGGTGAAGCCATTTGCCAAAAGCATGAGTACAGTTTAGGTACACTCTTCTAGAAAAGGTGAATTAATGGCCATTTGAATTTTGAAGACACTCACCCCACCGTCCTCTACGCTATACACAAAGGCTCGACCATCCAGTCCAACAACTTTGTTTATGATTTTGTTTAAAAACAGCTTTTTTCTCATGCATTCGAAGTGTAGACGTTCATTATTATTAGTCAAAGAAATATTTTAATGAGCCACTGCTCTCAATTACAGATCTGGTCTTTGCTACATTATTTAATTAAACGTTTAAAAAGTATACTTCATCATTTAACCCCTTCGACGCTGATGACGAGCTGGGCTCGTCATGGTGTAGCCCGCTCGCACGCTGATGACGAGCCCAGCTCGTCACGTAACATGCGGTTTTGAAAATCTCAGCGTAGGAGCAAAATTCCGCTAGCGCGTATGTGGTTAATTTCATTATTTTCTCTACACCTATGACATTAATTGCTAAAACTGCAATACCAATATGCATAGAAAAGCTTTGCTAAACGAAACCTTACAAAGAACGTCTGCATACGTTTTTCAGCCTGGCTTGGTCGCATCACAGTGAGAAGTATATCCCGATGTGGTGCAAATTACCTTGCAATAAACAAACATTTCCACAGAAAAAGGTACACTGTGAAACTTCACAAAGGGCAAAAATTGTGAATTCACAAAACTTTTCAAATCTTGCACGCTCCTAGCAGTAAGTTGCCTATTTACAGCGAATTAAAACCAGTCACCCAATGAACTTTGAGAAGTGGGGGCCGAAACTGACATGCAGAATTCAATTAGGAATTTTATGAAACAGGCATGTAGCTCACTTCCCCGGACTCTTTTTGTTTATTTAAGGTTTTATACAGTGATATTCTTACTCTGAGATGTGTTCGTACTCTTTACGAGTAACCAGAAACGCAGATCTTTGTTTCAGAAATGCATAAAATCTATGGAATCTCCAAAAGAGAATTTGATGTTCATAAGCCTTAGCAACAAGAACAACATAGTGGGACATAGAAGCAAGTACTGGATGAAGAAGAGAGCATCGGAAATGTGTGGGGAGGATTGAATCGTGTCGGCCTAATAATAAGGGATCTGGGCTTCATCTGTTTGAGTTGGGGAAGAAGCATTAAATATGCATGCCAACAAAGATGTGACAACCCCACAAAAGATTTGGGGGTATCTAAGTGGGATTTGAAACGTGTGGTTTCCAATCCAGGAATATCCCAGTGTTAAATTTCCAAATAAGTTTGAATCAAATCCATTAAAGTGGAAATCCAGTTTAATGAACAGGAGCACAGTACTTCTGCTGCAGTTACAGAAAAAGAATGTCCGTTCTAGTTCCATGTGATGTAATACAACTGAGGAGCAGGTGCCATAGATCAAAAGTACACAGTACAATTAAAAGGGAAACATGCATTTAAAAGAGAAACATGGAGCACATATACAAGAATGTAACACCCAGGTACTGAGGCCTTTGACACCCTTCAGAGGTTTATGGGGGAGAATTAAGGTAGTGGATTGTTGATGTTTGAGGGCATTGAAACTCAGGCAGGTGAGTTTGAATTGAATTTACTCCTCCAGGGGTAGTTCGTGGATAATATTCCGCACTGGAGTGATATCGCACTTCCAGAGCTCATTTTCAATTTGGCGAGTGAGTTTTTATTTTCCATCTTCTATTTGGGCGCTATCAGTTGCACTGCAGCATAGGAATCAGTTTGTTTTAATAATGGGTTGAGTCATTGTAGGGGAAATAGTGCTGCTCTGGATGATTTCACTGTGAATGCAGTAAGTTGAACCGAAAGCCAATACATTTGATCACAAAGAATGTGCCTTGTATTTGCTTTCTTAATGGTGGATCTATTTTGAAATATTTGTACAGTTCATTTACAGGTATTTAAATGTTGTTGTGTGTTAAAATATCATTGACGTTCTGCAGCCTCGTCTTTCACACTGTGACTCCTTGAACACCAGCAAGACTCCCACATAGTAAATTTATAAATCCTCTCACCTTGCAGTGCAAGAAAGAAAACCTCATTCTCTATGGTAAGAGAATAAGCAGCAATTTGTCAGACCTAGCCTGACTATTGACCTCCTTGTCTCTAAATGCACAACAAATGTGACCAGGTTAAAAATAAACTTTAAAGGCCTATTCATTGCTCATTCATATTCTGAACTACAGCATGATTATTTTAGGGGTGCTGAAGCACCGCTAATTCCAGCGCCTATGACAGAATCTTGCAAGGCCAGACCTATTGGCTTTGCCAAAGCTTGATTCTGGTAAGAGGTCAGACAAATCATCAACGAGTAAAACAACCGAAGTCCTGAAAAAAACGAGCTGAATTAAGTTGGCTACTTCAGTTTCATGTGTTTACATGACCAAAAGGCATGCAAATTAAATACCCAACTCTTAACTTCGAGGCAAGCCTACAATTGACCCACCCAATGCTTTGCCAGTCCTTCACAACAAGGTAGGCAGTCCAATCCCTCACCCGTACAATGCACCAAATGGTAGTGTTTGGGAGGGCTAATCGGCAGCTCCTTGCTAACCAACAGGCCTCGGGGTTTATTTATTTTACTTAGGGGGTGGGGGTTTGCGGTATGCTGTTTACCATCTAATGGAAGCCTCAGAGTGATACCAAATAAAAAAGCTGGCAAAGCCTTGAGTATTAACAGTAAGACATCAACAGTGGGGGTAATGGCCTTATGCAGTTGACCCGTATGCTGAAAGTTGTTTATTCATATAGTCTCTGGAGTCTAGACAGTGATCTTATCAAAATGTCATGGAGAACAGGAGGGTCTTTAAGGATTTTCCTGGATTTGCACAGATCCTTTCTTCACTCGGAGGTGAAAAATTCTGGCCCTCACCTCTTGATGCCCCAAGGAAAATCACATGAACTCACCAAAGCAGAGACTCCAAGACACCAAGACCCCTGTCTACCTGGAGAGGATCGCTGAATATGGTGGGCAGTTCTCTATCGAAGGAGTCTAGACGGGGAAAAAGAGGAAAGGTTGGTGGACATGGCGAGGGTGTCTAAATCTGGTGGTGCATCGCTACCAGAGGATCGGAGGCAATAGCCGCCACTGGCTTGATGGTCTTCCCGTTGTATTCTAAATGAGGCCCAAACTGTGGAGTATTGTGTAGAAGGGCAGTGTGGGCCCGGCTCTAATCTTCTGTGGAGAATCTGGATCAGTGTAGATGGGCCGAATGCTCTTGCTACATTTATATAACCACTAGCAGCCCGCCCCAGCGTTGCCCGGGGCAGAAGGGGGCTCGGGGCAGCATTCCAGGCTTGCGTGCACCTTACCTCAGCGCTTGCTCCCAGTCGCACAAACCCAGGCCCCCGCTCCAGTCCGCCTCACTTCAGCGCCCCCCACTACTCTCACTTAAATGTCTGCACCCTCCAGTCCGCGTCACTTCACCGCCCCCCACTACACCAAGCCAGTCTACACGCCCCGCTGCAGTCCGCTATCCCGCTCCATTCCGCCTCACTTACCGCTCCTCCCCGCATACTTCACCGCTCCTCCCCGCGTTTCACATACCTTATGGCGCTGCAGTCTTGCTACGTTCTCCGCTCCTCCATGCGCTGTTGTCCTCCATTGCGCTCCAGTCCGCCTTACTTCACCGCTCTTCCCGCGGTTCACGTACCTCATTCCCTCAAGTCTGGCTAAGTTTTCCGCTCCTCCTCGCGTTCCTGTCCTCCGATGATGTCAGCACGCACGTTGTTAGCACACACGGCCGGCGCTACTTCTTAGGGACTACTTTTTTTATTGTTTATTTTTTAAATAACGTTTTTTTTTTTTATGTAGCCTATGTCCATCTACTGGACCCCCCCTTTCCAACGCTGTATTGGGTGTTGCGATTGGTGGTGTACTTTCGAGTTTACCTGGCTCAAAGGACACCGTTCTCTCTTTATAATAGTAGTATAGATTCCTGTTTGCCCGTGTTTTATATGTTGTCCGTGAAAAATGTGTTTTCCTTTTGACCATATTTAAATGTATGTGTTGTTAAGGTGGCCAAAAGAGACAGGATTGTACTTTTTTTGATGTTTAGTGTTGTTTTTTTGTTTTAGTTTTTGTACTAATGTGTGTTGAATTGCTCCTCAGCCTTTCATTGATCCACACATAATTATTTTAAGCTGTACTTGTTGAGTGTTCCCCCTTTGTGCGTTATTTATTTTAGTAGAACTGTTGTAATTATTGCAGCAAGTCTACAAGTGTTACAGTGTGATTAGATTTTTATTTTTATGTGAATTTGTAGTTTGTGAAAGCTTTTTCCCTTCTTGAACGTTTTTGAGTCCTTTAATAATATCTCATTAGGTCTCGCCTTTACCATTCCGCAGGAATGGGAAATGTGGGAGAATTCAAGTCGGCTATTTTCTCTTCAAACCAAAGGGCTTTCAGCCGCGGTTTTCTTGCAGTTCACGTGAATCACGTGATCAAACATGCACAAGCATTCACGTCCAGGGCTTCTCCTCCCCTAGCAGCACTCCTCCCACACCAGCAACTCCCCCCCTCCCACACCAGCACCTCCCCTCTCTCTCCCCGCAAACACAGCCTTGCCCTAGCAGCACTCCTCCCACACCAGCAACTCCCCCCTCCCACACCAGCACCTCCCCTCTCTCTCCCCGCAAACACAGCCTTGCCCTAGCAGCACCCCTCCCACACCAGCACCTCCCCTTTCTCTCCACGCAATCACAGCCTCCCCCTCCCACACCAGCACCTCCCCCCTCCCACACCAGCACCTCCCCTCTCTTTCCACGCAATCACAGCCTCCCCTTCCCACACCAGCACCTCCCCCCTCCCACACCAGCACCTCCCCTCTCTCTCCACGCAATCACAGCCTCCCCCTCCCACACCAGCACCTCCCCTCTCTCTCCACGCAATCACAGCCATGCTGCACTGCCGAGCCTGGGCTTTTCCAGCTCTTCCCTCCCACTCTCTCACTCTCCCGCCCCAACCCGACTTGTTCTTGTTCTTAACTGCAGATGTACGAAGCGCCGAGCCAACTGCACAGAAAGAGCCAGTCTCTTTGAATAACAGTCAAAAAGAGCCACAAATGAAAAACAGATCCCTTGAGTCATCTGATCACGTGCAGACGAATGACCGCTTTGGTTTCAATGACCTCGCTTTTTTTTTTGGGTTCTTGTTTGTGCGTAAATATTTGAAACAAAACAATGAAGCAATGGGAAATGGGGGAGAATTCATGTGCTCCATCGGATAGTCAAACCACCGCTTTTTTCCGTGGCGTTTTCTTCGAGTGCACGTACAGGCACGCGCATTTGGCCCATACACTTTCATGGCCATCTGGTCCTGTTCCTAATGTCCCTCCCCCCTCCCCCAGCACAGAGCGAGCATCGCGGCCGCACAGCACATCAAAGGGCTTCTCCCAGCGTGTGCTGTGCAGCTTCTCCTCCCCTAATTATGTGGCCGGCCGTACTTGTGTTTCCTGGCCGCTTCCCGGCCGATCAACTTGTATCAGTTTGCTTACATTACCATGGTTTAAGGCACACATAATTTCCTGTATCATGCCTTGCACTCCCTACCTTCTCGGGACATTCTTTGCACTTGTAATCATAGCAAACAAGGCTACTTTCGGATCAGCTATGGTCAGACAGCTATCTTCTTCGCTGTCCTTGTTTTCGACGTTTTATGTTCTCTTCCTAAGCCTTACATCAGTGACGGCCCTTCGCTAGCCTTGCACACCAAAGCCTGTGATGTCACTTATATCACAGTTGTTTGAACTACATTACCTACCCATGCCACCTGAATTTGGCACACATTTTATATTCTCTTGCTGGACATCTCATGCCGTATCGTTATTTTTACTCCTCAATTTCCACACCTGGCATTACTTTCTTTTCATGCCTTGCACCATTTTGTCAACGCCACTCACCCAAGCAACGCCACTCACACACGCAACACAACTCACCCACGCAACGCCACTCACACACGCAACGCCACTCACACACGCAATGCCACTCACCCACGCAACGCCACTCACACACACTACGCCACTCACACACACTCCGCCACTCACACACGCAACGCCACTCACACACGCAATGCCACTCACACACGCAACGCCACTCACACACGCAACGCCACTCACACACGCAACGCCACTCACCCACGCAACGCCACTCACACACACTACGCCACTCACACACACTACGCCACTCACACACACTACGCCACTCACACACACTACGCCACTCACACACGCAACGCCACTCACACACGCAACGCCACTCACACACGCAACGCCACTCACACACGCAACGCCACTCACACACGCAACGCCACTCACACACACTACGCCACTCACACACGCAACGCCACTCACACACGCAACGCCACTCACACACGCAACGCCACTCACACACGCAACGCCACTCACACACGCAACGCCACTCACACACGCAACGCCACTCACACACGCAACGCCACTCACACACGCAACGCCACTCACACACGCAACGCCACTCACACACGCAACGCCACTCACACACGCAACGCCACTCACCCACGCAACGCCACTCACACATGCAACTCCACTCACACACCCCCTCACCCTCAAACAACTTACACTCACACACCCACGATCTACTCACACCCATCACAACACTCTCACACTCACTATACATCACACACTCTCAGCCACAAACCACCTCACTCACCCTCACCCTCACACACCCTCACCCTCACACACCCTCACCCACAGTCACACACTCAACATTCAAACTCGGACACCCTCACTCACCTTCACACCCTCACAACACTCACCCTCACTCACCCTCAAACTCTCACCTTCACTCACCCACACCTATCATCACACACTCTCACATCCCATTACCCTCACCCCCTCATCTTCACACACCCTCATCCCATCACCCACACTCATACTCACACCGTCACCCTCACTCACCCTCACACACCATCACACACCCTCACACCCCCTAAACATCACATCCAATCACCCTCACACCTTCCAAGTCCACCCTCACAACCCTCACTCATGCTCACACCGTCACCCTCACTCACACTCACACACCATCACACACCCTCACACCCCCTGAACCTCACATTCAATAACCATCACACTCACACCGTCCAAGGCCACCCTCCTAATCCACCCTACAACACCACCCTACAACTCCACCCTCCAAAATGACAGCGCATCTATGTTAATGCAAGCAAAGCTTTTGCAGTGCAACTTGGTGTACCTTACCAAAAAAAAATGAAAAATTTTTACATGTATAATATTAAAAACATTACTGATGTCTTTGAGTTTGGATTCAGCGCTAACAACAGCATCAATAAACATTACATAGGTCTCTTAGCTTCAGAAACAACGCATAACAACATTAATACATTTGAAGTGTACAATATTCACTGCGAAAATATAAACACTTATAGCCATCATCACAACAACTCTCACTCACACCAACTCACACCCTCACACACAGCCTCACACACCATCACTCAACAACACACCCTCACCCTCAACAACCTCACCCTCACACACCCTCACTCACCCTCCCCCACTCACCCTCACACACCATCACTCTACATCACCCCCTCACCCTCTCACACACCCTCACCCACCCTCACCCACAGTCACACACTCAACCTTAAAACTTGCACACCCTCACTCACCTTCACACACTCACACCCTCACAACACTCGCCCTCACTCACCCACACCTAGCATCACACACACTCACACCCCATTACCCTCATCTTCAGACACCCTCACCCCCTCACCTTCAGACACCCTCACCCCCCTCACCCTCACAACCCTCACACCCTCACTCATACTCACACAGTCACCCTCACTCGCCCTTACACACCATCACACACCCTCACACCCCCTGACCCTCACATCCACTCACCCTCACACTCACACCGTACAAGTCCACCCTCCGACTCCACCCTACAACACCACCCTACAACTCCACCCTACAACTACTAATCCACCCTCCAACTACTAATGCACCCTCCAACTACTAATCCACCCTCCAACTCCAAAAGTAAATAGCATTAGGCAACATTTAATTCAATAACAAAACATCAGATTACACACTTGTAGGTATTCAAAAATGAAAACTTAATGCTTCGCAAGGACAGTGCACAAATTAATACATAAAAACGCAGGAAAGGATTGTTAAATATAACATTTTTTACAGAAAAAAATAAATACAAAGAAAAAAGGGAAACATCTGAATACACAGCGAGTAATACACCAATTTAAAAGGGGACAAAAACCTCTAAAGGACACAAATTCACAACATAAAGCAGTCACTCAAGTAAGGGGAAATAAATAAACCATTAAACAATGGTGGAAAGAATCCACAAAACAAAGAAAGTGCGTAATCACAAGAGCACTAGACCTCACATCCTACTTGCAATTCACTAATAAGTACAAGAAAGTATTTCACTCTAACTAAACAACAACAACAATACAATTTTTAAAGGTGGCTTCATACTTATACTTTGCCACAATTAATGCACATCTGTAGTAGGAAATTTATAATGAGGTAAACATTGTCTCGAATAAGCAAACACAGACAAAATCAATGCGCATCTATGTTAATGCAAGCCAAGCTTTTGCAGTGCAAATTGATGTGTACCTTACAAAAAAATAATAACTTTTGACATGCATTATATAAAAAACGTTACTGATGTTTGTTTTTTGATTCAGCGTTAACAACAGCATCAATCAACATTACATAGGGCAGGATTAGCTTTCTCAAAAAACGCTTCACAACATTAATACATTTGACGTGTACAATATTCACGGAGAAAAAATGAACACTTATAGGCATCATCACAATGACTCACACCCTCACCCACCCTCACCCTCAGCCGAACACACCCTCACTCATCCTCACCCTACATTACACCCTCACACTCTCACAACCTCACACCCTCAATCACACTCATACCCTCACACACCATCACTCACCAACACACGCTCAGCCTCACTCACAACATCAAACGCACAGACACTCACATCCACTCACACTCACACCGTCCAAATCCACCCGCCAACTACACCGTAAAAAACATAAATAGCGTTAGGCAACATTTACCCTCATCCTCACACACACACTCACAACACTCACACCCTCACTCATACTAAAACAGTCACGCTCAATCACTCGCACACACTGTCACACACCTTCAAACACCCAAACACTCACATCCACTCACCCTCACACTCACACCGTCCAAGTCCACCCTCCAACTACACCCTATAACTACTATACCACCCTACAACTTTACCCTCCAACTACAACTCCACCCTCAAACTCCACACATAAATAACGTTAGGCAACATTTATTTTAATACGTACTAATCAGATTACACACTTGTAGCTATTCAAAAATGTAAACTTAATGCAACGCAAGGACAGTGCAGCAATTAATACACAAAAATGAATAAAGGGATTGTAAAATAAAACATTTCTTTCACAAAGATCATAAATACACAAAATAATACAACAATTTAAAAGTGGACACAGCGAGCTAAAGGAAACAAATGCACAACATAAAGCACTTACTAAAGTAAGGGAAAATAAACCATTAAACTATGCCAGCAAAAATCAAAAACGCAAACAAAGTGCGCAATCACAAAAACACGTGACTCTGGTGTTGCTCTAACTCATGCTGCTGTTGCACGAAGTGTTTCGGAGGTGCTAAGTGCACAACAACAGGAACAACCTACACCAAAACAGCATCAAACAGCATCAAAAGAGCACAACTCAACAACACAACAACACTACTAACCACCACCCCAACACCACGATTCAACACAACATTATCACTCCGCAACAACACAACAACACTCAGCACATTAACATTGTCACACTGCAACACTACAACATCGCTCAGCAACACCACAACAACAACCAATAACACCACAACACCACTCTCAAGGACCACATCATCACTCGCAAACACCACATTAACACTACACAGCACCACACCAACACTCCAAAATACAACAGTACTCAGCACCATCACAACACCACTCTCCATCACCACATGGACAAAACAACAACACCACAATGATACTAATGTTTAAAAATTAATGCGGCTGTGTTGCTAAGTGTTGCTAGGCTGCTGGAAAGTGATGCTGCATGTGTTGTTAGCTCTCGCCCTCAATATACCTATCTAACTATCTATATAAATCACAAATTAACAACAACATCTATACAATAATAGCATTACACCACATTTCAATAAATAATAAACAATACAATGCATTCATGTAATAATGGACTAAATAACACGGCAAAAATAACACCTACACAATAAGATCTTGCTAACACATAAAAAAACTCTTGTAAATTACAATTAAAATACCATTCCTGTACATACGCCAATAAACAAAATCAATTTACACCCAAAATATGCACTTGAAAAAAGGGACAAAAGTAATACACTCATGTTATTAACAATACAAGACCAATACTGTACATACGATACCTGAAATAATAACCCAACACCTACTTAATATATACCGATTCTATCGAAGCATGACAATACTTTAATACATTACATTATTAATAATTAACAACTCGGAAACAAAGGGAAATACTATTAGCAAAAACAAAAAAGTACACAAAATCAATAAATGCATAAAATACACACTTTGACTATACCTTAAAATCAATACATTGCTATACATTACATAAAATTACATTACAACATTTCACATTCACAATTTAGAAAGTTCAATACATATTTAATAATATACATACGATAACGTAAACAATGTTGCGATACACAAAAGTATAACATTAATAATAAACTGTAAAAATTAATCAAATACATCTCTACATAGTCTATAATACTTTCACATCATACATTAAATAGTTGTAAAAAAAAAACCTACCTGTCAAACGACGCCGGAAGAAGACCGGAACAACAACACGCCTTTCCCCCACGAAAGTTCCCGAACAACTGGGGATTTCCCAATTAACGCACGTCAAACGCAACGCTACGTCACCAAACGTAGCCCTGCGATTGGCTAAGGATTACGTCATACATCAAACACATTCAGAATACACAAAAAAGACTAGAACGCTAAACACTTAACGTAATTCACGTAAAGGAAACACATAGCGCCCGCCATTTTTATTTCAATAACACTTCATACACAACGTTAAAACAAAAAACATTACAACACATAACACATACTTAAAAATAAATACATACAAAGACATGTTAGAATAAAATACATACATGCAACACAATAACGCTCACACATCAAATCTTACAATTGCTATAAAACAACAAACACAAAGCATAACGCAACAACATATAATACACTACATAACAAACATATATACAAAACTATTAATACACACCATCACAAAAACACAACTACTCAACTATGCAAAACACAAACCACACTCAGCACCAACACATCAACATCTCTGCAACAGGACAGCACCACTCACAAATAATCCAGCATTACATGCAACGCCACACACACATGCAACGCCACACACACATGCAACGCCACTCACACATGCAACGCCACTCACACATGCAACGCCACTCACACATGCAACGCCACTCACACACGCAACGCCAGTCACACACGCAACGCCAGTCACACACGCAACGCCAGTCACACACGCAACGCCACTCACACACGCAACGCCACTCACACACGCAACGCCACGCACACACGCAACGCAAGTCACACACGCAACGCAAGTCACACACGCTATGCCACTCACACACACTACGTAAGTCACACACGCAACGGCACTCACACACGCAACACCACTCACACACGCAACACCACTCACACACGCAAGCCCACTCACACACGCAACTCCACACGCAACGCCACTCACACAAGCAACACCACTCACACAAGCAACACCACTCACACAAGCAACGCCACTCACACAAGCAACGCCACTCACACAAGCAACGCCACTCACACACGCAACTACACTCACACACACAACGCAACTCACACAGGCAACGCCACTCACACAGGCAACGCCACTCACACAGGCAACGCCACTCACACAGGCAACGCCACTCACACAGGCAACGCCACTCACACATGCAACGCCACTCACACATGCAACGCAACGCACCCACGCAACGCAACGCACCCACGCAACACCACTCACACATGCAACGCCACTCACACATGATACGCCACTGACACATGCAACGCCACTCACTCAAAGCAACGCAACTCACTCAAAGCAACGCAACTCACTCACGCAACGCCACTCACACACGAAATGCCACTCATCCACGCAACACCACTCATCCACGCAACACCACTCATCCACGCAACAACACTCATCCACGCAACACTACTCGCATGCAACACACACATGCAACGCCACTCACACATGACACGGAACTCACACATGCAACACCAATAAAAAATGCAACGCCACTCACACATGCAACGCCACTCACACATGCAACGCCACTCACACATGCAACGCCACTCACACATACAACGCAAGTCACACATGCAACGCCACTCACACATGCAACGCCACTCACACATGCAACGCCACTCACACAGGCAATGCCACTCACACACGCAACGCCACTCACACACGCAACGCCACTCACACACGCAACGCCACTCACACACGCAACACCACTCACGTTGCCAATAGGTATCGCAGTAGGAAAGTTGGAGCCATTACAATTGCAAATAACAATGCCTTTTATTTTTTTATCATTTTTAAAACATAAAGGGCTTTGTCATTTACAAAACCAATAGCTCCAACTTTCCTACTGCGAGACCTATTGGCAACGCCAGTGCTTGTAGTATTTGTAATGATGGGTGAAAGTAGTGGCAGTGGTCCACTGATAATGCACATCATTTGTAAATGTGCAAATGTGAATTGTGTAATGAAAATGGTATTTTGCGAAAGTGTCTTTCAGATGCCTTTAATAATGATATATTTGTTCTTTGGTTCTTATGTGCGCAAGTAGTGGCACTGTTCCACTGGTAATTGCGAGTGAAATATGTATTTTGAGAAATGTTTTTTCCTTCTAGAAAGTTTTGTACCCTTTTACTAATGTGTGTTTTTGTATTTAGTATGGCCACAAGTAGTTGTTGCAGTGAAAAGTGTTTGCGTTTCAAAATCGTCGAATGTGACCTGTGTAATGAAGATGGTAGTTTGTGAAAGTGTCTTTCCTTCTTTCACGTTTTTGATACTTCGAATAATGCTTCTGTTTAGTTTTTGTGATTATCTGGGCAAGTATTGGCACTGTTGCAGTGATAACGCCCAGTTTAGTAAATTGTGCAGTACTACAATGTTGTAGTAAGTATTAATTATTGTCCGCACCAGCCGTAATTAGTGGAAAAAGCCTCGTGAATCTTCTCTCGATTTGCTTTCTGTGTTAAGAAATGGCCGTTTTTGTAGTTCCGTTTCATCCCCCTGTGACCACGTTGCTGTTTGCCGAATGGTTATAGATTTGTTATATTTTTTCGCTGAAGACGTGTGTGTGTTAATGATTGTGCGTCGTGATTGGTGTGCTGTGTGAATGAGCGTGATGATAGGCAGCCGTCATTTGTAACCCTGCCCCCTGTGTGACATCATTTGTATTGAATGTGCTACGATGGAAGCCACGCCCCTTTTTCTATTTCATCTGACGAAGGCGTCAATGTTGTCAGGGTTACGCCGAGAAATCTGCAAACAATTTGTGATAGAGCACACCACTGCTGTTCGATTTGCAAATGCGCGCTATGAAGTCAGTGAAAGCGCATTTCCGCTATTTATGCAGCTCGAAGTTTCTTTTGAAGTGTATTGGCTTTTTGTGTTAATAAATGTCAGTTTTTTTTATTTCCGGTTCATCCCCCTGTGACCACGTTGTTGTTTGCCGAATGTTTACAGATTTGTAATTTTGTGAGTTTCTGCTGAAGTGTGTACCTTGCACATTGAAATGTGAAATCGCTTGGCCTATATTTCTTCTTTGTAATGCGCCCACGTTTTTTTTCTTTCACAAGCCCACGCCCACGTTGTTAGAGACGGCCACGCCCACGCCCACGCTAACTCCCACAAGGGACTACTTTCCCACTTTTTGCGTTTTTGCTTTTTTAATGTTTATGATGTCCGCATCTATATCCTATGTCCTTCTGCTGCATTTCCTCTTTCAAATGGTGTATTGGGTGTAGTGATTGGTGCAGTACTTTTTGAGTTTACCTGGCTCAAAGGTTTGTGTTCTCTCTTTATAATAGTAGTATAGATAATTAGGAATATACAGAAGGCAAGGAGTCAGATTAAACTGAGAAGTATTAAGAGGTTGAGCATTGATGATTGCTGATCATGAGCTACACACCAAGATCAGTATCACATAGATAAGCAGAACTGCGGCACTATCTGTAAAATCTGCTGTTGTGGTAAAGGAGTATATCTTGATGGTCTTCTTGGTGCCTGTAAGTTGCAGGAAGTTATTTTATCATAAGCATCATTGGCCGATAGGTGTAAGGTAGCGGAAAGTACCTGTGTGAGTAATAATTCGCAGATTGTATCTTGTTACAATGTTTGTGTCGGTATCACATTAATTCCTAAGCCCAAGTTTGACTCTTAGTGTCTTTAATCCACAGTGCCCCCTCGTTGACACTCTCCACATTTGTAACGTTTAGTCCATCTTTTTGGGACATCACTCCTTTTAAGGGAAAGTAGTAAGATACCTTTGCACAACATAATGTAATTTCTTCTAAAACTGGCCTCTGCAAATTTGGAGGATCTTCTCCTACCAGATCCCTTCGCCAACAATCTTTTGGATTTTTCGGTTGACTGTCATTCATCTCTACTGCTGGAAATGTATCGTACTTGTCCACTATGCATCCATTTTCCTTGGTACTAATTATTAGTAGACAAAAGAGTTCCCACCATGATTTGCTCCAAAAGCCTACATCTTTACCCTGTATTAATCTTTGTATTTCTTGTCATGAAGAATTGGCCACAGCAAAGACTAAGAAGTGTAAAAAGAAAACAAGGCAGCAGCATTTTTCCATCTATACTCCTAGGATCTGGAACAACATTCCTGTACCCATAAGAACTGTGCAGAGTACGGGCAGAGGGGCTCTCCTAGTAGAGCACAAATGAAGGAAATTCCCCTATACTACGTGCTGTGGGAAGAGCACTTTCGGGCCAGTGTGCAGGCCAAGGAACCTCTCCACTACTCCGTACAGGTTAAAGAGCATCCTTATTGTGGTGTCCAGGCAGAGTAATATCCCCAATACTGAGTGCTGGGGAAAGAGACTCCTCAGGGCAGTGTGCAAGCAGAGGAACAGTCCCAATACTGAGTACAGGGGGGTGAAGGACATCTCTAATATCGTGTGCAGACAGAGGAACATCCCCAATACTGTGTGTGGGAAGACGAACATCCCCAATACTGAGTGGGGGGATGAAGAGCATCCCTAGTGTGGTTGCAGACAGAGGAACATCCCCAATACGGGGGGGGTAAAGAGCATCCCTAGTGTGGTGTGCAGACAGAGGAACATCCCCAATACTGGGGGGGGGGGGGGTAAAGAGCATCCCTAGAGTGTGGTGTGCAGAGGAACATCCCCAATACTGTATGGGGGGTGAAAGAGCCTCCCTAGTGTGGTGCGCATGCAGAGGAACATCCCCAATAATGTATGGGGGTGAAAGAGCATCCCTAATTTGGTGTGCAGACAGAGGAACATCCCCAATACTGAATGGGGGTGAAGAGCATCCCTAATGTGGCGTGCAGACAGAGGAACATCCCCAATACTGAAGGGGGGGTAAAGAGCATCCCTAGTGTGGTGTGCAGACAGAGGAACATCCCCAATACTGTATGGGGGGGGGGTGAAAGAGCATCCATAGTGTGGTGTGCAGACAGAGGAACATCCCCAATACTGAGGGGTGGGGTAAAGAGCATCCCTAGTGTGGTGTGCAGACAGAGGAACATCCCCAATACTGTATGGGGGGGGTGAAAGAGCATCCATAGTGTGGTGTGCAGACAGAGGAACATCCCCAATACTGTATGGGGGGTGAAAGAGCATCCATAGTGTGGTGTGCAGACAGAGGAACATCCCCAATACTGAGTGGGGGGTGAAAGAGCATCCCTAGTGTGGTGTGCATGCAGAGGAACATCCCCAATACTGAGGGGGGGGGGGGGTGAAAGAGCATCCATAGTGTGGTGTGCATGCAGAGGAACATCCCCAATACTGAGGGGTGGGGTAAAGAGCATCCCTAGTGTGGTGTGCAGACAGAGGAACATCCCCAATACTGTATGGGGGGGTGAAAGAGCAGCCATAGTGTGGTGTGCATGCAGAGGAACATCCCCAATACGGGGGGGGTAAAGAGCATCCCTAGTGTGGTGTGCAGACAGAGGAACATCCCCAATACTGGGGGGGGGGGTAAAGAGCATCCCTAGAGTGTGGTGTGCAGAGGAACATCCCCAATACTGTATGGGGGGTGAAAGAGCCTCCCTAGTGTGGTGCGCATGCAGAGGAACATCCCCAATAATGTATGGGGGTGAAAGAGCATCCCTAATTTGGTGTGCAGACAGAGGAACATCCCCAATACTGAATGGGGGTGAAGAGCATCCCTAATGTGGCGTGCAGACAGAGGAACATCCCCAATACTGAAGGGGGGGTAAAGAGCATCCCTAGTGTGGTGTGCAGACAGAGGAACATCCCCAATACTGTATGGGGGGGGGTGAAAGAGCATCCATAGTGTGGTGTGCAGACAGAGGAACATCCCCAATACTGAGGGGTGGGGTAAAGAGCATCCCTAGTGTGGTGTGCAGACAGAGGAACATCCCCAATACTGTATGGGGGGGGGGGTGAAAGAGCATCCATAGTGTGGTGTGCAGACAGAGGAACATCCCCAATACTGTATGGGGGGTGAAAGAGCATCCATAGTGTGGTGTGCAGACAGAGGAACATCCCCAATACTGAGTGGGGGGTGAAAGAGCATCCCTAGTGTGGTGTGCATGCAGAGGAACATCCCCAATACTGAGGGGGGGGGGGGTGAAAGAGCATCCATAGTGTGGTGTGCATGCAGAGGAACATCCCCAATACTGAGGGGTGGGGTAAAGAGCATCCCTAGTGTGGTGTGCAGACAGAGGAACATCCCCAATACTGTATGGGGGGGTGAAAGAGCAGCCATAGTGTGGTGTGCATGCAGAGGAACATCCCAATACTGAGGGGTGGGGTAAAGAGCATCCCTAGTGTGGTGTGCAGACAGAGGAACATCCCCAATACTGTATGGGGGGGGGGGTGAAAGAGCATCCCTAGTGTGGTGTGCATGCAGAGGAACATCCCCAATACTGAGGGGGGGTGAAATAGCATCCATAGTGTGGTGTGCAGACAGAGGAACATCCCCAATACTGTATGGGGTTTGAAAGAGCATCCCTAATGTGGTGTGCATGCGGAGGAACATCCCCAATACTGAGGGGGGGGGTAAAAGAGCATCCCTAGTGTGGTGTGCATGCAGAGGAAAATCCCCAATACTGAGGAGGGGTGAAATAGCATCCATAGTGTGGTGTGCAGACAGAGGAACATCCCCAATACTGTGTGGGGGGGGGGGGTGAAATAGCATCCATAGTGTGGTGTGAATGCAGAGGAACATCCCCAATACTGAGAGGGGGGAAGAGCATCCCTAGTGTGGTGTGCAGACAGAGGAACATCCCCAATACTGAGGGGGGTGAAAAAGCATCCATAGTGTGGTGTGCAGACAGAGGAACATCCCCAATACTGAGGGGGGGTGAAAGAGCATCCATAGTGTGGTGTGCAGACAGAGGAACATCCCCAATACTGTGTGGGGGGAGGGGGGTGGAAGAGCATCCCTAGTGTGGTGTGCAGAGGAACACCCCAATACAGAGTGTGGGAAGAGGAACATTCCCCAATACGGAGTTTGGGGTGAAGAGCATTCCTAGTATAGTGTGCAGACAGAGGAACATCCCCAATACTGAGTGGAGAGGGGGTGAAAGAGCATCCCTAGTGTGGTGTGCATGCAGAGGAACATCCCCCCCCCCCCCCAATACGGACTACAGGGAATAGCATCCCCAGTGGGGTGTGCAGGCAGAGGAACAAACCCAAATACTGAGTGTGGGGTGAAGAGCATCCCTAGTGTGGTGTGCAGGTAGAGGATCGTCCCTAATACTAAATGTGGGAGGGGGGGAATCCCCATTGGTGTGCAGGCAAAGGAACATCCCCACTACGAAGTACTGGGGAAAGCGCACCCCCCCCAACCCCCAGTACTGAGTGCAGGGAAAGAGCATCCCCAGACCGAAGTACAAATGTAGGGAGGGTAATGTCCCCAATACTTAGTGCTGGAGGAAGAGCCTCACCATTATACGGTTGATTGATTGATTGATTGAAAAAGTTTATCGAGGAAAAACAAAATAACAGTATAAAGATCAATCATATAAGGCAAACTAAAACCAAAACTAAGAAACCAAGTAAGTATGCATAATATAGTTTAACATAGCCTTCAAACGAAAATGATTTGGTTACGTAAAATGATCGGTGTAGATAAAAAAATTCAAAAAGATACAATTTCTATATAGAAAAAAAGAGCTTAGTACAAAATGCAAAATAACCAATTGGTGTAATATCAACATGAGGAAAGTCGAGGAGTTTTAGAGACTTCTTGCTGCATTGGAGGCACTGAAAAGGAACGTTTAGCACTCGCATCAATGAATAATGTGACGGGCAACCATAAATTCAAACGTTTCGTTGCCATATGAAGAGGATATACAAAAGTTGCATCTAATCTATGATTATAACAGACAACGTACCACCATGCTGGATATGATAATTTAGTAAGATCCTTCTAATTTTTGGTTATTTGTTGAAAAGCAACTGCCAATAATAGGTCAATTCTCTGTGTGTTAGCATAAGAATCTGCCCATATAGTAGATAACTGCCCAAAAACACATGAGAAGCAGAACAAGGACAACTGGAGTCAAAGATTAAATTAATTTGAGACCATACATATTTACAAAAATTGTGAACAGGGGCATGTGAAGAGTAAGTGGTATAGCTCTGCATGTGGGGAGAAACATGTCCAACATGTATCTGAGAGCTCAGCGTTCCTTGTATTAAAAATAATTATAGATAACAGAAGTCTATGATATATAAAAAATAGTGTGTGTTTCGTGGATTTCCTAATTTTGGCCCATATTTTGTTCCATATCGCAGTGGACCAGCAAATCTCTGGATCTTTTTCCAATGAGAGTTCCACTTTAGTTTTTTTCCCTTGTATTACATACACTTGAAAATAATTATATATAACAGAGGCTTTGGGGTTAATGCGTAGAAGAGTATGTAGTTTGTTAACCGAAGAGGAGGCAAGATTGGTGGGAGGGTTTGGGAGTACATTTTGGGCATTAGCGCTTAATATGGCTTGTTTCAAGAGGAGATATTTAGGTTGAAAAGATGTAGGTAGACCAAAAAGTCTACTGGCTTGCGAAAAGGACATCATCTCATCCTGGATATACCATTGATGTATCCAAACTAAACCTCTTTGCCTCCATGATTTCCAATACAAGGGTCTGTCGTGTATTAATATCATTTTATTATGCCATATTGAGGACTTGGAGAAAGAGGTCCAATCCATAGGATCTAACGAAGAATTAGGGCTCAATTTTAAATGTGTGTTTAAGTACAGTATCGGATAGAGATGATAATTTACTGGCAGGGCTTAATTTAGCACCGGCACTTATTTGACTGGGTCGGGTCTACAGTCTACAGCACACATCTGCTGCACAAGTCACATTTATTTTTCAATTTTAACTTACTACTTTACTCTCGTGCAGCCGCTGCTGTTTTTCACATATCCTGTCCTGAGTAAGTCACAGCGACGACTGTTAAGTGTTGCTGTGGTACTTAGACACTTAGCCTGCAGGAAATTCATTATTCATAAATACATTTTAAACATATAATAGTTTCGATGGCGGCACCGCACTGCGCCGCGCGGTCTTAGCCACTTGCCTGTGGTCGGGTCGCAGGCAGGAAGACACTGAATTGGGCTGGATTTATTTTGGTTATACTGGGGTAGAGGCTGTGCGTTTGGCAATGTGCACAGATTTTTTTCACGCCCCAGCATAACCACTGTAGCGCGCAGCAGCTCAGCTCACCAAGAGTCTTTGCGTTCAAGTCAGCCCGACCCGACGACCGTGGAGTTGCGTTGAGGGCATCGATAATCAGCCAGTGAGTAGCAGTACTGTACTGTGTCTGTAGTAGTAAGCAGCTGCAGCTCAAGGCCTAATATCAGTTATTAACCCCTTCGATGCTGATGACGAGCTCCCCCCCCCCCCCCCCCCCCCCCCCCACCATCCAAAATAAAAAGCAACGTTTTTTTTTTGGCAAGGCATATTGGCATTGGTCGCTAGTTGGTACTTAGAACAGCTACTAGTACAGTACTACTAACTTAGTAGTGCTGTACTAGTATATTTATTTTTGTGCCCGGAGGGCTTCAGCGGGCGCTGAGGTAACAGGCACAGATAAGTAATTGAAAGCTGCCTTTCAGACATCTTTAACAAAAAGAGAAAGTACCCACACTTCACATTATTTCATCAAAAACTACTTAGAAAAAGAAATGAACCAACTTGATCATGTTCATCTCGGCAATTATTTGTGCCTTTTAATCGTTTTTTAGAATAAACAGTGCTGTTTTTTAGAAAGAGAAGAAGGAGTTCTTCACAGACATAGCCACAAAGTTTTGTGATCTAAATTTTTTTTTTTTTTTTTTTGAAAACCTTTATTTGGAAAATCAGGAGATACATGCGCAAGCCCACAACCATCATGGCCGGCTGCAAAGACAGTCAATAAAAACAGGAGAGTAGCATGCGATAGGTCAATATACAAGCAGGATACTTCAAAGTACATTAGAAGGACTGCGGGGTGCGCGACATAGGATATGAGGTTTTCTTTTTTAAATTTAGAAGAAGAGAGGGGGCTGCAACAACAAGGACTACACACCTTACATAAAGGACAAAGAAGAAGCAGGGGGGATACACCCCAGTGACAATCGGTGGTGGGCTATAAGTAAAGCAACTCTACCATCAAAGCAACCACAACGCAAAAACCTAGACAATAGCAACGATACAGAAGGCAACTTTACTAAGTCCGATCCCCGAAAGCCCACCCCTAAAAAAGGCGAGGGATAGAGGAATATTGAAATGCCAATAATAGAGAAAGGACAAAGGTGTGAGACCCAGTGACAGTCAGCCCCACTAAAGAGGAAGACCCTCCCAAAGCCGGAAAAGAGCGATAGGGACCATAGAACAAAACAAACTAAAACAACAAACCCCCCCCGCACCCGCCACCCTGCACCCCTGTAATGGCTACGGCCTAACCCACTAACAGCGTGCCTGTCGCCCCGGAACTGCCCCACAGTAGGGAAATTATAAAGAGTGGAGGAGGAGAGGAGCAAACCCGCTCCCGGGCACCCGGTGCCCCCTCGCCGGCGAGTGAAACATATCAGTACAAGGGGTAAACATTGAGCAATGTATAAACAGTAGGGAAAACTACGAGCGGAGTGTGAGAATTAGCACACCGAAAACAGGATTAATCACAAGGCGGTACAGTTCGCATTCCCAAAGCATTCACACCCACTGTAGTAACAACGCCGTGAAAGCAATACCCCTTGCAACCAAAATCACAAGCAAGAATGAAAGCCAGCCTATAGCAGTCCCTCGGCCCTTCTCGTACGTGAAATTATTTGAGCACAGTACATGAACCAGAGCAGCAAGAATCAGGTCAAAGTAACATATCCAGGAACAGAGTCCACGCAGCGCAGTATCAAGGAGGACAACGTGTCAAGCAGCCCTCACGATATCAGCACAAAGGACGATGACCCAGAGGGGGAAAAATTATCCTTGTCCAGTCTTGCTTAAAGTACCAGAATCAGCGACAGTATCAATCTCCAGCAAGTGCGGCGTGCGAAACCAGACAGTGAAACAGACCTTCCAAACTCCATGCCACGTAGCAACACAGGAGAACCCCAGTCCAATGTTAAAGTACAGCAGGAACAGCGCCAGAATATAAAGCAACAGGTCGTTGGGGAAGGATATTGCAGTCAGATCCAAACTAGCATGTCCAAAACGCCCGGTGCATCCAACAGTACACATATGGAAAGTCCCAGGACGCCGTGTTTCCGACCATCCAGCTGCGGTGAAAGGCGCCATCTTGAAGCCTCCTGGCGCTGAAGACGGCGTCTCACTGTACACGAGCGGGCCAGCCGATATCATTGGCTCCACCGCTAGGATCATGGTATCCAACTTGCCCCCCAACAATAGGGCGCCCTGCACCAAGGTTTCACGAAGGGCAGCCAAAGAAGCCAGCAATGCGTCGAGGCGCAAACCAGTTCTGTGTACCCCGTGTGTTGTGGTCTCCTTCACCATAGTAGCGCGGGTCAGATCAGGGCCGGTGTAGGGCCGGGGCGCGGGCTGGAAGGCGGCGAACAATGTAGCCCCCCCGGCAGGGTCACCGAGATCAAGCAAAAGGCACCGCTGGAATTAGTGCAGGTGAAGGGCGGCTCGTAAGAAATTAGGGAGCCTCCCGCCAAAAGCGGGATGTTTAGGAGAATACCTTTCGGCGGGGAGCGAGTGGATACAATGTTGCACTGTCCGATTACGCGGGGGCACAGGGAGAGTCTCGGTCTTCACTTGCAGTCAGGAGAATCGCCGCCACACGCCCCCTCAGAGCTGAGCGGTCCCTCCAGGTCAGCGGCGGCCGTTGTTGTTTACTCGGGGTCCAGCCTCGCAAGATGGCCGAGTCCCCGGTCTTAGAGCTGCTGCGGGACGCTGGAATCGCCGACGTTTTCTCGCCTCCAGAAGCAGGCACGGACCTCGGGGTTGCACCCTCGATGATCGGATGCTTTCATGTCCCCGTACCCTCCGTCTTGCCGCGGTGGTTCGCGCAGGATGCAGTCTCGACAGGAGACGACGATCGGAGCCGAGGGACTAGGCGGCCATTGCGGTCGCCGGCTTGGCTCCTCCCCTGTGATCTAAATTAAGCAACAACATATGAACAAGAAAAAGTGAAAACATACAGTCAATACAATTCATTTCATAGTATGACGTGTTATTAGGCAAACAGGTGGAAAAAGAAATTAATAAAGTGAAAAAAATGTCAAACTTGTTACCAAATAGACATTAACACATAAATGCAATTAGTTCAAAATACTGAAATACCATCGAGTATTATAGTTATTCAGTATAAGATCATGTATCAACAATACTTTCAATAGATAAGGTTCAGTCCTCTTTGTCAACAGTATTTACAAAATTGTGGGATTTAGTCCTTTGTGTCAAAATTATGGGATTTAGTCCTTTATGCCGACGCGTTTCGAGTATGGGTTTCCTGTACCCAAACTCTCATCAGGGCCGAATGAATCTTTTTCCAATCCTTATCCTAGTGATAGAAAAACAACATATGTGTGCTTATTAGGACCCCTTCCTTAGGTTTCCCAATATTTTTAAAAAAAGCTGTATGATTGAAAGCAAGGCGCCTTACCTCTGAGGTGTAGAGGTGAAGGTCACACTTGAAGCTTTAGAGTGAAGCTGTGTGCATGCTTCTAAAAATATAAAAGTCGTTGTGTTTTTGTTAGATAAAACTATCTAACATCATTTGCTGCTTACAGTAAAAAATTATACAAAGCCAGGACAAAACGTTTTTACCTTTCACGATGTGTCTTGAAGGTTCAGTAGTTTATACTGTTTTCCTTCCTAGTTGTTATGAATAAACGGGACCGCTCGTGATGTGTATTTCTGTGAAAAGAGTGACCGACATGCCATTATTATGTCTGTCTGCATTTTAAAATCGTCTCAGTTACTTTACTCAGTGAGCCGCTGAAACACTCACCGAGAATTTTTTCACGCGTTAATTGGTGTCTCTCACCAAACTTGTTGGGCAATGCTCGTGCGATGTTCACGAATCTGTAATATTAAAACGCCATTTTAGGGACGCTGTGCTTAAAGGTAAGATCGCGAACTGTTTTGGCGGGCTCAAGGTACACGCTTACCTATTTATTCCGCTTGCTTCTCCTCTCGCTCCACTCCTCAATCTGAGTCACCAGTGTTGTTTGGACCGGCAACTACCTGTCTGATTCTTGGAACTTTTGTGACCAATAGGAGGAGAGTGTTGCGAGAGAGCCAGAGGGGTGCATTCTGGGAATTGTAGTGAATGGAGCAGTTCAATAGAATTTTCACAGTCTGTTTCATTCACTCATTGAGTTCAGTCCTTTGTTGATACTATCGAACTTCATGATGAGGTATGCTTCCTTGCGTAACAGCGCTTCTTCTACATTTGGCGACCGATGTTTTGGGTCAATGCTTGATAGCACCATCCAAGTAAAGTCGGACTCTTTATGATCGAAATTCATTTCCTTCCGGAAGGAAATTAATTTAGTCACAATGGCATCAAATGGAGACATGAGATGCGCACTAATTGTAAAAGCAAGAATGTAATTTATGCAGTAACGTGTGCCTGCAACAAAATATACATCGGTAAAACCTGCCAACAAATAAACGCCCGAATCTCACAACACCGATCACGACTAAAGAAAAGAGTCCCGAATGCCCCAATGGTCGACCACTTTGTGGCTTTCGATCATAAAGAGTCCGACTTTACTTGGACGGTGCTATCAAGCATTGACCCAAAACATCGGTCGCCAAATGTAGAACAAGCGCTGTTACGCAAGGAAGCATACCTCATCATGAAGTTCGATAGTATCAACAAAGGACTGAACTCAATGAGTGAATTAAACAGACTGTGAAAATTCTATTGAACTGCTCCATTCACTACAATTCCCAGAATGCACCCCTCTGGCTCTATCGCAACACTCTCCTCCTATTGGTCACAAAAGTTCCAAGAATCAGACAGGTAGTTGCTTGTCCAAACAACACTGGTGACTCAGATTGAGGAGTGGAGCGAGAGGAGAAGCAAGCAGAATAAATAGGTAAGCGTGTACCTTGAGCCCGCCAAAACAGTTCGCAATCTTACCTTTAAGCACAGCGTCCCTAAAATGGCGTTTTAATATTACAGATTCGTGAACATCGCACGAGCATTGCCCAACAAGTTTGGTGAGAGACACCAATTAACGCGTGAAAAAATTCTCGGTGAGTGTTTCAGCGGCTCACTGAGTAAAGTAACTGAGACGATTTTAAAATGCAGACAGACATAATAATGGCATGTCGGTCACTCTTTTCACAGAAATACACATCACGAGCGGTCCCGTTTATTCATAACAACTAGGAAGGAAAACAGTATAAACTACTGAACCTTCAAGACACATCGTGAAAGGTAAAAACGTTTTGTCCTGGCTTTGTATAATTTTTACTGTAAGCAGCAAATGATGTTAGATAGTTTTATCTAACAAAAACACAACGACTTTTATATTTTTAGAAGCATGCACACAGCTTCACTCTAAAGCTTCAAGTGTGACCTTCACCTCTACACCTCAGAGGTAAGGCGCCTTGCTTTCAATCATACAGCTTTTTTTAAAAATATTGGGAAACCTAAGGAAGGGGTCCTAATAAGCACACATATGTTGTTTTTCTATCACTAGGATAAGGATTGGAAAAAGATTCATTCGGCCCTGATGAGAGTTTGGGTACAGGAAACCCATACTCGAAACGCGTCGGCATAAAGGACTAAATCCCATAATTTTGACACAAAGGACTAAATCCCACAATTTTGTAAGTACTGTTGACAAAGGGGACTGAACCTTATCTATTGAAAGTATTGTTGATACATGATCTTATACTGAATAACTATAATACTCGATGGTATTTCAGTATTTTGAACTAATTGCATTTATGTGTTAATGTCTATTTGGTAACAAGTTTGACATTTTTTTCACTTTATTAATTTCTTGTTCCACCTGTTTGCCTAATAACACGTCATACTATGAAATGAATTGTATTGACTGTATGTTTTCACTTTTTCTTGTTCATATGTTGTTGCTTAATTTAGATCACAAAACTTTGTGGCTATGTCTGTGAAGAACTCCTTCTTCTCTTTCTAAAAAACAGCACTGTTTATTCTAAAAAACGATTAAAAGGCACAAATAATTGCCGAGATGAACATGATCAAGTTGGTTCATTTCTTTTTCTAAGTAGTTTTTGATGAAATAACGTGAAGTGTGGGTACTTTCTCTTTTTGTTAAAGATATATTGGGCCCAACCCCACTTCTGTCCACAGGGCCATACCCCCCAGTTCCCAAAGCCTTTCAGACATCTGGCATGAGTGAGGCAAAAGGGCATTGCTGTTCATTGTCTCATGTGAGGGTTTCAATTAGCAAGGAAGTCACAAGTACAGCCCGCAGCTCTCTTCTGTGGCCTCGGGCTCAGGAACCAGCCATGCATTGGAGAATGGCTGCACCACAGACTTTCCGAAACAACTGGAGAGAGGTTAAATGCAGTTCACAGACAAATTATTATAGACAACGCCACAAACACTTACAATGCTCTCTTCGTTCACACCAAGGTGACAATTTTAGCTTCTTCATCACTCTGACAGTGTTGTCACGTGCGCAGATGAGTGTTTTTGCCCCATTTATGGTGGTCGTTGTCTTCGCCATTCCCAGTAACTGCATCACCGATTCATATTTGTTTGGGGCAGTCGTCAAAAAACGATTCCGATGTTGCGCAGTATGTTCTATTGCAGAGCCCTGCATATTTTAAAACTGCTCGATATCATGGTTGGCAGGTATAATCCTATCTAGCACTACTTATCTACATTTCATCCAGCAATGTTGGCTTTCATTTAATACATAATTGTCGATCTTATTTTGTGGCGAAACTTATTAAGACGTCCCTGTCGAACGGTGTTTAGTTATTCTATTTACTCTGGCAATTCTGTTTTGAAGCCCTTCTGCTGTCATTGCAGTGCACCTTTCGCCCAGTGACACTGACACTTGCCCCATAGCTGCCAAGGTTTCATATTCCTATGAGTGCCATTATCATCATTTCACTAATTTCAGTGTAATTAGGAGTGGCATTTCAAAGGCTATGAATGCCAGTTTCCGGCGAGCAAAATCAAGCAATGAAGATGAGAGAAACATACATAAATATCAGACATTACACCCGTTTGTGCATCAAGATCGTCTGAATCATACGTTTTGAGCTGAATCATCACCCTTTATTAGAGCATTCACTACATTATGCTCCCAAACAGGGCATTACACGTTCATGATTGTTCAACACCTTTGAGCAATGTGTGCCATTTTTAGGACAAGGTTATGCTGAAAATTTACTCTATTTTGCTCTGGAGCAGAACAAAATTCTGTAGTGTAGCCTGCAATAAAACCTGAGTCCAAACTATCTATAATCCTTTAGGCCTCCGATTCTTAATCCCTAAATTCATTATACTGAAGTCTCTTTTTCAAATCTGTATGTTTGGATTTGGAACCTCCTATGAAAACCTTACTATGAGGAAGGCTCCTTCGTTGAAATTCAGATCAGATATTACATCTGACTTTTAGCAGGGCCAGTTGAGGATGTCGGCGGAGTAACATGGTGGAGCCAGTGGAGGAAGTGGGCGGAGCTGGGAAATGTAGGTGTGGCCTCCAGCAAGCATTTGAGCACCTTTTACAAACTAAGCACTGGATTTACGAGAAAAAGATTGATATTCTTGAAGTGAAAAAGGATAGATAAAGTATCGTTCAAGCTCAGTCCATCTCGCTGCTTGACGAAGGGATGGGAAGTCCAGGAAATTCACACCACCTTCTGACTTTAGAAGTGTTAATTTGGATAAGGACATATGCAATTTTTTATTACTCCACAGAAAAGAAGACCATATAGAGTTAATTTTCAAAGAAATAGATACTGAGATATTTGAAATTGTATAAAGAATTATAGGGCACAACATATTTATGGTATCTAGAAGGCCCCACTAAGATAAGTATAGAGGGTGCCATTTAGTGGTCAGGGAGGATAGCCTCTGTATACAATTTTCCATTCAGCGTGAAATTGTACTAGATAGTAGGGGAAAACTGTAAACCTAAATACCTAATATGTTTGGGGCTCCAAGTAAAATTTGAAATGGCGAAGTCATCCCTCAAAGTAAAATTTGAAATAGCAAAGTCCTCCCTCAATGTATATTTCTTTAAAGGTAAGATTTCACATTTATCTTTGTTTAATTTATATCCAGAGATGGCTGCAAAGGAATCAACCTCTTGTAGAAATGGCGGGAGAAGTCTGCGGTTGTAAGATAAAAAGTAATACATCATCAGCGTAGGCTGCAAATCTGATTTGAGTGTCTTTAAAGTTAAGACCATGTATGTCCTTATTTTGATGGATTTTTGATTAAAAAAAGGTTTTAAGGCCAAATTAAAGAGGAATGGGGACAATGGACAACCCTGTCTGACACCTCAACCTAATTCAAAGTAAGAAGATGTACCTCCATTTGCACATACTTCCGCTCTTGGATTGGAGTATATAAAATTGATATTTAAAAAATAATTTTAGGAACAAAGCCAAATCACTTAAGTGTGTGAAAAAAGTAAGGCCATTCCACTCTATCAAACGCTTTCCCTGCTTCTAATGCTATTGCTGCCAAGGAATGAGAGCTATGGGAAGATTTGGACATGATATAAAAAAATAAACAAGTATTATCTGTAATAAGGCGGCCTTATACAAAACCAGATTGTTTAGTTCCTAACAAGTCAGGGAGGTAGTATTCTAAGCGTATGGCCAAAGCCTTTGAAAAAGTCTTTTCAATAAATGGGTCGGAAATGTTTACAGTATCTTAGATCTTTACCTTCCATTGGGATGAGACCGATTAAGGCGTCCGAAAAGGAGCTGGAGTATGTCCCTAAGTGCAAAAAGGAATCGAAAAGGTTTTGCAATTTGGGGAGGTACAGGTGCGCGAAATGTGTAAAAAAAAAAAAAAAAAAAAAAAAAAAAAAAACCTCAACTGTGAAACCATCTGGTCCAGGAGCCTTACCTTTCTTAAGTGTCTGTAGTGTGATGAGGAGTTCCTTTTGTAATCAATCAGATTCTAGAAGTGTAAAATCTGATCGCATGTCAGAGGCTTTTTGAATGTCAGATAGGAATTGACAAATGTGATGTTCTGCATAGGGATTTCTGATGTGTATAATGTCTTGTAAAATTCAAGTAATTCATTTAAAATATCATTGTCTTTAAATTTCAATGTTTGATGTTCATCCATGATGGATTCTATGTTGATCTGTTATGTTTAACTTTCAAGTAATTGGCTGGTACCTTCCTGGCTTTATTCTGACCTCCATAGAATCTTGCACTGGATTTCAATAAATATGTTGAAGCATTATTTGTCGATTCCTTATTAAACTGAAGTTTGACATTTATACGTTCTGATAAACAATCTTTTGATTTGGAAGAGTAGTAAGAATGCTCCAATCTCTTTATCTTGGCTAGGAGGGTTTGGGTAAGTTCTCTGGATGTTTTGCGTTTTTTAGAAACATAACCAATAATAAAATCTTTAGCTGATGCTTTGAAAAGTCCCATACCACATGAAAAGACAAAGTATCCAATTGATTAAGGGTAAAATATTAATTGCAAAATGAGATAAATGAGGAAGTGAATGTGGAGTCTAAAAGTAGAGCGCCATTTTCGAGGCTTGTTATTTTTCTGTAGAACATCAAGCAAGCTGGATTGTAGTGGGAGTGTGATCAGATATTCGAATAGAGCCAATATCTGCTGCCAATAATGACTGAGAAATATTATGTGATCTAAAAAAATAATCTGTTCTCGATTGGGTGTGATGAGCCGGAGAGTAATCAATGTTTTCCCTTAAAAGTAGGGTTACAGAGTCTCCAAGCGTCTATAAGCTTATATTGTTTAATAGTTTGTAGAACGAGTTTGTGCTTTATGAGGGACGAAGGAAACTGCTGAGTTACGGTCCAAAAAGGGATCAAAAACTTGATTACAGTCATCTGTAAGGATAAAGTTATCATCAATACAGTGCGAAATTTGTTGAGCTAAGGATGTCCAAAAAGAGCAGTCCCCAGCAGTAGGTGTGTATATATTAAGTAAAGAGATTGGAGCATTTCCTATCTGTAATTTAGTAAACATCCATCCACCATTTTCATCAGAACATTGTGAGAGTAATTTGATGGGAAGTGATTTACAACAAAGAGTTAAGACACCATTACATTTGCCATCCCCTGGATAGAACAAAACCTCCCCTACCCACCCTCTTCCTTATTTAAGTGCTTCCTCTGCCGTTAGATGAGATTCTTGTAGACAGGCTACATCCCCATACAGTTTAGCTAAATGTGTTCACACCCTATACCTTTTAATAGGCAAATGTAAACCCTAGACATTCCAAGAGACACATTTTAAGGACATAGGATGAGCATGAAGAAAAAGAAAGAACACCAATCAAAACATGCCATCAAACAACAAGAAGCATCCCAAAGAACAAACCAGTTATATGCAATGCAAGTCAAATAGACTGGGAGAGAGGAGGCAGAAAAATAAGGATGAAAATGTAACTGTTTAATTCGAGGAATAAGGAAACAACAGAGGAAAAGAGAAATGAGCATAAGAGTAAGAAGTGAAAAATGAAAAGAGAAGGGATAAAAAAATAAAGAAATAGGTAGGAAGAGAACAAAAATATAGGAGATGAATCACATCTAGTAACTTACAAAAAAATCAGAGACATAGCGGAGGTGGGGGGAGATGAGGTCCCATGAAACAATACGTGTCCAGACTCCATATGGGTAGGCAGGGAGGAAAGCGGGACCGACGAGCAATAAAACACTGGGAATGGGGATTTTGCGGGGGTGGCCGACCGGAGGGAGGCTCTCCCGCCCCACCCCCGGGGATTTTGGGGCCCAGGAGGATGGGTGGGGGGAAGAATTAGACAGGGGGACAGGAAGTGCTTTTGGGCTGGTTGGGCTGTTCAGGGGGATTTGGGCTGGCTTGGGCTGCTTTTGGGCTGGGGGACTATAATTACGGCCATCTTGGGTCACTGTGCACCATTTTGTGGGACAGTAACCCAGCAGCCGAGTAGCAGGGGAGAATTGTTGTCCCGCCCTCCCACCCTTTAAGGTTGGCTGTGGAGTTGGTAAGGATAAGGGGTGGTTCTGGGGGAAGGGGAGGTGGAGTGGTTTTGCCCGGTGGTTTCAGGGGTTTTGTTGGGAACGGGTGTTTTTTCCTCTGTGTTAGGTGGGGTCTTATTTTGTCGCTGGGAGCAGGTGCTGGGAAGTTGTTATTGGTGTGGCGCTTTTCCTAGTTGAAGGGGGGGATAGGATAGGAGGAAGGATTTGCCCTGGACAGAGGAGGAGGGAGTGTACATATGGCAGGTGTTTAAACAGTTGAGGCAGGCGTTTTGGGTATTTGGTAATTATTTTTATGTTGTTGGCAGGGGAACTGTTTAGGGGTGGGGGTGGGGGTTTGGTAAGGTCTGTGCATAGGACTAGTTTTGTACGGCAAAGGCCTAGGATGTGGTATATTTTCAGGATGCACCTGTTTCCCAATAAAGCGGCCTTTATCACACTTTAATATTGTCTCCGGTCGGTTTTTCCCCCTGCCCGTCTCCCGATGGGCCCCAAAACTACAAGAAGATATCACCTGTGAGGAAAGAAAGGAAGGTTAATAAACAATTGAAAGTATTGGAGAAATAAACATTATCCTCAACTTTTTATGAACGAAGAGAATTATTAACAATCTGAAGTATGCAGCAAAAGTCCAAGGTATGACCTGAACAAAGGCATCTACTTATTATGCGAAGAAGACGTGTCCATAGAATCTGCATTTCAAAAATTAAGAAAGCTTTTCAGTCTTATGGGGTCTTCATACGTGATAGTCTTGTTGTTCATCATGGTCACCTTGAACAGGCACTGGTGAAAGAGGCCATAACGCGCACCAATAGAGCGTATCTGCGATATCATTGCCAGGAATTTCCAATGCTTATCGGCAGTAGGTTTCACATTTTGAGAGAAGAACTGATGCCCATGCACTTCTATGCAAGAATATAGTAAGTAGAGCAACTTGAATGAAAGAAAGTACTGTCTTTGATGTACCCTTTAACAATGCTGAGATGGCATCTTCATATTGTGGGAGCGAGGATGCAATTGGAGTATAAATGAAGAATAACAGGCCCCTGCTAACATAGCAACGAAGGATAAACAGTCATTTGTTGACCAAACTGCCTCGTCAAGTGAAAATCTCAATCCACCTCCTATGCTCGTTTTTGTGTGGCGTCACAAACTGAAGGTTTGAAGGATTGTAATTCTTATTCGAATGCAGAAAAGAGGCTGACGCTGATTATAAGAGGCGTGCCTCTCCAATGAGGGGGGGAAAAAGAAAAGAACTTTGAAAGCTGCCTCATTCCCAATGGGGGACAAAGTGTTGGTGAGTGTAAAATAAAAGGCATCCATCAAAGCGTTTGTCAGGAAAAGCATAGGAGATCTGGATATATTATATCCCACATATCGCAACTCACAGCAATAGAGGTAGAAAAAAAAGAAAAAAAAAACAACAATGTTACTTAATTTTTCCAGTATGAAAGCATTCTCTGAGGGCACTGCGCCAACAATCTCCTCAGACACGAGTTAAGATGGCTGCCATTCCAAAGGCTCAGCCACTCCGTAACGCGGTAGATTAAATACGTTGCTTACGGGGATGCCGCGGTGAGCAGGGAACGTCTCATTTGATGCTGCTTCACTTCAGAGGAATTAGACCTTAATTTTGACGTGTGAGTGGAAGGTGGGTGCTGCGCCAGGTCCGCCGTCGTGGCTGCAGTCGCGGGAGGATCAGGTACCAGCCGCCATCTTCCTTGGACGCTAGCCACGCCCGAGCCTCACCATTATAGAGGGAAGGAGGGTCCTTAGTGCAGAGTCAACCAAGGAGAAGCCTCCCTGGTACAGCGTCATTTGGGAAAAGGCCCCAGTACAGATACATTGGACATCCCCAGTACAAAGGTATTTGGGTAGAAGTGTCTCTCTACAGATGTGCTTAGAAAGAAGCATTCTCTAGCAAAGAGCTGTTGGGGGTGAGGTGATCCAAATGCTGTAGAAAGCTTTGGGTTGCGGTGGTGATGGGGAGACCCGGGCCCAGTACAGACCACTGGAGAAGATTCATGCCCAGTACAAAGGGGGTGGAGATAAAGAGTCTCCAGTACAAAACTATTGGAACAGAATTCTTCCCCGTACTGAGGTGTAGGGGAGGTGTCCCCTGTACAGATGTATTGAACAAGATATTTCCCATTGCAGAGGTGTGTGTGGAGTGGGGACCCCCTGTAGAGAAGTGTAGACGATGGAGACACCCAAGTACTGAAGTAACCGAGGTAAAATCATCTGAGGGCAGGTTTTGGGAGGACCCATCCCCAGCATAGAGGTACTGGGAAGAAATATCTGCACTGTAGAGATGCTGGGTGACTAGTGTCCCTGTTACAGATGTTTTGGAGAGAAGTGTCAGCAGTAGACAGGTGTTTTGTCTCCCCCTGATACAGCTACTGAGACATGTCCTCAGTGCATTTGTGTTCAAAGAGGACTATCCCCAGGTGAGGTGCAGAGGTCTAGGAAGAGGGGTGTGTCCACTACTGAGGGGATGTGGAAGAGGGCTCTGGGTTAGGCTGGGGAAGAGGTGTTTCGACTGCATAGGTGGTAGTGGAGAAGTGTCCCTAACAGAGGTGCTGAAGGAGAAGGGTCCCCATTCCAGATGTTCAGAAGGAAGTCTGAGATGGAAGAGGCTCCAGCACAAACGTATTTGAGGATGAAGTGGCCCCAATTTTTAGTTAGTGGTGGGAAGGGCATCCAGACTGGTACATGGATATCACTATTCTAAACACACAATAAATTCCCAAATTTGGTGGGTTCTGGATCACACCATTAACGTGTTTTAATTTGTACAATTCTAAAACCAGTGTCTGCGAATCAGGACAGAAACCCCATCAGGTGTTTAAAGGAAGTGATATTTGAAACCATACGTGGGCGGATTGTACTGCAGTCCCTTGAGGGCTGTATGAAGAACATGTTCTCAGCTGTTTCCTGTGACTTCCCACGCTCAACTTGTTTTTTGTTGTTGTTTTTTTAAAATGTCTTAATTGATTCAAATAAAATGCTAAATTTTTTATACACATGCCTATCTAAATTGTTATAAACTAACGTAACCGTACTTGACTGTATCGGATATCATGATTTGCCATCCTTTAGTGAGTGTGCTTTCTTACCTGGGGGGTTTATTACATGTCTAAAGGAAGGTGCTCTTGAGAGTTGACTGAACATTGAATACAAATATTACTCTTCTTTTTAGCTGTGGCTGAATTATTAGTTTGTATGATTCTTGCTCGTCTATGTTTCTTCAAGAGATTTGGAATTGCTCTGACTATATTCTACATCTATGTTAAGTGTATTGAGGATTATTCATATGCGCTTAATGTCAAATTTGTAGTTCAATTATCCAATTCCAGCCCCCCTTGGAGGACGGCATAGTCCTTTTTATATCCACCCCTCGCTCCACAAAGCAAGGACCAAGAGAGTGGTAAATAGAAGTGAAGGCCCCAGCTAATGCTACAACATCCTCACTGACTTGTTATGTTTTTTTTTTATAGAAATGTTTTATTTTTGCAATACCATAATAAAAATTACAATGAATACATGAGGAATTATCATTCATCAGTAATGCATACATAAAATGAGAGGGGGACATCAGAGTATAAAAGCAGTAAATCAAGGAACCTTGGAAAAAGTAAAGTACTGCAGGTAGGGCTATATATACAAACATTTGCTTATCTACTAAACAGTGACCAGCCGTCATTAGAAGCAGGCTGCAGACCATCCTTTGAGGGGAAGGGGAAAAAAATAGGTAAGAAAAGTGATCAAGCAGTCCGTGAAGCTCTGTTCCCAGCCCTCTCTTCCTTCCATCTAAATTGGTTCCCAAATATGCCTGCCAAGCATTCTCCGTCTTCTGCCCTTTCTCTTATAAATCCCCTTTTCCAGGTTGAAGATGGCGAGCAACCTAGCAAGCCATTGCTGAAATGTCGGGCCGTTTGGTCAAGCCAGGCAGAGGCAATTCAGATTCTCACCACCGACATGGCCAAGACAAGCAAATATTGAGAAAAATCTTGCGTTTCATCACTGTTAAATCCCCAGAAGCATTTTGTCAGGCGTTAACAATACCTTTAAATTCAAAGTTTGATTCAGGAATTTTTCAATTGCATTCACTAAAGTTACGAGCAGTGGGCAAGGTTGAGAACATACGAATTAAATCTGCATCAGTGCTGTTACAACAGGGGCATCTAATTGCTTCCTGTCCCCCCCAACCCCCCTGGGCTATCTTCACCGGAGTGTAATGCAAAGATTTTTTTTTTTTAGGTCGAAGACCGAAGGCTGCGCTTGCGCAGTCTCCGGGAGGACATTTAATGTTTTGGAGTATGGGGGCTTGAACCGCCTCTCTCCTCCATTGGCTGGCTTCCTAAGCGGAGGCAGGCCATTGAATGAGAGGGGCATCACTCAGTTCAAGCCCCGTCTCTTTCGGATTTGGGGGTGTGTTTTTTTGCATTCTTTCGACTGTGACGTCATCCGTCACTCAGAACGCCAAAAACACGCCCCCGAATCCGAAATTTTCGGAGGTTTACGGCCGCCATTTTTGTTGTTGTTGTGCCGTCCCGCAGCTCTCCTTCGTCTCTCCTCTCTCATCTCTCCTCGCCTGTGCTGGTTCTCCAGTAAACCCAGGCTCAGTCGTGGACTTCACTTCAAGAGAATGGGGCAAAACAACGGAGTGCCATTTCCAAGGGCAGGGTCCATTTAAAAAAAATAAATAAATAACTAACTTACACCAGGGTGGCGAGATCCCTACCGAAGCAGGTGGTCATGGTTTCATTTTTCACTAACAATGGTGTTGAAAAGAAACGAGATTAAAATGCTGCTTTTTGGGCCAGGAGATGTAGTGCTTTCCACACTGTGTGATCCTGGGCGAATCGCTTAACCGCCCACTGCCTCAGTGCCCTTCTCTGCCAAAACCGGGAATGTTAAAAATGAGACGATACGAGGTGTTGAGCAATATCTGAAAATAATTAACATTTACAGTGACTTGTCTCCAAACTCTTTTCTGACAACATACCACGCGAAAATGAAGTTTTGCCCCAGAGGGCGCAAGCAGTGTTTGAACACCACACGTAGTGCTTTATAATTGAACATTTCCCTGCGAGGGGGGTGGTCCTCCTAATGCAGTCTGAGTGGTTATAAAATAGCTGTATTATCACCTGACAAGTGCTGACATTTTAAACGGAGGGCAGACATATGGGGAAATTGTGAGATTTCGAAACGGGAGCGTATGACAAAAACCTGCTGGAGGGGGGTAGTCGCGACTGACCCAGCCCTGGCCCTCCCGGCTTATCAGAAGCTCATTCCAGTAGGGACTACTCCGTGGTGCATCGACCCATTTTAAGAAGATTTCTCAAAAAAGAGCGCCAAGTGTGAAGTGGTGGGCGCCTGCCAGGCGAGTCGTGAGGCACCTGCAGTCAGTGCAGTTAATTGGCGTGTACACACCGTGGACCCAAACACCCGGCTGGGACCTGTGGGTCAGAGTGGCCTGTGCCATATGTTCTAAACCCGGAAGGGGTAACGCATTCCCGTGCACGTTCTCTGGATGGAAATCTCCCTCCTGCTAGACGTAGTGGTAAATTGTATTTTTCGATTGAGGCCAAACGACAACAGCAGCATTTCCTGGCTCCCAGCCCCAAACTTGGAAATGCTCACTTTAGCGCTTTGAAGTGGATCATTAAGCGCTTTACGGGTGTGCCACGAGGCACGCTAAGGCGAGTGGGTACCACCTGGCGGTATAGGAGAGTGGCCGTGTCCTCTTGTGTAGGGTGTACCCTCTTGAAGCCAATCCACCGGGTAGAAGCCCAAACTTCTCTTTGGCGAGGCACGCTCCAGCTACCAAGAGACAGGCTTCTATAATAGAAGTTCTATTAGAACCCGGATCGGGAACATTGGCATGGATTCGGTGAGAGTCCATGGAAATTCCCCAAGATGATAAGCCACGCCCTGAAAACTACCCAACAATCTGGAATTATATATCCCTGTTATAAGTCCCTTCAGGAATCCGGATGAATCACGACCACAGGCCGACGTCATCACAAAGCTCCGTGGGGTCAGTCAGGGTTGGCACCTCTCTTGGACAAAATGCAGACCATGTTTCGTCCTTGCAGATTCAGGGAACCCGCGGCCAGCGCTTGACACAGATGTGTTTATCTATTCCTTTTGAAACGATAACTTGGCCTCTGCTGACTTTCATAGTCATTAAGGTACGGAGACCAACGTTTGCTGGTTTTGCCGCTTTTCTTACAGGCCTTTACATAGGAAATACTGGCCAGGTGTAGTGGCGTTACATAGAGATGGGGCTGCATTCCCATATGTCACTGTCCTGGCACCTCCACCCCTTGGTGCCCAGCCCAAGCCCCCTCCATTTGGGAACAGCCACGTGATTCCTGTGCTCAGCTCACATATTCCTTTTTCTCCCATTCCCCAAGAAGACTTATTATTTTCAGGAATTTTATTTAATGTCGGATTTCATACAGCGCGTACTGTGAAAAAATTTGCCTCTATGCTCTGTGTGAGTTCAGGCTGCGGTGGGTGTTTATAACTGGTCAAGATTGAGAACTGGGAAGTTGAGGCTGAAGGCACTTTGATTTTCTCAGTGTCATATAATTCAGGGGTTCAGAATGCGTGCTCATCCAGTCCTTGGCCTTTCTGCAGAGCGCACAGAGCACTAACCGGGTATGCCAGTTGTGATTCTGTGTGCGAGAGTGTGAATGAGGCATAGATCTGCGGCAATAGTGTGCGTGTGTGAGGGGGCGGTGAAGGGAAAGAGAGGCAATTGAGGGAAAGGAGGCAAGGGATGAAGTGTGGGATATGCAGGTGGAAGATTCCAGAAAGAAGGCCAGAGGAAAAGATTGTAAGCATCTAACCGGAGGCCTTCAGGAGAGACTGGTGTGAGGAGGAGGAGAAAGAGGGTTGATGGACTGCTTAAAATATTTGTGACTCTGTATGTGCGTGTGTACACTTGCTACACACGTGTGCAAAATCTGGCCCCTTGTGTGCTCCCCTTCCCTAAAAACACTTCTAGAGATACCACCGGTCACGCGGCGACCCTGGGTCCAAGTGATCGGTGAGCGCTGCACCATACGAACACAGGGTAACGCGTCACTTTCACACTTCTCACAAGTGCACCGCCGGCTTGTGAATGTAGTGCCCCTCCCATGGGCACGGGCCCAGGCCACAGCGGGCCAGGGCCACACCTCGGGTCGCATCTGCATCAGATTTAGTGTGGGTAAAAGGGGCTGCCTGGTGGCGCTGAGATGTGAAGCCCTTGATGTGGAACATGCACACCGCCCAGACAGTGTGGGCTTCTTGACACTGAAAGGACAGACACGGCGCATGCGCAGCTCACCGCCTGGCACAGTATGAATGCGAGCGTAGGCGCCGGTGCCAAGGTAAAGGCCATTCTGCCGCACACATACAAACAACTTTTGAGTACACAGTAAACATTTTACCCGCGAGCACACGTCTTGCACATGTAAGACACATAGGAGCAATTAAACATCCTTGCATACATGCGCTGAATGTTTCCTCCCATCGTCTGCTAGACAAATAGCAGCGCCAGATTCTCACACCAACCACGCACGAGGCAGCTCGAGAGAGGTGCAAGCTTCCCTTGTACACGTACAACATGAAGTGCAGCAGTGCAAGCTTCTACCACCTTGAAGAGAGACCGCATACAAGGTGCAGGCTTCTCTTGCACAGAGCACGCGTGCAGGGTGGACAGCCGCAGCGCAAGCTTCACTCACTTGCAAGAGGCACAGCATGAGAGGTGCAAGCTTCTGTTACATGGAGCATGTGTACAGGACAGACTGTAGAAGTGTAAGCTTCACTCACTTGCAAGAGGCACAGCATGAGAGGTGCAAGCTTCTGTTACATAGAGCACGTGTACAGCACTGACTGTAGAAGTGTAAGCTTCACTCACTTGCAAGAGCACAGTGTGGGATGGTGAGGGCACAGCATGAGATGTGGGGGCTTCACACACACACGTGCAACTTGAAGTGTAGTAGTGCACGCTTTTATCACCTGCAAGAGGCAGACGTCGGTTCAGCAAGCACATGAGCTGTAACAGTGCAAGCTTGCATAACTTGCAAGAGCACAGCATAGGATCGGGCGAGCACATCGTAGGCTGTGGAGAGCACAGCACAGGTTGAGGCAAGCACAACATAGTATGTGGAGGCTTCTCTCACACGTACAGCCTGAAGTGCAGCAGTGCTTCCACAGCGCCATCCTTCCACAGCACCACCGCGCCATCCTTCCATAGCACCACCGCGCCATCCTTCCACAGCACCACCGCGCCATCCTACCACAGTCTGTGTGTGTGCGAGGCTCTGTCTGTGTGTGCGAGGCTCTGTCTGTGTGTGCGAGGCTCTGTCTGTGTGTGCGAGGCTCTGTCTGTGTGTGCGTGGCTCTGTCTGTGTGTGCGTGGCTCTGTCTGTGTGTGTGTGGCTCTGTCTGTGTGTGCGTGGCTCTAGCTGTGTGTGCTTGGCTGTGTGTGTGTGTGGCTCTGTGTGTGTGTGCGTGGCTCTGTCTGTGTGTGCGTGGCTCTAGCTGTGTGTGCTTGGCTGTGTGTGTGTGTGGCTCTGTGTGTGTGTGTGCGTGGCTCTGTGTGTGTGGGTAGGGCTCTGTGTGTCGGTAGGGCTCTGTGTGTGTGTGGGTGACTGTGTGCGTGTGTGGTTGATTTCTGTTTGAGTGGCTGTGTGCCCGCGAATTATCTCTACTACTCTCTAATGCTCACCTATTGCCATTGTAAATGACAATACCATTTATTTATGTTTTAAAAAACAAAAAAGAAAAAAAATGTCATGAGCAATGCCAATAGCTCTACCTTTAATAATGCCGAGACCATTGCATTGTAAATGCTTGTTTAATGCTGGGTTTGATCTGTCCTAAGTCTAAGGACTCCAGGAATCTATCTTGCTCAAATTGTAATGATTGTTTTTGCTGCCGAACAGTTGCTTTAGACCCTCTATGTAGATGGGTTGTTTTACGGTTCTAATAACCTCTGGAACTAATATGTATTTCCATGTGATATGGCATATTTTCTTGTTAAAGTAATGAAACCTAAAGGGAGACCATGAAACTCCGGCGCCGCAGGAAATATTTGATATTTTGATTACTTTCAGGAGTCTAAGGATACCAGAATTCAGGTTTACTAAGAAATGTCAACAGACTTTCACCCTTAACTGCTTTCAAGTGGGTCCTATGTAAACATTAAACACGCCTACACATTTCAACCTTCTTTAGAGTGTTTACTGAGCATGTGTATTCATGTCAGTGGACCCACAAAAGTTTTGCTTTCTTACGACCGTTTTGCACTCTTTTTGTGCATGTTTTTTGTATTCTTGCCCGAGCTCTTCTAGTCTTCTGTTTAATTATGCCAAACAACTTAAAGCAACACTTGTAACGTACGTATGTCCGGTACTAATCAATATATTTCTGATTAAATGTGCACATTTAAGGGTGAGTACAGTACCTCTCCTCCTCCGTTACTCTTAAATGTCCAGGGTGTGAACTACCCCTTCCTCCTCTCGTGCTTTGTCCGCCTATTTGTTCTGGATCCGGCCTGCGTCCTTGACACACTAATAATGCCTGCAGGCTATTGTGCACCACCTTCTGCAAAAGTGTACATTTGTATTTTGGTGATCACAGCTGCCAGCTTTACTAACATGTTACTGCATCTCTCATTCTGACACTAGTGAATCTGAAATTAATTGAGCAAGATTGCATTACTCGTTTTTGTTGAAGTTAGAAAATCAATAAAAATATATATTTAAAAAAAAAACAAACCTTAACTGGTCAGTCAGCTAAGGACAGTACACAAACTCATGGCAGGGTCTGCCCTGAAGTGAACCCTACAAATGTTCATGGTCCTACTTTGGACTTCGGTCACACCTCGCCACATTCCAATTTTGTTCGCACATGTTAATGCTTTTGTTCTGAAAAGGGAAATGAGAATCCTGTTGGCGAAGAACTCTTCGGTTTTGACCTCTAGCCAGCCTGACCCATCAATGACCTTCTCTTTTATATAGGAGAGGTGTGGAAAGAGTATCTCTAGCATTATGTATGAATAGCGCTTAGAGCGAGAGCTACAGGGAACTATTAATTCATTTTGTGTTGTATAAGCATATCATGACGATTCTATTGTCAATGGACTATGAGGACCCATTTCCTGTATTAAGAGGACTGTTCCACCTGACCGTTTCCGACCATTAATTGCTTTAAATGGCACTTTAAACTGCATTTTTTTCACATCTGGGAATAAGGCCAGCACCAATGGCATTCCACTCTGTGATTGAAAGTTTGCACACAGATTTCTTCAAAGACCAATTTATTTTATTTTTCATTTTTATTTTATTTTTCAACAATGTAATATTGGCATATCAACAGCCATACAGTGGTGACAAGTGCCCATCATGAAGTACACTGGACAGGAAATCAATAAACCAGATAAGTGCAAAAGAAAAAAGACAAAACAAGAAGCATAATTTATTACATTATCTCCTTGAGCAAATAAAGGCTTGCTCTAGAAATTCTTAAAGAAAATAAAAGCAATGTATAGAAGTATAATAAATATTTAAATGATTTTCTCAAGGCAAAGCCCCTCTTTATTTATTAAACTCCAATTATCCTCTCCCTACCCTCTCTTTCAACCTGAGATTTGTTAGCCAACCCTCGTTGGAAGGTTCCACATTCTTCCAATCTGCTGAAGGCGACTGACACTAATTCTCTGTGACCCACAACCATAAACAAGCATTTACAGTGCAACGGTTTCGCCTTTGAAAAAGTTAGAGCTATTGGCATTGTAAACGACAACATTTTTATTTGTGTTGGTTTTCAAAACAGATAAATATATGGCACTGTCATTTATTATTTACTGAGAGGGCTGCGTCCAAGGAAACACATTTCACCCTCCGCGCCCTGCACTCGCCCCTGCGTGGGGTGTATGCTCCTATCCTCAGCCCTGAGACACTTCCTCAAGCCCCCGTCCAAGCCCCATACCCTCTATTGACCCACTGACAGTTGGCGCGAGCTCAGTCTCAAACAAGCTCTGGGACCCACCTCCCAATGAGCTCTGGACACAAGCCTCCTTTAAATGCGCCATCCCCAGGGAATGATGCCACAGGCCATCGCAAAACTCTGCTGACGTCATTAAACAAAGCCACATTCAGGAATGCCTATCGTTGGGTATTGTTAGAGATTTTGGACTTGGAAATGATTTTGTTTTGCACTGGATCTCCCCTTTCAGGCTTGAGAAACGCATGCCTCCCCTCTCCCCCATAACCCTGCGATCAACCCCTGCTGGGTCCTCGAATATTACAGCCGCCTCTCCACCCCTGGTCATAAACCTCATCTAAAAGGGGCCTACGGGGAATGATGTCACAATGCGCCTCAAAACCCTGCTGACGTCATTAAAAAAGCCACGTTCAGGAATGCCTATGGTTGGTGCTCTAGAGATTCAGGACTAGATATTTTTTCTCTGCACTACATCTTTTAAGGCCCGGCACATGCATGCCTTCCATCCCCCTGGAGCCAACCCCACCCCGTGGGACACACGCATGCCCCATCCCGTCCAATGAAATGATCCTGAGGCCCGAACGCACATACGTCCAATATTATTCCCCCCACGTCCTTGGAAACATGCCCACACCCCACCTTTCAACCTTGTGCCACCTCAGATGCCCTGCCTTTCTCTTAGCCAGCTGCCGAGGTGCCCCTCCCCCTCCCACAATGACTCTACAGAACCTGAAATGTAACACCAATTCAAAAAGCTTGTGAGTGGGGGTGCAAAAAAGTACATGATGCATTGTGTGTTCTGCCAGGAGGGGCTTCTGAAAGAGGGGATGACCTTGAATCCCCATTGTTTCACTTTTCCAACCGCACTTACTGGACAACACTTTAGTTGTGAGATTCTTCTATCCATTAAGTCTTCCCACCAGTAATACGAATCAGTGAGTTTGCCTTGTTTTGGCAGCACGTGGCAGTGCGCGTTGACAGGTGCCCCGGCGATCACGTTTATTGTGTCGGAGTTTTGAGTTCTTCTTTTTTTTTTTTTTTTTTTTTTAATTAAATAATCATTTTGCAACTTTTAAGTAAGGAGAATCAGGGTCACCCTTTCCCTTTTTTCTCTTGCCTTCCCACCTTCCTGGTGGATTCCGGAATTTATCTTAGTGGGAAAATTGGGTCCCCTTACATCCATTTACTTATTTTGAAGGTTACTTTCCGGGGTTGATTGAGCTAGCCATTCTGGCTACTCTATTTGGCCTTCACATAAATTGTTGCTTGCACTAATCATAGGACTCAGGGGAAAAAAAAAAAAAAACAGAAAAAAAAGAAACACATCCCAAGAGCCATCTCGTTTTCGTTAAGTCTTTAACCGCTAGTATGATGATTCTTCCATAACTCCCAAAATTTGTATTTTTTAGAAAAAGGTTTTTTCTTTTTAGCTAACCTATAAATTCTTAGAATTGACGTGAGCCACTCACCCTTAGTAGGTGGATTTGGCATAATCCATTTTAGACAAATCTCCCTCCTAGCCAAGAGGATTAAAATAAACAGTAGATTTTCTTCATATTTTGTTAATTTGACTGCTGGAGAGCCAAATACCCCAAATAATATTAAATCAATACTCACAGTTAGCCGTTTTCCCAGTACCTCTTCGATAGTCTTACCCACTTCCTTCCAGAAACCGTCGAGATGGGGGCACTGCCAGAACATGTGTAGGTCATTGGCCTTCATTAAACCACATTTTGGACATGACTTCACCGTATCTCCGCTGAATTTGGATAATTTATCCGGCGTCCAATAAGCTCTGTGGGTGGTATAGAAGTGGTTTCTTTTTAATGCCGCAGAAGTTACTATAGACCAGCATTTGCACATTGATACTTGCCATAAATAATTCGTATCCATCGTTGGCAGCTCTTTCCCCCAAATTCTCTCCGGAATCCGAAATTCTTCCTCCCCCGCAACTATGAGAGCCCAATACCAGAATGATATTTCCTTCTTGAAAGGTTTTCCCAACATTTTCTTTTCCAGTGGGATATTGCCAGTTTTGTTTTCCTTCACAGACTTTGTCCAGCTCGAGAGTTGATAATACTTGAATTTAGAGAGTGAGGAATTCGTGATTTGATTCAGAAACTCCCACTCCAAGAGTTTATTCTGATAAAGCAGTTGTCCCCATGTCGCTATTCCTGCTGTTTTTAGGGGAGTTGCAAGGGGGTCTTTAAGACACTCCGGTGTAGTAGGTGAGTTCCATATTGGGGCTTTATCACTATAGAGTGGAATATTCACTGTCGATCTGACACAGTACCAGGATTTAGCCGCTGCCCTCAGAGTCTTCAATTTAATTTTTTTGAAAAATTTCGGATGGCCGAATTTAAACAGGAAGTGGCTAGTATTCTTGGTTAACTTCTGTAAATATAATGGGTAATCTTCATATGGACCTAGCATAATTCTTATATTTTTAAATTGAAATGCTCTACAATATTCCAGGATGTCCGGGGTAGCTAACCCTCCCTGATTTTTCTTTCTCCTTATTTTAGTCCAAGCAATTCTAGGTTTTTTGGATGACCATATAAAGCTTGATAACTCTCCCTGGATTTTCTTTAAGTATTCCCTATTAAATTCTAACGGGATTGCACCAAAAATAAAAGTAAACTTAGGCAAGATTGACATTTTTAGAATATTCGATTTCCCTAAAATCGTCAGGGGTAGGCCTTTCCATACATTCAATAATCTCTTGACCTCCCCCTGTATCTTATGGAGATTAACTTGTGCTACCTTATCTAGATCTTTGACCAAGTCGATACCCAAATATCTGATTTTTTCTTTATTATAAGGACTTTGATAGTTCTCATTCCAAGTCATGGTTTCTGTTTTGGACTTATTTATTAAGTAGCCCGATATTTTCCCAAATTTTGTTAATGTATCCTCAGTAGCTATGAGAGCCTCCTCCAAATCAGATGTAAAAATCATGAGGTCATCGGCATAGAGAGATACTTTTTTACGCCAGTCTTGATATAAAAAGGGGACAATGTCAGGGTGATTCCTGAGGCATTCTGCTGCGGGCTCAAAGTATAAATTAAATAGTATTGGGGATAGGGGACACCCCTGGCGTGTCCCCCTCTTAATTGAGATTTGTTCAGTCAATTCCCCATTTATTAGTATTCTGGCTTTAGAAAGGTTGTAGATTTTTTCTACCATCTTTAGGATATTAGTTCCTACATCAAACTTTTTTAACACCTCACTTAAATATATCCAGTTAACTCTGTCGAACGCTTTTGCAGCGTCGACAGTGATTATGGATAAAGGAATTTTCTCGCTCATAGCTATATCCACTGCTCCAATTAACTCATGGGTTAATTCTTGAAGGTGTCTTCCCGCAACAAAACCTTTTTGATTAGAATTAATCAAAGTGCCTACTACTCGTCCAAGTCTCTTTGCCATTATTTGGGTAAAAATTTTATAGTCACAGTTTAGTATAGATATAGGGCGATACGACTCACATTTCTTAGGGCTTTTACCTGGTTTTAGGAGAACTGTGATAGTTGCATCATTCCACGATTCTGGGAGGCTGCAATTTTCAAGGAAGATTTTATTAAAGAGTGAAGTAAGATGTGTCACTAAAGTATCCTTTAATTTAATATATAACTCATTTGGAAGGGCATCTGGCCCTGCAGCCTTACCTCTTTTTAGATTTCTTATAATTCCCATTACTTCATCCGTGGTTATTTCGGTGTTTAACTCATCTTTCATTTCTTGTGATAAATTAGGAAGCTTTTGTGTGTCTAAAAAATTATTTATCTCTTCCACTGTTGGATTACAGTCCTTGGAGTAAAGATTCCCGAAGAAGGCTGTACATTCTTGCCTTATTATTTCTTCTTCAAAACCATTAAGCGCTGGATTACTAGGGTCTATGTAGGCGATTTTATTTCTGGACCTTTCTGTTCTTATTTTCCATGCTAATAGTTTTCCACAGCCTTCCCCGTATTCGTAATGAGCCAGCTTACTGGAATCCCATCTTTCTTTAATTCTGTCTTCCAGGATCTCAGACAGTTTTTCTTTTTGCTTAGTTCTTTCTGATTCTAATTCCGTCCTCCCAGCTTCTGTTAAGATTTGTTGATCTATAGAGATAATCTTGTCTTCTATTCTTTGGATCTCTTTTTTTAAGCTCTTTTGATTTATGAGAGGCCAGACCCACAATCACCCCTCTAACCACTGCTTTATATGAGTCCCAAACTATATGAGATGGGGCACTTCCATTATTTATCTCGAAAAAATAGTTAGTTTCTTGCCTAAGTTTAGTGATAATATCGGGATTTAGGAGAACCGAGCGATCCAATGTCCATCTTGGGGGTTTCATTACTTCTTTTAATGATAGTGTCAGTTGGACCGCTGAGTGATCTGAAAGATGTGCTGGTAGATGGGCCACTTGTTGAGTCTTTTCTAACAGCTCTTGGTCTATTAGAAAGAAATCTATTCTGGATTGTATTCCTGATTTTTTGTTCTTGAACGTAAAGTTCTCAACTTTATCCCCTTTTTCTTTCCATATGTCAGTTAGATTCAGGTCCCTTTTATAAATTTTCAACCATTCTCTCATTTTTGGCAGGTTTGCTTGTTTTCCCCTTGGGAACCGGTCAGTTCGCGGGTCCGGGATGATATTAAAATCCCATCCCATAATAAGCAAGCCTGGTACCGAGATTAAATGATTAAATAAAGTCTGCAGAGGAGAAGGGTCGTCTAGGTTCGGGCCATAATATCCCACCACCGTTAGAGACTGATTGAGCACTCTAATGTTGGCTATCGCCCATCTTCCCTTAGGGTCCATTTCTGTAGATTCTAATCTAGCTTTTAAAGAAGTTTTAAATAGAATAGCAATTCCCTTTGTGACACAGTCCTGATTGGTGCATACATGTGAGTCCACCCACCTCAAATCTTTCATTATCTCCTCCCACTCTTTCTTCAGAAGGTGTGTCTCCTGTAGGATTATTATCTCACTATCTATTGATTTTAAATATTCCAAGATCTTTCTCCGTCTACTCTTCATGCGTAGCCCATTTACATTCCAGGAGGTTATCTTTATTTCTTTTACTTTCTGAATCATTTCTTTTTTCTATGTCGCCATTTCCCAGATTTCTCCTTCTTTGCTTTTCCAAAGTTTTTACGAGGACATTTTTTTATTTTTATTTTTACCCTATCTTGCTCCCCACCCACGTGTATTTCCACCTCTTTTTGTCCCCCCCTCTCTTTCTTTTTTTTAAAAGTGTGGCTATTAGAGTTTAGGTGAAAGTGAAAAAGAAGAAACAACAAAAGTGGGGAGACACACCCACCCTCCCTGGGGAAGCCTCCCTTTCCTCCTTTGGGCTCTATTTTTGGCCCCTTTGAGCTCCTTACCTAAATTCTTATGTTTTGAGGTGCGCTACTACAATTTAAATTTACAGAGGTAGCTATATACTTGCATTTAGATTTGTGTTATAGATTGAATCTTGATCTGATCACGCGTAAGCTCTATAAGTGCTTCTACTTCTTTCGGGTCTTTGATATTATACATTTTGTTCCTCCACATTATTCTAAGGGAGGCAGGAAATTTCATCTGTACTGTTGCGCCTAGAGATTTTAATTCTGGCATCATTTGACCTAGTTCCCACTGTCTATCCTGTGTAGCTTTTGCGATGTCAGATCGGATTTTAAAAGACCAATTATCTTTACTGATGTCCCCTCCTTTCAGTGCTTCACTCAGGAACCTTTCTTTTATAGTATATGTCTTAAAATCCACTAGGATTTCCCTCGGGTTCTTTCTCTCTTTTGTTTTCCCAAAGGGGTCTCGGTGAACCCGTTGGATGTCCTCATCTAGTCCAAGTGTCTTACTCCATGGAAAATGTTCTTCCAATAATGCAACCACAAAGTTTTTTTATATTTGAGCCCTCCTTGCCTTCCGGAACGTTAAGAAGTCTGAGGTTGCATCTTCGAGATTGATTTTCCAAAGCCTCCAACTTCTCCTCAATATTTCTGTCCTTAGCTTTCAGGGATCTAATTTCCTTCTCAGTTGTTTCCATCTTTTTGTTCATTCCTTCCAACACTCTTTCCGTTGTAGATACTCTCTCCCCTAGGTCGTTAAGCTTAGCGTCCATCTTCTCAAACTTATCATGCATCTTGTTTTGGTTGCTTTCCGAGATCTCAAATCTTGCTCTCATCTCTTCCATCATCTTCTCTAAAAGAATCTCTGTGTTGTTACTAGGAATAGCTTGTGCGGGTTCAGAATCCGTAACCTGATTCCAAGAGGCTGACTTAGGCAGATTTACACATATATTGTTACCAGGACTTTGTGTTGGGCTTTGAAGTGGGCTTTGAAGTGGGCTCGAGGTTGGGCTAGGGACCGAAATAGCTTTGGGATTAGTACCTTTATTAAACTCAAGACTGGAGAAGTGAGCTTGGACTGGTTCCTGGGAGGGGCACCTGTCCTGTTCAATTGTCTCCCCTCCTAAGCTTGCTAGGTCGGTATCATGGCTGTTTTCCATTTCCAAATCCAATTCCATTCCTACTTCACCTTCAGATGCAACTGGTGTATGATTGCCTTTTTCGCCGCTTTTTTCGCCGCTACTATTTTGGATCTTAAAATAAGATCTCAGTGAAGGAGTAAATTTAACCTTAGGAGCTTTACTCTCTATACATGCCTCTTTATTGTCCCTTACCTGACCTTTTCTATTGTTGGATTTATTTATTTGGGGCTTTGAGGCTTTACGAGTTACTCTCCTGGTAATTTTAGGAATCACCGGTTGTTTAGCAACTGGTAGGTGGCTAGTTTTAAGAAACTGTCTATTTCTAAGACAATAAGCAGACCTACCCTTATCGTCGGAATTACCTGGAGCTGGGGCCGAGCTTAAGTCTTTTTTATTTATATCTTTTCTATTCGTCTCCTTAGTTTTTTTCTCAACATCCCCCGGGGGTGTTAGACCGGACCATACCCCCTTCTTCTGGGTTGAGGCCGCCCCTGTTGATGCCACCGTACAAACACTAGCTACAGGGGCAGGGGAGACCGTTTCATTAAAACTCACGTTTTTCCCCTCCACTTTTGCTGAGATTACACTCACTTCACTCACTTCAATCACTTTAATCTGATTTGGACTTATAAGTAATGGAAACTGGGTAGATGATAGGTCTTTTATATTTTTACCTGGAGAGGGACAATTCAAACCTTTAACTATTTCATCCTTCAAGCCCCTCTGTAAAGTGCTTGGCAGTATTATTAGTTCTGATGGTTCTCCTATTTTCAGATTATTACCATCTCCGCTCAGAGCCGATCTCGCAACAGGGAATCCTCCTACAGCCCTCCCAGCCTTTTCTCGCAGGAAAACAGCAACGCGGCTCGCAGCCTTTCTACAGCGCCGTTGAGCCTCTGAAGCCGCTTCCCACCAAATCTCAGCTGTGTGAGGCGGGGGACTGGCTCCGCAGGGTCCCTGCTCCGTCAAATTTGCTCCCTCTCTCCCTCGAAGACAAACCGCCTCCTCCACCAGTATACCGATCATATCAAAAAAAAAAAAAAAAAAAAACATGCGATGCTGACACTCCGTTACCAGGTCCGGGGCAGAACACGCCACACCGGACCCCCAGCTGACTCTCCGACCCCCGTCTCGCCTCCCATCTCTCCCGTCTCACCTTCCGGCCAGCTCCAGTACACAGACCCAAAACTCTCTCCAAGGCTATCCACCAGGTGTGTAAAGCTTGCCTTGCGGGGGCCGCTGCAGCAAACCGATCCAGTCTCCCGTGCGCATACGTACTTGCAGGTATGTCCAGATCACGGGGTTTTTTCCTTTTCACGGAAAGAGAGTTCCGAACTCAGCTCCGTAACGGTGGATGCCGCGGGACGCAGCAAGGGCCCAGCTGGGAGTTTTATTTTTTTTCAGAATCAGACTCGACCACTCCTGTGTTTAACTTTGGCTTACACACTACCAAGTTTGACAAAATTATTCATAGCGCTTCCATTCTGCAGCAATTTCTCGCCTCATTAGGCAAGGAGCTCCCGACCGGCTTAACGTCCGGCCGCCATCTTCCCCCACGTGTCTCTCCGGAGTTTTGAGTTCTTGTGAGTGACTTCGGCACCAGTGAGTGTGTGCTGCGGGTCGGAACGCAGCCTCAGGCGGGGGTGGGGAAACCCTCCGGGGGCCCCCTGTACCCCAAGGCCAGTGAATACCTGTGACAGATGGTAGACTCGGGGGCCCTTCGTTACATTGTGCGGAAGTCTCCCCGCCCCCATCGTGTTGCCCCACTGAAGTTCCTTGTGTTAAATGCTGCTGATTGTGTTAGCGAGCTGGTACCGGGGGTGTTTTTGTTCTGTGGAAATTGCTTTGATCCGAATGTATGTTTTAGAAAGAAACAGCAAGAAAAAAAGTCAATTTCTAATGTCAAAATCGTGCCACCTTACCAGGTACTATATATTCGATTGCAGACGATCATCACCGTTTGGGGAGGAGACAGGCACCTTTTAGGGAATCCCAAGGGAAGAAAATGAATGAGCTTAAAGTAACTCATTAGAGAATGCGGTGCTGTGATTAAAAAAAATATATATAAAAAAGGAACCTGACAGCGAAAATGAAATGAAAGTGTTGAACGTTCCACGATAACCTTTCTCTCCTCACGTAGGCAAACATTGCATTTCGTGTAAATTCCTGTTTTGTGCACCCACCGGCGCATCTGCACGCAAGGTTGAGGTGAGTCTAGATTTATCCGATAAGTGTAAATTGAGTTTGCTGTAGAACTGCTTCTTCAAAGTGTCCCTCTTTCTTTACTATGTGGTGATCGTCGGGAGTTTGAGCCTTTGAGTGAGCGACCGGCATTTCATGTGCCCAGGTTCACACAATGTGATCAAGTGGCGAAGCCGGGATTACAAGGCACGTCTCGTGGTTTCATGCGTTTGTTTGTTTAGTGATCCATGTTTCCTATCGTTCTGAAATATGGGGGGCGGGGGGCGGGCAGCGGTAATATTTATTTTCACATAAGATTCATTTATAATGACAAGAAGCTCAAATCAAACACTTTTGTAACAATTTTTACAGTTTTTAGCGTGGCGGGTTATTGACAGTTTAGTGGTTTATTTACCTGTTAGTTTCATGTTGCACTTTTTGTACTGTTATGGCGTTGGTGTGAGCTCACGTGTTTACAAATATCGCGCTGGTGAGACGTCTTCTTTCATTGTTTACATACTGCGTCAGTTCGCCACCCTTTGCACGCAGACCACCCCTCTTTCTCGCCTGTTGCCTGCTAGCGTTCATAGAGCATTACGTATTATGTTTGAATGCAAATATACGAATATATACTCCAATGTCACTCTAAAACCTATATGGAACGGATTTAATTGTGTAAATGTTGTTCTATACGCACGAACGATTATATTCCAACGTTACAGAAATCCATGACAGTGCTGTACGTAGAAAGCAGATATTCTGCCTTGTAGTAACTGCCCCGTGTTCTAGTTCCTAACGCTTTGTGGAATAAGGGGGGGGCGTTATAGGCAAGTAAAGGGGAAGTTGCATTACGTTCTAAAAGGGGCGGGATGCGAAAAAATCGCCGGAACGCCCACGAATCTGCTCCGACAATTACGGACAGATCTCTCTTCCAATGGCTAGCCTCCATTTATGGAGCTAGCCAATGGAAGAGAGAGGCGGGACAAAGCCCCGTACTGCTAAAACATAAGATTTCGCCTGCGCGAACACTGCTGCGCAGTGCAACGCCAAGCGAAACCTAAAAAAAGTATGAGAAGGTGGGACAGTGCCTTTTAGTGTTACAAGAGGTCGGCCATGCGGAAAAAAACATTAAACAATGATACTTCAGTTCCTAAATTATATTTTTCCAGCATTATTGTTTTTACATAGCACTATCGTTACCGCTTATACAACAGATAAAAACATTATGAAAATTGAAAATTGATTCACAAACACAACAGAAAGTTAGGCTTAACTAAAGATCTAGTTGAAACTTATAGGAGAAGGTCTTTTGAGAGGAAAGGAATAAGAGTAGTGCCAGAGCGAATAAATGTTAAAAGTGACCTACAAAGCCCAAAAGCCATGACAGCCAAATGATTAAAGAAGGGTTTGACACAGTTTGGTTAAGAAGAGGGAAGTGAGCCAAAAATAAAGCAAAGAGTCCAGGCTTAGGATGACGAGGTGAAATAGAAGGGCTGGAATGCGGAAATAACACAAATGTACTCTTATATGGGGTTAAGATGAAGCAAATGTAAGACATCCATGCATTGGCCGGAGCTGGGCATGGATTAAAATGTCATTGTAAAGGTCAGAAGAAAAGTAAATAAAAGATCTGAGAGGCGTCTGCGTGAAAGTGGGAGTTTAGGGCCAAAAAAGAGGTGATAGAAGGTGTTCTTAGGAATCTTTTAATGCAAGTATCTCTTTCACGAGACCTTCCACGCTTGGAGAAAGGGGTGCGCGCGGGAAGCCTAGCAGGGAGAAAAGTGATCATTTGTTTACCCCACCTGGGTCTTTGCCACGGGGCACTGACTGCTCCTCTGGGAAGTGAGATGCTGAGTTCCATATGCTTGTCGCTTTCTTCTGTAATGGTAGATCTCCGTGTTGGGACTGCAGAGGAACTGAGGACTCACATTGATAAAACCCGATGAATTAAGCATGTTCCACCTATTATTTTGTCGTCATCACATCGAGTCTCACTGAGTGCCCCCAGCGCGTGCCCGTGCATGGGCCATGTGCTTCCTCTTCATCCGGGGCTCAGTCTCCATCACACCAGTGAGTCCCAGTCAGGACACATCATGGAGTTGTGTGTGTTGATGTGCAGAATGGGCGTGGCCTAGCAATTCTGTCTTGGCTGCTCACCTGTTGCCAGTTTGCATATGGTTGGTACCCACATACAAAGACGCATGCAAGCTAAAAAGAATGGAATGGAATGTTGCCCAGAGAAATCACAAGTGGACAGAATTATTTATTTTGATTTTTCTTTAGTACCAACATGGAGACTTTTCAAAACTTCAGCTTAAATGCGCAATAACATGACATACCTGGAGTATTTGTAAAGCGCACGTTCACGCAAGGGTATCTTGGCGCTGAATAATATATGTTTATTGTTACCTAACTCAATGGTACTTATTTTATCGACCTCAGTCGGATGAAAGGCTGAGTGAACCTGCCGGGAGTTAAACCTGTGACCAATAGGCCGAACATAGGCCCCTCCTGCAGTGGACGCATTAGTTCACAAAGTCTTCAGACCAGGCTGGAAGCAAAAGGGGGTTAGCTTGGGAGGTCAAGGACAGAGGAGAGGAATGTATGTAAAGATGGAGAGAGAGGATGAAGGCCAGCAGTAACAAGGAGCTCCTAGAGGGACAAAGAGGCACATATGTTAAGATGAGGAGGTTAGGAGGAATCGAGATGCCGGATAACGAGGAGGAGAGTGGGCAGAGAGAGCATAGAAAGGGAGATGTTAGAATAAAGATGAGACGTGGTGGTGCAGGCCGGAACCCAAGTAAAGATGAAAAGATCAGAAGAAGGGTACAAAGATGGAAGTAAACATGGAGGAGCCTGATTAACAAATGGCAGGGGGGGAACGTTGGAAATGTGTTCCTATGTGGGATAATTTCTACATGTGAAGCATATGTCGAATTTATCAGAGATTCGCCGAGAATCCAGGGGGCTCACCTGGAATCTGCACAAGTTGTAGGATACTCTCATACATCAAATGTACTCATCCAGATTTGCCACAGGTGGCAGGCCTGCCAATGTGCATTACGCATTTTTCTTGTGTTTCCACCAGGAAATGTTGTTGCCTTTTGAGGAAGCTCCACCTTCATTACCTTAGGGTGGGTTGTCCCATGTTCCCAACTGAGAAACTTGCTCCGCCCTGCTCTTGACACATGTAAATATGTGAACTAATTCTAGGTATGAAACGCCCTACAAATGGTTGCGAGTTTGCTGGTGTTACCCTAATTTTGCAGGCAAGATCCCACAGGAACACCCAGAAACCTACAGCACATCCCATGTCTGCGGTTGGAGACATTGCACCGCACTGGTGGAGTGTCCGCATTTGCAGATCACATTCGTAGCAGTCACATTTCACCAATGCTGATCCTGTAATTACAATGTTGCTCTTTTAATATCGGTGTTTAACACTGGAGTTGAACATAGATGCACCAACACCTCTGTGGATCAGCCTGGGGGACCGATTGGTCGGGCGAGCAGAGAATGCAAGTGCCCACCTGGGGAAGGAAGCTACAGAGCAGGCAGGAGTATTCTGGCTTCTGAATGATCTGCCTCTACCAGGGGGACTGGATCATTCCTAACTAATATTTGAACTGGACTCCTGCACTTTTCTTTATCTAAATAGGATATTGAAGTGGAGAAGTGTGGAGTGGAGAAGTGTGGCTCAGGCAGACCTGAAGCAGAGGTCAGACCCGGGGCCAGGGTTCAATTCCCGACGCGGCAGGGTCTTGAGCTCAAATGTCCATGGACTCGATAATTCTCGCTTCGGTGCTTGACCTAATCATGGGTTCACACTCTGCAACTCTGGGCATTAAGCTTGCTTAATCTCCACAACGTAGCGGGATGCCTGGCTTTCACCTTGGGGATGCCCTGTAGGGGCTTTCTCACAGGGAAAAACCAGGACGGGTTCCCAAGGCAAGCGCGGAGATACCCCTTCGGGGGTCGATTCCGGCGCTATATAAGAAACATAATAATAATTAATAATAATATTCAGGATATGAGTTATGTTCATCGTAAACATTATTTAAAACCTATTATGAAAAATTGCTTCACTGAAAAAGATAGAGGTATTTAGAGGAAAACGTTGATTTTAAAAACCTAATTCAATCATGTCGGGCAGCAGTTCGTCAAATGTATATGAACTGGAATTGGGAGCACAAAGTAAGAAGATGTATAATGCTCTGTAGAATGAATTGTTTCCATTAAAAACTGTGACGGATGCGTGGCAGAATGTAGGAGAGAGTATACACTTTCTGTTATGATATTTGCATGTCCTGCTTTGAAAATTTATCAACAGAGATTTCCAAAGCCACTTTTTTTTCTTCAAATGGTAGTGCAATGCCAAGAGCTTCAATGGAAATGATAAAATGCCCAGTTAATGAATAATGTGCTGTAAAATATTTACGTTTTTTAGCTCCTTTTAAAATTTGTATTAATTAAAGTACTTTTGTATACTGTAGATTTCATTGGAAGATCTAAATATTTAATAGAACTTGAGCATGTCTTGGGAAGAATAAAAGTAAAGATAAGGGGACCATAGGATGTGGAATAGGGGAAGGGGTGGAAATAAAAATGGGGAGAGGGGAAATTGGGGCACATGGGGTGAGAAGTGAAAGTCAAGATGAGGAGAGGTTGCGCCACAAGAGAAAAAGTAAAGCTCGGAAACCTGGAACTGGGCCACAGCGGGGGTTGTGACGCAGAGACGTGGTCAAGGAAAGAGGGGGGCAGATTGGGAGGAGGGTATGCGGAGAGCCAATGGAGGGGGACATAAGGACAGTGACCGGAGTTGAAGTAAAGACTCCGAGGGCTTGAGAAACCTACAGAAACTGACCGGGCCCTCTCTTCAAGCGCTTGCATTGCTCCTCCTCTGCCTGTGCACTTATGACTCCGCCCTCTTTTCTTTCCCTCCCAGGTGTGCCTGCTGATCGGCTTTCTTTGTGTTCAGTGCTCTTACTGGACGGATTACACAGCATACAGCTACTTCGTGGTTGTCTCGCTCTACGACCTGATTGTGATTTTCATCTTCTTCGTGGTGTACGTCTTCCGAGTGTACAGACTGATGACCTGCCTATCCTGGCCGCTCGCGGTGAGTATCTTGAGGACCAGGCACCCCTCGATTGTAAAAACTGCACTAATGAAGGGTGGAATCAATAATCAAGAGCATTGGTGTATTGATTACCTAACAAAGTTCATACTCTGCAAAAAGGAAAACATAATTAATAGCAGGACACAATACATTTCATGATCACAGATATAATGATTATTGATAGGACAATTTAAGCCTTTTGTGCCTGACTTTGCCTTACTTTGCCTTACTTTGCCTTACTTCGGTCCAGGATCTTACTACAATCTCTAGAGAACAAAGGCTCGCACACTGTGGGCAAAGGGCCCTAACTTGGATCTTGATGCTCCCCGGTACACATGGGGTCACAGGTAGACCATAGATCTAAACTGGTCTCTGAAATTGAAGCTATGGACGTCCATTTGCTGGTGACCTATATTCAGGGAAGCCTGGACCTTCAGGTGCTGCTGCCCTGGTTACCCTCTCGAGCTCTGAACTGATGCTCCTAATATTCCACCTTGGACTGGGGCACGTGCACCCTGCCTGTTGGATCTTAACGGGTCTAATCACTGTGCCCCAGATCTTTCCCAGGGCCAATTTCCTCTTCACTTGGGCAGCAAACTGGCAGGCAAACAGACGGTTGCATGATCTTTTGTAAGGATTGACTCAAGTGTGTCCCGTGAGTATCAGGCAAGTAGTTGGGTAGGCCTTGGATGCTTGGCCGAGCACCTACAGCTTGGTACTCGGCCTCTTTCTTCCACCGCTCCACAATATGGTAGTGACATTGCTGATGACCTGGTCAATCTACCCCTCATGAAGAGGGTTTGACCACATTTTGTACACCGGGGATGTCTGAACCACGTCCAGAAGTACCGGGCCCATGCCACATTTTCATGAGGTATACATCCATGTGTTATATGTGCCTGCAAATGTAATATACGTAGTTGTAGGTTATCCCAACCTGATGGACTTGCGTTAAACTAGAATCACACGCCCGTCCACCCGCTGCAGAGAAACATTACTATTCATAAAAGTCATAAAATAGGTCTATAGGAGCAAATTCATCTAGGAGAGGCTGAGAGTATTTTACTAGATTAGGCTTCACCAACCTGTAGCTTGTGGGCTGATATTAGCTCTCCGCCTACCTGTAAGCAGCTCTCCTAAATGCAGCCCATCCTAATAAATTACAAGTTTTTCCTTGGTTGAATTAATATACGTAAATCCCAAATGGAAAAACTTATTGGAGTTTAAAATTTATGTAGTTTCAAAACCCAATAACTGATGTTTCGAGAAATTAAGAAATAAAGCTAATATTTCATTAATAACTTAATATTATTGCCTTGGTACTTTGAGCACTGTACCTTTGGCTCTCCTACATAACTCATGCAGAGGCATTTCAGTTGAAAGTCTTTTTGCATTACTGCTGACAACACTTCCTGCTGCACTGTGGTGACCATGGTGGGTAATCTTGCATGGGGTTGCCACTACTGTTATCTTGTCTGACTTGGTCACTATTACAACGCTTACAATAGCTCGGAATGATTTTCGCTGAACATAAGTGGCTCTTATTACAGAAATAGTTAGGAACTCCTGCACTAGTTGCCGGAACAAATGCAAGCAAAATCCAAATTTTTCGAAGAAAGTATGAAAAATATTAGGATTTTATGAAAGGCACAAATGTACAATTATGCGTAGCTTCTTTATTGCTGTTCCTTTCTCTACTTGAGGCCTGGAGCCCAAAAAATACCTCTGCTTTCTCCTTCTATGATCCACCAACCTACCTTCAAACAGAGGAACTTCTTCAACAGCATTGAACCACCATTTGAATGCAGCAGCAAAGTAACTAAGTCTACTCCTTCATGATTACACTGCTGCACTCTCCTCCTGTGAGCAGGCTACAACAACAGAACAAACCTTGGCAGTGCCAATAGGTCTGGCGTTGGCTACCAGCCATCTGACTTAGCAGTGCCCATTTTGTTTTGTCATGGTTTTCAAGGTTTTTTGTAAAACTATTTTTGGGTGCACTGCCAGTCCCTTGATAACATAAAGAACACTGTTTGAAAGCAAAAATATTTTTTCACTAACAAACTACTTTGTATGTGTATGTGATTGTGTGAATGTGATTGTAGTTACTCATAGTGAAGTTAGCCAATGACAGAAGTGTGTTGACCCATTGGTAATAATGTATGCTGTAGTGAGAAAAAAAAATGTGAATATACCGTTAATAGACCAATTGATGAATAGAACCGTATAAAAGACCAGATAAGTTTGTAATAGAAATTATTTCAGTAAAGTTAAAAGGTCTTGGCTAACGCAAGACCTAAAAATTCTAACGCCACAATGGGACGAGAGTTTCAACAGCGAAAGTTGATATTAAACTCAATGTCTTCAATAAAATCATAGTTTTCTTCCTGCTCGATGGAGGGGATTACCATTTTATGGCAGGGTGTGGAAGGTAACTGCAAAGTCTTGCTAGTGCCAACAAAGCTACTCAATCCCAGGCTTGATGTAACTTCTCCGACTGCACTTGATCCCACTACCCAGCCACTTGTAAGATCTTTCAGACTGTTGTTGAAAGCATAAGTAAGATCTCTTTCAGACTGTTGTTGAAAGCATAAGTAAGATCTCTTTCAGACTGTTGTTGAAAGCATAAGTAAGATCTCTTTCAGACTGTTGTTGAAAGCATAAGTAAGATCTCTTTCAGACTGTTGTTGAAAGCATAAGTAAGATCTCTTTCAGACTGTTGTTGAAAGCATAAGTAAGATCTCTTTCAGACTGTTGTTGAAATCATAACGCGTCTTGGCCAATGAGTTTCTGTAGTGAAGTAGTCCAGACGTAGATTGTATTAAGAGTAGGATATTTAATGAAATAACAAGATAAAGTAATACAACAGGTGGGAGCCAGGGAAGCGATGTATTCAGTCCAACAGCTTCATCAGAATGACACCTACCATAGAACTAACATCATTCTACATTCCTAAAACGAGCTCTTAAAGAAATATAAAACATAACACATCCCCCCCCCATGCAATGAAAGAACAAAATACACAAAGAAAGGAGAAACAAAAATGAGGGAAAATAGAGCAAAAACATAAGCAAATAATTTACATAACGAATCCCTTAAGCCAACAAGGCAAGGCTCTAGTTCTTTTATCAGGCAAGACATCAACTACATTACTCCGAAGAGTATCACATACATCCAATTGAGCAGTTGTCTGAACATCTGAACTGCAACCTTCACCCATTCCCCCCTCATCACATAAAGAAGTACTGGGTTGTCTGAAATTACTCCGTTCAGAATCAGAAATAAAATCATTAGCAAGTTGAGATTGCAAATGACTATTCTCAAAATGGTCTTCAATCCAATCAAAATCATTATCCTTAGGATTGGAACACTCCTTCACAAAACCTTGATCAGGATTAATGGCGATGCTTTTAAGATTCCATACCCTTCCATCATCAAGTCTCACAGAATTTTTTAACACCTCAGCAACTCTACATGGTGGTTCAAAACAGCTCACACCTTTAGGTACCTTGAAAGGAGGCTTCCTAACCCTCACCCAATCTCCAACCTTGACTAAAACCTTCTTAGTGTTGTGATGATAATCATAAAAATCCTTGCTTTTAGCATGGGTAGACTCCAATCTATTTTTAACTTCCACAGGAGACCAATTGGCTATTTTACCATCAAAAAGCCACCCAGGGTTAAACTTACACCTCGCTGTTCTGCCCCTCATCATGAACGGTGACATGCCAGTGCTATTTTGTATCGTAATCCTATAAGACCAAACAGCCTTTTGTACTTGCACTTTCCAATCTAACTTCTTATGCACCGAAGCCTGAATAATGCCCTTGATCACTCTGTTAAACCTTTCAACAGTGCCATTACCACTGGGATTATATAATGCCGTGGTTTTATGTTTGATACCACACTTTTCAAAATACTCTTTAGCAAGCTTGGATGTAAATTGGACACCATTGTCCGTAAGAATGCAAACAGGCAAACCCTCCATGATGAAGATCTTATCTAAGAATTTAAGAACAGTCTGAGTATCAACTTTGTCTACGAATTTGACAATCGGCCACTTTGAGAAAAGGTCGATGGCTACCAAACCAAACTCCTTGGAGTCTCCAATTGGTCCAATAATATCAATCGCAATAGTATCCCAAGGAAAATCAGGTATCAGACTTTAAGGTCCTAAGCGTCTTGTCAGCAGACTTACAAACATCACATCTTCTTACAAAATCCTCCACTGCACCATCAATACCTGGCCACCAAAACATTCCTTTAACCACGGATTTGGTCCTCACAATCCCAAAATGTCCTTCATGACAAAGTTGCAATATTTTCCTTCTTAAAGATGCAGGTGGAATGATTCTGTCATCCCTAAAAAGTATACCGTTCTCTGAAGACAATTCCATGCGGATCTGCCAAAAAGCATTCAAACCTGGAATATCCCTTATCTTGGGCCAACCTTTGCAAATGTAATCAATCACATTCTTCAACACAACATCCTTTTCCTGTTCAACCATCCATTCAGTCTTGTTTATGGCAGGTTCACCACAATCATGTACTAACGCCACACAGTATTCACTCCAAGGATCATCATCACACTCCTCCAGAGGAGGTGGAAGTCTAGATAAGCAGTCAGCAATGTGATTATCCCTTCCAGGTATGTAGACCATTTTATAAATATACTCCTGCATACGCATAGACAATCTAGCTAATCTTGCTGACGCACCTGAAATACCCTCACATGACAAAATACGAATCAACGGTTTGTGGTCAGTTCGAATGACCACAGGTTTGCCCCACACGAATGCCCGAAAATGCTCCAAAGCTCATGCACACACAAGAGCTTCCCTCTCAATAATGGGGTACCTACTCTCAGCAGGGGAAAGAGCTCTAGAGGCAAACAAAATTATTCTTTCCTTTCCATCCAAATCATATTGTGATAACACAGCACCCAGGCCTTTGTCGCTTGCATCTGTGGTTAACAGACAATCAACATTGGGGTCAAAACTCGCAAGTGCATTCACATTTTGTAGATCAACCTGAACCAACTTAAACTCTTCTTCACACAATTCATTCCACACAAATTTTGTGTTTTTCTTTAAAAGTGCACGCATATTGAAAACTTTTGCAGCAAAATTCTTTATAAACTTTGCACAATACTCAGCCATGCTGAGAAAAGCTCTCACTTCATCGTTGGAAACAGGTGCAGGAAACTTTACAATGTTTTCTACTAATGCGGGTTTAGGTTTGACACCTTCTTCACTTATAATGTGTCCTAAATAAGAAACACACCTCTGACTAAATTTGCACTTGGATAACTCCACAGACAGACCTGCTGACTGTAAAGTTTCCAAAACCTGTCTCAGTTTTAAATCATGACCCGATTTGTCACTTGCAGCCACCAGAATATCATCCTGGAAAAAAGAAATCTTGTCCATATCCCCAAAAAGTTTATGCATCAGCCGCTGAAAAACAGAAGCGGCTGAAGCCAACCCAAAAGGCATACGCCTGAATTGGTAACAACCAAACGGCGTTATAAACGCCATTAATCTCTTAGAGTCAGGATCTAACATTACCTGATGATATGTGGCAGAGAGATCAATCGTGGAAAACCACGTTGCGCCATTAAGGGAGGATACCATTTCATTGATTTTAGGTAGGGGAAATTTCTCAACTACGATGTTATTGTTCAAGTGGCGTAAATCAATGCATAAGCGGATTTTTCCATTGGGTTTCCGGGCAACCACAATCGGAGAAATCCATTCAGATGTTTCGATTTCTTTTGCAAGCAATCCCTGAATCTCCTTCTTAACCTCCTCCCTGATTAATATGGGTATAGGTCTTACTTTGTGTACCTTAGGTTGTGCACCAGTCTTCAAAATAATTCTATGTTCAAACCCCTTTAAAACACCAAGTTCATTGCTAAACACCTTTGGAAAGCTTTCAGACAGTACTTCCCCCATTTTACTGCAATCATCCAAAATCAGCACCTTTTCCTTGCTGTTAGGGTCCAAAATAATGTGCAATTTTTTCTGCTCAAACCATCCTAATACTGATGGTCCCACTTTTGCCACATATAACTTTCCTCTTGTGGACCTCCCTTTGAATAAAAAGGTAAGCCATCTAAAACCAATCATGCCAACCTTATCTCCTGTGTAACTGATTGGACAAACATCAGGTGTATTCAACTGCTCACCAATTTTGTCCACAAACTTCTTCCAAACTTCTTCATTCACGATTGTGTATGGTGAACCAGAGTCTGCATAAACACTCACAATTACTCCACCCAAGTATATCTCACAAATGGGTTTACCTTTGAGGGAACTCTCTGAAATGTTGATAACATAATTCCCTCTAACATTTTTTATACACTCATCCTCTGTTTCCACTTCGTCCATAACCTCTATATCCTCCTCATACACATACTTTACATTGCTACGTCTACGACACATTTTACTAATATGGCCCAATAGTCCACATATTCCATATTTTTTCCTTAAAGCTGGACAGAGTTTACTAAAAGCCAGATGCTCTTTGCTATTGCATCTGTAACATCTCCTTTCATCTATGTTCCTGTTCTGAAACTTCATTGGTTGACTAGTCCACTTTCCTTGTCGTTGCTGGTGACGATAATTCTTCATAGGACCTTGAATTTTACAAACCGTTCCGGATGCCTTAGATAAATCTTTGTCTGTTTCTTTCACCACGGTCGCACACCTTCCAGACATTTCTGACTTCCTCATAATAGCTACCACATCGTCTAAAGGCGCGTCTCCATTAACCCAAAGACGATCTTGTAAAGCAGAGTTGTTATTATGCATTACTAATTGATCGCGTATAAGGTCGTCATGCAAGTTATCAAATTTACAATCAATGGCAAGTTTTTTTAAATCATCCATCCATTCATCCACAGTTTCCTCTTTTGTTTGTTTTCTTTGAAAAAATGTATGCCTTATGACGCCTATGCACACTTTGGGTGCAAAATATTTATCCATGTTTTTAATTGCATTCTCAAACTCATCCACATTAGGGTCGTCAGATTTATTCATCCTTGGAAAAAGTTTTTAAACCAATTGGTTCTAGAGAATGTAGTAGAATTCTCTTTTTTGTTCTGCTTTCATCTTTTTTGTTTCATCCACTGCCGCAATATAATTTATAAAATAGTCCTTCCACTCTATCCACTTAATATTGGGTTGAGTGCCTTTAACCCAAAATGGTTCAGGAGGGCTTATAGAAAAATTTTGTTGTGCCATGTCTCTGTCACCAGCAGTGCTTACAGTGCAATCACCTCCTTCCATGCACCATAAAGCACTATATAAAAAAAATAAGGAATCAAAATAATATAAACAAATAAACCTTCTCCCGACTTCCTCACCTGTTGTAGTTGTCGAAGTAAAAATTATTTTATTTACTTAATATAACCGTAATGTTCTCCTTAATATTTGGTTCGATGTTGACCCTTTAGCGCCTTCACGCCGTCAATTTCTTTTGTAAATATCCTAAGGCTGTCACTTTCCTTCGTAAATGCCTTCGATCGAAAATTACCCACAAAATGGCCGTGACGCAGGGTCACGTTGCGTGACCTTTCGTCCGACGTCACCGCGTTAATAGCGCATCTGCGCAGGCGTTGTGACACGCATCTTCTTCTTCTCTGACGCACACAGTCCTCCCCGCGCCGGCTTGGCGCACACAGAGCAGAATAGTGGTGCAGATTGAACAATGCAGTCAACCAGATGCTTTAACGGCTCTTAAAGAATCAAGGTATGACACAATAGTAGTGTCTTTGCGTAAACTACACGAAAAGCAAAAATAATTGTCACATAACTCACAGAATGTAGTTTCCTCTCCGATCCGTTTTTAAAAAAAATAAATTTTCCTCGTAATCCAAACCTCACGTAGAATCTCCAATCAATGTAAAACAGGTCAAAAATGTCCAGTTTCCCTCGTCGCCAATTTGTAGTGAAGTAGTCCAGACGTAGATTGTATTAAGAGTAGGATATTTAATGAAATAACAAGATAAAGTAATACAACAGGTGGGAGCCAGGGAAGCGATGTATTCAGTCCAACAGCTTCATCAGAATGACACCTACCATAGAACCAACACCCTAACATCATTCTACATTCCTAACACGAGCTCTTGAAGAAATATACAACATAACAGTTTCAAGCAGAGCCACATCCTTTGCCTCTTCTCTATCTGCACACACCCACAGTGCTGCAGCTGATGCCGGGCCATGGGGGATGTCGAAATAAACCCAACCGTTGCTCTCTGGCGAGCTAGAACTTCTTTCTCCTGCTGGCTTACACAATGCGCCACACACACTTTGTGCAAACAATGAAAGAGATATTAAAAAGACTCTACAAGATCTTTGTAATCTTTGTTTGAAAAGTGAATTTATATTAACCAACTTATCCGCATTCAAAGCTCTGCCCCCGACAAACTCATACACATGACCTTCTCATGTCTGACGCTCTTTTTCATGAGACCAATCAAACCAATCTGTGGGAGAGCTTCCCTAAACAGAGCTTCCTATTACATGACCATTGTGAAACACAATGGCAAAATACCATTCGCATCACCAAATAAACGGAATATCTAGGCTATCAAGGTCTGACCAACTAAATTCTTCTCCGCAAATGGCAAACTCGTGGATAACAAGCGAACCACCAGGCATCCACCAATATGTGCTCATCACTGCTAACCTATAGCTATTACTAACCAAGTATGGCAAACTCTTTATTAACCATTTTAGACAAAAAAAGGTTACCACCATCACCAGTGGAGATGTAACTGGGTCCACACATTTCTGAATTCTAGATAGAGCTCTGTTGAGAGGTGGATAGTCGAGTAATCTACTTCTGCTAACTTGTTTAACAAGTTGCATGGAAAATTCCACCTAACTTGTACAATGGGAATTGGTCTGTCTTCCTGTCATTTAGTGAACATTGGTTTGTATACATTAAGTAAAGCTCATACTTTCTTATTTTGTTTCCAACAGGAACTTATACATTATATAATTGGTACACTGCTGCTGTTCATTGCATCGATAGTCGCGATTACAAAAAGCTACGGCTTATCTGGACTTATAGCAGGAGGGGTGAGTGATTCTTTTTTTTTTCAAAACCTATGTAATATGTGTGTTTTTTAAAATTTGACACTTAATGCTGGCTTGATTCAAAGCACTCTCACATATGACAGGTAAGAGAACCCGGGTAAAGTAGTTTAACCAGGATCGCACAAGTGGGACAGCTTGGATTAGAACGGGGATCGAGCGGCATTCTGCGACCTCTTCAATGGAGCTAATTTCCTTCTGCAACTAACATCCACAGTAAGCCAAATTACAAGAGAGAGCATGTCTACAGAACATTTTGTATACAGACACATGTTCAGACATGAAGATGGACTGATGTCCTTCAATGTTTAGGGACTGTCCACCTTTATTTATCCATCCATTCTTTGTCTATGGCATTCCCGCTGATGCAGATCTCAAGTTGTCATGGCATTCCTGCTGATGGAGCAGATCTCATGTTGTCGTGGCATTCCCTCTGATGGAGCAGATCTCATGTTGTCATGGCATTCCTGCTGATGGAGCAGATCTCATGGCATTCTCGCGGATGGAGCAGATCTCATGGCATTCTCGCGGATGGAGCAGATCTCATGGCATTCTCGCGGATGGAGCAGATCTCCTGGCATTCTCGCGGATGGAGCAGATCTCATGGCATTCTCGCGGATGGAGCAGATCTCATGGCATTCTCGCGGATGGAGCAGATCTCATGGCATTCTCGCTGATGGAGCAGATCTCATGGCATTCCCACTGATTGAGCAGATCTCATGTTGTCATGGCATTCCCGCTGATGGAGCAGATCTCATGGCATTCCCGCTGATGGAGCAGATCTCATGGCATTCCCGCTGAAGGAGCAGATCTCATGGCATTCCCGCTGATGGAGCAGATCTCAAGTTGTCCTGGCATTCCCGCTGAAGGAGCAGATCTCATGTTGTCTTGGCATTCCCGCTGATGGAGCAGATCTCATGTTGTCATGGCATTCCCTCTGATGGAGCAGATCTCATGGTATTCTCGCTGATGGAGCAGATCTCATGGCATTCCCGCTGATAGAGCAGATCTCATGTTGTCATGGCATTCCCTGTGATGGAGCAGATCTCATGTTGTCATGGCATTCACGCTGATGGAGCAGATCTCATGTTGTCATTCTCGCTGATAAAGCAAATCTCTTAGTATTTAATATCTTCCCTGATGTTGCTTGTTGTGCAAGTCCCCATTTGTCTACCTAAGAGATTGTACTTGGCTATGAATGAGGAAGGCTGCTATGTTTGCACCGTTACCCACAATAGAGCACGCAATTGTGAAACTAAAATCCGATTGCTTCTCTTATTAGTCCAGGTTCCGATATTTAGGTAGCGATTTATAATCCTGCAGGATCACCTAAACAAATCCTTAATTAACACGTGCCTTTGAGCAGGAACACTGTCTGTGCCACTTGCAGTCAGCCTTCTCCTAAAGTAGAGGCATTCCCAGTGGTGGCTGGTGACATTTCAAAGTGGTGGGCGTAAAAGTTGGGTATGTGTTATGTCAAAAGCAAGCAAGCCTGACTGACATGAGAGTGGTTTGAAGGGGGGTTTCTCCCCCAAGAAGAGTGGGCAAAACTGTGTATTTTAAAACAAATTTGAAAAAGCAAGACGGTTTATAAAGCTATTGTTAACATGTATTCATTACATTTTTAAACACATTCAAAACTGCCCCATATCTTACTGCTTTAAATATGTTCAAGACGCCAGAATGGAAGCTGCCCACCTGGTAACCCCATGGTCACAAGAGCAGCATGCACCAAGGCAAGGCAGGGATCTCTAAAGTTCATTGTCGAAGCCTATATGTCATGTCAACATTACCACCACCCACTCTCAAATGCAGCCATCCGTTACCTGGCATTTTGAAAGGGGTGGAAAAAAGCTGCAATCAAAGCAGAACTAAGAAGTACCAGTCTTCTGCAAACAACCGTTTTATCCAGGCTACAAGCCATTTGTCACACTGCCACGGTCACATTCATGCTGCGTGACATGCACACAAAAATAAAAAAGTGACATCACATTAAAGAACTGTTTTGCTGTGGTGCAGTGCTGTCGTGTAACCCACTTAGGAGTGCCTGCCCACTATGCTGACTGCCTGGGGGCGTAAAGTAAAGAAGGAAGTGAGCAATAACTACATCTTTGTGCCTGCATGACAAATTAGGAGAGGCTGCCAGCCCACCTTAAAGATTTACAGAACACAAGCACACTGCATGTCTGCACTCAGCACACACCATGCAGGTGGAATACACTTCCCGGTCCCTGAAACCTGCCTCACACCCTCGCCTCGCAGCAGGAGCCCATTTCTGTGCTGCTTAAAGATAATCATTCAAGCCCTGCCGTATTCACCAACTTCCTCCCTTCTTAAAGCTCCACGTCGCAGTGCTTATTTTTTCTTTTCTGGAGACTAAGTGAAGGAATTTGTGAATGCTCCAAGAGAGGAAAGTTCATCCGTAAACAACCCAATATCACGATAATGATGAGGAGTAAGCGGAATAAATAAGTGATCTTACAATTCTTGCTATATAAATCAACAATCCAAATATCTTGGATTGACGATTTACATAGCGAGAGTTGTGATATAACTTGTTTTTTCTAACTCAATGTAACCTTCGCTGCCTGAAAGAACAGGCCAACAAGCGGCTTTTGTACATTAAGGGTAGTGTTTTTATCTTGTTCTACAAGCCAGCCTGCATGCTCGAGGGAGGGAGGGGGAATAAAACAAAAAGCAAAAATAAAAACCTACCTGAGTGCCGCACCGCCTCTGCTCCTGGCCGGTCATGCTGTCCTGCTGCAAGAACCCCGAACCAACGATGGCGCCTTCACAATTCCAACCGCGGCACTGGTGGGTGGCAACCCCTCTCAGCCAATCCTGGCGCTGCCAGCAGTGCCAGGATTGGCTAAGGGCATGGTTACTACTCGCCCGCCTGCCCATTAGAAGACCGAGGTTTGAGCCTTTGCTCAACCCTCGCTCTCCTAATGGGCATGCGCCAGCAGACCAGACAGTAGTGCGCATGAGTGGGCAGGGTGCCCTCCGTCCCTACTCATGCGCACTTGTGCTGCTACCTGTTCCTCCTGGTTTGACCATCATGTCAGTCAACATGACGCCAGACCGGTGGGCGGTCTGACGTCATGCCGACTGACATGATTGTCAGTTCGTTCTCCCTCAGGCCGGCGTCTTTAAACTTAAGAAAACTGATTCAGTTTACTTAAGTTCAAGGATGCCAGAGCTGCAGCCGGGCGTGGGGGGCTACGCCCCCACGCCCCAATGGACGCACCGCGCCTGGGCATTCCTCAATATTCCATCCCTCTATGTAAATATAAGTTTAAAGTGTTAAACGCAGCTTCTTACCCCCGTGGAGCTGATCCATCTCACAGCTGCAGAGCATTACAGCACATGGTTTGGGCTGAAGGAAAGTCGGGATTATTGTATATATTTTATTTCATGGGGAATACTTTCAATTGATATTTCATGTTTATATGGTTAAATAAAAAATAAATGTGATTTTATTTCCAATTGACCTAATAATGCATGGCTTCCTTTATGATTTTCTTCATACATATTTGATCTAATTGGCGGTCATATGCTTGACCCTGACCCTTCACTAGAACTTGTCACGCATTTTTTGTCCTCTAACCCACTATCGGAGCATTCTGAGATAAGAACCTATAGCTTGTGTACTTACAACACAGTAATTAACCTCATTGTTAAAATTGTCTTTTAGTACCAAGTTAAGCTGCTTTCTTCAAACATCTTTGTCCGAAAAGTCTGGAAATACCAATATGTAACATTCAAGGTAGTCTCCATCTATTGTGTCTCCCCTTAAGCTTATGTATAAGCGTATTTAATGTGAATGAAAGCTTGTACATAAAATCATGGTTTCTTCTTGCATTGATTTCTTCTTGCTAAAGTGATGGTTTTTACTTAAGGGCCTGTGGCTACCTCCATGGTTTCTTTTAGAGGGCTTATGAATAAGGCCATTGTTTCTACATGTCGCCAAGTACACAAAGCCACTGTGTCTTCTTAATGACTTGTGGCTAAATCCCTGGTTTCTGATGCTGGAGTGTGACTTAATTCCTGGTTTGTGTATAATGCATCCACGATTCTACTTGATGACTTGGGCAGAAAGCTTAGATTTCTACTCAAAGTCTTCTTTAAAATATCTAGGCTGTACACTAACTTATTCTTTCTATCTGTAGCTTGCCTATTATTCTGTTGTTTCTGCTCGAGGACTTGTACTTAAGCTTGTGCATAAACCTAGAGCTTTTCTCTTGTGGTGAGTGCAAATAATTCTTCTGTTTTGGATTGATGTGTTAAGTTGGGTAATGACTGTTAAGCTCTATAGTAATGTTTATTTTGTTGTGTATTTAACTGACAATTCTTCTCTTTCCAACCTGCTTTGTGTGTCCTTGAACAAAGTACTCATCTTCTGCATTTGAGTGAATCTTCAAGACCTTATAAACAATGCAAGAATGCAGTTTACAAGAGGAAATTCTATATTGAGGAGATATCACATCAATCTTGTGAATCTTAAATTGTCCTATGATTCTTGTTGACTTGGCTTAAGTGGTAACCTCAACATCCAAGGCTTGCAATCCCTTTACTCTAGCTACAGTCTGACGCTCAATGCAGGCCGCACTCTAAAGAAAATAGTGTCCGTTTGCCATGAATCAAAATGTGTGGAAGGAAAAACCTGTGAAGGTGTTGTTTGTCGATTTCTATACCCTATATAGATTTCCTAATTCATGCCCTTATATAGGTACAATTCTCATTGCCCTTACTTAGGCATAGGAATCAGCCCTTATAGGCATTGCTCATGCTAACCAAATACAGGCATGGTCAACTACATCCGATCCTCTTCGTCATAACGAGTTCTTGGAAAACCAGACTCATAAGCCTTTAGGATTTAGGACTTCCCCTTGCCTGGATATCGATTTCTCCAAGAACTAATTTATTATTCTTGAACATCTGTTCCTAAGGGTTTTATTCATGACGTTCGTATGCCTGACTTTTACGTCAATACTGCCATTCCTAAACACCTTCAAGGTATAAATATACCTTCACTTGCTATGGCAAGGCACGGTGCGGGTCGACTACCGATTTGCCCAACGCGGCTCAACCGAAGGAAGTCCAGTCCCCAACTGACGCACTGACCAGACGCTGTCGACCTCCTCGCCGAGAATCCAGCTCCAGTGCTTCTGACTCTCGTTGCGGGGTATTAGAGATCGAGTCCCGAAAAGAGATACCAACCTCTCTCATTCTAAGGTATGGAGCTGAGTAGAACCTAGAGAAACTTTTGGCAACTCTTGGCAAAACTAAAACGAAACTATAGCTAAAGCAGCACCTACTTCTTCCCTCGTACTACACATAGGTTAGGTACACTGGGGTAGGATTATTTTAAAAGCATCAGATGAGTATTTTAGCCTATGTTATTTATGTATGTATTTTAATGAATATGTAATAGCCACAAAACCATGCTATTACAGTATTTTATCTTGCTGCTAGCGCTGTATGTATTGTACTTCGCATTCTGTCTTACGATTGTAGCAGTTCACATCTCTTGCATGAGAAGTAAGACTGTTCAATAACCCCTTTATTGAAACTCCAGTTTCTCTATTACTATGCAACTGCAGAAACGAAGCATGCACGATTGAGTAAGTGAAACTGTAATCTATTGTTTCCATGACTCTGAAGATATTGTTCCGATTCTAAGGGAAACAAAGTTGTCATGTTTATGCGGTTGTCAGAGACTAATACCTTCTTGTTTATTCAAGCAGTTTCTAGTGACCTCTGAGTAAGCTGGCACACACAAGTAATTAAGTTTAATGTACTCGATAGAGACATACTGACCTCAGTCCTTTGTCAAATCTATAGTGTATATTATTCCAATGCGCTGAGCCTTTCAGAGATATAGGAACTACACTACAAAGAAAACCTCTGAAACTTGTATGAACCACGTGCTCCACATTGTGCTTCAAAAATGGTCCTGTGGATGCTGTGTCCACCACCATCCTCTGCATTAGCCCTATTGACTGTAAGGACCCAGAATTTACAGGATGCTCCTGCCATCCTCATGAAATCCCGAATTCCACAGGAAGCCACAAAGATACTTTGATGGGATTAATAGCCCTCAATAATGTTCAGCACTAGCACCGAGGGCTGGACAACATACGGAAATCATACCCTACATAAGATCTCTTTAATTCATCTAAGCAATTCTTCAAAGACCCTAAATGCCACAAGAATGTGAAACAGTAGCCCTGGGGGCATATTAAAGAGATTGATGTAGCAATAGAGATCCTGGGATCTACAAAATACCTGGCTATACTCTTAAGATTTAATGGGCCATGGAATGCAACAATTCCTTGGAGCGCCCACAGTTACGGAGAATGACCCAAAGAACGGATGATTTGAGGACCCCATTCAATAACCTCAGTAAGTTTGCCAGTGCTAGAGAGCAGGTAGCCAGCAGTGTGAAAATCCAGATTACAAAACACCATTGAACAGCCAGGTTTTCAGAGCTTTTCTAAAATGCGGATGATTGATGACTGGCAGAACATGAGGATGGAGGGAGTTCCAGAGCTCGCCCTCCTATTCTTACCCTGCGATAGTGGGAGAGGACGAGAGGAATGGAACAGGAAAATCATAGTTCCCAAGAACTAATGATTTTTTTTTAAATGAAGCTGATGAAATTGAGGCCCAGATTCAGTTAGGGCTTTATGGCAAATACCTAGACATTGTGGGATTTAAAGTTAGGCAGTGTTTTCTAGATTTTCACCTGAAACAACCAACATTTTTTCCATTTGTAAGTGGTCTTGTGGATCATATGGAACTACTTTGAATATTTCAATTCAGTGGTGTAGTATATAAGGCCAGTTGTCTGGAAGTAGTTTTGATTCTCACTCCAAGACCATGATATCATGGAATGGAATACTGCTTCTAAAAGTAGGGGTTATTAAAAATTTACATTCTAATATTGTCTGTGGACCAACCTCATTGAACAGCGCAAACAAAGCACTTGACTAGTAAGCAAAGACTCATTGTTTTAGACTTTGGTAGCTTCATTTGTTAGAAGAATGTCAAAAGCTTGCATTTCAGCATAGAAAACGAATCGCTGTTTGCTGAATCTTATCTGTACTTTTTTCTTTTCAGGTATTTGGCCTCATAGTCTGTGTCCTGTGTTGTGTGAGCATGTGGTCATCTTACAAGGTGTCATTCGTCACTCAGTCCACCAGTGAGTATGAACCCTACACAGGTCATGTGGGTTTTGCAGTTTCATTTCCTAAACTCATTTTCCTAAACAGCTTTTGCTACATTTTCGTTTCCAACACATTTAAAAATAACCTATAATAAAGTCCACATTTACCACTGCATTCTATGTGCAAAACAAAACGTTGCCTAAAATATGTATTCTAAATTGGACAATGTAGTTTGATCTGTTAGGTGTGTTGACTATCACTCATAACATTTTGTATGTATTTCAACATTTACATTTCAAAATCTGTAAAAACATTTCTTCACATTGTATTAAGTGAGTAATGTTAAAAAGGCCATTCAAAACAACAAAATAGTATATTCAATGTTAATAAGTTCGAAAAGTCTTAGAATTTGTTAAACCACATAACCCGCGATTTCTGACCAACGCATTCAGCCAAGAGTAGTTGGGTAAGGCCATCTTATTTCTGACCTCAGTTTCTTACACCTCCCAGGTAATCTTGATAATGTTATGATCCCCGTAAACTCTAACTCTATGAAATGTCTTGATAACAACATAGTATGTTCACTAAGTAATTCACACTTGTTGTCTATAAACTGCTGCAAAGCTCCTGCGTGTTGCACTAATCTTCTTCTGTGTTACTAAACAATAAAATTCAAATTTTCGGTCCTATACCATTTGTTATGCTACCCACTATACATGCTCCTACTATACACGCTGGAAGAATGACTATGTCTAGTTACAAACTATTGATGTTGCTTCATATTTACCCTCATTGTATTCCACATTCCTATCGTTTAGTGGTTCGGCTTTCTGTGCTCTAATCCAGGCATACCCACAGCTTATCCTGCAGCACACACCACTTCACACAGTAGTGTTTTTTGCAACGACAATACTTCATAACATCTCCCAAACAATCATATCAGTTGCACCACTTAACACTATGCTTCTGCACACTATACATTCCAAGGTTCTCTGTTGCCTCTTACTCCCCAAAGTCAAAGACCTTTATAGCCGCTCACTATACTCACCACAATGTTCTTCCACCATTCTCACATATCACTCTTCCAACTCCTCTGCCCCATTGTTCACGGTCTCTTCACTCTAATAATCAGTTAACCCTGTCACCTTGTCTTACTCCTTGAGCTTACCAAAAAAGGAAACACTAGAATATAAGAGACGCAGCTCAGAACACGTTCCCAATCATTCTCTCGATGGAATAGCCAATTACCTGTAAGAAGACAACCTACACTACTGACCATTTTGACTCTTACCTCCCCATACTACAATTCAGACTTCACGAAAAACTCGATCTATCCAAATTACACTGCAACACCAGCTGCTCTCAATACACTACTCTCCCCATTTTCTCACACACACCACATGAACATCCACATTGTGTCATCTATCACCTGCCAGGAAAGTTTGTCAATGACTTTGATGTCAATTACTTTGATAATGTGTTTGAATCTCTGCTGCCCCCCACTCCAGTCAATATTCTTGGTGACCAACACCTCATTGCAAACCATCACCAGCGTGTGATCATATTTGGCCAATTGCGACTGTCTGACAACTCTGAAAAACACTCTCTTTATGTACTCACCTGGCAATCCACTAAATAGGCTTTTACTGTCTAGAACACATTCCTTACCCACTATTATCCCTTCTCTCATGGAGCATGCCATTATATTTCACACATAAAGGGCGATGAGAGTAGTGCTTAATTTGTAAATAAATGTCAGTGCTCTTGTCAGGAGGCTGCTGCAGCGTGGACCACCCATTGCCCCTGCCACCACTGCCAATGACAGTACTAACACATCTACTAACCGTCATACACCTACAAGTGTGACATTTTAGACCATTCCGGGTCCCCAAAGCTATAGGAATGGATTGGATGGCAGGTATTAGTCATTTTTAAAGCATATTGAATTGAGAAACAACTGCTGTTGTGCTGATCGCTAAATTAGGCCAACTGCGCCATCATGTGGCAGACTGTCATAAGTGCCTGTGTTGACAAGTAAGTCCTGGTGCCGAGCACTGAAAACAATGGGCTCAAATTAAGCACTGGGTAAGAGGAATGCTTGCATATTCTCTAAATCGCTGGCAATTGGTCTGGGTAGCACCCATCATGGCTCTTCCCCATAATATCTCGGATCTGTCCTACGAGGATAGGACCAAGCTCTTATACTGAGGGAACCTTTTATCTCCTGGTCACACCCATCATTTATGTGCATCATTCAGATTTCAGGCCTGCTAACTCCTGGGCCCAGCAGCCCTGGAATTATCTTCCTGCTAACACACACTAATTCTACTTCATCTCAAGACTGCTCTTAATAAGTACCTCATGTTGCAGTAATCTAGATTACTAACCAAACTCTATTCTCTTTCCATACCAAATCTGGCCATGTCACTATGTATATATGATAAATAGATGTTTTTATTTTCATCCACCTCCCTTCAACTCCACAACAACTTCTAAATGCCACCATTCTAATTGATGAATGGTAATGTACAGTGTAGGTGCTGCTCTGAACCGCAGTCCTTGTCAAAATGTAAAAAACAAAATATCTAAAATTAAAAAAGAATGTGTTTTGGTCAAAATAATAGTATGCATAGAAAAACATGATTATTCTAAAGCATGTTTTGGAAAATATTTTTTCCCGATGATGCCTGCTACAGCTCCTAAAAGTCCGATTCCCACAGCAGTTTTGTCTCGCTGAGACCGAGTCGATACGGCTGTCTGAATTGTTCATCGTACTCTCTTGTTCAGAAGCCGGCTCCATTGTGCGGCACGATTCGGCTGCAAACAAGTCAGACTGACAGGATCGGGTTCGGAAACAATTTGGTCGACACGGACGAGATCTTTGCATCGTACGTGGTCGGAACGGGGAAGATTCTGTTGGAAACATAGGCTCCGAATCGGATTTGCTTGTTTCGGAACCTGTCTAGAGGCCTTCCTAACGAGATCGTAATCGGCCCTTTGGTATGAATCAGTGAACAGTCTAAGAAGAGTCTGTTCTCTAAGCCAGTGCAAAAAGTTCTGGCCCATCTCCTAAAATCATCTTTTATATTATTTTTGGCATATACTCAGTATGGTCTGACATGACATAATGGGTCTGGATTAACAAAGATACATTCACGTAAACCAATCGTTATTCAAATACAAAAGATACATCTAGTGAACACCTACTTTGCATCATATTAATAAAGAGATGTGCATAGGAAATGAAGATGACCTGTATATAATACTGAAGTATAGTATACCAGGGATCTCATAAAGTTTCTAGATTGCGTTAGTGGTCACCTATGCAAGATTTTCCGCAGTGACCACCTCACTGCATCATGCAGAGTTGCTAGCACTAAAGTAGTTTTTTTTAGGTTGGAATGCATCTACGTGGCTAATACATGACAGCCTTATTTGGAACAAGGGTAATATTGCATGATTTATCAGTCCAATATCAGCGTTAGAGATATTTTGGAAATCCATTTTCCCCAAAACATCAGCTTATGAGTTCTGCAAACGCACAAATTTTCATTTCGAAGACACATCTTTCAATTTTGGGATGCATATATTATTTCAACTAGCCAAAAGATTCTTATTTAATACAGTAACCAGCACAATGAACAAGGCTTCCATTTTGCTGATTTTCTGAAATGGAAAAGCATACAGAGAAACACGTGCATGTGGAGAATGCTTGTACGCATAAAATAAAAGTGCACTTTATTTGTGCAAATGTGAGATGATGTCAATGCAAGCTGGTTAAAGCCTCGTCAGGCTAACTTAAACACATCCAAATTAAAAATGATTTCCTTTATTATTAATAATACTTCCACATTTCCAAAGGGCTGCATTGCAGACAGTCATGTAGCTGGTCTGGACATCTGAAGTCCAGTTCAACTGTATTGTTGACCTTGTCTTTTCATAGATATTACATGCACATGATGGTCAGCGCAAGTTAAGATAACAAAACTTCCTTACACAATAGTTCCTAAAGTATGTAGGTCTTAAGGCAAATATGTAATGTCATTGTACAGTAGTACTTAAGATTCATAAGAGAGGCACTCCTCGAATGAAACGCCTCAAGAAGGAATAGAATGTTTTTTTTTAATATATACATGCTATATTCTTACCTTCTTAAAATATAGTGCACAAGTGCTTTGTTTCTGTCTGTTTTATTGCTAAATAAAGCTAGAGAGAAACATTTCTCCCATCCCACACCGTCTACATAAGTTGTGCATCAGTGAAAGGATAAGCCTTAAATGTACAGGTATGTGTAAGACATATCATGTTAGCTGTCGGTGCATGATGTCAAAACATGCAGTTAACCTTTGCCCTCCAGGGCAGTCTTCAAATCAGGTGCCGCCTTCACATACCACACAACTCTGAGCCAACTCAGAAATAAGTCCCATGGCCTTTAGGTTGTTCATTATCTCCCATTATTATATTGGATTGGCATTTGTAGAACATATTCTTACTCAAATACTAATATTGCAACAGTAAGACTATCTGTGAGGCATCCTGTTATCTTGTGGATTTTCCATTTTTGTGTAGTGTCGAGCCTTTTTGACTAAAGTGCACAATAGTGAATATTTACGAGAAAGGGAGAGCAGGCAAGACAACATTTGGGAAAACAGGGGAAGGAGATTCTTGAAAATGTTGGAAATCAATGTCCCTATTGATATATATTGAATGACAGGAGTTTACAGGAGGCCGAAAGATTAAAAACAGCCAATTTGAGTGAGAGCTGCATGTGTGGTTTGTATATTACAGCACACCCTTGTTCCCTGTATATGGCATCCTAATCCTTTTGGACGGGTTGCCACTTCCCATCATTTGGAACAATGAGCCTATATGTCCTGTGTCTTCTCTAGCAAACTGAAAGATGTTTCCTCCACGCAATAATCGATAAAATGAGACATGTGTACATTGGATGGGTTTGTTGTGGTACCCTACCAAATTAGCCTAAATGAGTTATTCTATAAGATTCACGCTTTGGAAGGATGTGAAACCCTCTCCCATTGTTGTCACGAGCTTCATCCGCGGGTAGTCCTCGTCACAGACCTTGGTGATGTCTGAAGCTGGCACTCTGTTTGGAAGTTCTTGGCCTACTCTTGTTGGTAACGCAGTGTACAGTGAGTAGCAGGAGCTGTTCCCCTGTGATTTTAGTGGGAGCTATGAGACAAAAATGTTCTTGAAGTAGACTAATACCATATTTATTGGTGTTTCCCTTCGGCAAAGCTAAAATAGAGGGTTGTTTACGGCGTTTCATGCTTACTTTATTGCCCTTCTCGGCTCATAGACACTTCATCTGGGCAGTGCTGAATACCTTACCAACTATATTCTTTGTACAGATGTTTGAGTGTTGTAGGAAGATAGTTTTTTTATTTTTGCCTGGGCGGTCAGCTCTGTTTGTGGAGTTTTCCACGCTCAGCGGAGCACGAAAAGTTACAAAAACTCTGTTCCGTGGAGCAGAGTTTTTTCCACGTTCCGAGGGAGGAAAATCCAGTGTTAGACCATGTCCCAGCGAGAGTTCTCAACACGTGCGGTCATGATCGCTCGCGTTGAGAAACCATCCGTTCGTGTTACAGAAGCTGCTGCTCAAATAGGAAATCTACTCGAGCAGCAGAAAGAAGCAGCACCCTTTTGCGCTGTGCATGGTGCCATTCACGCTGATTTTCCAGCGTGGGACACACCCAGTGCTGTAAATCGACCAGTACGGCGCGACCTAATGAACTCTGCCACTTGCGGAACTCCGCGTAGCGCGATGGAGTGTTCTGCTTACTGTACTTGGCACCACTCCTATGGACTTTGCTCACAATGAAAAATATTTGTAAAGAGTATCGTAGAACAGACACACTTTACCAGTTTTCATTTTAATACCTCTTTGTATTAGTGAAATTGTCAGATGCCAACACTTGGCTTCATGCTTGTTTTTTTAGATATCCATATATTAACACTTAAGATAGTGTGCCTTCCATGCATTTGGTATCTAATTCAGCCTTGTGGCTGAAGAGGTGAAGTGCAGAACTGTTTCATGCATACCACTTTCCACCCTAGTCGCTTACTTCACTATGATTTGGGTCAAGGCTGCTAGCATAGTCCGGTCGTCTCTGCAACCCTTTCTATATTGGGGCTCAATTAGTCTTGGCTTTTTTTGTAGTGCTCTGGTTCAAATGGGTAGCACCTGGCACTCAGCAAAGAAATATTAAATTACTCTTAAGTAAGCAACGATGGACTGGAATCCAGCCTCCAGTTATCACCAGTGGCTGAGATTAATTCGAGCATTCCATCCATCACCTTGCTGTTTGTTGTAGTTGATGTCCTAAGTGCATCATGCATGTCCAGACTTTGGTCCTGTGCTCATTGTTCCATAGGACACAAGATGCACTCAACTGATGAGCCTGAATTAGGTCAAAAACAGTCTGGGCTTCTGGCGGGAGCCTCATCTGGCAGTTTGAGGTGGGATGGTCCCATGACAAGCAGGAATGGTACTGGTTTGCATAAGGCGGGCCTATGTCTAGAGTTGCATGGTGGGTGAAAGAGTATATAGACTGGAATCAGGCTAGAGTGATTGTCAGTGGCTGAAATTAATTCAAGAATAATTAAAGCATTCCATCCATCACCCTCTTGTTTGTTACATTTCATTTGTAATCCATCATCTGCACTAGAACTAGTCCTTGTCCGAGACCATGTTGAAGGGATGTTTTTTGACAGCCCCTAATTTGTAGTTGTGATACTTAAATGTAAATATTTGTGTACGGTCAACAGAGCTCCTTTTCACTCTGCTTCTCTGCTGTATTTCTACTGTTCTTAACTCTGCATAGTGTGTGTTGGGTTTGATTCCTGATGGACGCAAATTCTAAAATATGATACCAGTCAGGCACCATTTCATAACCATGTTTTTGCGGCCCCATGCTTGTGAACGGTTCATTTTAGCAGAATACTTCCCTCAAGTCATATTAATATGTGTGTTCCTAGATTCTAATATTGCACATAACACTAGTTCAATATGTCAAAAATGTATTTCAAACAAGGTTTTAGTTGGGTATCTTGGTAAGTCGGGTGGTTGACAGCACTCTATTACAATCCTCTTGGTGTGTGGATTTTTCCTTAAGCTACAGGCTCAACACTTGTGACTTTTTTCATTGGATTCTTTATTCGATGATTAAAAATCACCATAAAAGTACAGACATTCAATATACATTCAGTTCATTTTAAAAAAAACATTAAATTAACATGAATCCTAGTATAAATACAACAAAGTCACAGTGGGTTAAAAACATTATGAACCTTTAAAAACAGTCACAAAAGTCTCACAGTTCCTCCCCCCCCTCTAGTTGCCCTTAGTCGAACCGCTACTTTGATAAAATTGTGACTTTATTGTTGTGTTCTTTGCCCACCACTACTAAAGCTGAACCCTGTCTCTTTTTCAAAGGTTCGACTGTATGAATATTCCAGATGTGTGCAAGGTGGACATGCCCATTGGAGGAAGGAAGCCAGAAGTGTCCTAGAGGCTGCACAGTACACCCCCAGGAGGGACCTGGCATTCTGCAAGCAAAATATAACTATATTGTATTGAAGGAGCTACAAAACCAAAGTATTCTGCCAAAAAAACTACGCTTTAAGAATCGATATGGATCTATTGTCATGGACCACCCACATTTTATGAAATGTGATTTCCAGTAAAAAATAAGTGGGATGTTTGTGATCACCTTTAAATAACTGGTGCCACTCGGAAGTAGTGTGATAACAACCAAAACAATTGAGACGGGTGCTCTTTTTGACCCTACAGAAACATTCTTGGATTGACAACACAAGCATACCCTTGGAATCACACTATAAACAACAAAAAGTTTTTAAAAACTTGTCACTTTCAACACTTTCAAGTGAAAGGGCTCTACCCTTGTGGTCTGCTCGCTAGGTCTTCAAGCAGATTGCCATGACAAAGCTACTTAATGTGTGCTAGCCACAACTTTAGAGCTTGGGGGCTAGTACCCAGTGTGCCACAGTGAGCGGAAAAACCAACATCCATGACTCTACAGGTCCACGCGCAGTCATGGATTTCCTTGTTTGCTACTATGTGTTTCACTTTCAGTATTATCATTGGGGCACCAGCCAACCCTTGTACTGCCATCCGTAACCGAAGTATACATTTTGCTGTGCACTCAGCATCCCCCGCGCAGGCAACTGAAAAATATGTATATGAGTGGAAAAGGGAACTAATATCATGGGACCTATTTAGGGATCTAGAGATTTATAGTTTAAACATTTGCACCTGGGATGTGTTGGTGTACGTTGAGATGATCACGTATATTAAAAGTGGAGGTGGTAGGGCGGCTGAGTAATGAGGACATTGAGGATGGTGAGTAGGTGGTGAAAGGATCAGTCTGAGGGTTGGCTAGGTAAGTATTTTGGTAGCAGGGTAAGCTGGGTGGTATCAAACAGTGAACAGAGTAGGTGGGTGGTTATCTGTGGAGAACAATAGGTGTATAGTGTTCTCCGTGAACAGGTAGGTGGGTGTAGTCTGAACAGTTATTTCTTTGTGCATTGGTGAGGCCGATAGAGGATTGGGTACCATAGAGCGGGGTAGGTACTCTGAGCTGGTAGCTGGGTCGGGATTGGTGAACATGGTAAGTAGGTGGGTTCTCTGCGCACAGTAGATAGGTAAAAAATGGGAGCAGAGTATACGATTGTCTGCTGTGAGGAGAGTTGGCCGAGTGGGGTTGTCCATGCACAGGGTGGTTGGATTGGTTTTGGAGACTTGCGAAGGTGGGTAGATGAGTGCTACATGACCTTGGTAAATGGATGAGATTGTGCGCCGGCTAGATTTGTGGGTGTTTTGTGACCGGGTTAGTGGGTGGATATCGAACAGAGGTGTTGAGTGGTACTCTGAGCAGAGCGGCTTGGATAGAGTAACCCAGGAGCATGGTATTACTGAACTTGCTTTGAGTAGGGAACTTGGATTGGTACTCTGAGCAGTGTAGATAAGTGGGTAGTGGTGGGTGATAAGGCTAGGGTGTTGGGTCTGTTAAAGGGTACTCTAACAGGAAAGATGGGTGGAGGCTTTCTGTGACCAGGGTGCCAAAAGCAGGGTTTAAAATTTGTCTTGTGGGCAAGGTTCCTGTAGTAGAAGGTTCAATGTCAACATAGTGGCCCTGTTATTGAGACTCAAAGATTAATTGAGATTTGTATCAGTAGTTTCCATTTTCCAAAATGTTTTCCATATCTGCTGTAGGGCGCTAAATGGAAAAACATATAAAAGCGAAGTGATGCATCCTAACTGCACTTCACATGCATCAAAGTAAGAATGCTGGAAGGGGTTGCGGGCTGCTATGGCTTTCTCTTTTTAGAGAGACTGGAAGAGAATGTGTTGCCTAAGATCATGACACTTGCAAAAGCCCAACACAAAACGCAGTTCGCTAGAGCTGTTCTGTTCCAAACCTTGGGTTTCGTGTGAAACTTGCAGCATCTAGGCACAGCCCTTTTATTAAGTGAGTATTTTTTTCAGAATCTAAATATAACAAAAAAAATTTAACTATGAGGTTCTGACTTACTAGGCCTCACTTAAAAATACAAAAAAGTGATGGGTGCAGTGCTTAAATTAATCTCAGGCACTAGTAATTACTCTAGGCCATGTCCCAGTCCATCATTTATTTGCCAACTATGCCAAATTAGATCCACCCATGTGCCTGCCACCCTTGCTTCTGCTTCATCGGGAGCAGAAGTGCCAAGCCTCTGCATCTCTCAACCAGAGTGTAAGTAATCCCAAGACCAGTTTCAGCCTATTTGGGCTCCTCTGCTGGGTAGAGCTTGGTTCCAGTGGCACAGGGAGCACAGGACCCATATCTGGGCATACTCTTCACACTTAGGTCATCGCAGTGTAAAATATAATAAAAAGTGCCTCATAGCTGTTCGTAGGTTTCCTGAACTTTTAGCTGCGTTCCACAGCTGTATCTGTTCCACTCCACTTTGGTACAGGTGATGGTGTAGTAGATTCAACGTTGCGCATATGTCTCAGTACATTAGTTCTGATTTACAAACGTACATTTTGTTTTCAATGTAGGTTTATGACAGAAATAACTAGTTTTTCTTCTCTGATGCACCAAGAAATGTATTTCATGGAGGCATAAACAGATTTACAGGAATGGCTGATGTCCACTGCCTGTGCAGAGAATCACGCACACAAGGAGTGGGAAATCAGCATTCCAAGGACTGGTCTGTCTGGGAGGTTTTGGAATGTGCACAAACATATACTTTTGTAGGCATTGTCCAACTCACTTCAGCCTTTTCTCACTCTTGAAATGGTTGGATATGGATTTGAAGGGGAACAGATCAATCCCACATTTAGTAGGGTGTGGTGGATGCGTGGAAGTTCCTTCTCCAAGGGATAAAAAAAGTGTCTTCACAGAGGGCTCCATTCTACCTTTACTTTTCTGCTATGGAGAAATCTGCGCAGAGAGGATCGGACCTGGAGGGAATAGTTGCCTAATGATCCCAGAAGTGTGCCTGGAAACCTGCACCGGGGCATCTTTACAGGTGTACTATTGGGAATATTGGAAAGTGCACAAAGTAGTAAATCTGCACCACCACATAGACATCAGTTTATGGGAGCAGGATTAGTAGATTTTTTCATGGATAGGGCCCATTAAGTATCAGTTAATTGCTTGCTTGGCCAGCCCCTGCTTGCTCCCTGCACTTCACCTAAACCTGTGTCCTGCACTTTGATAGTTATTTAACTGGAACACCTCATGACCCAGTTTGCCGTTTCTCCTCCTACTCATGCCGCATAATTAAACACAAAATGATCATGTGCCCATGTCTCTTACCCCGTGACATTACCCAATGTCCTCCCCTGCTCCCTCCTCCAGCCCTGTCCTTGCCACATAACCAGTCTCTTGCATTCAACACCCACCACACTTCCCGGTCACTGTTCAAACTGTGTTGCAATGATCTGATACCACCCTCTGGGAACTGTCCTTCAGTAGCGGCTGCAGGCAGGGAAAATCAGTGGGGCATTGCGGTGGTAAAAATAAAAAACAAACAAAACTTACCTGCAGCCTGAACTCCACTGCCTCGTTGCCTCTACAGCTCCGATGCTCACACAGACCCCTGCAACAATCCAGACGCTACTCTCATGCTGGTTTTCACCACAATGAGAGAAACGTAGTGATTGGGCGGGCGGGCTGGTTCCACTCCCCAGCATGGACTGGGAGCTTGTGCTCCTGAGCCTGCCGATATCTCCAAGGAACATGTAGTACCCTGATGTTATGGATTGCCTCTCCCTTGTTTCCCTGTCCCTGGCTGCTCAGCCTGTGTGAGTGTTCTGAATGGAATGTTTGGTGTGGGGTCTATGGGTTGAATGCTTGGGTGACTGAATGAGGGATGACAGTTGATGGATGGGGCTAAGCAGCTAGCAGGCTGCTCCCGGTGGGGCTGCTGTGGCATTATACCTGGATTTGATCTACCTGTTTACCTGCTACCTAAATAAACCTACGTTGACTTCATCACTCCAGCGTGGTCCCTTTTTACTACATTTATTTTGGCGACGAGTTGAGGACATGCCAGCCTCATCGCCAAAATAAATGACAGAACGTTGACACAATCCAACTTGATACGCAAATGGACAATACCTCATGGCAGCTTATTTATTTTCCCTGCTTTCGGTATTAAAATATTTTAAATGTATTTGCTTGAATACGCTCCTCATGTTTTGAATTACTTGAAGACCCTTTTGTCAAGTGAGATCTCTCCTTTATTCAGCCAATCTTTATTTGGGTCTGTATTTTCCGACACACATTATGTGTCACAGTGTTGTTGTTTGTGCACAGATTGTGAACCTAATACATGTCTGAAGGCAATGTACAATTACTGCACCATTAAAATGTTAAGTACACAAATAAATGCTCTTTTCTTCTACTAAAAGTATGTATGTATATATATATATATATATATATATATATATATATACTGTTTAACCTTCACATATATGAACTTGTGATAGTTTAGCTGGTAACCGCTCTGTGCACGATGGAAAATGATAGTCTATTTTTGGGCTTCCTATGATATATTTACTCTACAAGCAGTTGATACTATATGTCTATGCTCTCCCAATTTATGATAGATTTGGGGACTGGAGCTCAAGAAGACAGCATCATTTCACCTGTATCAGATAACTGGGTGAAGTATTGAGGCCAACCATTCAGAGCTGTGATGAATGTCACAAATGTGGGATAACCCTTATTCCCCACTTTCAGGTGGAAAATGCTTTTAAAGTGATGACCGGTCCTACACACCCAGTTCGAGAGGCGACTGTTCTGACATTGTTAGCCTGGAGTATGCAGTACAAAACGTACTAGTCAAAAAGGCCATAACAACCCAATAAAGAGAACATTATTGATCAACTTGGTATTGACAACCTATTGAAGGTGATGCTTACTGGTAACCTAAAATGACCCAATAAAGAATACAATCACTTTACATAGGCTTGACCATCCACGACCGATACCAGTACAGCAACATCCTGGAATCCTGAAAGTATGATTTTTCTGTTACTTCAATGTAGTTGACAGAGGATAGTGACTTGGGGCTCGATTTAAAGTTTGGCCAAAGGGGTACTCCATCACAAACACAACGCATTACCCTGACCGCCAAACCGTTGCTCCTCCTGTCTCACTTATGGATGGTTGAACCTTAAGTATTCCATCAGCGTGCCACCCCATTGGCTCGATGGTTGACATGCTTCCTGATGCCACTAAAACACACCCTCCAGCTGATATCCTACAAATAATAATGATCACATTGGAGGTATTCATGGCCAATGGTAGGTCATGTGACAAGTTGAGGTATTTGAGGGGGGGCGTGGCCAGCAGCATGGCCGACTAGACGTGCCTGCACGGAGCTCCGGCCGAGCCAAACACTTATCCGACTACACATATCCCCCAAGACTCAAACAACACCACACGGATGTCCTGACACCCGAGTACATGGCACGGACGGCTGCAGTGGCGATCCGACGCGGAACTCGCCTGTGAGCCGTTGAAAACGACATCTCCGAGATCTGCCAGCGTCCATGATGGCGGACGCGACGCGCGGCGGAGAGATGCGCGCCTGAAAACTCGGCGGCGCCCGGTACAGCTGATCCTAACAGACGGTGGCTCTACAGCCTGCCTGGCCGTCTGATCGGTCCACATAGTCTCCCCCGGGAAGCAGGAGTCAGACCGCGGTGCTCGCCGGCCGCCTGTTCCCAAGATGGCGACCGGCACGATCGGCGGAGGCTGGTGAAGACGAGGTGCCCCCTGCGACCCCTACCCGAGACAGGGTGAGACCGGGCCCTGCAACAGAGGCGGCGCGGCGGACGGGCCAAGGTGAAGGTGGCGAGACCGGGACCTGTACAGCGCCAGGAGCGGGGCACACCATCAGACACGGCGGCTGCCTTTACCAACATGGCGGCCGCGAGGTAGGAGCACCCGGGGGGACGGCGGCACATTGGAGGGGCGGAGCGTTGAAGCCTGCCCAGCCTCGCGGTACTGGAAGCCCTGAAAACCGCCGGGGGGCGGAGGCGGCTGAGTGGCGCCTCGCAGCCTGCCATACACAACGCTGCAACACGCATGCCTGCACCTGGGGCCTGAGACGTCAGGACTCTCGGTGGGGGCTACCTGAAGACGCCGGCGGCGGAGCCCCCCACCGGCTGCCTCCCCCCCCCCGAGCCGGGAAGTGAACGGGCCCGAACCAAGTGGCGGTGGGGACACTGAAATAAACCGCCCAAGGGACTCGGGCAGTAGAAGGCCCTCTGCAAACTACAACTGTCCCCGACGCACGACCGAGCCCCGCTGCTACACAGAGGAAGGGGGCATTTCAAGGAGACCCTTCCCCTGGGCTGTGCAACCATGGGAAAGAGAGGCGTGGTGCCCAAAACCACGAGACGAGGCCCAATGGACAACTTTGCGGCCCCGCGTCCTATGGTGGAACAACAGTCCGTACAGCCGGGCGCTCGCAATGACACGGCCATGTTGCTGGAGGCCATACAGGCGTCTAGAACGGACATCCAAGCATCACGAGCAGCTTTGGAAACCAAAATTGGGGAGGTAGGGTCCGAGGTAACGCTACTGCGGCAGGACTAAAGGAACTTGACCGAAAGGGTCACGGAGGCCGAAGCGAAACTGACCGACAACGAGGAATCGATCACGTCTCTTAAGAAAGACATGGCGGAGATGCAGGCCTCTCACCGTCAATTACTCTGGAAGGTAGATGATGCCGAAAATAGGTCAAGGCGGAACAACCTACGCTTTGTGGGCTTTAGGGAAGGAATTGAGGAAAAGAGTATGACCGTCTTCCTTCTCGACTGGCTGAAAACCACCTTCCCGACGGCACGGTTCTCTCCGTGCTTCATCATCGAGAGGGCACATCGGGCACTCCTGGCCAGACCACCGGAGGGTGCCAGACCGAGACCAGTGATAGCGCGGTTCCTAAACTTTGCAGATCGTGATCTGATCCTGCGTGAAGCCAGGAAGATGGGAGAGATCCGCTTTGAAAATACTACCATAATGATCTTCCCGGACTACAGCCAGGAAGTCTCGAAACAGCGCCGCTCCTTTGACGCCGTAAAGGCAAAACTGAGGTCCCTAAAGATTCAGTACATGCTCCTCCTCCCGGCCAAACTCAAGGTCATCTATCAGGACAAATCCGTTTTTTTTCCACACCCAGATGATGCGTGGCAGTGGCTCGAGGAGCGCCCCATCCTAAATAGCAGAGAAGCAGCGGGCCGCGAGGCACAGGACAGGTTGCTGCGAGAAAGACCGAGATGGGAGAGACCGAAACCTCAGAGACGGAGAACGCAAAAGACTCAGCAGAAGACACCGGCAACACCCTATAGGCCACGAGGCATACACGACAGGGGAAGGGGCAGATCGACGTCCCCGGGCAACGACTCGGTGACAGGCTCGAGGTTCAGTAGCCTGAGAAATGGAATCCGTTCTGAAGGAGAAGATATGGAGGAATCTGAGGGCCGCGCGTCCGGTGGAGAGGAGGACGACAGCAGAAGTGATTCACTGCACCCGCTGGCCAAAGAAATACAGCAGCTAGAGCAAGACTCTACAGGTCAAGGAACTCAGATGGACACACAAGACTCGCTATCATGAACAAATGGTGCACTGAGACTGGGAAGAGATGGCGGCTCGGCGATGCAGAGCACGCAAGTTGACACACCCCCTCTACTGTTCTTTGTGTTTTTAGTGCTGGTTATTGGTTAATACGGGTGGGATGTGTGGGAGGGCGACAGGCCTTCTCCCGTGGATAGTTCATTCCCATATGGGGCTGCGACTGGAAGGGGAGGGAGGTGGGGAGGGGGGTGAGCGAGATTACTTTTTACCTCATGTTGGGGTTGTTGAGGGGAACGGGGGGGAGGGGGGAGTTTAGCAGAAAACAGCAGGGCTATGCCAGCCCATACCTGGGGTCCATCCTAATCGAAGGTCCCGCTCGGGGGGGGGGCGCTGCGATGCAAGATGGCAAGTACACTAGATATCCCACACAGCACCGACTCAGGGGTCAAGGTGCTGACATGGAATGTGAACGGCTTAGGGTCCAAAATCAAGAGAGGTTTGGTTACAGCCTACCTCAAGAGACTGGCACCTGATATTATCCTCCTCCAGGAAACCCACCTAAAGGGGAATCACTGCGCATTCATAGCAAGGGGGCGATACACGGTCCTGGCGCATGCAGGCTACACAACGGACTCCAGGGGGGTTGCGATTCTCATAAACAAAGCAGTGCCATTTACGATTACACGCACCTGGCTAGACCCACAGGGCACATATGTGGGGGTCCAGGGGATGTGGAATAGACGTAGATACACGATATTGTCAGTGTACGCCCCACCCAAGTTGCAGCCACGCACACTGAAGGCAGTCTCCGCCATCTTGCTGGACACGGCTGACACCACGCAAGTAGTGGGAGGGGACTTTAATGATGTGATGTGCACCATGCAAGTTAGATCGGGGCCACCGCACACAGGGGGACACACAACAGCCTTAGCACGGCTCATGACCACCATAGGCCTCACTGATGTGTGGAGGTGGCTTCACCCCACACAAGAAGCATATTCATTTTACTCCGGGGCACACAAGGTCTTCTCCAGGTTAGACTATGTTTTTGTATCCCGACAGGAGATTGCGGCGGGTGACCTAGCGGGATACAAGGCGAGAGGGATCTCCGATCACTCCCCGCTATATGTCCACTTGGGGCGGGTGAAGGGAGTCAGGAGGCCGCAATGGAGATTAACGGCATGGGACATTCAAACGCCGGAAATACTCGGGGGCGTACGGGCGGACATTAGGGTCTACATGGCTGAGAACGAGGGTTCTGTGGAATCCGGCGCTACCCTCTGGGAGGCGATGAAACCAGTGCTCCGTGACCGCATCCAGAGTAGGCTGGGAGAGGCCAGGCGTGCACAACAGGGCAAGATAGCGAGTGAGGAGGCGAATGTCCTGGCCTTGGAAACGGAGTACCTCCAGCAGAAAGAAGAGGTGCGCCTTAGAAGGCTGCTTGACACGCAGAGACACTATAGGGAGTTGGCCACAGACGAAGCACGCACCCAGGCTCTGGCGGCGCTACACAGGCTGTACGACGTGGGCGACAAGTCGGGTAAACTTTTGGCTTGGCTGAGCAGGAAGGAGCGAACGTCGCGCTGGGTGGATCAGGTCCAGTTGACCGGGGACAGGAGGGTGACCACTGATGAGGGTATAGCGGAAGCCTTTGCATCCTATTATGAGGACTTCTACAGGGCCAGGGACCTGGGGGACAGTGGGGACGCCCAACAATACATGGGTGACATGGAGGTGCCTACCCTGTCCACAGAAGCTAGTGCGACCTTAGAGGCGGACTTAACCCTTGAGGAGTTAACGGAGGCCATAGCGGCGATGAAGCCAGGGAAGGCTCCGGGGCCGAATGGCTTCCCGGCGGAATTCTTTAAACGAACTGCGGACTTATTGCAGCGGCACATGAAAGCCCTCTTTACCGAATCATACCGGGCGGGGAGCCTCCCTCCAGACCTAGACCTGGCCATCATTGTGCCAATCTACAAAGAGGGGAAACCTAGAGATGACTGCTCATCCTACCGCCCAATCTCATTGCTAAATATAGAGACAAAAATTCTGGCCACAGTCCTGGCTCGCCGCATGCGACAGGTCATCACTGAGTTAGTGCATATGGACCAATCCGGCTTTCTCCCAGATAGGGCGACTAAACTAAACCTCCGTCGCACCCACAATTGGCTGCAGGAGGTCTCCGAGAGAAGTGAACCCCACTGGTTCCTCTCCCTGGATGCGGAGAAGGCATTCGACGCAGTCCACTGGCCTTTCCTGATGGAGACCCTCCGAAGGTTTGGGGTTGGACCCAAGTACTTGAAATGGGTACAGCTCCTCTACTCGAACCCGAGAGCGAGAGTACGAGTCAATGGGAGGCTGTCCCGTGAGTTCCCTATCGGGCGGGGCACGTGACAGGGCTGTCCACTGTCCCCCCTCCTATTCACCCTCACCATCGAGATCCTCGCGATACGAATCAGACAGAACCAGACGGTCAAAGGGTTTACATGGGGGGGCTCAGTTGCCACACAGGAAAAAATATCCCTGTATGCCGACGACGTACTACTGTTCGTGACAGACCCAGACACGACTATCCCAGCACTATTCGGAGAGCTCGACGACTTTGGGGCGCGAGCAGGACACAAGATAAACTGGCACAAATCAATCCTCTACGATCCACAAGGCATGGAGAGGGGAGCCTGCCTGCCAGAGTCACTTATACACACTAACGACGGCTTCCAATACCTGGGAGTCTTTATAACACTGGATAGGACGCGCTCTTTCACTACCAATTTATCCCGCATTATGCTGGAGGCCGCGGCTGAGATGGACAGGTGGAGGCAGCTCCCGCTCACCTTACTGGGGCGTGCTGCACTATATAAAATGATCATCCTCCCTAAGTTCCTCTACGCGCTCCAGAATGAGTACTATCCACTGCCGAATAAGACCCTGGACACAATCCACGCTGACCTGCGAGCCTTCCTGTGGCTGGGGAAACAGCTGAGAGTGGCGCTCTCCACCCTGCAGCGACATCAATACAGTGGGGGGATTTCGCTCCCCAACCTAGAGGCCTACTACTGGGCGGAACATCTCGCCCCAATTAACGAATGGCTGCACGCTGCAGCCGACCACCCTACCTACGCCTTGGAAAGGTCTAAATGGTCAAGTAAAACTATACTACACTATCTGTATGGGGAAGTGGTGGGAAAGCAGTTCCTCCCTGCCACCAGGATTACGTTAACGGCCTGGAATAGGGCATCCAAAAGAATGGGCTGGGAAAAAAGGCCCACTAGACAGACACCCCTCTGGTGCTGCAAATGGTTGGGAGAGCTCCGTAAACTGAAAGGCTTTAGAAGGTGGGACGACATTGCCATCTCCACAGTGGGGGACGTGATAGCAAGGGGAGACCTGAAAACATTCCAAGCACTCAAAGACGAATTTGGCCTGCTCAACACCCAATACTACAAATACGCTCAACTAAAACACGCATGGAGGGCACAAAACATTACACTTTCGGACCTTCCTGAATATGCTCCATTAGAGGGTAGGCTGCTGCAGGAACAGATAGGGAGGGGGGCGGTATCCCTCACATATAAAACCTTGACCAACAACATGCTAGGGGATCTGCAGGGGCTACGAGCTAAATGGGAGGCAGATGTGGGGGACATGGAGGATCTAGACTGGAAACTCACCCTCATGCATCCCCGGGAGGTGGCAATCAAGTCGAGGCTCCGTCTCATTCAATTTAAGGTGCTACACAGATCATATTTTGACAGGGTGAGGCTATTTAGGATGGGCAGAGTACCTGACACGACATGCCTTAGGTGCCGCCAGCAGAGTGCGGACTTCTTCCACGTAATCTGGGGTTGTGCAGTCATCCAAGAATACTGGGAGGGTGTGTTCCTGGAACTGGGGGAGGTGCTGGGGGCGGACCTTCCACGGGACCCTAAATTGGCACTGTTGGGCACGACCACAGAAGTAGACCTACCCCGCCCCTTGATCATCTTTCTGGTATTAGCACTAGTGGTGGCAAAACGGGATATCGCACGGCGCTGGGGGGCGTCTGAAAAACCAGACTTAGAGGAATGGAGGCGTGGATTGGATCTGTACATGGCGGCGGAGAGAGTGACCTACAAAGCCAGGGGTTGCCCCAAAAAGTTCCGGAGGGTGTGGGCCAAGTGGAGGCAATACCACGGACTAGAATGAGACATTGTGAACTGGTAACGTGCAGCCAATGGAACCCTAGTCAGTATAGTCTAGACGCCGGGATTGCATGCTTGATAACTGTATACCGTACTGCCCAGTTCCTATGCTAGGGACGGACAGGAACACTTGAGCGGGGGGAGAGGAGACCGGGAAGGGGGCGATGGGAGGGAGAGGGTAGAGACCTGCTGTTTTACGGGACGTTTCTAGTTTGTTTTCTTTTCTGTGGCTGTTTCAAAAGCAAGAGTTCTAATAAGGGGTAATATGTCTAATAACACCAGAAAAGTTGTGTGGCTGTCGGCTAGAGCGGAATGTTGACGCTCTACCGTGTGCTGATCCTTTGCATGTGTGATCCTTCTGATGCAACAATAAAAAGAATTTAAAAAAAAAAAAGTTGAGGTATTTGAGCCACCTCTCCTTCAGAAAACAACTCAAAACCTGGATATCTGATAAGTAGCGACCCCCTCCCCCCCCCCCCCCCCCCACCCGCCATGAGACCCCGCCATGAGACCCTCTGGGTGAGTAGTGCGCTATACAAATTTTGACTTGACAAGGAATCTCTATTTTGAAGAACCGTGTTGTAGGCATCCCTTCCAAATGGTAATCCTTATCATATGTAACAATGGTTTGAGATGAAAATAATGTAAACTGTTGAAATGTCACCGACAACCAAGTTGAGGTGGTAGTGGTAACCAATTTGTAAAAGGGAAGAGGTCAGATTGAGACCCCTTGACCTTTGTGAATGTTATGATAAAAAAAAATTTAAAATAGTTTGGGGACTGATAGTGCTTCACAGACCACTGCCAACTCTGAAACATACTTTTTTTTAACGCAGCCCTGTTTCCTTTAAGAAAAATTAGCTGTATTTTTTTTACAAATGTTTACATTGTGGGAAGACAATTGCAGTCATAGTCTGATGACTCCATCCGGCCACCATCCCTGTGATGGATTCAATCGGAGTGAGTCGCAATTTGCAACCTACCTCATGAATATTAATGAGGTAGATTGGATTGCGGCCCATTCCGAATCTGAATTTTTTAAACCTACCTATTTGATCGTAGGCCGGTTGCGAAAATTATCTAGCGACCAGTATTTTGCAAGCTGTAAATAATACCCATGGCCCATGCTTATTGGCAGAGGGAATAATTATATGAATAATAAAATATACATTGAGTGCAAAAAATAATACTAAGATCACCTATTCTGCATAAGTGGGGGTTGTCAATGACAAGAAATAACACTTAACATATAAACAAGTAAGTTTATAGTAATTGTGGCAAAGAACAGGAGGGTTGAGGTCCATCAGTGATCACCATTTGCCCAATGCAGGTCACAAGGTAAATGATGTTGGAACAACAAACATTTCCTCTTTTTTACATGATCCCTCTGGCCAATGTCTTCTGCACGAAACCAACGTCTTCTCCTATGCTAATGACACACCGCTCATACTCTCTTCTACAGCAGGACCCCACACACAAGAAATAAGTTCACCACCTACATGACCAAAGTCACTAACTGGATGAAATCCAACTGTCTCAAGCTCAAACACCGTCAAGACAGAAATAATGATCTTCTGCAAGAACACCTTACCAAGGGACTCCCAACTGGTGGTCGGTCTAACTCTGACCCCCCACTCAGCACCCACAACAGGAACCTAGCAATAAACATTGACCGCAAAACTGCATCACTGCATCTTGCTTCTCCACCCTCATGATGCTGAGGAAGATCTTCAGATGACATTCAAGCAACACAAGAAAAACTGTCACTCATGCCCTAGTCAACAGCAAATTGGACTACGGGAACACCACGCTGGGATAACCAAGCAACTCACTAGAAGACTACAAACCATTCAGAACACGGCAACTGGACTAACCTCAACCTCCCACACAGAACCCTCCTCCCTGAACAGTCGCATCGCTTTCCACCAATCACCTCCACTCCACAGGACTCCTACTTGCACACATACACCGAACCAGATCAGGAGGACAGGCGTTCTCCTACATCACTCCTAAGCAGCATTCTCTTCTAGAATTCATCAAGAAGCCGAAGACATGACTTTCAATTAATCAATCTACCGTAAGCATGGCTAGGCACACTTACCTGCTTCAGGCATCCGGATACCCAGGCAGGTGATCGTGCACCTTATAGATACACATAAGCTAACACTAATGTGATTATACTTTCTGGAACCAGTGACCACCCTCGATATAGCCAGGAGAGAGGCCAGCCAAAATTAGTACCATGATTTCACAAGAAGGGGGGAGGCCTCTACAGATTATTGAGAAGGTTCCTTTAAGACCTTGATATGACCTTGCTGGACGGTGAAAGTGCATTCATCGCGATCTTCTCCGATTTACTCGTCAAACTTCCTGTGCCTTGAGAACAACCTGGTGGGTCATGAGTTCAACCAGCACAGCGTAAAAATGAAGAAATAAGTGTAGTAGATGTGGTCATGGGTACCTGTGAGTAGGAGTGGGGACCGCGCCCGAGTTGTGTCTTTAAAGAGCAAATAATGTATGAATTTTGTTAGCTTATCACTTACATGGAACTGCATTTCAAAATATTCAGTCCAAACACACATACACACCCCATTTTATCTTTCTGATTGACTCTATACAGGAGACGTATATTGGACATCCGCTTTAGAGGACTCTGTTGGACCTTAGGCAAATACCCAAAGGTATACTTATTTTCTTATGGGGACTACTGCCCCCCATGACCAGGAGTAACCTGGTTAACGGTTGGTGGCATCTGGTCTATAGTCATGGGTTATTGGCCTCTTTATCTCCACCCCAGTGAACCGGCTGGCTCATTTGGTCAGTCGATGTAATCTGTCACTGGGACTCCCAACCTCCACTCCCCCCTAGTGAAAGAGATGTGTGTGTGTAAAACAGTGCTTGAACCTCCGAAAGAGCTAACACCCATCACAGGTTTACCACTTGTGACTTGGCCGTCTCAGCCTGCAAGAGCTTTCCGATCACTCAACTTTGCTCCAGTTGCTGGGGACCCCATCGCTCCAATGCGAGTTAGTGATCTCAAGAAATGGAACGACTGGTGACAATCAGACCTAGGACCTGCACACACCCTCCAACCATGCCAGAAACCGCAGAATCATCATTGACGCTAAACTCACCATGAAATCACAGATTAACGCCTTATCCTCAGCCTGCTTCCTCACTCTGTGCATTCTGCGTAAGATATTCAAGTGGCTACCCCTACACACGAGACGCACTGTGACACAGGCCCTCAGCCTACTGGACCACAGCAAAGCACTCCATGTTAGACTCGCCACACGCCTTCTACTCGTAGGACACCCCCGCGCCGCACGGCCACCAGCTGCCGCGTGTGCCCCTGCCTGCCGCTACTCTCAGACTCGCTGAGCCCTCCCGCCCCCGGGCCACGCCCCCCGCTCGTTGCTTTTCCGCATTTGTGTCACGGTGTAACTCCGTTCGTTATTTTGTGTCTCTGTGGTACTTTATCCTGTTACTGAAACTTTGTTAGTTACTTTGTCTCCTGGGCTAGGCTTTCTGTCCCCCCCCCTGCGCTGCTGTCCCCTGCACCCACCCGCCCCGCTCTGCTTCCCACCGCCGGGAGTGTAGCCATGCCCCCTTCCTCCCCGCTCCCGCCTCCCAGCTGCTCCTCCCTCCCAGCACTTGGCCATAAATGGCGACCGTGCGACACGGGTGAGTGTGACCTAATCGTAGGACACCCCCGCGCCGCACGGCCACCAGCTGCCGCATGTGCCCCCGCCTGCCGCTACTCTCAGCCTGGCTGAGCCCTCCCGCTTTCGGGCCACGCCCCCCACTCGTTGCTTTTCCGCATTTGTGTCACGGTGTAACTCCGTTCGTTATTTTGTGTCTCTGTGGTACTTTATCCTGTTACTGAATCTTTGTTAGTTACTTTGTCTCCTGTGCTAGGCTTTCTGTCCCCCCCCCCCCCCCCTGCGATGCTGTCCCCTGCACCCACCCGCCCCGCTCCGCTTCCCGCCGCCGGGAGTGTAGCCACGCCCCCTTCCACCCCGCTCCCGCCTCCCAGCTGCTCCTCCCTCCCAGCACTTCGCCATTAATGGCGACCGTGCGCACGCGCTAAAGGTAAGCCCGTCTGCGCCCATCCGCGCCTGGACCTCGCCCAGTGCCATGTCCCCTGGCCCCCGCAGACTCCAGCCCACCCGCCGGACCTACCTCGCCACCGAACTCAATGCCGGCCGAACCCCGTGTTGCTACCAAGCCACCCCTAGATGCACCCACGGACCCTTCTGCTGCCACTCCTGCAAGTTCACCTGCCTCCGGGCCTGCACTACACCAGCACCGACCAAGGCGAACAACAGCAGCAGCCACCTGAAGTGCATCCTGCTCAACACCCGCTCCGTCCACAGACACGCCACAGAGCTCTGGAACCTGCTCGACACCACAGCCCCAGACGTCACCTTCCTCACGGAAACCTGGATGAACGCCTCCTCAGCGCCCGACATCGCCATCGCCATCCCAGACGGCTACAAGATCATCCGGAGGGACCGCATCAACCAGACTGGAGGAGGCATCGCCATCATCCACAGGAACACCATCCGCATCACGACCAACACCGACGACACCCTCGCACCCGCCGAGCACCTGCACTTCCAGATCCACATCAACCCCAAGACGACCCTCAGAGGCACCCTCATCTACAGACCCCCGGGACCACGGACACAATTCAGCGAGGACATCGCTGACTTCGTCAGCCCGCACGCCCTCCCCTCCGCTGACTACATCCTCCTTGGGGACCTCAACTTCCACCTGGAGAACAACGACCGCAACACCACCACCCTGCTGGACAACCTCGCTAACCTCGGACTCAAGCAACTGGTGACCACCCCCACCCACTACGCCGGACACACACTCGACCCCGTCTTCTCATCCAGCAAGGACATCGCTTTCAGCCACGCCACCGGACTCCACTGGACGGACCACAGCTGCGTCCACTTCAGCTTCAGAAGGACCACGATCCACCACCACCAGCAACAGGTTGCACGCAGAAGCTGGAACAAGATCACAGCCAACAAGCTCGCGACTTCCCTGAGCAAGAACCCACCCACCAGCGCGTCGAACCCCAGCCAAGCGGCCACCAACCTCACGAAGTGGATCAGCGACTGCGCAGACGACCTCGCCCCTCTGAAGACCCCGCCCAGCAGACCCGGCAGCAAGAAAGCCCCATGGTTTACCGACGAACTCAGAGCTCCAAGAAGAACTGCAGAGCCCTCGAGAGACTTTCGCAGAGACCCAACACCGAACAACATGACTGCCCTCAAGCTCGCCACCCGGAAATACCACCAACTGATCCACGCCACCAAGAAAACTGCATTCAAGGACCGACTGAACAACAACGCACACAACAGCAAGGAACTCTTCAACATCGTTAAAGAGCTCTCCAACCCCAACGCCGGAAACAACGACATCACCCCTTCGCAAGACCTCTGCAACTCCCTCGCCTCCTACTTCCACAACAAGATCGCGGAAATACACAACAGCTTCAGCACTCAACCGACACACGCCACGACCTCACCACCGCCCCCCACCACCACCCTCCACCCCGATCAGCACCGAAGACACCGTCCGCGCGATGAACTCCATCCACTCCGGATCTCCGACCGAACCCTGCCCTCACCACGTCTTCAACAAGGCCGACGCTGTCATCGCACCCCACCTGCAGGACATCATCAACACCTCCTTCGACACCGCCAACTTCCCGGAGAGCTGGAAGCACGCCAAACTCAGCGCTCTACTAAAGAAGCCATCAGCCGACCCCACCGACCTCAAGAACTACCGCCCCATCTCGCTGCTCCCGTTTCCTGCAAAAGTCATCGAGAAGACCGTCAACAAGCAGCTGGCCGCCTTCCTCGAGACGAACGGATCCCTCGACCTCTTGCAGTCTGGCTTCCGGGCCAACCACAGCACCGAGACCGCCCTGATCGCAGCAACCGATGACATCCGTGCACTGCTCGACAACGGAGAAACAGCGGCCCTCATCTCCGCGGCCTTCGACACTGTCTGCCACCGTACCCTAGTGCAGCGCCTCAGCGACGTCGGAATCCAGGAGAAGGCACTGGAGTGGATCATCTCCTTCCTCGCCGGAAGGACACAGAGAGTCCGCCTCCCCCCGTTCAGATCAGAAGCCACCGAAGTCATCTGCGGCGTCCCTCAGGGCTCCTCACTCAGCCCAACCCTCTTCAACATCTACAAGAGCCCCCTCGCAGCCATCGCACGCCAGCACAACCTCAACATCATCTCCTACGCCGACGACACCCAGATGATCCTCTCCCTCACCAACGACCCCGCCACCGCCAGAGCCACCCTACACGAAGGGATGAAAGAGGTAGCCGAATGGATGAAGAACAGCCGCCTGAAGCTGAACACAGACAAGACGGAAGTCCTCATCCTGGGCTCCTCGCCCTCTGCCTGGGATGACTCCTGGTGGCCCCCCCGCCCTGGGCACCGCACCCAAATCGACCACGCACGAAACCTGGGCTTCATCCTGGATTCCTCCCTCTCCATGACCAGACAAGTCAACGCCGTCTCCTCGTCGTGCTTCAACATCCTGCGCATGCTACGGAAGATCTTCCGGTGGATCCCCACCGAGACCAGGAAGACGGTCACCCAGGCCCTCGTCACCAGCCGTCTGGACTACGGCAACTCCCTCTACGCCGGAATAACCGCCAAAATCCAGAAGAGACGTCAGCAGATCCAGAACGCCTCAGCACGACTCATCCTGGACATCCCCCGCCGCAACCACATCTCCAGACACCTGAGAGACCTACACTGGCTCCCGGTCAACAGAAGAATCACCTTCCGCCTCCTCACCCACGCACACAAAGCCCTACACAACCAAGGCCCAGGATACCTCAACAGCCGCCTCAACTTCTACGCTCCCAAACGCCAGCTTCGATCGACCGGCCACGCCCTCACCGTCCCCCGCATCCGAAGAGCCACCACAGGGGGAAGGTCCTTCTCCTACCTTGCCGCCAAGACGTGGAACTCCCTCCCGACCCACCTCCGCCTGACCCAAGACCACCTCGCCTTCAGGAAGCAGCTCAAGACCTGGCTGTTCGAGCAGTAGCGGACCCCCCCCCCCCCCCCCCCCCCCCCTAGCGCCTTGAGACCCTCCGGGTGAGTAGTGCGCTATATAAATGCTTTGATTGATTGATTGACCTAGACTTCAGGCCATACTGAACGCCGCAGCCAGACTCTTCCTCTGCCTTCCCTGATGAACACACTTCACACCCACCTCAGGAAACTCCACTGGCTCCCTGTACGGAAAAGATGCCAATGCACGCTGCTGATCCACGCACACAAGGCTCTACACAGCGAAGGACCCGCCTATATTCACCACTGCCTGAACTTCCACTAACCATTGAGAAGGCCACGCTCTGCCTCCCTTTCTCTTGCCCAAACTTCCGCATCGACTGAAGCAGAATTGGAGGACACTCTTTCTCCCACATTGCAGCAAAGACCTGGAACAGCCTCCCCACACACGTTTGGACCATCACCTCACCTCAGGAATTCCGAATGGCCCTCACGACCTGGCTGTTCGAATGCAGAGGCTCCTCCGCCTGCCCATTCACCCCGCGAAGAAAGAGAAACTGGTTTGGATGGGTCATTTTTAGTTTAACCCAGAGTCATCCAAAAAAAACAAGAATCAAAAAAAAAAAAATATATATATATATATATATATTCTATATCTCCATGGAATGTGGTCATGCCCATCCTGCCCTTCAGGAGCCATGATAAACCCAGTGATGAAGCATGTCACTATCGGAGTGAGGGAGTTTTGTAAAAAAAACAAAAGTTATCCTCTCCCCCATCTCTCCGATCAGTTTCACTGGACCAGGTTTTTAGAGGGTTGCTGATTGTGACTCCGCTTAGTTAGCTTGTTGACCAGGAAAGAGTGAGTGTTTGTCTGTCTTTTCCTAGTCACGTGTCAGTCCTGAGAGTTTGGCTGAGGTGTTTAACTTTCGTCTGTGATACTCAGGGGGTGTGAATCTCAAGTTTCCCAACAAAAAAAAGGGGGAAAAACCAATACAGATGAAGCAAACCTGACTCTAGGGACCCCAGATACAGCTACCAAGCCAAGAATGCATTTAGTTGGGGATGTCGCACCCCAAACACCCCCCCCCCCAAACCTACGCCCGTAGAGTTTAGTCAAAACCACTTTGCATGGTGTTCATTTGGCTCTCTGTAAGCTCTGTATCTTCACGGCATCTGCTGGGAAATTGCTTTAGCGTTCTTCTCACAAATATTATGCCAGTCATTTTGGTGCCTCACAAGGATAATATGCACATATAGTGTTTTTTTTGGTTTGGAGTATTCTAAACGTCCGTGAATATGAGCAGGTGCTTCGCGAACTAGTTCTAGTGCTATTGCTATATCTAAACAGCGTGGTAATCCTAACTCCCTATGTTTTTGATTAAATTTCACTTTGAAGGCACTGTGGTCCAAACCTTGATTATAGGTCTTACATTTAGGTAGGAACATTGCTAGCAATTCACTAATGACCCTGCGTATACACTAGATCTAATCGCAAAAATGTGTGTGCAGTTCTGAAGCCTTGATCCAATCCATTTATTTTAATAGACCTTCCCAGAAAAAGGTCACCAAAGGCACCTAAGTGGTAGAGCATAAGCCCTCACCCACCTACTGGTGGCATGTTTCATCATTGGGCTGTGCTCTTTATCGGGCTGGCGCTACAATTCTTGATGGGCCCAGCACAGGAGTCTTTGCTGGAGTTATTTTCAAGGTAGACCTAGAGTCTGTAGTATCAAAATATTTACCAAAGCAGATTTTGATATATTCCTTTGAGACCAGCAGTGGGTTATTGTGATTGGGCCTTCAATATTACTTCATAAAGGTGAGCCTGTGTAGATTAGGCAAACTGGACATGGTCCTGACAAATTGCCACGGGTCTTGAGGGGACAAGTTGACCATTCCTTTTTGATACCCAGGAACATTATCTCTTTGGTAGTCTCCATTGGTTTTAATCTTAACAAAGCCTGTATTTTTTTGTTGTCAAAATCTTTTTTTTAAAATGATTTTGCACAAGAAAAAGTAATACAATAATAATAATAAGTCAAAAATAAACTTGACAATAACATAATCAAAAAAACATAGCCGTCTAGCCTGGTCAAGTAGCCAATCTTGACCGCCATCACTAAAACAACCACAAAACATAGTAAACATTACAAACACAATCGACAACCCAACTAACACTGCTTCCGACCATGGGTCAAGACAGAGGAAAAGGAAAAAGAAATGTTCTCCGCACTATCCAGTCTCCTAACAAAACCACTATTCAACTTTTTTTAGAGGGTGATGTAGTTAATTTTGATGATTTGTTTTCTCTTCATATTTTGGCCTATCTACAGCATGCCTACAGAGTCCTATCTTGAAAAGAGCTTTGGTGAAGATCCCCTTGCGGGCCTGTTGGTCAAACCATCCTGAAGGGGACCAACACCCGATGATGAAGCATGCCACCAGTGGGTGGGTAAGGGCTTGGTCTCTATGACTTAGATGCCTTTGCTGACCTTTTTAGGGATGATCTATTGAAATATATGGACTGGATCACTACTTCAGAACTGAACACACATTTTTGTGATTAGTATATGAGGGAGGACATGTGCTGGACTGTTAATCCTGTCTTCCTCTCATTATGTAGCAAAAATACACCAGATCTGTCCCGGACAGCTGCAGTGCTGTGCATGCAACTCACAAACTGTTAAGCGTCTGCCGCTTGTTGGTTGTTGCACCAACATTAAGTTAAACTACTTGCAGGAGTCTCCTTTACCTTTGAGGTATCTTGATGTTTGCCCTCCACGCTTATTAAACTGACATTAAGCTAAATTGTTAAGATGACTCTCCTTCATCCTTTAGATCAATAAAGATTTGGTATCTAAATGCCATCCTTCAGAACACCTTTTTTCCACAGCTGCATGACCAATACTGTGCTGAATAGTTATCCTTTTGCATTATAAACAGATGTGTCTAATTAAATCTTCAATTTGTACAAAATTAAACTTCCCTAATGAAGCATAAATAGTGTGAGAAATGCATGGGTTGAGGGACAACTTAATATTTCACAATAATAATGTAGGCAAGTATAATTATTGATGTACATAGTGATATTACATAAATAAAACCTAATCGTTTAAGGAAAACTTCTGTTAAGTTTTTATTCGAGAACAAACATGAACAAATATGAGAGTAACAAGGAGAGAAATAGTAAAAGCAATAATTAAAGAAATTGGACCATTCAGCAAGTTAGTGCTCTAGTGTGAGAAGCTGCATGGTATATGATGTCCACTAATGTAAGCGGGCTCCCTGCAACAGTCCAGAAAACCCTTATGGTGATTAAGAGGTCTTAGACAACCTTAGAAAGCTCTCTAAGTGGTAGCAGTGAAGAGCAGCTTTCAGGCTTAGTCCAGAATGAGTGTAAAGCAGCTTGTTTTACCAGAACATAATCATATGTATTGATTAAGTGAAAAAGGTACTTATACAAATATGTATTTATTATATAATACTCTCTAATACGTTTAAGTATCTCCCACCCAGAGATATACACATTGCACACAATTCTTTGCAAAGAAATCACAGTAAATACACAAAATACATAGTGGACCCCAGGAGGGACCAAACCATATACTAAGAAAGTGGTGTAAGAACCACAACTCGTGTCAAGATGACTTCGAGAGTATGTAGAAGTGCTTGGGTACCTAAGGAACAACCCAATGTGAGTGCAGTGTCATAACACGACTGCATGCTCCTTACAAGTCTTTGTGAAAGTCACGGTAGAATTTTTAAAGAATAAGGACTCTTCCCAGTGGACCCTAAATTAACCATGTGGAAGACAGAAGGTTGGAGAGCCACCCCACCCGTGGATACCAAGTACCCTTGTTACCAAAACCAGGGAAGCCGGGTGCATAGGTGGGAAGTGGTGTCGGAAACCACAGTCGAACCCCATGGAGGACTTCAACCCAGATCTGTGACTGAGGGTGAGTGTCTGAAAAGTTTCAGCGCTCCATCCATTATCTCCTTGTGTTCGATTTGGGTGTCATCAGCGTATGATGCAAGGGAGAAACCAGAATTTTTTATGTGTCGCCAGCGGTGTCACATAAAGATTATAGAGCGTAGGGCTCGAAGCCAACCCCTGAGGGACTCCGCATGGCAAGGAGAAAGGCCTTGATGAGATGTTACCCATCACCACCCTTTGTAGTCTGTTGGCGAGAAAGGATTAAAGGAGATGTAGAGCAGAATCACTGATAGCAAGGTTGAACCTACGGGCAACCAGAATCTCATGGTTGACCGTTTTGAATGCTGCGTAGAGGTCCAGCAGGATCAGGGCGGTCATCCCTCTGCTATCCAACTTTTCTCGGATTCCTGCTGTGGCTATTATCAAGGCCGATTCTTTGCCCTGGTTTTTCCTGAATCTGTGCTGTGTATCGTCTAGAAGAGCGTTTTCTTCTAAGTACTCTGAAAGTTGTACATTCATCACCTTCTCCGCCACTTTGGCGGCGAAAGGGAGTCTTGATAGAGGTCGATAGTTATTAGGGTCTAGTGCATTCAAGTTGTCCTTTATTTTTTTAGCAGAGGCTGGACAGAGGCCAGTTTCCACTGTAAAGGGAAGATTCCCTCAGCAAACATCTTGTTAAATAATTGCCCCATGATTTGTGCCACTTGAGCAGGGATCAAGTGCATTACTTTAGGAGGACAGGGGTCTTGCGGGGCACCCAATTTGATTAATGGAATTATCTTAGTGAGTTGTTCTATTGAAGGGGGCTTAAAAGAGTAAAAACTGGCTTGAACTGATGCGTTAGTTGGAGGTTGCACATCCTATTGCGTAACGCTCAGGAGTGACCAGAAGATCTGGAAGACGAATGCTCACCGATGTCGGGAGTTGACGAGGACCTTGACTCTGCAGCTGTGAGGACCAGGCGATGCTGAGGAAGACCAGGAGCATTGAATGAGCTGTCCCATGTTGGATGTTGATTGCTGTGGGGACAGTGTCTAGCAGGAGCACCAACAAGCCTTGGCAAATGCAACCCATGCAGAAGCCGATAAAGGTGCAATGTCTGAACCAGCAACGTCCAGGAGACTCACCAAAAGCAGGGGAGTCCGGGCAGGACCAACAAATTGGAGGAGCCCAACAGAAGTAAAAGTGACCCTCAAATGGAGGAGTATCTCCAGAGAGAATCGTGGATTCTTAATGGGATGTGTTCTGGGAAAAGGAAATAATTTTTCCTTTTGTAAAAAACCCCTCACTCACCAGCCTAGTGGTGACATGCTTCATCATCGGGGTCCACCCTGATGACTGAATGCCATCAGGGTGTGCTACGACACCTGAACTACAGTGGAGCTGGATTGTGAGTGAAAAGTGCAAAAAAAGGGTGTGTTAAAAATTATCCTGGTTTAACTTAATAAAAATTGTTTATTTGTAAGTAAATGGACAATGTTAAAAAGAAGTGTGGAGATACTTTGAGGGTAATTATCACCAAGAGTATCTCTGGAAGTGGTCTGGTCTACATGTTTCAACCTATGTGTGGAAGTTACCTGGTTTTCGTCAGGACCAAGGGTGGAGAAAGTGGACGGTATACACGCCTAAAAGGTGTACCCAGTCCTAAATTCTCGTGACTAGATAAGCAAAAAAGTCTGCTATCGGTATAAGGTCCTGCCAAAATCGGCGGGCTTGTAATAAAAAAAGACCTGTTGGAGGAAAGGAAAGGAATCATAAATAAATTTAATTACGTGCCTGTAACGTTGTGATGATTCACACGTGTCAACATACATCATGCCATTCCCATTAAGTTCCAGTGTGCCGACTGTCGAAGGTTCAGGGCGCTTGCTTGTAGATAGATCAACTATGCGGTGCTATAGTGTCGCTGTTAAGTAACCCCTGAGGGGTAAGAAGCCAACGTCATTCACACTGATCAATACGTGTGTGAAAGGTGGCATCAATTTAATCACTCGCGCATCCAATCTGTAGTGGCGTGCTAATGCATCCTCGCAATATTATGTGTGAGGACGAGATTAAAAGCATGCAATTATTACCAGTATTTCAAAAGGACAAACTTAGACCAACATAAGGACAAGACCAACAAACAAACATACAATACGGGTTAATTGGCCCTTCTTACTCCTATTAGGTGTCTTTAGGCTTCAGAGGGCAGGGGATGGGTATTTCTCTGCTAAAACATATTCTGTGGGTAGTGAGAGAAAAGAGTAAAGTTTGTACGGTAATAGTCAATGACCGCATGGTAGTGCGGTTCGTAGCGCATAGTCCGTGCTCAGAGAATGGAGGAGGAGAGCATGGGGGCTGTTAAGGAAGGGATTACTTACAGTTTCGCTGGGTGAGCGACGGCTGTTTACCTATCTACCATGTCTGCTGGCCCCGCTACAATTGCCGCTGCTACCCGGGTCTGTTAAGACAGGAGCTGGTTTCCGGGGTGGGCGTGGCCAAGTCGCGGTCACGCGAGGGTTGCCACGGTGATCGCGGTGTGTCAGCCGTACGGTGGCCTGGCGTGCTCAAAACTATAGCAGCTGTATTCAAAGGATACCACGCATAATGTTATGCAGTTCTTCAATGCAAAGAAAGTTGAGAACGTTCTAGTCAAGTCAAGTTAAAGTTTGTATAGCGCACTACTCACCCAGAGGGTCTCAAGGCGCTTGAGGGAGGGGGGGTGCGTTACTTATCGAATATCCAAGTTTTTAGTTGTTTTCTGAAGGAGAGGTGGTTCTGAGTAAGGCAGAGGTGGGTGGGGAGGGAATTCCAGGTTTTGGCCGCTAAGTAGGAGAAGGATCTTCCCCCCATGGTGGATCTTTGGATGCGAGGAATAACGGCGAGGGCTTGATTGGACGATCGTAGTTCGCGGGTGGGGGTGTAAAAGGTCAGGCGCGTGTTGAGGTATTTTGGTCCTAGGTCGTAGAGGGCTTTGTGTGCGTGGGTGAGGAGACGGAACGTTATTCTCTTGTTGACGGGGAGCCAGTGGAGGTTTCTTAGGTGATCGGAGATGTGAGCTTGGCGGGGGAGGTCTAGGATGAGTCTGGCTGAGGCGTTCTGGATACGTTGGAGTTTTTTCTGTAATTTGGCTGTGGTTCCGGCGTAAAGGGTGTTTCCGTAGTCCAGTCGGCTTGTGACCAGTGCATGGGTGACCGTCTTTCTTGTTTCGGTGGGGATCCAACGGAAGATTTTTTTGAGCATACGTAAGATGTTGAAGCATGATGATGAAATGGCGTTGACTTGTCTGGTCATCGAGAGTGAGGAATCCAGGATGAAGCCCAGGTTACGTGCATGGTCCGTTGGTTTGGGTGCGTTGCCCAGGGCTGGTGGCCACCATGAGTCGTCCCAAGCGGAGGGGGATGATCCTAAGATGAGGGCTTCCGTTTTGTCCGAGTTCAGTTTTAAACGGCTGTACTTCATCCACTCGGCTACTTCTTTCATTCCTTCGTGTAGGTTGGTTTTGGCGGCGTTTGGGTCTTTGGTGAGGGAGAGTATCAGCTGTGTGTTGTCTGCGTAGGAGATGATGTTGAGGTTGTGTTGGCGCGCGATGGATGCGAGGGGACTCATGTATACGTTGAAAAGGGTGGGACTGAGTGATGATCCTTGTGGTACGCCGCAGATGACTTTGGTGGCTTCCGATTTGAAAGGGGTGAGGCGGACTCTCTGGGTTCTTCCGGCGAGGAAGGAGATGATCCAGTTCAATGCTTTTCCTTGTATTCCGACGTTGCTGAGGCGTTGTATATGGTCTAGTAGGATGAGGGCAGCTGTTTCTCCGTTGACCAGTAGAGTTCGAATGTCGTCTGTTGCTGCAATGAGGGCGGTCTGGGTGCTGTGTTTGGCTCGGAAGCCGGACTGTGAGGCGTCGAGGGAGCCGTTGGATTCGAGGAAGGCGGCGAGCTGACTGTTGACGGTTTTCTCAATGACTTTGGCAGGGAATGGGAGGAGCGAAATGGGGCGGTAGTTCTTAAGTTCAGTGGGGTCTGCTGTGGGTTTCTTCAGGAGGGCGCTGAGTTCGGCATGTTTCCAGCTTTCTGGGAAGGTAGCGAGTTGAGGGAGCAGTTGATGACATCTCGGAGATGGGGTGCGATGATGGAGTCTGCTTTGTTAAAAATGTGGTGGGGACATGGGTCTGTTGGCGATCCAGAGTGGATGGAGTTTATCAAGCGGATGGTGTCTTCAGTGGTGATTGGGTTCCAGGCGCAAAGGTTGTTGGAGGGGGGTTTTTGTTCGGAGGTGGGTGGGGTGGATTGGTCGCCAAAGCTGTTATGTATGTCAGCGATTTTGTCATGGAAGAACGAGGCTAGAGAGTCTCTGAGGTCTTGAGAGGGAGTGATGTCGTTGGTGCCGGCGGTGGGGTTGGTAAACTCTTTGTCGATGTTGAATAGTTCCTTGCTGTTGTGGGCGTTGTTGTCGAGTCGATCCTTGAATGATGATTTCTTGGTGGATCGGATCAGCTGGTGGTGTTTGCGGGTGGCGTTCTTGAAGGTGGCCAGGTTGTCAGTGGTTGGGTTCTTTCGCCAGGCTTTCTCAAGGGTGCGGCAGATCTTCTTGGATTTCTTGAGGTCGTCATTGAACCAGGGGGCTTTTTTGCTATTTTGTTTGAATTGATGGTTTTTCAAGGGTGCTAATTCGTCAGCGCTATGGGTGATCCATTGTGTGAGGTTGGTGGCAGCTTGATTAGGGTCCAATGATGTGGCAGGAGGGTTTTGGTGAAGCGATGTGAAAAGCTGGTCGGTGGTAATTTTGTTCCAGTTTCTGCGGGGGATTGGTTGTGGGTGGATGTGGGTCGTGGTCTTTTTGTAGTTGAAGTGAATGCAGCTGTGGTCCGTCCAATGGAATGTAAGATCCCGGTATTGCCGGGGAGGCCATTCACTATGCGTTTGCTAAGTGAGTGTGCTATCAGGGTCCGTAACTCCAAGAATTAATGCATCCATGTATAAGGAGTATAGGACTGGTGGGAGAGAGAAATGAATGGATCTCTCTGCTGTCCGTGGGACAGGACGCCCGGTAGTGGGTGCACAGCACAGGCAAAATTGCCCTTGGATAAGGATAGTATTTCAGACAAGTGAGTGATATACCCCTAAGAGGTGGTGGCTGCGGGTAATGGGTAAGGAAAAGGTCATTGGAACCCTGACCAATTGTTAGAGGGGAATAGATGGGTGACCAGTGGGTCCAGTATCAGGCTCAGTGATTGTTCATCTCGGATTTTTTACAATGTCACTTAAATATTGAGGCCCAAGGAATCTTAACATTTAATCCAATGCCGTTTGTGGACATTCTATAAATCCAACGTTGCTCTTTTTCAAAGAGGCGATTGTGCAGGTTGGGTCCTGGTTTGACCTGTTCGATTATTGTCCATCTCATGTCGTTAGGGGTGTGACGAGCTGCCAGGAAATGTTCAGTTTGTTCAGTTTGTCTTGTTGCATTCTTTTTACAGCATATGGTGCTCAGATGTTCGCTGATGTGCTGTTTGACCTTCCATGTCTTCATACCCACATATGGTTTACCACATATGCATTTGATCAGATATTTGACGTTGCTGCTGTTGCAATTTGTGTGGGATCGTTGTTGCCAGATTTTGCCTTCTTCCAGATTGAGTGTTTTTGTGTTGTCTGTCAGGTGGCAGACGCTGCAGTCGCCGCATCGATAGTGTCCCACTATATCTGGGAGACCCCAGGCTTGTGTGATACTTTGAGCTGTGGTGTGTGTAATTTCTTTGGGTCTAGTATTCACCAAGGTGTCTTTTAGACTGTGTGACCTCTTGTAGGAAAACAGTGGTTTGTCCCATTGGAGTTTACCGGTATTGAGTATTGACCAATGTTTGTTGATGCTTCTGCTCACTTGGTTTGATATGGCATTGTACGTGGTGACACATGTGAGAGGAATTGTATCACAGGTGGTGGTTTTGTGCTCGAGTAGTGCCTCCCTCGGGTGGTTTCTGGCCCTTTTCTGGCATTTTTGGACAATTTTGATGGGGTAGCCATGTTGTTTCAGTTTCGTGGTGAGGTATTTTGCCTGATCTTTGAATTACGCTGATTGGGAACAATTGCGGCGGAGTCTTAGGTATTGGCCGTACGGGAGGTTTTCTCTTAGTGGGCGAGGATGGAAGCTCTCATATCTCAAGAGGTTGTTCTTGGCCGTGGGTTTTGGTCATGAGGCGGTCGTTGACCTCGCTGATCTTGATGTCTAGAAAGATCATTTTCTTTCTATCGAAGCAGTGAGTGAACCTCAGGTTAGAGTCACATGTGTTAATCCAGACGATGAATTCTTTCAATGTGTCTAGTGGTCCTTGCCAGATTGCCAGGACGTCGCCAATGTATCTCTTCCAGAATTTTATGTTGTTCACATATGGGTTCTGGTCATTCATGATGTACTCCTGCTCAAAATTGTGTATGTATAGGCCTGCCACGCTGGGTGCAAAAACGCTGCCCATCAAAGTGCCCCCTGTCTGTAGATATAGGGATCCTTCGAATTCGAAATAATTCCTTTTCAGGGCGAGGGCTGACACACCGCGATCACCGTGGCAACCCTCACGTGACCGCGACTTGGCCACGCCCACCCCGGAAACCAGCTCCTGTCTTAACAGACCCGGGTAGCAGCGGCAATTGTAGCGGGCCAGCGGACATGGTAGATAGGTAAACAGCTGTCGCTCACCCAGAAAAACTGTAAGTAATCCCTTCCTTTACAGCTCCGATGATCTCCACCTCCATTCTCTGAGCACGGACTATGCGCTACGAACCGCACTACCATGCGGTCATTGACTATTAGCGTACAAACTCTACTCTTTTCTCTCACTACCCACAGAATATGTTTTAGCAGAGAAATACCCATCCCCTGCCCACCGAAGCCTAAAGACACCTAATAGGAGCAAGAAGAGCCAATTAACCCGTATTGTATGTTTGTTTGTTGGTCTTGTCCTTATGTTGGTCTAAGTTTGTCCGTTTGAAATACTGGTAATAATTGCATGCTTTTAATCTCTTCCTCACACATAATATGGCGAGGATGCATTAGCACGCCACTACAGATTGGACGTGCGTGTGATTACATTTATGCCACCTTTCACACACGTATTGATCAGTGTGAATGACGTTGGCTCCTCACCCCTCATGGGTTACTTAACAGCGACACAATAGCACCGCATAGTCGATATATCTACAAGCAAGCACCCTGAACCTTCGGCAGGCGGCACACTGGAACTTAATGGGAATGGCATGATGTATGTTGACACGTGTGAATCATCACGACGTTACAGGCACGTAATTAAATTTATTTATGATTCCTTTCCTTTCCACCAACAGGTCTTTTTTTATTACAAGCCCGCCGATTTTGGCAGGAGCTTATACCGATAGCAGACTTTTTTGCTTATCTGGTCACGAGAATTTAGGACTGGGTACAACTTTTAGGGGTTGTATACCGTCCACTTTCTCCACCCTTGGTCCTGACGAATACCTGGTAACTTCCACACATAGGTTGAAACATGTAGACCAGACCACATACAGAAATACTATTGGTCAAAATTACCCTCAAAGTATCTCCACACTTCTTTTTAACATTGTCCAGTTACTTACAAATAAACGATTTTTATTAAGTTAAACCAGGACAATTTTTAACACACCCTTTTTTTGCACTTTCCAGCTCCACTGTAGTTCAGGTGTCGTAGCACACCCTGTTGGCATTCGGTCATCAGGGTGGACCCCGATGATGAAGCATGTCACCACTAGGTTGGTGAGTGAGGGTTTTTTTACAAAAGGAAAAATTCTTTCCTTTTCCCAGAACACATCCCATTAAGAATCCACAATTCTCTCTGGTGATACTCCTCTTATTGTTAAGTATTATACCTTACCCAGGGGAACAGGAGTAATCCCCATTCACCTTTTGTGAATACAATCCCTGATTCTCTCTTTTGTTGTTACAGACCCTCAAATGAACCCACAGGTCAGAGACACTGGAGTCGCGAGAGGACCTCAAACAGTGCACCAAAAGATTCAGGCCACGATGTGGTCTAGCTGAAGATTCTGGTCTCTGGAAATGTTTGAGGTTGGGGCTACATGGAGCCCGAAGATCTTCCTGGAAGGAAGCCAACAAGCTTTTGCAACTGCACGTTGATGTAGTACACAAAGATTTGGTTATTGCAGCCCCCCACAAGGGATACTAACCTCAAACTTGGTGAGAGGGCAGGCATCAGGAGCTTTGGCAAACCACCTACTGTGTAGCAGAGCCTTTTGGAGTCCGGAGGAGTGCTGGATAAGCTGACCGGTCGACTTAGATGCGGTGCCTGCGAATGCAGGGGAGTAACTCCTTCACTCCAAGCGAGATTTATCCAGGTGACTTTGATGCCCACAGGCCTTTGAAGGTTTCTGTATGGTACACAGGCAGAGACAATGCAGCAGATTGGAGTGGAGGCGAAGTCAAGCCCAAACGAAGTCCGGTGAAGTCCAGAGTGCCCAGACGGTAGAAGAAGTGGTGTCTGATCTGAATCTTATCTCACCATGAATCTAGGGACCTACCCACAGGTAAGCCCTTAGGTACCCTCAGGAAAGGGGTGGGACGATTCAGGGGTCCCTGCCAGGGGAGGGTCTGGACAGGGGGGAGATAACTCATGTCCTTTGTCCAGTTGTGCACCAGAGCGGGCTCCCAGGACTGGTTTGAACTGGACTATGCATAGGGACACCAAATGTGCCCCTCATGCAGACGGAGTGGTGCTGGTAAACACACCCACCCTGCCCCAATACACAGACTCCTGTCCTGGAGGTGGTCACAACTCTCTGTGACAGGATGTCTATTGTTTTTCCTTCCCCTGCTCAAGCTTGGCTCAGCAGCAGGAGGGCAGAATTGTGTCTCTGGTCGGCAGCAACAATTTTGTACTGTCTGGGTCTGGAAGGCTGGTACCGGGGACATGGAGATCCTAACGTTTGGAACTTCCAGTGCTTGGAATCATACCCCCCACACTGTAAACAGTGTGGGGGGTATGAGTCCAACATGTTTGATACCAAACATGATGGGATTCGTTGCAGCCAGTTTCGAGATGATCATTGCGTAATGACGTGGCGCCCCTCTGTATGGTATATGGCTGCTTCACTAACAACCCAGAAGAATGGACTCCGTAGGCTGTAGGGGTGTCCTGCTTATGCAGGGGCACCCTCTCACTTAGAACCAGGCACCCTGCCTTCAGAAGTGCAAAGGCCTGCTATAAGGGTGACTTATAGGTTTTAATTGCAGTGACCCTAGATATAGGAAACCTATAACTTTAGTAAGTGGTGCTAGCACCAGCTTACACAGGCTGCATTGGCAGGCCTGTAGTTACCGTTTGAATGGTCTCCCATGGGTGGCATAATACATGCTTCAGCCCAAGGGGACCTCTGGTGTACCTATGCCCTGGGTACCATAGTACCATATACTAGGGGAACTGACAGGGGTACCCGAGTATCCAATTTGGGATGTACCTAAGTACTGAACATAACAATTTAAGGGAGAAAGCATAGAGGCTGGGGTCCTGATTAGCAGGATCCCAGTCAGAAACTGCTTAGCACCAGGCAAAAAGTGGGAGTAACCATGCAGAAGGACCCTACCTTCCTACAACTAGGCATTCTGGTATACAAATTCACTGAAACGTATGCCTGCGTCTTCTCTGATTGGCCCCGTGGATGAAGACCTGCAAAAGGGATTGCATTACAATCCAGGGTGTGCTGCTTTAGGACCCTGATCCTATGGAGAGACATCACAGGACCAGGGCATGCACCAAGGGTGGAGTGGAGAAGAGTAGGACAGCAAAGCACTAGACTACCTGAGGCCCTCCGCAGTCTGCCCCCTAGTGCCAGCCTGTCCCCACTGCAATCCAAAGGGATCATTGGTCCACAACCGAGCACAAATGAGTTATAAAGACAACTTTATTACACTATTATCAAAGAAAATGGCTCAAGGTTGCTGGACAGGTGGGAAGTTGCTTAGGAAAGCATGGAGAACAGGTGCTGGGTGAGAGTGGCACAAATGGACTATAATGTTCAAACAAACGAAAGGACAGTGAAAGAATTCGATTTGGGCAATTCCGTAATAAAAACAATGAGCATTGTTTACACATAAAAATAGATCATTTACAGTAAATAACTATTAATATTTTCCAGAATCACAAAAAAGGTCAAATAGAAGGAGTAACATGGAAGGAGGTCATATTCACAAACTGACTGCAAGCCCTTTATGATTAGATACTCCCTATTTGAGAAATAATCAGTTTAAATAGAAGCTGAATTGAATTTAGAAATCCTAGACAATCACATAAAAGCATTTTCCTTCACTGAGCTTCAATGTTAGCACGAAGCCAGGAATCCCCCAACCAGGATTGATGCCAGTTTAAAAACGGAGAATCAGAAGGTTCTAAGGAAAATTGAATCGAAGAAAGATTCATAGGATCCCTCTGCATCTGACATGCCTGATCTGAGGCAGCGCCACATTCGAGGAAAAATAATTTCATTCGGTTTGGATCCCGGATTATTTTAAGGGTCAGTCCTGGAAGAGTCCCAGTGCCTTTTTAAACATACACATTTTAAGTATATTCAGCTTGGGGATGCTTCCCATGGACATTACAACCTCCTGCCAGCATCACACTGAGATCTTGGCCACTGGATTATAATGGAGTGCTTTCAGATTTTCAAACACCCATAATGTGCCAAATTGGACCACTGGTGAAAAGCCCAACTCACGTGTCTTACAGAAGTTATCAGTGAACTACTTGGAAGTGATAGGATCAGTCTTTCACATTTGGCCCAAATGTACTGATACTTTGCGCTAAAACTAGCAGCAAAGGGACAGCAAGGATTTACTTCCAGCCCATGAGGCGTTTTGCACTGGAAAGGCATGGGGTGTTACCTTCAAACAACTGATGGAAGACAATTGGAGTGTTTGAGGTCATTGTCATTGCCGGCTTCCAAACAGGAGGGCACTCATATTTGAGGGCTGCAGGGAGAGGTGTTTCTCTGCTAATTCATGACTGAACAGAGAGAGTATGTTCTTAAATGTGACCCTTCTGTCATTGGATTTTAACAACTACAAGCATATGTATGTCCTGTTATGTTGAGCAGTTACATAAAGGGAAGCATACAACTGGTGATGTCTTGTCACTATTTTCACTTTGCACGATATTTATATGAGTCTGTTATCTTGATGTTTATTGACCATCATTCTCCTACAAGTGTGACAATTCAGATAATTACATGTCCCCAAAGCTATAAGATTGGATAGCAGGTCTTAGTCATTTTTATGTACATTTAATTAATAAACAACTATTGTTGTACTCGTCTCTAAATTAGAAAGACAGCACCGCCATGAGTGGCATAAGTGCCGGTGCCAACAATGAAGTGCCGGTGCATAGCACCGGAAACCACTGGCTCTAATTAAGCACTGTGCTGTGCTGAGATTGGATGTTCCTATTGTTGCTTGTTGCATTGTGATTCATTCCGAACTGCTTGCTATTTCAAAGGAAGTTTCTTGAATTTCTGTTGCGCCGCATACAGAGTATGGATGCACTTTTTCAAGAAATTGAGAGGTTTGTTTTGCAATGATGTGAGAGTACACATAGTGAAGACAAGGAGGCCCCTTAAGAGGGCATGCCTGCATAACAACCAAGGTTGATTTGCACAGGTGTATGTGGATCAAACAATGGAATAAGATCACTGTAGAGGGTCCTTGCATTTTCCCCCACCTGGTACCTTTAATCTGAGAACAACTGAGAATTTTGAGGTGAGTGTTGTATGAAATTAAACGCCCACCCAGATCTGCAGTATGTGAATCTTTACATTCATGGGAGCAGACTGTGCATTCGAAGGAGGAGAAATATTAGACCCCAACAAAAAAAGTTCACAGTTGGATGGAAGTGAGGTTAGATGCAGAACAGTAAGAATAAAAATGTAATTGTAGGTATAAAGACGCACCCTGTAATAACAAGAGGAAGAGTGGAGAGAAGCAACTTCAACAGGGGGTGAAATTGAAGAAAGACTTCCTGACTATCTCCGTATAACACTGTTCATCAGGCAGGAGGTAATGAACAACCTGGAGGGACCCCACCACCCATTGACGTAGGTGCGAGTGCACCTGCTGATCAGGTTCTTCCTGAGGAAGGATTAACCCTAATAGCACCAGGTCCAACACTGGCAGCCCCATGTACTACTGTCATTACAACAGTCCTATGTACATCCACAGTTACAAATCTTGAGTTGGCGTTCATTGATGGTTACGAAGAGGAACTTTTGATCTTGTGCAAAGAAGCTGCCAGGCGTGCTTTTGAATTTTAGAGGGGATAGCCACTGAATTTTGGGTCGATTTGTCTAAAAGTCAGAATCTAAAGAAGAATTTCAGGATTTTCATGGGTGATGTTAGTGTCAAGAATATGCAAACTCCTGAAGTATATTACCACGTAAGGGAATTATTGGTAACATTCAAAGTGTTGTGATTTTTAGAAGAATAAAGATTGATGGGCTCAGGAAGAAAAGCCTAGTACGGTTCGTGAAATATTGAGAAAGACACTAAAATTAAAGTCCCTTAGTCATCTAGAAGAACTACGAATGTCCAAGGAAGTAACTAAAGCTTCTGTGCAACATTCTGTGGCGGTTCAAACCACTTTGTTAATCCAGCCGCATTTAACTTACAATCTTACTATATTTGAGAGATTGCTCCTGACGCGGTTCAGGTTAAATATTTTTCATCGACTGGTTGCCTTTCCAGTGAGAAACAGTTGGGACTCAATCTTACCACCTTGCCCATGCGATGAGATTTCCGCGCAGGCTAATATACATACTTTTTTGTTCTGTAAATTCTATGACGAGCATCGAAAGATCTGGTTGATACCTCTGCTAAAACTGTTGGGTATTAGATGATGCCGCATAGCGTTGTTACGACTCCAGTTTTTAGAGACAGAATGGACTTTTAAATATGTAGTTAAATTTCTGAAATGTATTTTTAGGCATAGAATAAATTTGTGATAAGTTCTTCTCTTGCAAATGAGGCGTCTCAGATAATCCAGTATTACTATGTATTAGGCAGAATTGGCAAGGGATCCCCGATCTCCCCTTTTGCAACGATAAGTAACTTTTAAAAAAAGTGAATGATATGTTTTTATCTGTGAAATTACTTTTATGTTTTTTATACATTTTAAAAAACGAATAAAGAAATAATAATATTGTGCCGGCATTTACTCTGCAAGCTCAACTGGTTATCATAACATAACATGTGTATTTGTAAAGCGCATATTCACCCAGAGGTCTCTTGGCGCTGAATAACAGATGTTCATTGTTACCCATCTCAATGGTACTCATTTTATCAACCTCAGATGGATGAAAGGCTGAGTGGACCCGCCGGTATTTGAACCTGTGACCATGAGGTCGAACACAAGCCCCTGCAATGGATGCATTAGTCCATTGAGCCACCAGACCCGGCATCAGATGGTGTCGAGCTCCAGACACACAATGAGATGCAGACTTTGGATTGTTCCTGGTTTTGACAAAGGAAGATTTACCCCTTGACGTAAAGGACTCCATGAGGGAGGGTGGTCTGGGATATTTCAGGTAAAAATATTGACCTGATCAAATGTGTTGAATCTGTGAGAATAACAATTAATCAGAATGCAGAGTATCCCCGAATGCCCCAATATAGCCTCTTACCAGAGGCGGAGGCTAGGTTTACCCCCTTAATTGAGTCTATTCTAGAGCAGGGCATCTTAAAAGAAATACTAGGGAGTCCATGCAGATCACCTATAATGTGTTTCCTGAAGCCAAATAAAAAGTTGAGCATTGTTAAGGATCTGCAAAAAGGTCAATAATGTTGTTGTCCCATGTTGTCCATTGGCACTGAAACTGGCTGTGATATTTTTCCAAATACCATGTGGCGCTGAGCGGTTCACAGACATTAATTTGTGTCAAGCATTTTTTTCTATTTCCTTACATGAGGACGCCTAGCTCCGCTTTGCTTTCAGATTCCAAAATAAAGTTTTGTCACCATTCTGAGCAGGTTCATGCACTTTTCACTTATCTTGTATTTTTGATGCTGCTTTAACCTTAACTGTCATTTAATACATAAATGTATTTTTGAAACACCTTGGCCATATATTTTTCTCTTGTTTTGCTGGATTATATAATATATTTTCAAAAATATGATTTATTCAAATGAAACCTTTAGGACATTGTTTTTTGATATCCCAAGTAGTTGGTAGCATCTTTGGCGAGGGGTTTCTTAAAAGATCTGAAGATTAGATCCGTCCACCAATACTGCTGGTGCCCTTACTACTATAAATACAAAGCTTGTGGCCATTAGAGCAGTGGTTTTGCAGAACAGGCCTGCTTTACATATCCCCCATGCGAAAGAGGGCAACGTCTATTGCATGTTACCTGTCCAACAGAGCTGTTCTTATGTGCCTAACAAGAGTAGTGAGATAAACTCATTTATTACTAATATTTCTAAGGATTTGAAGGGGTTGGAAGCAACAGCTGTCTGGAGTGCAATAGGGAAAGTATTTTTTGCAGTTTGCAGATGGCTTAGTGGACTTTGTAGTGGAATATTAGGACCAATATTGACCCCCCCATACTAATCATTGCAATATTGACAATACGCTTATTTGTTTTTATAAGGGGAATTAGTCTAACTACAGCAAGGAATGGAGCAAAATGTAAGTGAGGAGAACCAGTGATAAAAGGAAATGGGGGAAAAGAAAGAGGGAAGAGGTGGAGCTAGAAGAGTTGCGGAGTCACATTTATGATGAGTTTGAGTTAAAGGATTTGAAAGAGTCTAGACTTGAACTGCAAAAGTCAACAGCTGGCATTTGATATTCAGTCACTGGGTACTAATGGTTGTATTGTGTGATGACTCAAAAAGTCATCAGAGAGGGGAATTGGGGATATCTTGTCACTATTTTACGCTTTGCACGATTGCTATATTAATGTGTACCACACTCATACATATGGAAAGTGTATTTATCATGTTAAGTTGACCTTAGGTAATGTAGGGCTCAGTTAAAATGTCTCCTGTTGTAATGAATGCTTTCTGTCTATTTTTTTTTTCTCGTTTCAGGAGCCAAGCTACAATAGTATATGCTCATTAAAAGGGTATCATTGTTGCTTTAGTTTCTGTGTGAATGATTATCTGTATGTGTTCCAGGGAGACCTGAATAAGGAACCCCTGAACCTGCACAAAGAACACATTGACCAAAAAGTATCATCCCCAATTAGATATCTCTTGAAGGTCATGCAGTAGAAACTTCCATTGTGGGATCGCTTGGAATAAGGTGAAAGCCGGTTTATGTGAGACTTTTTGATCCGGATTTGTTTTGATTATGGGAACTGTGGGGAGTTCCTGTTCACTGAAAATGTGTATGTTTCTAAATGTGCCTTGCTGAGCTAGTTAGATCAAATGCACTGCACATCCCATTCTCCTCAGAGGAAAAGCTCCCTTGCTCCTGCCCAAAAGAGTTAGACTCGGGAAAATCCATCTTCGCTTATGTGACTAAAATCTTCATTTGATTCTGCCTGTAGAGACTTTAGTTGCTGACACCTCCTACCTGACTTCTCTTACAAATGCCCAATTTCCCGCTAGCATATTCCTTCATGGGACGTGGAACTTGCTCAGTTTGCTTTATGACAACTTTAAGCATTTTGTCTTTGTATTTGCTATTTTGAATTAAGTTTTACTAACTGATAAGCTTATGTATGGACTTAATTTTTTACAACATGAAATGATTTGAGTTTGTAACTTTGCTAATCTGTTAATAAACCTTGATGGTTTGCAAAGCCACTACTCTCTGTCATCATTGTGTGGCCTAGTGTGCTTCACTGTGATGGATGTACTGCTGATTTGATGAGTCATGCCTTGTTCTGGGAGTAAAGCTCCATCCACTTGAGTGTAGCTTGTACTTGAGTTTCTACCAAAGATCTGCAAATTGCAAATCCCACTGCAGCACACCTCACTGATGAAGGGTGACATACCCAGAAACCGGTCCAAGGATGCTTTTTGCCGGTCCAGGGAGGACCTGGCTTGGCAGTTCGGTCTTGTCTGTTCCCATGAGGCACAGGGTCTGTAAAAAAGGGTAGGGCTATGACCTTTTTCAAGATTTGCCCGGCGCTAACCGCCTTTGTACCATTCAAATTACCAAGCAATGAGGCAGGCGCCGGAGACCAGAAGGCAGGAAACAGAAGTTTTATTCCGACGGAGCAGAACACATCAGATCAGACAACAAGGTATCGTCTCGAGGTGCTCTAACAGCCTCTCTGAGGCCTGGCCTCTTATACCCTGGTTTATGACATGTGAGCATTCTTTATTGCATAAAAGACTCTTTAAACTTATGAAAAGACGTCCCCATAATCCTCGTGTCAAACCCACCCCCACATACATCCACAATAGAGGTCCTCACCCTGCTGATAACAGGAGGGGGCTATCACGCGGCTGAGTGTTCCGCCGATTCTTAGGATGTGTGCGCCTGATCGTATCCCATGGGGTGGGGAGGCCATGATCAATAGTGGGTCCTTTGAAGAGGAGCGACTCCATACAATAAGCGGCAGTAAACGGTATCTCCCGGCTTAGGCGATGGCCTCGGACCTGTGTGGACAGTCGGACCCGGGGGAAGGGGTCATCAAAGGAGAGGTATTCATGCCGCGTGGACAATCAAGCGCGGAGGGATGGTTTATCAACAGAGGGGTATTCATGGAAGGAGAGGAGGTGCTGGTCAGGCGCGGGCGTGACTCCCAAGGACAGGGTCATGCAGGAGGAGAAGGGTTATGCTCATGTGAGGGAGGGAGGGGGAGCCAGGGTGCGCGGAGGATGCTTGCAGGGTTAGAGGAGCGCGCTGGCGATTGATCGTGGACAGGGAGACCATGATACCTAAAATGGCTGTTGTGCACGTTGTTCGTGGGTGACAAGCTGGCGCAGATGATGTTCAGCTCGTAAACTAAAATTCCACAGTCCTCCCTTTCAACATGTCTCGCCAACTTGTCAGTTCGGATTTATCCCCATAAGGCCACGTATTTCTACTTCATAGAGGGGACTCATGTGCTCATTTCGGAAGTCCAAAGTCTTTGGGCACATACAGTTAGAAACAAGGCAGAATAAAGATGGCAGACATTGGATACCCAAACAACACCCACATAATATCACAACAGGTATCAGTACGAAGGAAAACAACCTCCAACCCCAGTCCTTCAAAGTGTCCCAAAACCAGCTCCCAAGCGACCATCCTTCTTGTTCTTGGTGAACCTCCGAGGAAAGTCTGTGGAGGTGTTCAATTGCTTTGTAGACCGAAGGTGAGTTATCTGGCACGTAGGTGCAACAGCTAGATCCGATGATGTGGAATGCTCCTCCTCGATCGGCTAGAACCACATCTAGAACAAGGCGGTTTTGAAGGGCCATAAGGCGGACCGCCTGAAGCTCAGCTGTGTTGTTAGCGAGGATGCCAGCCGTGATGTTGATCGTTGTTTCTACTGCCTGGATCAGGTGTCGGATAGCGCGGCTGTTTGCCATTGGGCCCCACAGGGGTAGAGTCCCTTTGCTGCATCCAGGAACTGTGCTCCAGTGGAGTCGGCTTGTCCAATGTCATCTGCACGCCTCTGCCGGTGATGGTTAGCAGAGGCTACATACGTGGGGGGGAGAACGAAGGCAATGTAGCAGATACCCTTCCAACCTTTCGAGAGCCAGGTGTAAGCTTTGGTGCCACACACAAAGTACATATTTGGAGAAGCAACAAAGGAAGGGGGGTCAACTGAGTCCAATGTTCTGATGATTCGGCAGGAACTGTGACCCACCAGCTGTGTTCCCTGCCCTTCGAGACACACAAGACCTGTGACATTGATAACAGACAGAGCCACAGTCAGAGTGGCGGTAGTTTGTTTTTGCAGATGAGAGAAGGTGGATCTAGCTGGATTGTGGAGCACCTGTACTTCGACACGTTCTTTGGCTGGAATGTCTTTAAGGAAGGTGGCGCCCGTGAGCGCAGGACACAGGGGAGCAGAGGTCTTTCCGGTTTTGTTCAGCCAAAACCCAGAGTAGAAGCGCGACACTGTCTGACCGGAAGTGGCGTTATCCTTGTGGCTCTCTTGCATGAGGATCAACCAGGCAAGGCAGGAGCCGTGAACTGAGAAAGGAGAAGGGATGAAGGGGATGGAGTGTCCAGTGGCATGCGGGAGCATCCCGCAGATCCAGCAGTTCGTAGCATTTGCAGCAAGGTTGTGTTGGTGCAACAGTTGCACGAAGGAATTGTTCCAGAATTCCCTGCGCCTTTCTCGGAGATGAGGCGATTGGGAGATCAGGTGATGCTCTTTCATGGGGGTCGGTTGTGCAGTGGGCAGCAATGCATGATGAGCCGGTGTGCTCTCCTCCAGGATCCAGAAGGAGGTCATGAGGAGGAGGCAAAAGAGGAAGACAATAAAGAGGGCGATCGTCTTTGATTTGTGCATATTGTCAGTCTTTGGGTTCCTGTAGCGGGTATTTCCTGTTGTTTCCATCATCTTCCTATCTGGCGCTTCCATCATCTTCTTATCTGGCGCTTCCATCATCTTCAAGGTGCTCGGTAGCGGGCAGAACCACAGACTTCGTTTAGCTTCTCTCCCGGTAACCCTTGGTTTTGTTTAGGTCACCGTTCTGAGATTCAACTTAGTCCGTGGCCTACTTAGCCGAAGCTCCCTCCTTTCGACGCAGGAAATACCCTTCTCTAGTTGGCACAGTGGGATCAGAGAATTTTGCAAGTTCAAGTGCCTCAGTATCGGGATAACAGTTCAATGTTGGTCGATCTTTGTTCAGGAGCTCTTCTTGGGTGTTGACGTTTTCTGTCGTGGCCAGGGTCGCGGAGACCTTCCGGCAGTGGTGTGCGTGCCTCTTCCCCTCCACTCGAAGCGCCGTCCGTGTGGTGATAAGCACTTGCCAGGGGCCCGTCCACCGGGGTTCCAGGCTCTTGGTCCGTTGGAAGTTTCAGATTAGAACGAAGTCCCCCGGTTGGATGTCGTGGCCTGGGCCCCTGGAAGCATCGGGGATGGCCTGCTGCACCTGTTGATGAATGACAGACAACGTTTTAGTTAACTTGCACAAATAATCAGACAGCAGGACGTCCGGGACGTCATGAATGGAGGTCGGTTTGGGGGCAGTCCAGAGGTTCATCGGTCGCCCGAATACAACCTCGTAGGGAGTCAAATGGTGTTTGGTGGGAGTGGAGCGCATCGATAGCAAAGCCAGTGGGAGGGCATCCGGCCATTTAAGTCCGGTGGTGGCCACTATTTTTGACAATTTCAACTTCAGTGTGGCATTATGGCGCTCCACCAGGCCGGCGGATTGGGGGTGGAAGACCGCATGAAATCTCTGTTTCACCCCCAACCCCTTTAGGATTAGTTGGATAACCTCAGCTATGAAGTGGGGGCCATTGTCGCTCCACAAAATTCGACAAAGGCCATAGCGAGGAAAGAATTCTTTCAGTAGTACTTTGGCAGTAGTCATGGCAGTGTTGTCACGGGTTGGGTAGGCCTCTACCCATTTGCTGAAGGCACATACAATGACTAGTACATACTTCAAGCCTTGGCATCTCTCTAGCTGGATGTAGTCCATCTGAAGGACCTCAAAGGGGTGATTGGGGGTCCCAAACCCTCCCCGGGGTACCACAGTTCCTTTCCCGGGGTTGTGTTATAGACAGATAAGGCACTGCTGGACTAGGCGTCTGGCTGAGTCGGGGATTTTGTCGTTGTGCCAGACTTTGGAAATGAGTTCGATCATGGGTGCAGATCCTATGTGTGCGGGGGAGTGAGCCATCGTCAGTATGGGGATCAGGTATGAGTCAGGCAGCAACCATTTGTTGGCATCCTTTGTTCGCCAGCAGCCCTCCTCATCCTTCAAACCCACCCCTTTCCACTTAGTCAGTTCGTGAGGGGTGCTGGCCGACTGGATGTCTCTAATCATTTCCCTTGCGTCAGTCCATTTCTCTGCTTGTGACCTGGTCACATACATGCGTGTCACCGTCCTATTCTCAGCTGTGGTTCGTGCAGTGATGTCGGCCAGTGCATTCCCTTGTCCGACTAAGTCTGTCACCTTCTTGTGTGCCTGGCATTTGATCACTGCTAGTCGTTTGGGGAGGAGAACCGCTTCAATCAGGGCAGAAACCAGATCTCCGTGAAGGATGGGGGTGCCGTGGGACGTCAGGAATCCCCTTTCCCTCCACAGGAGCCCAAAATGGTGAACCACTCCGAAGGCATACTGGCTGTCTGTATATACGTTCGCGGTGGTTCCTGTGGCTATGATGCATGCTCGTGTGAGGGCTATCAGCTCTGCTGCCTGGGCAGATCGTTGTGTGATGCGGGCTGTCTCAACTACTGTTCGGGCTGTTGTTACTGCATAGGCAGCTGAAGTGGTGCCATCTGGGAGTTTGATGCATGAGCCGTCTACCCATAGCTCTCCATCGGGGTCTGTGAAAGCAGTGTCTCGGAGGTCAACTCTACTCCTAGTTTGTTCATCCGTGAGGGTCACACAGTCGTGTATGGGAGGCACATCGGGGTCAATTTCAGGCAGGGGCAACAATGTGGCAGGATTCAAAGTTGTGCATCTCTTTAGTGTGATGTGGGGTGCAAGTAGTGTCAATTCGTACCCAGTCAGTCGTGCGCTAGTCAAATGTTGAGTCTTGGTTTGGTTCAGAAGGGTGTCGACAGCATGGGGTACTAACACGGTGAGAGAGTTTGAAAGTACAATTCCCTCGCTCTGACGGATAGAGACAGCAGCGGCAGCTACTGCTCGAAGGCAGGCAGGCAAAGCTCTGGCTACAGGATCAAGAGTGGCGGAGAAGTAGGCACAAGGGCGCTGCTTTGGACCTATAGACTGAGTCAGGACAGACAATACACACCCCTCCCTTTCGTGGGTGAAGAGGGAGAAGGGTTTGGAGTAATCCGGGGTTCCCAGGACGGGCGCTGAACAGAGGGCATCTCATAATTCCTTAAAGGATGCTTGACACTCAGGGGTCCAAGGGAGCGGGAAGGGGGCATCTTTGGTCAACAGGGCAAGTAGGGGTTTCACAATGAGGCTGAAATTAGGTAACCACTGTCTGCAAAAAGAGGTTAGGCCAACCAAAGAGCGGACTTGCTTTTGTGTTTTTGGGACGGGGGTGTCTAGGATGGTTTGGATTCGGTCAGGTGTGAGTTTCCTCCCTTCTTTGGACAGGAGATGGCCTAGGTATGTCACTTGTGGCTGGCAGAACTGTAATTTCTTTTTGGAAACTTTATGGCCATTTTCTGCACGAAAGTGTAGGAGTTGGACAGTGGCTGTGATTGCAAGTGGGGTGGTGTCGGCCGCCAAAAGGATATCATCGACATATTGGATCAACACCACTCCATCCGGTAGCTGGACGGCGTCCAGCTGTCTTTTGAGGGCCTGGCTGTAAATACTGGGACTTTCAGTGTACCCCTGGGGAGCTCTACAAAATCGGTACGAGCGGGATTTCAGGGTGAAGCCGAAGAGATAACGGCTGTCTGGATGGATGGGGATAGAGAAAAACGCATTCTTGAGGTCGATAACAGTGAAGGTGGTGGCAGTGGACGGGATGAGGGTCAGGATGGTGGTGATATCTGAGACTACGGGGTATTGGGGTACAACCACTTTGTTGATCTCTCGCAGGTCGATGATGAAGCGGTACGCTTTCTCATCTCCCTCGCCTTGCTTCTTGACAATGGGTAGGATAGGGCTGTTGCAGACATTGCTAACCACTTCTTCGACCACTCCTGCATCCACCAGAGACTGAATGATCGCTACCAGTGCCTTCTCACCCTCGGGCGATATCCGATACTGCGGGAGTTTCGGGAGCATAACGTCCTGTCTCACAGTTATATGAATAGGGTCAATCATCATTCGTCCCACATCAGAGTCATTTTTGGCCCATAGGTACGGAGGCAGGGTATCAAGCAAGGACAGGTCAGCATCAGTTATGGAGCACATGTGTCGTGCAGGGCAAGATTTGGGTATGTCTGGGTTATCGTACAGGATGACTCGGACTCCATCCGGGGAACACCTAATGGTAGCTCGAAAATGCTTCAGTAAGTCAATGCCCATAATGGCGTCAGGGGAGTTGGAGGAGAGCAGAAATGTTGTGTCAGTGGTGTTGCTTTCTAGGTCAAAGGTGACAGGTACCGACAGGGGGTTAGTGGAGGGCGTCCCATCGAAACCTATCGATGTAATGTGTGAGCCAGACAAGGGTGCCCTTGGAATCAGTCGTTTCGATAACACACTACGTGTCGCCCCAGTGTCTACCAAAAATGGAGACTCTGTACCCAGGACCTTAGCAGTGACATAAGGACCTTGCTGGTCAACACAGAGCTCGACTGGATCCCTCCCTTGCCCCTGGCAGTCCTATGCAAAATCGGGGGCATTCTCACCGTCGGATAGTTGATACTGGTTCTGACGGGGGCGGTCAAATGCGTTCGATCTCCCTGATCTGTCATTGTTGGTGTCGTTTGTGTGCCCTCGTCCTTGTCCCCTATTTCTCGGTCCACCCGCTACATCCTTGGGGTCCCTATTTCTGGTCATCTCTAGCAGAACCGGACACTGGGATTTCCAATGGCCGAATCCTTTGCAGAAGGCACATTGGTCGTCGCTAATGTCTCTTCGTCCAGTGTGGGGTGTTGGGGTGTGATCTTTAGGAGGTGGATTTCTAGGGATGGTCGATTGGTAGTTCCCCCTTTGGGGTTCCCGTCCGACCGCTATACCTTGTATCTGGGCTATCATCACCCTTTCTTTCAAATCTTTCTTCTTTTTCTTGGACGCCCTATCATTCTCATTTTTCTGGTGCTCGTAATACTGAGCCATCTGAAGGATAGCTGCGGGTTTGGAGGCCCCCCAACTGCTCTCACTCGTCTGCAGTTTTTGGGAGACCTCTTGTGATAGGCCCTTCACATAGTTTTGTACAAACAGGTGTTGTCCGGTTGCGGTGGTCATGTCTTGGCCACTGTAGTCGGAGAACACTGTCTCGAATCGGGAGAAGTATTCTGATACATCTTCCTGGGGTTTCTGACGACAGGCCGTGACTATCGACCAATCTACCTTTTTCTCTGGGATCAGTGTCTTTAGCTTCTGAACTAATTTGTCTGGGAGTTCTAATATGTCCTTTACTGGTTTCCTCCCAGGCTCTCGCTGTCTATCTAGTTCACTGAGTTGGTTCCAGGTATGTCCAAACAGATCTGTGTGGTCAGCCTTCCGGATTTGCTTCCACACGTCAGCTGGCAGGCATAACCCGAAAAACAAGTCAATGTCCGCTAAAGTCATTATCGTCAAACCCAAGGCTGTGGCCAATTCGGTATAGAATGCTGTCGGGTTCTTTCTTAAATCGGGCAGAGTTTGTCTAAAAGTTAGGATATCTTGTCGGTCCCATGGTTGGTAAACCCAATTGTACACAACCCTCCCTTTTGCATCTGCGTGATTAATATCATCGTTTGTTCCCAGACCACGTGGCGGAATCCAGTAAGGGGCCGCTTCTCTGATGGGCATCATAGTATTGGCTACTTCTACTGACGTCGTTTCAGGGACTGTAACCTTGGCTTCTGGTTTTTGTTCCGTGAGGTGGCGGAAGACCTCAAGCATCTGCATGAAGAGCTCCGTCGCCTCACATTCAGTCCCATCTCCAACATCAACCTTCCTATATAGCGTTGTCAGGTTAGCGGGGCCCTTACTTTGATACCTATCCTCATATGCGTTCAGGGTGTGGTAGCTGAATCGCAAAATGAAATGCCATCTATGGCTGTCGGCATGCGAGTTATACATTTTCATTGTGTATTCTTCGCTCTCCCTTCGTTCTACTAGTGTCTTTGCTATTTTGTCAATCCCATCCCGCTCATCTTTGCTCAACCTATTTGGTCTGGCTGGTGGGTGCTTGCTAGCCTCGAGGTCATCAGGTGGTGCTGCTAATGTGGCTGGTGCGGAGGCCGTGAGGGCTGGTGCACTAGCGCTAAGTTCGTTCTCGTTCGCACTCAGGGCCTGCAGGTGTTGTTGGCAGGGGGCATAAGGAGGGGGCATGTAGATGATTGGGGGACCTAGTAGTAACTCATCATTCGCCCGCTGTTTGGAGGGCAATTCAGGGTAGAGCGTAGAGGGGGTCCTAACGGGACATTGACCTGTCGATCCTGATTCTTGGTTTTGTGTAGCTTCCTTTCTTGCTTTTATTTCTTCTTCTAGTTGCTTAGCGGCTAGGTGGGCTGCCTTTCGTAATTCTTTCCCTATTTTTGCTTCTTCTCTTTTTCTTCGCTGTTCCGTTTCTTTGCGCCACATGCCGATACTGTCGAGCATAGTGGGCGTAGTCTTATTTTTCTGGAGCGCTATTTCTAATGCTTTTATTTTATGATCATCAAAGGAACCTATCAGTGGCCACTGACTTTTGAGGTCCGTTTTTGTGTATTTATGCCATAACCTAGTATAGGCAATAGCGACTAGTCCATGCTTGGTGAACATGTCCTTATTAGGGGGGCCTTCCAGTGGAGCTGGATGGTTCATCTCTAATAAGCGGTCCGGGCTGAACAAGCTACCAATCAGTGGGGAGAAGATAGGCATGACGGGTTACAACGGGGACAAAGGTCTGCACTACCTATCTTATCACGGCGGGCAAAGACTAGACAGAATATTTCTATTCTCCGTTGTTTGCCGGCGGTGAATACCTCAAAAGAACCAATATCGAACAATCAATGTTCGATCAATCAAACAATCAGTGGGGAGAATAAGTGGGTACGACGTGTTAAAGGTTTGCGTTACCCACTCTTTCTCTACCTGCAAAGAGAGACCTTGTTCTTCCCTGTTTGCAGACAGAAAATCTCCAGACAACAATCCACGAACGGCAGTTCGGGAAAACAGTGGGGGAGGAAGATAGGCACGACGGATTACAATGGGGACAAAAGTCTGCGTTACCTATCCTTCACTGCTTGCAAAGAGAGAGCCTGTTGTTTCTCCGTTTGCAGACGGTGAATCTCCAGAGGGATCAACAAAAGAGTAATACTAGTATTATCCAAATCAAACAATCATTTCTCAATTTGTCGTGTTTACACGACCTTACCCGGACCGCATGGACGGTTTCCTGTCTTCCGAATCCAGCGCCCGATCGTCCTCTATTCTTCGTGATGTCCGTGGCACTCCTGATGGTTCCCAGTCAGGACCGTAGATCACTCGAGAGAGGTCTGTTCGGAACTAGTGAAGGTCGGATGATCGGCTGTCAGACGAGGGTCTATCGGACACGAGCTCTCCCGATCGTTGCAGTCGTTCACTCTGTCGTCGGGACCTCTCCCACTGGATCCACGTGTCGCTGATGGGCCCCACGCTTTGGGACGCCAATTGTAGAAAAAGGGTAGGGCTATGACCTTTTTCAAGATTTGCCCGGCGCTAACCGCCTTTGTACCATTCAAATTACCAAGCAATGAGGCAGGCGCCGGAGACCAGAAGGCAGGAAACAGAAGTTTTATTCCGACGGAGCAGAACACATCAGATCAGACAACAAGGTATCGTCTCGAGGTGCTCTAACAGCCTCTCTGAGGCCTGGCCTCTTATACCCTGGTTTAAGACATGTGAGCATTCTTTATTGCATAAAAGACTCTTTAAACTTATGAAATGACGTCCCCATAATCCTCGTGTCAAACCCACCCCCACATACATCCACAATAGAGGTCCTCACCCTGCTGATAACAGGAGGGGGCTATCACGCGGCTGAGTGTTCCGCCGATTCTTAGGATGTGTGCGCCTGATCGTATCCCATGGGGTGGGGAGGCCATGATCAATAGTGGGTCCTTTGAAGAGGAGCGACTCCATACAATAAGGGGCAGTAAACGGTATCTCCCGGCTTAGGCGATGGCCTCGGACCTGTGTGGACAGTCGGACCCGGGGGAAGGGGTCATCAAAGGAGAGGTGTTCATGCCGCGTGGACAATCAAGCGCGGAGGGATGGTTTATCAACAGAGGGGTATTCATGGAAGGAGAGGAGGTGCTGGTCAGGCGCGGGCGTGACTCCCAAGGACAGGGTCATGCAGGAGGAGAAGGGTTATGCTCATGTGAGGGAGGGAGGGGGAGCCAGGGTGCGCAGAGGATGCTTGCAGGGTCAGAGGAGCGCGCTGGCGATCGATCGTGGACAGGGAGACCATGATACCTAAAATGGCTGTTGTGCACGTTGTTCGTGGGTGACAAGCTGGCGCAGATGATGTTCAGCTCGTAAACTAAAATTCCACAGGTCAAGACTGATTTGCATATGGCAGGTCTACCTGGGGTGGCACAGTGAGCACAAGACAATGGATTTAACCCAGGTCTCTTGACTGGGGGTGAATGTATGATTTATTCAGCATTCCGTCCATCAATTGTTTGGGTAGCACTTTTCATCCTAACTGGGATGGGTATGCCCAGACCTTGGTCCCATGCTCACTGTGCCACTGGATTCAAGCTAGCCTGGCTGATGAAGGGTAATACCCAGAAATTGGTCCCAGGATGCTTGTTTCCGGTCCAGAGAGGACCTCCCTTAGCAGTTCGGTCTGGACTGTTCCCATGGGGCACAGGGTCAAGACTGATTTGCATATGGATGGGTCTAAACTGGGGTGGCAGGCTGAGCAAAAGAACGATGGATTTAACCCGGGTCTTTTGATTGGGGGTGAATGTACGATTTATTCAGCATTCCTTCCATCCTTTGTTTGCATAGCAACACACCTAGGGGCAGGGGTGTGGTGTGTAGACTGGGTCCTTGGAGGGCACTGGCTGTGAGAGCACAGGTACCCAGACAGGGTAATAGGAGATTCTGCAGGCAGAGTGCACAGGTAGAAACAGGTGAGAGGTAGTCTATGTGGACGCCTAATTAGCTAAGGGTCTTTAAGGGTGTCAGATGAGACTGAATACATTGAGTTAGTTGGTTGGACTGATGGATAGTTCATGCCAGAGAAGGACACTGTTCCTGTGAGGATCAGGGAGTCTCAGGGCTGGTCTGGCTATCCTTTAAATCGGAGTTGTGGGTATCGGGAGCTTCTGATGGAAGAAACCACACTTGAATTGAGCTCCCACAATGCAGTGATCTTTTGCTTTTGTTATTAGAAGTTGTGCAAGGCTTTGCCTGACGTTCACCATAAATTGTCAGTCAGACTCCAGCTCCTTTGAAACACACTTGGCAGGGAGTCCACAACTGTATGGACAAACAGTGTACCATTACATACATGGTGCACTGCCCCATTCTGCACCGCAGTGCACCCTTAATTGGGTGAGCCGAGCGTAGAACAGGACTGTGCTCCCTCTTATGTAAGTCAACTGTTCTCAGAGCATGGGCAAACTTGTGCTTGTAGTAGGAATGGTGCATTATTGAAAGTTTTAATGAAGCCACCGGTCCATTTTAGATGGCAGGTGGCAAACCAACCTGTCTTTCAAAGATAAACAGAGATCCCACAGCTGAATGATTCCAGCCCCCTGCAGGGAAATGCCTGGAGGCCACACAAACCAGCACCGGTGTGAAACACTGCTGTTGCTTATGTGACAGGGGGACGATATTGCAGCACTGCTGCAAAACCGGCCCCAGCAACAAAAATGGCCCCCACCCTTCCGGTCCACCAGGAAAACACTTGATGCTTGCTATGGCCAGGCCGATCCTGCTGGGTGCTTCCTGAGATCCTTTCACCTCTCATAAGGGGCATCCTCTATGTGGCGCACAGTCAGTGCACCTCCTGATGGTCTCTTTGTCTCTGCACCTAAGTCTGTAATACTTTGCTAGCACAAAAGTAAAGAAAGAAGAAGAAATAGGGGATAGGAGTTGGCCTAACGGCTAGGGCGGTCGACCTCGAATCTGGGGAACCCGGTTCGAGTCTCGGCATTGACGCTGAACATCCTGTGATTCTGGGCAAATCACGTAATCTCCCTGTGCCTAACAAAAATGAATGTGTGTCCTCATGTAACGCAACTGGTGCTATGTAAAGCGCGCTGTTACCCGGTCAAGTTCGCGCAATATAAAACTCTAAAAAATATATATATATATATATTTTTTAAATGGCAAGATTAAATCAACTTTTTTTGCATATTTCAGCAAAATATTGTTGTGGATCGACCATGTAACTTATAAATTGCAGCTCATCTTTTGTGTTCTAAAAGGATTTGCCTCATTTGATGGGGCTACGACCTGATATAAATGAGGGAATGCTCCCTTGGGCTTGGGATCGCTCCAGCACACATTTTGCACCAGGTGATCTGCATCTGTGGCCCCTTCTGTAATGCCAAAGTTCTACAGGGAGCAAAAAGTGGGAGCAGACTCAAGGTACATCTTTTCTTTTTTTGGGAATATTTTTATTGGTATATTTTCTTAAGAACACCTCCAGTTACATCTTTGATTCACTATCTATAGTTTGGCTTTTCATGCCTTGTGACATTTGTGATGTGTTAAAAAAGGCTCTTTCAATGAAAAATAAGGAAGTTTGGCAATTAAGGTGGAATTTAAATAGATCTTATGGTCAAACAGCTTTGGTTGGCCTTCAATTAACAGTGTTGGTTTAACAATATGATTACTAACTACCCTGTTGGGTTCAAATAGTATTGTAGAAGGATCCCAGGAAGAGTGTGAGGTGCATAACTGTTACCTCCATTTCAGCATGTGCCTTGGGAGCAAACCATATCTTAAGGCACTAGATGCTGGACCAAACACCCCTAAAGAAACAGGTGTAATTAGGAGACAATTCAAGTGGCAAGCATTTAAAACAAATAACTAACGTTGGAGAACATACAGGGAAGTTTGATTGTATTTGAGCTTGCATTTAAGCAAATAAAGGAACAAAATAGTAGAAAGACTAAAGTTAAATCAGTTTAGAAAACAATACTGATTTGCAATTGTTGTGGGCGTCCCCTTTTTTTTTGGGTGGGGTAAGTTTTTTATAGCACAAACTCGCCCGAATGTATTAGAGCACTTTACATCAGCACCAGTTGATTTACAGATAGACACATTCATTTTGTTAGGCACAGGAAGATGGAAATGATTTGCCCAGAATCACAGGATGTTGAGAGTCCCTGCTGAGACTCGAACCCAGTTCCTCAGCTTCAAGGCCGACTGCTCTAGCCCTGAGAACACATTCTCTCCCTTCCAATTTGAAAAATTGGTAGCCTATGTATCAATGGTTTCTGACCGTAATTTCAGTACCAAACCAATGAAAAACTACTGACTCAAGTTGGGGCGGTAAGTAATTTGCAAAGAGGAAAGGATCCCCCTTGAACTCCTTCCCCTTTTGGTAGCTTCAGGGAAAGAAGGCAGTGCTCTAGGGGATGACTGCCAACTCTCACTGTAGTTCTTCAAAATGAAGTGAGAGACCTCTTGGAGGGGGGCTTGAAAACGGCCCTAGGAATCGCACACGCTCGTGCTTTTCCTTTTGGGCCACCCTATTGGTCTTTTTATGAAAGACTGCACGCAATTGGCCAAAGGCGGGCGCATTGTTCTGCCCACGGTCTATTGGTGTCTATTACGCGCAACAGCCGTTATGTGGTTTCAATTATTGTGCCCAGACACGGGCGCGATAATTGAAACCACATGTCTCACTGTGGCGTGCGGGCGCGCGCACCACTCGCTAGATTGTTCTCTTATGGATCCATTTTACAGAGATGCAACTAAATGAAAAAAGAGAGGTTGTGAACCATTCCTTCAAGTCACGGTTTCGATTTTTGGGCTGGGTTCTCTTGTTTTTGTTGTCATGCCGCATTTACTATCTATATGAGAGTTCTTGAGTTTTTAGCCTGCTTTTGCATTCACACACCGTAGTGTAACACACCGTAGCGTCTCCATGCCACATTTACTTTCCAAGAGTCATGTTATTTTCACTTTCATACAGTTTGAAATGTTTCTCTTTGCTGTGTGACTTTTACACTGTTTGTGGCCCTTGCATTTTTCGCATCGCGAAAAACAGCTTTGTGGTAGCAGGCTCTAGCAGGCTGTTAGATCTTATGCCGCTTTCACTTTGAGGGAGAGCTGCACATTGGTTTGGGTTTCTGGTTTTATGCCGATTTTACCTCATCACGCCAAACAGCCCATTCGTGGTGGTCTCATTCTAATGGCAATCATCGCTATGCAAATCTTTGTTGACATATCATCATGTAGTTCCATTTCTACACCGCGTCATACCCTGATGATGGAATAAAGCGGCTAGCACACTTAACAGCGGGGAGCGCTTGGTCACGCAGGAAGTTTTTTGGTGCAAACCTTTACCAGAGAGCTGCTCTTACCGTGTAACACATGGGCTGTACTGAAGCCAAGTGAGAGTTGATTTTTTTTTAGGTAGCTGGTCACACATCTCTTTTTAGGTCTCGCTAGCATCGCAGAGCATGCGCTGTGCTATACAGTCACCTAAACAAATATGCCCTGTGTCATTCGGGTGCTGGAGTCAATCAGTCGTGGATGGATTTTTGTGGCTCGCATGTGCACCAGAAGCATGAATGTGATGATAGCTAGGTCTCGCTGGGGTACATTATGTTGTATAAAGAAGCCTGCATTAGTGAGCCCTCAGGAGGCCCCTTCTTTTGCGCCCCACACTGCCTTGATTTCGGATACGGATCTGTAACATCTCTGAACCGGTCGCAATCCGTGATCGCCTTTTCCTGTTACTGCCGGCTCACCTCTTGGCCCGGGAAGAGCTGTTAATCTACTCTCGGTTGAACGGCGGGCGGAGGAAATGGCTTATTGCTGCTGCGGCCGGGCCCAGCAGATGTTTTCATTGGAAGGGTGACCAGAGAAGCGCCTGACTTACAGAAATCTCGATTCCAGGAAGATTTTAGGGTTCAGTTACAGGTGAAGGGGTGATAGGCGATGTCTTGTAGCCTAATTCTTTATTTCAGCATTTTACACCACTTTTAAACTTTCCAAATATTTGTTGTAAATGTGCAGCTAACACATATTTCCCCCATACTAACCCACCACTAATCCTTTTTGGTTTCTGAAGTAGCATTCTACTCCGACGCCTCGTCAGGGGTGGTAGGCGCTATACAAATACCAATTAAATACAATTACTGTGAACAGCAGTACGCTAGCTTCACTTTAGCCGTTCAGTGGCTCTGCGGTAGAAGAGAGAAATTGTGTATATGGAGTATTCAACCCTAAAGCGCTCGAAAGCCATACTAATGGCAATCAGCGCTATGCAAATCACGCAGGAAGTGTTTTGGTGTACACCTTTACCAGAGAGCTGCTCTTACCGTGTAACACATGGGCTGCACTGAAGCCAAGTGAGAGTTGATTTTGTTTAAAGGTAGCTGGTCACACATCTCTTTTTAGATGTCGCTAGCGTCGCAGCGCATGCGCTGCCCAATACAGTCACCTAATCAAATATGCCCTGTGTCATTCGGGTACTTGAGTCAATCAGTCGTTGATGGAATTTTGTGGCTCACACTTGCACCAAAAGCATGAATGTGATGAAAGCTAGGTCTCGCTGGGGTACATTATGTCGTATAAAGAAGCCTGCATTAGTGAGCCCTCAGGAGGCTCCTTCATGTGCGCCCCACACTGACTTGATTTCGGATATGGATCTATAGCATCTTTGAACAGGTCGCAATCGGTGATCGCATTTTCCTGTTACTGCCAGGTCACCTCTTGTTTTTGGTAGGCACTGGGATATTAAGTGATTTGCTCAGAATCACAAGATGTATTTCTCTCTCTTCACTCTACCACACAATTATCTCTACAACTTTCACAACCTACCTCTAAGCTCTCTCTCTTACTCTACCTTTCGCTAACTTTCTATCTCATTCACTCTACCTCTCACTTAAATATGCAAAGAACTCTAACTATCACTTTATACTATCTCTCTTTCGCTTTCTATCACTTTTGCAGTGGCGCTCTCACTCACATGAGTAAAAAACAATTCCATTACAACGCTAATAGCTCTAACTCTAAAAAAATGTGAGACCTATTGCATTGCAAATGCTTGTTTAAAACAGGCCGGTTTCCTTTTTGACCCTTTCGATGCTGATGACGAGCTCAGCTCGTCATCACCCACGGGTGGCGAGTGCTGATGACGAGCTGAGCTCGTCATGTAACGCGGCTTTTAAAAAAAAGCCGCACAGCGCAAAAATTGCCGCAGCATCGATGCGGTTAAGAATCCAGGGATGCTCTAAAACAAATCCATTTTGAAATACATTCACAGGGATAGTGGTCTGCTGTCCCCTGCAAGCCACAATCCATGTGAAGGTAGCCAATATGAGGGAGTCACAATTCACAGTTTGCCTAATGAATGCTCATAAGGTAGGTTGTTATGCGTCACTCTCCAAATTATTATTTTATGTACCAACTTATAAGCATATCGGTTGTTTCATAAAATAATTGACTGGTCACAAAAAGTCTTTGTACAAACTGCGATCGTGTTTGCGAGCAGGCTTTCAGTACATCTGGCCCATAGCGTCTTGGGTAGATACACAATTTAATCTCTAGAACTAGGACTAAGTGAGGAAACAGTTAACAATGTAGCCATATTGGGATTCAAGTTGTTGGGGTCCAGGGTGGGATATGATACAAAGTGCCAGGTGACTAAATATTAACAAAGTCAAAAAGCAGGAAAATAGATCAGAGTTTGTGGAAAGTCAAAGAAAACACATTTGAGCATAGCCATGACTATTGAAAAGTGGCAAGTATGTGTTCCAGAGATAATGGCGTGGTGTGGAAGTGTGGTGACTCAATTGTGGTTGCCTCATAAGGTGTGTTATCTGCTCTACGGGAACAGGGTACAGGTGATGCGAAAAAGTTACCATAAAAGCAGCTGAAAGCCCATTAGAGAGAAGTATGATACCAAATGTGGGGGTGACTCACATTTTGCTACTTCTGAAAGGTTTACAGCAGGGGTCTCCAACCAGTAGCTCGGGAGCTACTGGTAGCTCACCAGCACCCTCCAAGTAGGTCTCAGAGGTGAAGCAAAACCAAGCCAATCTCAGAGATTCTGTGTATATTAAAGAAGGCAGCACTGCTCATTTCACTACCCTTAAAAGTTACAGACAGCCAAACCAATAGCAGGGCCTGTTGAGAACACTCAAACACACACTGTGGTGGCCCATCAATAAGCATGAGCGAATTTTGCGGATCTCGCGTTCGCGAATTTTGCGGATTTGCGGATTCGCAATCCGCAAAATCCGCGAATTCCCGCGAATTTGCGGATTTTTTTTTTTGTGTTCGCCCGTGTTTCTGCCAGTTCGCGAGGGTTTTGTACACTTTCGCAAATTGCGAACTTACCTGTCGGGTCGCAAGTTTCGCGAACTTGTTGTTTCTACGTGTCCAGCCTGTTTGGGACACTCTTCTTCATCACTGCCACTCTCTGTCACCACTGCCACTCTCTGACTACTCATGCCACCCTCTGGCCCACCCATGCCACCCTCTGTTTCATCACCACACCCGCTGGTTGTCCAGTGTACATTATTTTCGGCAAAGCAAATCACACCTTCCCTGCCTCAAGTGACCTGAATTAATTTGGGGCTGATTAATGTGTCACAGAATATTTTTTTAGCTGGCACCTGCTTCCTTAGTGCGCCCTGATTAGTGATCTTTTGCACTTGCTAAGTGCTTTCATTGTTGCAAAATTAGTTACAACACCTGCCCTGCCCCAACTGACAATAATGAATTAGGGGCTGATTAATGGATTTTAACTTCCAGCCTGGCTCCTGCTTGTCTCCCTTAGCTGTAATTCAGGACCTTTGTGGCATATGTGTAACTATTCTGAGGTTCAGAGCAGGGTCACATAATAGTTTCAACTGGCAACTGAACTCTGGAGGGGCCCCTCAGGAAGCACTACAGGAAATGGCTACTAATGATGAGCCTGAACTTTTGAACCTGGTAAGTAGTTACTTTCAGTTATGCTAAGATCGTATTTCTGCAATTTTGCACTTATTCGCGGGGCGCGAACTCACGCGAACTCACGTGAACAGTGCGAGCAGTGCGAGCAAAATCCGCTGCTCGCGGATTTGCGGATTTTGCGGGAGATTCGCAAATCTCGCGGATTGCGGATTTCCCGAAAATCCGCAAAATCCGCGAGCGGAACGGATTTTCCGCCCATGCCTACCCATCAATCAATCAATCAGGGATGTATAGTGCGTACTACTCACCTGTGAGGGTCTTCAGGCGCTGGGGGAGTGTGTGTGGGGGGGATTAGTGTAGCTTTGGTCATTCGAAAAGCCAGGTCTTATGGCTCTTCCTGAATGCTTTCAGTGTGGGGCTTCATCTGATGATGAGGGGGAGTTCATTCCAGGTCTTGGCCATGATGTAGGAGAAGGGTGTGCCTCCTCTCTGGTTCTGTGGATGCAGAGGATTTCGGCCAAGGCCTGTTCAGCGGAGTGGATGTTTCTTTTGGGGGTGTAGAAGGAGATTAAGGTATTGGAGTCCGGTGTTGTGGAGGGCTTTATAGGTGTGTGTGAGCAACTTGAAGGTCACTCTTTTTTCGACGGGGAGCAAGTGGAGTGCTCGTTTATGCTGGGTAATGTGGTATTGTCATGGGATGCTGAGGATGAGTCTGGCTGCGGCGTTCTGGACAGTCTGAAGTTTATGGAGTAGAAATGTGTTGATTCAGGCATAGTCCAGCCTGCTGGTGATGAGTGCATGGGTGACGGTCTTCCTTGATTCGGGGGGTGGGTCCATTTGAAGGTCTTGCTGAGTATGTGGAGGGTGTTGAAGCATGTGGAAGCTGCAGCGTTGATCTATGGGTCTGCCACATGAAACATGTTTATCCACTTTAAATCTGAGTTGGGGAGACTTACTGCTGTGCTAATACCGTTTGTGGCACACTGCATGTGATGATTTGAATTTTACTGGATTACAAGCATTTAATATTGATAAACGTTTTCCTAGCATTCTGCTGATAACTTCTCTGGGAATTTGTTGGTGGTTACTACTGATAATTGTGCTTAAGGAGGTCATAGTGTAATGTTAATACATATCATCAGCATTTGACGGTGATAAAATATGCTAGTAGCTCAGCAGGACTTTCCTAGAGCAGAATTAGCTCTCACTACAGAAAAGGTTGGAGACCCCTGGTTTACAGCATCTGATAAAAATTCTAAAATACATGGCCATCTGGAAGATTTTAGTACTGTGTGTCATTATCATGGGGAAGGCATAAGTCAGGGTGAGTTGAAAACAGACCTGCATGCTCGTGAAATTGTTCAACTCAGGTTGCACTGGAGGCACAACCCACCTTTTAACAAGCACTGGCGTTGCCAATAGGTCTCGCATTAGGAAAGTTTGACCTATTGGTATTGTAAATGACAAATTTTGTATTTATGTGTTGGTTTTGAAAATAGCAAAATTAATAGCTTTGTCATTTACAATGCCAATAGTTTTAACTTTTGCAAATGTGACACCTATAGCATTTGTAATGCAATATGTGTCGTATTTACGTGACTTAGATGTATTGATATTACAAATAACAATGGCTTTTAATTTTTTTAATAATTAATACTTAAATAAAAGTTATTGTAATTTATAATGGCAATAGCTTAAAATTTTGTAAATATCTTTTGTGAATTAGGTGCCATGCTTACCAGTAAAAGGCTGGCTCTAAGGGAGTCTGGTTTCGGTAAGAATGTCAATAGGCACCAAAGGCACGCAGCTGCCGAAGATAAACTGCGGCAGTAGTTGTGCCAATTTTAATTTAAAAAATAAAAGCATGGTCGCCATAATTGCATGCAGCTGAAGCCCCTGAACATAACATACAGCGCAGGGTGTAACGCGCTGGCAAAAAAAACAAGCATTGGAAATGCAATAGGTCTCGCATTAGAAAAGTTGGAGCTATTGGTCTTGTAAATGACAAATATTTTATTTATGTGTTGGTTTTTAAAATAGCTAAATTGATAGCTTTGTCATTTACAATGCCAATAGTTATAACTTTCGCGAATGTGACACCTATCACTTGATCTAGTACAAGTATGTCGGCCTGAACTTATCTTTATACAATAACAGTTATCTTCTTATGGCCTTCACATGCATCACTACTGATGAACCCCTTAACTTAGCACAATAAGTGCTCTGTTAAAACTAGGCTCAGGCAAAGTTTCCTTTTTACCACATAATCTCACGAATTTTGCATTAATGCTTGTTGCAAGAAATTTCCGGCACACGTAATGAGACAAGGTTTACAAAATTTTAGCAGGGGACAGAATGCAAGTAGCTGCAGTTTGCGGCACTTTTGTTTTTTAACCCTTTTTTAGCACAAGATACATCCTCTTGTTTTCTCGCTAAAATATCATGCTAAATGGCAGTTTAGCATTTCACATACATTTTGCTGAATTTTCATTATTAATCAAGTGCAATGGTCAGGCTTTCCTGGTAAAAACGTATTCAATTCATAAGCATGACTGGTAGCATTGGCTTCGATTTACACTAATGGTGAAACACACATCCTATGTTTATATTCAATTTCCAGTGAAATTATCCCAAACGGTCACTCTGCAAACTCTTCACTGAAATGGCAGGAAACACTAACGTTCTCCAAGCTACACGACGAATTAAGTACGCACAGCGTTTGCTATTACACACCTGCATTTGTCCGTGAATTCAGCACTTCCGGGTCGCCTAACAACCAATAGAACGGCTGACCATATTGAGGGAGTCGTCTAGGACCGGACGGTGCTGCTAATCTGCAAGGTGATCTGCGATTGGAGCTTTGGAGGCACCCAGAGATGGATATGGAGCATACAGAATTTCGATGTGCTGATTGGCTGTGGAGTCCGCTCACGTCTTAGTCGAATCCGCCCACTTAGAGTAGGCGGGTGCTGCCCATCTTTGAGAGACTGGAGTTTATTTGGATTTCCAGCAGAACTAAATTAATCGTAATCCAAGCGTGGACTGCTTGCCTCGAGCCGGCGTCTGCTGATTTTTGATAGGTGGGAGGGAGGAGATGAGAGGGGAAGGGGAGCAGCGCGGAGTACTGTCGCAGGGTATGAGAGTGTGCGATTGTTGGACCGCGTCACCGTCTGTACGCGACTGTCAGAAGTGCCCGTCTTTGGCCTATGTTTGGACACAATATAACGTTGTCACTTCTCATAGAGAAACAAGACGGTGGGAAGAGAGAGAAGGGGAGGGGGAGGAGAAATGCGACACGGCGGGCAGGGGAGGGGGCGGAGCGGGGAGAGGGAACAGACGGTGGGAAGAGAGTGAAGGGGAGGGGGGAGGAGAAATGCGACACGGCGGGCAGGGGAGGGGGCGAAGCGGGGAGAGGGAACAGACGGAGGGAAGGCAGATAAGGGGAGGAGAAATGCGACACGGCGGGCAGGGGAGGGGGCGGAGCGGGGGCCTGGAGTGCGGCTGAGGGAACTGATGTGCACGCGCTTTTAAGCTCAATGCGCATGCGCATTGAGCTTAAAAGTCACGGGCACTGCAAGGAATCGCCACGATTCCTTGCAAGTTGGATAAAGAGTGGATAAGCCCCCATAGTCTCGCTTGCTCGATGCGCATGCGCATCGACAGGCGAGACCTAAAAAGCAATTCCACTTGCACATAATAAAACAATGGTACTATCACCATTATTAAAGGTGAAGCCCAAAAAACATAAGATAAAGCGCAGCATGTATCGGGCCAGAAAATATAACAAAGGGCCACGCGGTCACCCTGGCTCTGCACATCCCCAGGTCTCCTGTGAGGATGAGGCGTAATAGCCCTCCAGCACTAGACGGCAGCGCGAGGCAGGACTCTTGGGGGGAGGGGAGTCGCGAGCTACGGGAAGGCAACATCACAAGGGGGCGGGGTTGTAACCGTGCAGGAGACTGCCAAGCTTAATTAGCTTTCAAGATAGTCATTAATATGTTGTTAATTTGAAGGGAGGGGCGGAGGCGCAAGAACCGCTGTGCAACACAAGAGGATCCGGAATGCGGGCTTGTAGTTATCCAAATCAAAATAATCAAACCTGCAACAGTGAAATACTTCTAATACTGTGTGCAAAAGCACCACTTTGAACAGTTAAATTATAGTGGCCTCACTGCTTGCAGTCAATAAGTGTAATACATGCACAAGTTTTATTTAGAAAATGGAGTCGGAGAGAGAAGGCAAGCTTTGTGTGTCAAATGTGGCATGCAAGGTAGTACACACATGATTACATTTCTGAAAACACCAATGTGTGCTGATGAAATACAAATCTTAATCTTTAATGCGGGCTTGTAGTTATCCAAATCAAAATAATCAAACCTGCAACAGTGAAATACTTCTAATACTGTGTGCAAAAGCACCACTTTGAACAGTTAAATTATAGTGGCCTGACTGCTTGCAGTCAATAAGTGTAATACATGCGCATGTTTTATTTAGAAAATGCAGTCGGAGAGAGAAGGAAAGCTTTGTGTGTCAAATGTGGCATGCAAGGTAGTACACACATGATTACATTTCTGAAAACACCAATGTGTGCTGATAAAATACAAATCTTAATCTTTATTTGTAAGCCAACTTGCTCTCACCGGAACATGCTAAACTTGCTTATTTGAATAAAATGCAGTCTTGTCCGATAAATTACACAACATTGGAAGACACGAGACAATATGTTTTGGCGGTAGTGTGCAGCAACAAACAAAAGGCAGGGGCAAGATCTCTGGGTCCCCAATGTGCCAATGCAATTTTATTCCTAACACAATAGAATGCGCTGAATGAGTTTGATTTTGAAAAGGCTTTTGGGAAGATAGCTGAATGTGTTTTATTTATTTATAAATAACTTTGCCCAGAGCAGTAAGGCTTAATTACGAGGTAATATGTTAAGTACATCGCTCTCAACCTGTCAAAGTTAAGACAGTTCTCCGAACAGTGAAATGCTTAGCCAACTCAAATGTAAAATGAAGATGCTACGGCCGGCGCCAGCAACATTCAGGAAGTTGTTTATTTAGTGAAGCCAGGATCTCAAGCGAGGGTCGCCCGGGTGCTGTGAGGAAGGCATACCTTCCGCATGTGATGGGGCAGAGAAAGGCCTGAAAAAGATGCATCAATATGCTGAGGGCGGTGGAGAGGAGGTGGAAAAGAGGAAACAGTTAGAAGGGGAAATAAACAAGCGTTAAGAGCGGCCGGGAAACTGAAAGTACGGCCGGCCACCGGCCAGCCATGAATAATTAGGGGAGGAGAAGCCGCATAGCACACGCTGGGAGAAGCCCTTTGATGTGCTGTGCGGCCGTGAAAAAATGCAATTAGGAGGGAGGGAGGGAGGCTGATGCGCGTGCTTGTTTGGTCACGTGATTCACGTGAACTCAAAGAAAACCGCACGAACGAAACCCTTGGTTTCACGAGTATTTTGAGCACTTGAATTCTCGCTCCGCTCAATGCGCTTGCGCGCATTGATAGGTCGCGAGACCTAAAAAACCTTGCTGTACTCAATGTGACACGGTTGCTATAGAATTTATGCTAGCTGCTCTGCATGACCTGTGTATTGAAGGCACGAAGAACTTGGTCTGCGAATTAGCTCCAATGTATGAGAAACTCTAGGCAAGCTTTAATATTGAGGTATCTCTTCCAATTCTTCTAGACTTTTACTCAACTTTTGTAATGTAAAAATGACCATATGTCAGGGCCTACAAATTTGTTAAATCAACCCCTTTAGCAAACCACAAATGAGAGTATAACTGGTGTTGATGTAAACCCCAATGGTGTCTCCCATGTTTTACAGCTTGAGCCAAGGTGATCTTCTTAGTGAGTTGGGTTCAATTCAATCCTAAAAGGAGACCAATCTGTTTGATGTCAATATGGGGACAAACATAGCTAGTATGGAATGAAGGGACTACTGATGCAGCTTTTGCCTATGTACTCTATTTTCTTCTCATAAGGTTTGAAAGAGTATTAACCCCTCCCCTGCTGGTGACGGAACCACTCCGTCATCAGCCGCGGTCGCGCTGTGCTGATGACGGAGCGGTTTCGTCACGGCCCGCTCGGAACGCCTACGCGGCGCAGATTCCGCGCCTGTGCTGAACATTCTATTGAGCGGGCGGGGCCGTGATGGAACCGCTTCGTCATGAGCACAGCGCAACCGCCGCTGGTGACGGAGCGGTTCCGTCACCAGCATGCGCCTGCCGCACGGCCGCCCCACCCCCTTAGCACTGCGGCAGAATAGCCGCCGCAATGAAGGGGTTAAAGATTACTTTAAATTCCATATTGTGAATCATTACAACGAAATGCATGAGGAGGTCAGGCAACTGACTCTTGGTGTCCTCTTCTTTCTCCGGGTACAAGAAGGATCAGGACCAGTCCTTCCTTCAGAGCTTCTCTCGGGTCACAGACAGCAGGTCCAGTCTTTTCTGATCTTCTGCAGGTCCCAAAAGTCTTCTGTAGTGAGTACCTGGAGGTGTCATATTTATACCTCGAACCAGTTATGGGGGTGTGGTGGCTCCTGCACACACCCTAACCATTGGGTTAAATATTCCTAGGCCAACTCTTTCCACTTTTTGAGTAGTTCCAGTTTGACTTACTGCAAACAGGCCCATAATACAATTTTTCAAGGAATTTTCAAGATGGCGAACGTCTTTGGTCACACTCAACATGAGCTCGGAGAGCTGTGTGTGTGGGGAGAGTGCTACTGTTATCCCACATCTAACATTAAAATCCAGATTGAGGCAGGCCTGGTACCCACAACTAACCCACAGAAATAAGTCTGGTTGAACGAAAGCAGGGTACTCTCACAAGCAGACAGTGGATAGTTGGAGATGAATTCTTTTGACATCCTGTTCTCTCCCTTTAAAGTGTGTACCAAGTGCGCACTAAGTGTTGCATGTGGCTCAACAGGTATGACAAACAGGATTTGACTCTTTGATGCCAAAATGGATATCTGCAGGCTCCACTATGCATATACTATGGAGTTTAGAGGAGTTATCATTGCCCATTCAGGTCAGCCTATTGTTTGGTCCGCGTGCATTTCATTCCCGACCCTCTGACAGTACATGCAGATAAAAGGTACATTTCTAAACGTGTTTTTGCTTAATATCTATTAAGCTTCCAACTTCACCCTTTCATTGGATTTTAAAAACTATTAAAAATAGTAGTTTGATTATTTTTCTAGCTGATCCCTTTCCTAAGATATAGTATTAATATTTTAATCTGTACTCCAATTTTATTCATAGGACAGCTAAGCCTGCTACTGAAGAACTGGGTTTTTCTAAGACCCAGCGGTGCCAGGGGACAACACCTGAAACCTTTGTGGGTTACCTGTTCCGGCGTACAAATGACAGAGACACGGGACACTTCCTTCGGCGTCAAAGATCAGGGTTTATTTACTGCAGGGAACACAGAAGTCACAAGAAGTACAACGTATGTAGGTTCTAAGAGACTGCTTCAAATTGTATCTGGGGATCGCTCCTTTTATACAGTTTTTCGTCATAGAACAACATGGCAAACAAAAGTTACAACCTAGTTCCCACAGTAAATTTCATAGGGGGTCGCTTTCATGTATTCAGGGTCCCGGAACATAATTACAGTAGCATCGCCGGTTCCCAACTGTCAAAGTACATCTTCCCATCATTAGTGCATTCCATTCCGGCTGTAAACGAGTTAAGGAAGAGTCAGAAACAGGTGCAAAGGAAGACAAAGACAGTCAACAGATTGAAAAGAGTGTAAGGGGGTGATATCGGAAACACGATTGCAGGATCAAAGGAGACGAGCCTAATGAATGCACAGCTGCAACAATAGACCAGCACGGCAAGATGAGCCTCGAGCGGGGCCATCCGCCTTTGCAGTGTCATCCCCCACATCATAAAGACACCCTCAAAGGAACACGTGTCTTCCGCAAGTTCTTGGGAATCCCAGGGTCACGAAGCGGACAGTGTCCGTTCGCTGGCTACTTGAGGGCAAGAAACAAAATGGATGCGGTGTTTAAAATGGAACCCGTGGGTTCAGATAAAGAAACCCACGAATGAGACGAACGGTTCAGGCCAGTGTAGCCAAAACGCGTACACCCACTAAACTCGTCATATGCGGTTCATAGATACCAAACTCGTCTATATCCGAACGAGTCGAAAACACCACTTACAATTGTCACGGAACCTCACTACTGTGAAAATAGCTCTTTGGGCCATGTCACTGTAGGGACATAGTGGCATTACTTTTCTACATGTCCCACTTTTAAATACTATGCACTCCACCCTGTGGGCTGCAAGGTAAGGGTGACTTATTACTTTTTAAATATAAGGTTTTCTCCTGTCAAAATGATTATGTTGATAGGTCGTACTGCAGGGTTTACACTGCAGCAGTCAGACTACACTAGGTAGGCCTGAAGTAATGTTTGTCCTGCCATTGAAGTGGCTAGCATAAGAGGTGCTGCACTACTGTTATTTAACTTCCAGGCCCTGAATGCACTTTCTTCAACATATACACATATACTATGGAGGACTAGGCAAGTAATATGTGCCAATTAGGAATGCACCTTTTTTCAATCATGTTTAAAGGAGGAGCACAGTCACTTTATCACTGGTTACCCGGGGTAAACTAAAAGCCAGCAAAAATATAAGGTTCAACAAAAGGCAAAAAATAGGGGGTGACCAAGCAGAAAAGGAGGAGTTCCTACAGAGCATCTGGCGATGCGGGCCTAATAGAGGGTGCAATGCCAGAAAGAGAACAAGTACTACTAGTCTCCTAAAATCCCAAATCAAACAGTGTAGTTGAAGTGATAATCAAAAGATTTAAATATGGGAATAAAAGAGACCGCGTGGCCTGGTCCCATCACTTCTTCCATGCAAGCAAGGAGGGGAGGGACTTGCACAAAAAAGGACCAAATCATGGTAAAGAACAACATGCAAAATGATTTTTGTTCAGAGTTCTAAATAGCGCAAACTTGACATGAAGGTATCATGTATCAGAGCGATTTACACAAGCACCAGTTGCGTTACACATTCATTTTTGTTAGGCACCGGGAGATTAAGTGATTTACCCAGAATCACAGGATGTTGCTTGAGACTCGAATCCGGTTCCCCAGATTTGGGGTTGACTGCCCTAGACGTTAGGCCACATCCTCTCCCCAACAATTGATGGATAGAATGTTGAACAATGTCATACATTCACCCCAGTACAGAAATCTGGGTCTAAATCTATCGGTGTTTTGTTCCGCATTCCGTTCCAGTTCAGACCCAGCCATATGCAAATCAGTCTTGACCCTGTACCCCATGGGAACAGTCCAGTCTGAACTGCCAGGCCAGGTTCTCCTTGGACTGGAAACAAGCATCCTAGGACTGGTTTTGGGATATCACCCCTCATCAGCCAGGCTAACAGACTCCAGTGGCATGGAGAGTACAGGACCCACATCTGGGCATACCCGTCCCACTCGGGGTGACAAATGGAAAAATAACTATTGATGGACAGAATGCAATGTAATACGTTCACCCCATTACAGAGATTTGGGCCTAAATCCATTGGAACAGGGTCCAGACTGATTTGCATATGGCTGGGTCTAAACTGGGGTGGCATGATGAGCAAAAGAATAATGGATTTAACCCAGATCTCTTCACTCCGTTCATCATCTGTGTGTCTTTTGCTTTCTTACCCTAAGTGCGCCGGGAATTCCCAGATGTGTATCCCGGGTTCACTGTGTCACTGGATTTAAGCTAGCCTGGCTGATATGAGGTGATGCCCCGAAACTGGTCCCAGGATGTTTGTTTCTGGTCCAGGGAGCACCTGGCTTGGCAGTTCGAGCCAGACTGTTCCCATGAAGAACAAGGGCAAGACAGATTTGCATATGACTGGGTCTAAACTGGGGTGGCATGGTGAGCAAAAGAGTAATGGATTTAACCCAAGTCGCTTGACTGGGGGTGAATGTGTGATTTGCTCTGCATTCCGTCCATCATCTGTGTGTCAAGAATAACATAGCAGCCATAAATGGTTTGGATAAGGACCAAACATACACAAATCATGAAGTTAAGAGCACACCCTGCTAAAACACTACAAGGTAAAACCAAAGGGGATGAACATTGCAAGCACTCACCCCCAGTCAACTGATCTGGGTTTAATCCATCATCATTCTTTAGCTCACTCTGCCACCCCAGTTCAGACATATGCAAATCAGTCTGACCCTGTGCCTCATGGGAACAGTCCAGCCCGAACTGCCAAGCCATGTCTTCCCTGGACCGGAAACAAGCATCCTGGGACCGGTTTCTGGCTAATCAGCCGTCATCAGCCAGGCTAGGCTAGCTTGAATCCAGAGGCAAAGTGAGCAAGGGACCCACGTCTGGGCATACTCTGCCAACTTAGGGCGAACAAAGCAAAACCAAAGGGGAGGATGGATGGACGGAGTGTTGAACATTGCAAGCACTCACCCTCATTCAACTGATCTGGGTTTAATCCATCATTCTTTAGCTCACTCTGCCACTCCAGTTCAGACATGGCCATATGCTAATCAGTCTGACCCTGTGCAGATCCTCCATGGGGGCGTTTGGGCGCCACCCCACTGCTTTCTCGCCGTGCGAGAAGGCAGAAACAAAAAGTAGAGAACTACCATTTGTTTCTGCCTTCTCGCACAGCGAGAAAGATGAAGTTCCTCATGGTTGCGAGAGTGGGAGGGGTTACTCGAGGGCAGGGGGGAGTGGCTTTCCCACTATCGTTAATACTGTCTGTTTGGGCAGCCTCAAAGAGGCTGTCCAAACAGACAGTATTAACTGTATTAAGAAAGACGTTCCCCCCTGCCCTCGAGTAACCCCTCCCACTCTCCCTGCTCTCTGTATGCTGCAGCATACAAAGAAATCACGTGGTGTTGGGGCAGCCGGCCGAACCAATCACAGCGCTGTGCTGTGGTGGAGGGAGGCTGCCTGCAGCCTTCCTACGTGACGACATCGAGCACCATGGGAGTTAAACAGGACGGCGGGAGTCTGGAGTCTGCTGGAGTCCGAGTCGGAACTTGAAAGCGGGAACTTGGGAAGGTATAGGTAGTTAAGTATAAGTTTATTATTTACTTTTCTCAACTGAAAATCCAAGCCTGGTTCGTACTGCGTTCCCCTCGTTATGGTTGTTACTGTTGTCGCTGCTGTAGTCAAACTGGCTTGAGTCCGCGAAGCCTGACGCCGGTATGATTTCAATGTAACCTCCAGCCGAGAAGATGACAGAGTGAACATTAAACCACTAAAATACTCATTAGTAGTTGCCTGGAACTTGGTGAGGGGATATCGGGGGCGGGGAGGGGGGGTAGCGAGGAGCAAATTTGCGGTAGGCTCAAAACCTAATATACCGGGTGAAAGACACGATTTGTTGCCATGAATTTCCCTCCATTCCAGGGAGAAAACTATGGACTTTTTCTGTTACTAATTCCCAAGCAGGCAGAAAGTTTTAGTTGGAGAGCTGCAGTCAGGCGGGTGGCTTGGGTGGGAGTCCTGGGTTTCTGTCGGTACTAGTCTGCTGGTGGGGGTGGGGGGAGACTGTTTGTGGGTGGCAGACTGGGCTGCTGCCCAGAGTCTACAGTCCTGTAAAATGAGCGGGGGGGCACACTTGGAGACACTGTGATTGTGGGTGGAGTAATAGAACTCCGAGTTAGCGCTCCGAGTGAAACTGCATCTCTGTAATGAGGGCCTAAGCCACGGATTGTTCTTTTGTAGAGAATTCTGCCACTCTCTAATTAATAACAAACAGACGCACATATGTAATAAATAAGGAGCAGTAGCACAAGTGACATTTGAACTGGTTTATCACGATATAGTGCTTTCTAAAATAAACAATGCACTGACGGCTTCTGTGGCTGTTATCTCCTTCCTTCAATGGGGAAGCTCGTTTTTCAAATCGAAGCAATATGCTGCTGCTACATGTACGATCATTGTTGGAGCTTGGGGACACGGTTAGGGATTCTCGCACTTCTGCTGTTTAGTGGCGGTGTATATCGGGTATGACAATGAAGCATCGAGATACAATGCTATTTGTTGGTATGTGTGATGTAAAAGATTAATACCAGCAGCAATATTACCATTTACGTATGAAATTTACTGCTCCGATTTTAACTGTGACAATTGTTCTTGCTGTGTCCAGCTAGTGGGGGACTGTGAGAGCAGAGACAGACAGGAGTGCACTCTTTTTTCAAACTTTTAACCCCCGAACCCTCCGTAAGTTGTTCCGGCTTGCTCGCTTCGCTCGCTCGCTGCGGTGCATTAGGACAATATAGTTACGGCTCACCACTTTCAAATGTCACCAGCCGCCACTGACCCTGTGCCTCATGGGAACAGTCCAGCCCGAACTGCCAAGCCATGTCTTCCCTGGACCGGACACAAGCATCCTGGTACCGGTTTCTGGCTAATCGCCCGTCATCAGCCAGGCTAGCTTGAATCCACTACAAGGTAGCATAATTAGCAGGGACATTTGGGAAATGCCAAGTCGTGCCTGAAATCATAGAGCCATATAAAGGGTGTCCCAATCCTTTGTGAATGGGGTTGAAAAGCACTGAGACAAACCTCACAAGACAAATCAAAAGGCAAGGAGATAGAACTCAAACTGGCATGGAAAGCGGAGGGATGTTGAAGGTTTCTCCACCCTTGCTACAAAGGGAGATGGTGACGTAAATAATTAATTTACTCTCTTAATTTCTATGCAGGTAAGTACTTAATCAATAATAACTCAATCAGAATGAAAAAAGACAGAGTCCGTGGTGTTAGAGTTTCTAAGGGTTTTATTCCTCATAAAGGAATCAGGATATCATGTTCTGACCACCACAGGGGTGTCAGAAGGGATAGAGCGCTGAATTTTATTGACAATATATAGCTTATATACTTGATTTATACCATAAAGAATAATGTAAGAGGCGTAACAGCTGAGAGAAGACAAGATAACAATATACACGTGGTGCTAGTACATCATCAAGAGGCGTAAACTAGGCGTGAACTAGAGGTGTGTGCTAGAAACGTCACTGATAGGTGACGCAAGTGGGTGGCACCAAGGGGTGGTGCTAACAGAATGTTGCAATGTCAGCAGAAATCGGAAACTTGGATGCCCGCGCAGCTGCATGACGTGTGATTGACGGGGTGCAGGGAATTTGACATTTGCGCTGACGGAAAGAGACAGAAGTCTGGCATGTCAGATCAACTTGTACTTCTATCATATCTGATATCTGATGTTTAGGAACTATACTATCTGGGCGGGAAGGTCTCTAGGGCAGAAGCTATTCTATGCTAACTGTGGATGCGTGTATAAGCGCCTAAGTGTCTACATGTGAAGCGTGGGGCACGGGCCTTCCATGGAAGCATGGCAACAGAGGCTATGAATTACTTGCATTAAGACAGGTCGGCCCTTTGGCTCTGCAGCTGGAGAGGATGTTTACAGGATCTAGTAGGCAGGAATGTATTCTCGGGGAGCGGAACAGATAACTCGAAGGTTATAGTCAGTCTTGGCAGAAAGCAGGCTTGAGCTGAGCGCGAGGGGCCACGCTGAAAGTAGGACAGAGTTCACGGGTACAGAGGTAGCCTGGGCAGAGTCAGGAGCCACAAAAGAGGCTCGATGGCAGAAATTCAGGGCCTGCTCTGGAGCAGGAAAAATACGAAAAGTGTACTACAAAAAGACGGTGGCATAGCATACTTAGGAACGGACTATATAATCCATTTATGGTGGATCTGAAAGAGGACAAGTTAACGTTGGACGCAAATGTATTTGCGTCTTCATAGCTGGCACAGGAGGGAAGTTACATGCACTTTAAGCTGGTACATGGAGTCGGTGGGGTACGCGCTAGGGAACACAACATGACCAAAATTTAATTTTCCTCATTCCCTCCTTGTTCCCTACGGACCCTTCATGAAATATCGATCCTCATGAATCGATCAGTCTGTTCTTGTAACATCATTTGTTCTTCTTTCTTTCGTTCACGTTTAGAGAGAAAACTGGAATGTTCAATACAAGAGGTGGCACACAGTCCACAAATCGCTGGCCCACACTGCAGGCACAGGCAGCAACTGAATACTAGGACTAGGCCAATGCCTAGGAAGGATAGGATCTTCCATCCCCAAGCTGTTAACGTTGTCCAGAACCAACCGGACCAAGTCCAGGTGCCTGGATTCTGATGTATCTGATTTGCAATTTTATGGAGACGGGTGATAGCTTGATATACAGATGGTGCGTTTTGTGGTATGAAAACACAGCAACTTGACCCGATGACCTTACAGGCTCCACCTCTATCTGCCAAGATGACGTCAATTACAAGACGATTCTGAAGGACAACAACCCGCATAGCGGACTGCTCTTCTGTTAAGTTACCTAAGGCGGAGGTAGTTTCATTTACTACGGCTTCAAGTGTTCTAGTTAATCTGCGTATTAATTTACTATTCTGGACAGGGCCTAAAAAGAAAAAGAATCCTTTATTAAAGTCAGTGTACTGTTCCCATGCCGTTTCTGTGTAGTCGACAAGTGGTATGTCTCTTCTGGGTCTATTCTTTACTAGATTGGTATTTCTATGGTAATCAGGAGGAGCTAGAAAAACAGGTGGCAGAAGGAATGCAATGTAACAGGTACCATCCCAATCTGGAGGTAGATGAATGTATGCGGTATGACCACAAACAAAGTAAGAATGACTGATAGCTTTGAAAGATGATTTTCCATCATCACTGAATTCGACCACAGTAGTGCATTTACTATGACCTAAGTGTACTGAACCTTTCTTCTTGATACATAATTCACCAGTGACCGGTAGTACTGACATAATCGGTAGAACTGGTGTGGCTTCGGATTCGACAGTGAGAATCATAAGGCTAATTGTATAATTACCTAATCCATATACTTCATTTTCTAGATCAGTTCCTATTCTAGTGGGGAGTCCCTCCTTATCTGGGTAACAGGCGTCGAGCAGGACCAAGTTCAGGTTTCCCCAAACCCAACCCCCATCGAAAACAGCAATGTCAGGATCTAAAGAATTAATTATCTTAAACCATGCTCCACAGGAGCCATTGTGAGTGAACGGATAAGGAAAGAGAGGCAGGGCTCCCTTGTAATTCTGGTAGGGAGGGAGTCGGCCACATATCCAGCAATTTGTAGCATTGTTAGTTTGATGAGAATGATGTAACATACTAATGAATGTATTGTTGCGCAGCGCAAGTCTGTAGGAAAGCTCGTGAGGAGGTAACTCACTAAAAGTGTGTTCAGCAGATACATTGTAAGCAGATTGTTCACGCCTGAAAATAGGGTAATAGATAGGCAATAGGATGCTAGCAACAATAATTAAAATACTGAAAATAAACATTATTATTAGTGTCACTATGCAGTGACTACGGAGTGATTTGCAATATGTACGTTTCTTTGCTTCTCTCTCTCTAACTCGATCTAGGGGATACATGTCAGAAACTATTTAACCGATTCACCTAGGGGAGGACTTAAACAATTAAACTGTCTGACTTGCTAGATCGTAATTTCATGCGATATTGTTCTTGAGGAGTCTTTTCTCGTTTAGATTCGGTAAAGTCTTTTTCAACACAGTCTTTGGTGGGGGTGGACGAGTCTGAGTCAGGTTTCAGTCCAGCAAACTTTTTTATGTGACTCGTGTGTACCCACCCCTTTCTTCCCTCGATCTTCACCGCCGTCCTTGTTGTTAGAAGAACGGTCTTCGGGGACTTCCAGCGGGGCTCCAGCGGACTTTTTCTGTCGAAATTGCGGACGAGGACAGTATCACCGGGACGGACGTCATGTGGCTTTACATCAGTGTTGTCAGGGAAGGCTGCGGCAACCTGTGAACGACATGATTGGAGTGCAGACATCAAGGAGGCAAGGTAATCTGTCAACATGTTAGAATCAACATCAGTAATCTTTTTTGGAATGGGCGTCCCCCACATATTCGGTGGTCTGCCAAAGACCACCTCGTACGGAGATAGCCCTGATCTTGAATGGGCGACCATTCTCATATAGAATAGTGCCACGGGCAGGGCGACTATCCAGTTGACCCCTTTTTCCTGACATATTTTGGCAAGGCGGATCTTTAGTGTCTGGTTATGCCTTTCAACAAGGCCTGCGGCTTCTGGGTGTCGGACACAATGGAACTTCCACTGATATCCCAGTAACAAGGAAACTTCTTTCATTAAGGCAGACGAGAATGGCTGACCGTTATCTGAGTACACGACACGGGGCAAGCCGTATCGTGGGAAGAATTCACGAACCAACTGCTTGGCAGTGGTCGGAGCAGTGTAATCTGAGACTGGGTATGCTTCGGTCCAGCGGGACAGAGCACAGACAACTACGAGAACATATTTAAATCCTCGACAACGGTCCATCTGGATATAATCCATCTGGAGGACTTCAAAAGGGTGATCGGGAGGATGAAATCCACCTTGCTCTACAGGGACGCTTTTACCTGGATTGAACTGACAACAGATCATGCAAGTACGCACTTTCTGTTTTGCTGCTGCTCGTAAGTGTTTATTGTTCCAGAGATTTTGCAAACTGTCTAGCATTGCCTTTTCTCCTAGATGTGCAGGACTATGTGCTGTATTTATCATGACTTGAACCATAGAGTCAGGGAGAAACCATGTAGATTTTCCCTTTGTCATCCAACCTTGATCTGTCTGGATCCCTCCTAGTTCAATCCATTTCTTTATTTCTTCTGGAGTAGCATGTGTCTGAATGTCAATAACATCTAGTGTGGGATCCCTGACTGTCATACAGTTTGTCGGATCTGTTGTCTTTGTCGTGTCAGTTGTCTGAGTGTGAGTCAGTGCTGTATGTTTTGCTGTCTGATCTGCCAGGTCGTTACCCTGGGAAACAGAATCTGTGACTTTAGTATGTGCTTTACACTTCATGACGGATATGGCTGAAGGCAGATGTATTGCTTCTAACAGTGCTTGAATGAGAGGACCATGTTGTATCTTTGTGCCATGAGAGGTCAAAAAACCTCGTTCCTGCCAGAGCATACCGAAGTCGTGTATGACTCCGAACGCATAACGGGAATCAGTGTATATGTTAACATTTCTGTTCTTGGCTAGAATACAGGCTCGGGTCAGAGCGATGAGCTCTGCTGCTTGAGCAGACAGTGTATCAATACGATGTGTTTCTTTAACTTCGGTTTCAGTGGTCACGGCATACGCGGCCACTAACTCTCCTGTACTTGTTCTCATACATGAACCATCCACATAAAGTGTCAGGTCTGGATTTGTCAATGGAACATCTGTTAAATCTCGTCGGGGTTTTGTTACTGCATTAATGATCTCTATACAATCATGTGGAGCTGGATCTGTCATAACTGTAGGTAACAGTGTTGCTGGGTTCAAGGTACTGCAGCGTCTGATTTCTATGTGTGGCTGGAATAATGTCAATTCGTAACCTGTCAGTCGTGCTATAGTCAAGTGTTGAGTCTGGGTTCTGTTTAACAGAACCTCTACAGAATGTGGAACTTGTACTGTTAACTGATGACCTAGAACAATTGAATCGCTTTGTCTGATTGCTAACGCTGTTGCTGCTACTGATTTTAAGCACGCAGGGAGTGCCTGGGCTACTGAATCCAATGTACTTGAAAAATAAGCGCAAGGCTTATGTGAACCTGCTTGATCTTGAGTGAGGACAGACAATGCTGTACCGTCACGTTCTGTAACAAAAAGTGTAAACGGTTTGCTGTAACATGGTGTTGCTAAAACTGGTGCTTGGCATAAAGCTTTCTTTAATTCCTCAAAGGCTTGTGTATGTTCCTGAGTCCAAGGGAGGGCAATGGATGTTGCTACCTCCTGCGTCGTTAACTGAATGAGTGGTTTAGCTAGAAATGCATATTGAGGAATCCATTGTCTGCAGTACGAGGTGAGGCCTATGAAGGCCCGCACTTCCTTTTGCGTCTGGGGTCGCGGCATATTTACAATTAACTGAATGCGATCGGGAGTGAGCTGTCTCCCCACTTTGGACAGCAAGTGACCCAAGTACACAACTTGCTGAACACAGAATTGTAGCTTCGAAGGAGACACCTTGTGTCCCTTGTCTGCCAGAAAATGCAAAACTGTCAGTGATGCTTGTTCACATTCGGGCTCACTTCGTGCGGTGATCAGTAGATCATCGACGTATTGCAGTAAAGCGGTATTAACTGGCATTTGAATACAATCTAGTTGTCTTTTCAGTGCTTGACTATAGATGCTGGGGCTTTCTGTAAATCCTTGAGGTGCGCGGGAAAATTTGAAACTTCGTCCATTTAAACTGAATCCGAAGAGATATTGGCTCTCCGGGTCAATAGGTACACTGAAGAAAGCGTTCTTGAGATCGATTACAGTAAAGAACGTTGCTTCTGAATCAATAGCAGTCAATAGGGAAGAGATATCGGGGACCACAGGATACTGTGGTACAATGCATTTGTTCAGCTCTCGAAGATCAATCACCAGCCGATATACTGGCGGTGCATTGCGGTCTGTACGTTTAAGAATTGGAATGATGGGTGAATTACAGATATTGGAGTCGGTCTCTACGACCACCCCCTGGGCAATAAGCTCTTCAATTATTTTCAGTAAAGCCACTACAGCATCGGGTGGTAACTTGTATTGTCTGATTCTGGGTAGAACAACTCCTGTCTTGAGTGTTACACGATATGGTGTGATATGCATACAACCTACATCAGCTGGGCCTTTTGCCCATAAGTGGTCTGGTACATTTTTCAATCTGACATCAAAATCACGTAAAACATAATGACCCTTGAAATCCCGTAGAAAGAGTCTGACTCCCTCCGGGGAACAGCATATTATAGCCCCTAGAGCCTTCAGTGTTTTAATTCCTAACAGATTTTCTGGACATGATTTCGTAAGTAACAAATCTGTAACTCGAGATAATGGACCCACAGCTAATGGTACTGGTTCTGATACTTCATTTACAATAGGCTGTCCTGAAAAACCAAGGGAAACATTCTGTGAGCCTGAGAGGGGTGCCCCTGGGACTTCATTGTGACTGATTGTAGTGCGACTTGCCCCTGTGTCAATTAAAAACTTTCTGTCTTTTCCTAATACGTGACTGTGTACATAAGGACCTTCTTGATCTACAGGAATTTCAATAAGAGGCAAATCACTTTCCCTCTCTAGGCTGTTTCATGTGTATCGGGGATAATCTGGATATGCTGACTGGGCATACTGGTACATCTGTTGTGAGACTTGACGAGTTGCGGCAATGGGCTGTGTCTGGGCATGCTGTGGCTGCGGTACTGCTACTGTCTGTACTGTATGGGACTGATCATGCATAGGCCGTGTATTCTGCATTGGCTGTTCGTTCTGTGAGGTCTGTTGATGACCCTGTTCATGTCTAGGCGGATGCGGTCTTTCTTTAGTTTTACCTGTCGCGATGTTGTGTTTCAGGACTGGACATTCATGTACGTAATGACCTGGCTGCTTGCAATAATTACATGTCCCTTTAACGGGAGCTGAAGAATGATTGGTCTGGGCCCCACCTTTTCTATGACCGTCGGCTGGGATCGTCTGAGCTACTAACATTTTCATTTTCGTGTCTTTCATACGTTTCTGTTCCTGATCTTGTTTAAGGAATCGCAAATTACGATTCCTTAAATGCAATCGCAATTTGAGAACTCGCAATTATTTGCGAATTCTTAAATTGCGAGTGCATGAACCCTTGATGCATCTCAAATGCCATTTTTGCGGGCGTAAACGGACGAATTTTGCGATACGCACCGTTTGCGCTCGCAAAAATGCTTGATGCATCTACCTGTTAGCTCCCTATCCTTCCCCGATTTTAACCACTTCATGGCAATCTATACTTTAAACCAGGTTTGAGAGAGGACCCTTCTGTGAACTGGGAAAATGAAGAGTGCAGAGTGCTCTCTGATCCCTTTGTACAAGGGAGGTGTAACATGGAAAGCAAGGAATATTTCAACACTGCAGAGCAAGATAGATGGCAAAACCTAGAGCTACGTCACTGGGGCCAGATTCCACCTAATATGGAGGTAGCCAATGGGTTACTGACAATAGTCATGTCTTTTTCTAGGCGATAGGAGAGCGCCACAAGGCTGACCTCAAACATATATATCTTTTACAGCTGCACATGAGCAGAAGCGTGGGCTATCAGAAGAGCTAGCCGCCCTCCATGGGGTAAAGCGTTGAGTCAATCTGTGGGATGATATCCCAGCCTACATAATGCTGCATCAGTGGTACCTACCACCTGCCAGCTAACAGAAAACTCCAAATGCATGTTAGGGATACACGATTAATGTGATTGTTGCAAAAAATACTGGCAGCTGATGGTAATGGAAAATGATCTTGTGATGTACTGGGCAGAAAATGCCCGATTTTGGACCTATGCTAAACATCAACGTGATTGAATCTCTCAAGTTTAGAATCAATGAGGTTAGGGGCACTACACTTGTTAGATACGCACATCTTTACATCTGAATGATGTACCTGTACATGTTATTATCACAGGTGATATTGAACCGAATACCAAGGATTTCAGATCCCCTTTCAGGGGGGAGGGGCACTATCCAAGCAGGAGCTACTGGACCCAACTGTTGGGGTTGAGGACTTTTACTCCTGATGTCCAAGGGCCCAATTTACTAAGGATCCTCAGCAACTAGACCAAATACCCCTTCAGCAGGTAGTAGCGTGTGTCGAGCCGTCCAAGGCTTCCTGAGGGGGTGGTGGATACAGGGCGGTGAACGCAGCAGTGATAAATGATTGTGCAGTCAAATACTTGTTCTTATGAAAAAAATAGTATGTGTATACGAACACAAAGTGAAATGTGGTTTACACAAACAATACACACAGCCCGCTGAGCTCAGGGCTCTACTGTTTAATGGCATTCTCCAGAGTCGGACTTCCCTCTCACTAGCAGGAGTGGTTATTCTTCATTTGCTATAGGCAAATTTCAGGTTAAACCCAACTACTAGTAGTCTGCGTCTCGGGAGTCCAACTGTGACACTTTCAAAGTCAAGAGTGTTACAGCAGTGTTGCGGCAGAGCAAGTTGCCCCAGGTCTTCTGATCCTGCGATCAGTCTTACCTGATCCTAGAAAGTTGGTGCTACCAGAGTCCCCGCTGAGCATTAAACTCTTGGACATCATGGAAGGGCTACCGCTGCTGCTGACGGAGAGTAACAGTCGCAGCTCGCAGGTGCAGTGATTGGGCTTCCACAGTGCTTCCTCCTTCGAGACGGTAAGTTCCACTGATCCGTCTCAATTGTGGAGGGGAATGTTGCTCCGTTCTGATCCTTAGTTGGGTCTCGGGCATACAAAGATCACTTTAGTGTCCCCTCCTCTCGACTGTGGCGGAACCATGCAATGCCCCCTGTTCCTCATGGTGTCCCCCTCTGGCACAGACCTAACGCAGCACATGGGTAACGGTCTCATCAGCACAGCAGTAAATTCCTCTTCCTGCAGAAAAGAGTCTGCACAGAAGGAGCGACTCCAAACCTGGTAGCCCCACAACACAGGCTATAGGAATGAAGAGAGGTTCACACCTGGACGTCAGCCACAGTGATATGTAAATCAAAAGATTACCCCAGGACCCCAGCTAAACTTGTTATGATTCTCTTATGGGCCTGGGCATCTCCTTTCTGAGATATGCCCAGGCCCATTTCCAGTGACCTCTCACTGAATCAAAGAGAGCCCTTTGAAGTGTGTAAAGAGCCGGGCTCTCCTTCCTCCAGTGTGTGTCCCACGCAGCTCCAGGGAAGTCAGCAATCCACAAATCTGTCTCGGGGCGAAGGAGGGGAGGGGAGGTTATTTCTTTAGTGCCTGATGCTCCTGCAGTCACCACCGGGTGGGCATTTTTAGGAAGATTGCGTTGTCCTGCATCACAGGGAAAGGACAGGAAGGCGCCGTTTTTAAGGCATATGGCGCATTCCTGTCATTTCCTCCTGTGCTGGTGCACAGTGGGCTGCCCAGTGTCAATGCGGGCACCCTGGCACCATGAAACAATGGTGCCTGTATGGCATGTGGGATTGTTCTTGTGCAGAAAGGGACACCTCCCTGCACAAAAACAACCAATCCTTAGATGCATATTCCTCTATCTATGTGTGCTGCAGAATGAAGCCCACATAGAAGAGTAACAAAGAGAAATGAAGATATTGCTCCTTCTTATGCCTCTCATGAGAAGGTGTATCTTTTCAGCACATTCCCAGGTTTTCCAGGTTTGTTAAATCTGGAAATGTGTCAAAAACCAAGGGTGTTGCGTGGGAAGACCCACACAAGACCCATGGAATGCCTCCTTTGCGCAGAGTAATGCAATGCAGTGATTTGCACTGTGTTGCATTCATCCAAATGTATTAAGTAATTTGAAGCCACACAAAGTGGCTTTGCGTGGCTTCATAAATCTGATTTAAGGTTTTGTGTCACACATGTACCACGGTGCATGGTGAAAGCATGCAATAAACCTCTCATAAATATGCCCCTCGGTTTCCCAAAATGGATCCCAGAATCTCCCACGTGTTGTACCATTCACAGGCTCTCAAACACACAGCACACACATGCAACCATGCATTCTGCATAGTGCTCCATAGTAACTTGAGGTAGGCCAAGGATGAGCTAAGCACACAGCAGTGGAACGTCACAAGTGAGCCTGTAGGCCTCACTTAAATGACAGATAATAAAAGGTCTATTCACACCTACTGATCACTACACAGTGAGCTGACACGACTGTGCGCATGCTATTTAACACCTGGAAAAGGCAGTAACTTTTTCACCACCATGAGGGTAGCACTTTGTAGCCCCTCCCGATCCAACAAGATCGCAATCCTTGAGACAAGCCTATTCCAACATCCGCGTTCTCCAGTGACAACAAAAATCGGCATCAGGGATCCAGACATCGTTGCATCTCAGGCACTCAGGGCAGGGATGCAAATCCATCACCATGAGAGGAACATTTCCATCCCAAAAAAGAGAATTCACTGAACATTTCAGACAGCAACAGAATAAAAGACAACACCTACAGAAATACACCCTGCACCTGAGAGAGGCAAAGGCTGGCAGGTGTTATGATGAAGTGTATGAATGTACAACTGTTGATCTTAATAAAATAGTTTTCTAAAATCATCTGGGTCTCTTAACTTTATGTTCCATTGCAAAGTCCTCCTGCCTTACAATTACAATAAATTTAAGTTCTGTAGTTTGACTCAAGGTCATAGAGATATTATGGTTTATTAAGAATTCTGATCAGCAAGTAATTCAAACTTTGTACGTTATAACGTGACAATTGTTTAACAATTTATTATAGTTAGTTTAGTATTTTGTTTAGTTAACATGTTTATAAGGCACAAATTAACTTTTATTAGTGAGTGAGCTGTGTGAAAGTTGAGGACAAATATGCCAATGGGGGGGTCCTGGAGTGTTGTTTAATGTACAACCAAAAGCAGAGAGCAAATAACTGCAGCATTGTAATGTCCCCAACAACAGTCTTAGTAGACTCCTGCTCTGGTCCACATTTGTGTCTAAGAGGGTGTTTCACAGGTGTGGAAAGTTACAGTGCTACAAAAAGTGGATATTAATACTGAAATCTACACATGCCAAACAATAGAATTGATTAGGCATATGAGGCAATCCTCTCATGTGTTGTGAGAAGTCAAGGGAAGCCATTTGTGGTGACTTTGAGTAATTTTGATTTAGAGGTGGCCAAACACTTTTGTTCATCAATTTGCATTTCTGTGCTAATCTAGTATGTACAATAGAAAATGAGCAAACTGCTTAAAATGAGAAGCACTTAAAGGAATGTTTCAAGTGGGTGTTCAGTGCTAAATATGGCACGTTGAAGGGGTTTACACATCACATTGTCGTGGTGTGTTTGTCGTGGAGTGGTGGGAGCCTTCACGGGTTGCTTTGACAATGGTACCACTGCTCTAGCATGGAAGTTGAGTACATTATTGAGTTATTGGCACCCACAGCCTTGCCAAGCAATAGGATTTGTGGATAAACCCTCAGAGCCTGAATGTGGCCATTGTGCCCATCCTTTGTCAGATCTTCAGGACATTAATGAGTAGTTGCCACGCACAGCCTCGTCAAGAACATTTTGTCACTTTGGAGGTAGCCACTATATTCACTATGCTTGACTTTAGCATGTGTGTGCCATCAGGTTGCCCTTGATGATTGCACTGGACAGTAACTCCTTTCCCAGAGGTTGAGTAACTTATATGACTTTGCTGTGGAGCAATTATGCCCCAATGTTTTTCCTAGAAAAAAAGAGAGAAACACTTAAAAAAAAGGGGAAGTTGGCACATTACACATTCATTTCAATGATGCAACATCATGATTATCCTCTACATCGCATTCATTTTTGGAGACGCAGGAGCAGTTTCACATGGCATTTGAAGAATTTGGAAAGGGTGTGGGGTTTGCTCAAGGTGCAGGACTTTAATTTTAACTTGCATGATTAACATTTTCAGAGATGAAGGAAGTGTTAATGTGAGCTCAGCTTTTATTTTGAAAACTATCTCTTGACCTACCTGCTTGTTGCAAATTGCATTTGGGAAGGGGCAAATATTATCATGGGGGTGGCCTGCCCTGGTGAGATGCCACCAGTAAGTGTGAAAGAGATTAATAATATTTGTTCTAATGATCTGATGGAGTGAGACACCTGTAGGAGATGTGGAGGAAAGAGGTGTGAGAAGATCTTGTATTGGAAGACATGAAGCGGTATTTATCAACAGGATGGCCAACAGAGAGTTACAGGAGAAACACTAGGTTAAGATCGCTTTGTGGGGACACCATAAGAAACGTGATGATTGCAAAGTGACCCAGAGACCAGAGGAGAGGGAACTACCATTCCCAAAGTCCCCAGAGGAAGTAAGCCCTGCTCCTCTCACACTGGGCATAGATGAGACAGTTTTCCCGCAGCTGGGAACGCACCCAGGGTAAGGGCGGGCCTCTGCACCGCTCAACCAAGGCAAGGCAGGTTACTCCTCGTGGCTCTCCAATAAGAAATGTGGTGGAGAAAGCTACTTGTGGGAGACTCTAGGAAAGACTTACAGCCTGATTCATCAAAGACCCGTTTTGCGAGTCTTTAATAGCGATTTATAAGGAATCGCTATTACAGACTTGCAAAACGGGATTCATGTAGGAATCGCAAAATAAAATGCGATTCCTACATATTCCTTATTTGCGATTAGCAAATTGCTAATCACAAATAAGGAATACTCCCCATTTATTCCTATGGGCCAAACGGCCCATAAGAATGAATGGGGAGTATTCCTTATTTGCGATTAGCAATTAGCTAATCGCAAATAAGATAGCGATTTAAAGGGTGCCAGGGGTGTCCAAAGGACACCCTGTAGCACCCCTTAAATGCAAATTGAAACAGGTGTTGCGCACACACATGTCCAAAGGACATGTGTGTGTGCAACATGCAACTTAGAAAAATGCTTTTAAAAGCATTTTTCTAAGTTTTCGCTATTTACCACGAGGTTTGACCTCGCGGTAAATAGCGGGCCGAAATTGCGAATTTGCAATTTAAAAATGGATGATGAACTGCATTTAAGGAATCTCAAATAGAGATTCCTTAAATGTATTCCTCGCAAAATAGCAAAATCGCTATTACCGATTTTTGCATTTGGGATGATGAATCCCAAATGCAAAAATCGCACTCACAAAGGGCCAGATTCTCAGAATCTGGCCCTTTGCGAGCGCAATTAAGCTTGATGAATCAGGCTGAAAGGGACTGAGTTTGGCAGATGGGTGACTCCCTCCCATTGCCACAGATACCCTGTGATGGGATTTCCGTCTCATTTGTGACAAAGTACCTGCCTGCCAAACCCTAAATCAGGCCCATAGTCTTGAGCCAAATATGTTGGATGTGCAAATTGTTATCCTCACCTCACTCTGATCTTCACTGCTCCTTCACTTATGCTGAGCCTGCTTTGTAGGCTGTTTAACAGTGTTTGGCTTTGCTAGTCTTCTCCTCTTCTTACCAGAGCAGGAGATTCATGTGCTCCCTATTTTTGTTTCTGTTATGCCCTTTTGCACTCCTTACCACTCCTATTGATACCAACACTGATGTTCCGGAATAGACGAAATAAATAATACCAAATTTGAATTCTAATTTAGGCTTAAGTAAATACTCAAGCCTACTGAACAGATTTAAATCTCTTCTAGAGTGTGTATCATCTGAATCTCAACTCAAGATGCCTAACCTGGTTAATCATTTTCTATCCATTATTCACAAAAACAAAACTGCAATAAGTCCGGCAGTAGGTGCGACAATGAAGGCCAGGGTACCCTACCCATGCGGAAACTAAAAAAAGTCATTGTTTACACACATCGATAAACCATCTAAGTTGGGGGGTGGCCACTCAAGCAGCCAGGATGGCAGCTTTCCGTGGAGTTCCACTGACCTCACTATGCTAGCGGCACACCATATTTTACTATGAATGTACAGGAGACACGCCGGAAATTTGTGGAAGTCAAATGTATACTACACAACTACAATGTGAAATATGCAGTGTTATACCCTGCTCGATTGCGCGTTGACCTCCTGGGGAAATCCCATTTCTTCATGTCCACGAAAGAGGCCACCAAATTTTGCAAATCTGTCAGACCTGATCGGAACTTTCCACTATCAGCATCCTGTTCCCCATCCCATTCCACACACACGGTGGATCCGGGCGGCCACGGGACTAGGTGGATCACTTTACCTGTGCCGGGTGACCTTGAATGTGTTAGCTCTCCCCCCACACCTCACCCCATTCTTGGACTCCCAACACTCGCAGAATTGGAGGAGGTGAGCTTACTCTAACACAACTCTGGACGCACTGCACTGGAGGACAAGCGACCTGCCTAGGTACCGGTGGGAGCCTTACGAACTTCTATACATGTTGATAACTCCGATTGATCAACTGGGAGTTGGTGGGCGCCGCCGTGCCCCATGGTGTGTACCACCAAATTGGTCACATTTTTCTATTTGATGAGTTTTTGAGCTTGACCTATTCGAGGGTCAAAATGGGTCAATGTTTGGAGAACTGTACTGCCGACGGTTGAGGTTGTCAGTGTGGTCTGCAGGATGGGGAAATTGAGTTGTAGCATTATTATGCATTTCTTCTACTACATGTGATCCAATTGTATTTTATAATGATCCAAATCTATAACCTGTGACTATGCCACACCACACAACCATTACATACTTCAGTTGCGCCCCCCCCCCCCTCCCCCCTCGGAAAAACATCAGACTGATATCCTGGAATATTCAGGCCTAAATGACCACTGCAAGGCGCAACACGTACAACCACAAATGTGAAGTGCATTGCAAAAGAGGTTCCAAAATGAGTTTGTCTATTCCGTTCATACCTCCTGGGGACGATATGCCTCCTCCTGGTTAGAGAATATAATCTTCTGGGGGAGATACATCAACAATGTTATTGTAATCTGGAATGGTACTGCGAACCAATTTACAGAGTATTATACATTTTTTAATGATAATCCCTGTAATGTAAATATGACCATGACATACCATAGCAAGAAAGTAGACTTCTTTGATATTACATTCTATGCCATGGAAGGTCGCATTCACAGTACCCTATATCGTAAACCCATTACCTGTAACAGCACACTACATGCAACCAGTGCCCACCCTAGATCTACCATCGACAACATCCCGTGTGGAGAGATTCTAAGGGTGAGGAGAAATTGTAGTGTGGCAGACACTTTTGCGACTAATTTGGAAGAGATTAATGACTGTATTATCAAATGAGGTTATAAGAGAAAGGTGTTACAGCATGCTGAAAATAGGATACGCCTAATCCCCAGAAAAGACACATTGACAACAAAGATCTTGATCATGGACTAAAGAACAACCAGAACCAACTTCACTTTATCACCAAATTTAATAAACACAGCAAAGAAGTATATATGGTCGTATTGAAACATTGATCCCTATTTAAGAAATCCCCGGCATCAAGGATGTCATCACACATAAACCAAGGATAACATACCGACGGGGTGGGACCATCAGAGACCTGCTGTGCCCTAACTATGTAGCATGAGATACGGGGATAGAAACTGGCTGCAGAGACCAATAAACACATTTTTCTCCTGCAAGGATTGCAATGCCTGTAAATATGGTAAGAACAAAACTAAGCAGTTTTGATGCAACATAGAGCATACTTTCACTATTTGCCACACTATTAGCTGCAAAACACCCTACGTTACATATCTGATTGGATGTATCTGTAATATTATCTATGTGGGGAGTACGGTAAGACCTCTGAAAATCAGATTTCAGGAGCATTTAAGGGACATTAAACAACAGGATACCAGGTATCCCATGGCCTCGCACATGACGGAACAACATGCTGGCAAACCTGGGATCTGGTTTCATGGGATTGATCATATTCTGCCCAGAGTAGGGGGGAGATATAGAATTGATTGGTGCTTCGACAGAGCGAGGCTGGCTGGATTTGTTGTATACAGTGTACTTCAATGGGGCAAAACACAGATGATGAACTTCATTATTTCCTAATGGGCCAGCCTATGCCTCCACTTTGTTCAACGTTGAATCTACCCATGAGGCATTCTTCCCTTATGTAGTCTTTCCTGTAACCTTCTAATTGCATGCTTTCAAACGCAGTAAGTTGCTGTATAATATTTATTATAGGGGTAGACATTTTGTCCTAGAATGTGCTTTTAAAATTTCCATATATTAGACGGATACTGCTAATGAAGTCTATCCCCGTGACTACAGCAATATGCCCTTCCTGCTGGTATAATAAGCTCCTACACATTCTGTTGATATTCGCCAAGATTGGCACTTTTTCAGAATTAAGAAAAATAACGCCATTAGATAAATAATGCCGTTAGTTGAAAGCATGACTCTTCTACTTACTAAGGGCCAGATGTAGGAAGGCTATTACCGGTCGGTAACGACCGGAACAAACGAATCTCCCCCTGTTACCGATCGGTAATAGGCTTTTATGATGTAGGGGGGTCGAAATTAAGGATTCGGTAATTTACCGAATTGGTACTTTAAATTACCGATTTCTTAAATACCGATTCGGTAAATTACCGAATTCCTAATGTGGGGATCACTTAAATGAGTGCTTATCCCATGTTAGGATTCGTTATTCACCACCAACTACAAGTTGGTGGTAAATAACGGAAAAAAAACAAAAAGCAATTTTATGCAAATTGCTTCAGTGCCATGTTGCAGACATACATGCCCGTAGGGCATGTATGTCTGCAACATGTGCACCCATACACAATTGAGGGGTGCAACAGGGTGTCAAAGTGACGTCCTGCCACTCTTCAATATTTTCCCCTTTTTACAGAATCGGTATTTACCGATTCGGTAATTGACATTCATTCCTAATGGCCTCCAGGCCCATAGGAATGAATGGCAATTACCGAATCGGTAAATACCGATTCGGTAAATACCGAATCTTAACTATTCTGTAATTTTTACCGATTTTTTAGCTCCATAGCATTTACCGATTCGAAAATACCGAATCGGTAAAATTTGGTATTTTCGAATCGGTAAATTTCAATTACCTACATCTAGCCCTAAATCTTTTGCCGGCATAGTATAGCACAGTAAAATTAACCGATTTTTAATAAACTCTTTGTGCTACTAGGCAATTCAATCATGCTTTAAGACTATGTCTCATATATACTTTAGTTGTTTTTGGTGCAATTTGCCTTTAACTACCGAGACGTACCTGACGCAGGAGTACGTCATGCACGTTCGCATGTAGTCTAATGGACAGGGCCAGTTTTCCTACGAGGAGACACAGACTCTCGAAGCAGGAAACGGTGCTTACTATGGTAAGACCCGTTAAACCACTCCCTTTCTTGCATTGCTGGTAAATGTAGATTTTCCTAGGTGTTATGACGGAAAGTCTTAATTTTATTAAAGACACGGAGGCGAGTATTATGCATTCTTATCTTGCATATTTATTACACAGCAGCCAAGATAAGTGTAAACCACAGTTCCCAGAGGGCCAGGCGACAACTGGGCCATGGGAACGAGAAAAAACGATAGCATAGTAACCAATCACAATCAGAAACGTAGATAAGACACCATACTGACTGCGCAGCTTCCTCTTTTCGCTGGCGAGCTGGTCAGATAACATTCGAAAACAAAGGAAAAATAGCTAGAATTAAAGAAAAAGCTAAAGTCCAGGAACAGACATCTTGAACCAAAAGAAGCCAGGGCATCAGTCCAAAGAGGGCATCCGAAGAGGGTTCCAGAAGAGCCGGAGGAACAGTCCATGAGGGTGAAGAACGAAGCCGCTGGAGAGAAGACCTCCTATGATGAAGCAGGTGGCAAGGCCGGATCGCTGCAGGGAGGAAGAACACATGTTAGCAGTGTAGAGGTGGGATAATACTCGCCTCCGTGTCTTTAATAAAATTAGGACTTTCCGTCATAACAACTAGGAAAATCTACAGGGAGCCAGACCAAAAGGCCTTAGAGGCCATGGCTCCCCTGGCCGAATGCGCTCCGAAAACGGAGACGTCAATACCGGCAAGGGACATAACCCAACGAACCCACCTGGTAAGGGTAGGGGAGGAGACAGAAAGGTGGGGTTTTCGGAATGAGATAAGAAGTTGGGAATAAGAGGGCGCTCTGAGATCAGCTGTTTTCTGTTCGTACACCTTCAAACACTGTCCCACACATAATTGGGGGTGAGCAGGAAAATAAGGATAAAAAACAGAGTCTAAATTTGTCTTTGTTCGTCTGTGAATCCGGAACAACACACCTGTAGGGGAAAATTGACGAGAAGAAACATCTAAAGCTCTAACATCAGATACTCTTTTAATGGATAGTAAACATAGTAACATTGTAAGCTTTGCGGATAACATTTTGAGAGATAAAGCAGAATTCTCTGCCCAGTCCGTAAACAGTTTAAGTACCACAGAAACATCCCATAACAAGCATTGGAAATGCAATAGGTCTCGCATTAGGAAAGTTTGAGTTATTGGTCTTATAAATGACTTTTTTTTATTTATGTGTTGTTTTTGAAAATAGCTAAATTAATAGCTTTGTCATTTGCAATGCCAATAGTTATAACTTTCGCAAATGTGACACCTATAGCATTTGTAATGCAACATGTTTTGTATTTACGTGACTTAGATGTATTGATATTGCAAATAACAATGGATTTTAATTTTTTTAAATAATTAATACTTAAATAATTAATTTAAGTTGTAATGTCAATAGCTTTAAGTTTTGTAAATAAATTTTGTGAAGATTATGTTCAGTGTTTTTTACTGTGACGAAAATCCAAGAACAAAAGTGAAATATTAACATCTTTTTGTGATTTTTAATAAAGCTTGAAAGCTTGAAAACAGCTTGAAATATTGAAAGAACACATTTGAACCAGTGACGCTGTGGTGGTGCTGAGTGATGCTGTGGTTGCGCTGAGTGATGCTGTGGTTGCGCTGAGTGATGCTGTTGTTACGCTGAGTGATGCTGTGGTGGTGCTGAGTGATGCTGGGGTGGTGTTGAGTGGTGCTGTGGTGATGCTGAGTGATGCTGCAGTGGTGCTGAGTGATGCAATCCAAAGTATGCACACAATTGTTTCCTTTGGTGTCCAGCTAAGAATACTAAGCCCACAGCTCGCACTGTAAATGGCCTCTAGCCGTTTTCAGTTTCGCTTTGAAGAGCAGACTTACTTCGAATGTAAGCTAACAGTAATCAATCTGCATTCATCACAAGAGAATCTCCCTTTGCCTCTGGTAAAATGTATTTACGTTGGTTTGCACGTGTACGTTAAGTTATAGCATTGGCTTAATGTGTACGACAGCACGAACCTTTGGTATTTGCTTCCACTGATGCCACATTGGGAATTACGTCACCTCTCACATGCAAAGAGCTCAACCCACCAGCACTGCTCTTGGGAGTACTTTCCGCCCCCTCCCATTGCTCTAGAACCATGTATCACGGAAGATGCTTCGCATTACTGCAAAGCAATAGAACGGAAGTAACGACAAATAGAAGATACATTTTAAACGCTTCCTTTTACACACACTTCTTGGAAACACATTCTATTCGGAGGTTTACGGAAGCATGTCTTTGTAAGTTTTTTGCACGGTTTTCAAAACAGTAACAACGTGTTCACATTTGTTTACTTTTAGATGTCGTGAAGTCAGCGCACCAGGGGCATGAAACAATAAGAAAACCCAACGCCTGGTCTGGAAACGGTACTAAAACAAATCCTGGTTAGGTTAATTATTTTGAGGTCTCATCCTTAACTATTCGCCATTTGGGGAAAAATATCACTAAATTGAATATCAGGCTAATAAATCTGCCTACAAAGTATAAACCATGATATACTTGTGTTTAGTGTCAATGCCTTATAACATGTAGTAGATAAAATAAACAGCATGTTTTCTGGTTACTACTGTGGCCTTGGAAAGCACGGTTTGTGACCGATATAATTTTTATGAAAGGGAATGATTCATTTTGGAGTCCCCCATCCAGTCGGGCTAAAGGGTTAATGCATGCGGTCAGGGGTTACAGGCAGAAAGACAAGATTGAAAGTAATAACAGATGTGAGCCACCGGTTTTACTGAATAGAGGCACGAGCGTAGTGAATCTGTGCTAGAAAGGCAGCAGCCGGCGTTTCCTTCCATCCAGTCGGGCTAAAGGGTTAACGCATTTCCGGTCAGGGGTTACAGGCAGAAAGACAAGATTGAAAGTAATACCAGATGTGAGCCATGAGTTTTACTGAATAGAGGCACGGGCGTAGTGAATCTGTGCTAGAAAGGCAGCAGCTGGCGTGTACACTGGGGGGAGGAGAGACGCGAGATACAGAGACAAACTGAAAGCATGGCCGGGCGGCCGTGAATAATTAGGGGAGGAGAAATGCCTGAGAGCAGAGCGCAGGCTGGGGGAAGCTGTGGGAGGGAAGCAGATGGCTTTGATGCTGTGCACGCGCATTTTAGCTCAATGCGCTTGCGCATTGACTTAAAAGCGCACGGGCACAGCATCAAATTGCCAGTTTGGTTACACTCTGGATAAGCTCCTATATCTCTCGCCAGCTCGAATGCGCAAGCGCATCGGCAGGCGAGACCTAAAAAGGTATACTTAGCCAACGGAGGTTTGGAGCAGCGGACACCTTTGAGGAGGCGACAGATCAAAGGATGAGCGCCAACTGGTTTGCCATCGATCTGGGCGTGGTTGAGGGAAATGGCTGAACGATAGTGCCTTGCGGGCACTGGCTTCAGAAGCCAAGAAATTAACGATAAAATTCAGAGGGGCTGGAAGGGGATCGATATTCCTTTCCAAACACCAGCTTGCCCAAGGAGACCAGGCGGATTTGTATGCTTTGGAAGTTCCTTGGGCCCAGGCTTGGCTGATAAACAGCGCAGCCTCTTGCGAAATGAGGACGTTAGAAGGGGAAGGCCGGAAACTTTCCAGGCCAACAGAGTCAAGGAGTTGTCCAGGATGAGATTGTGGCGATCGCCTTGGGGATTGAGAAGAAGATCTTCGAAGGACGGCAGAAGAACAGGAAAGTCTATCGCCATCTCCAGTAGGGAGGGGAACCAAATCTGAGCTTGCCAAAAGGGGGCAACTGACACCAGAGAGGTGGACTGTCGTCGAACTTGAGAAAGCACCCTGTTGATCATGATGAAAGGAGGAAAGGCATAATTGAGGTGTCGAGACCAATCCTGAAGGAAGGCATCTGTTGCTAAAGCCAGGGGGTCCGGCCGCCAACTGAAGAACCGGGGTATTTGGGAGTTGAGACGGGAAGCAAAAAGATCGATAGAGAAGGGACCCCATTTGTGAGAAAGAGAAAGGAAAACGGAGGGACAAAGCCTCCAATCGCTGGAGTCTCGGAGGAATCTCGAGTGCCAATCCGCCACTGAGTTGAGGTCTCCTTGGAGGTATTCTGCTGATAAGGAAAGCTGGTGTGCTAGACAGTACTCCCACAGGCTTCTTGCTAAATCCGCTAGAGGTTTGGATTTGGTCCGGCCAAGGTGATTGATATAGCGGACCGCAGAAACATTGTCCATACGCAGTAGGATAGAACAACTGATTCTGTCTTTTGAGAGGCTTTGAATCGCAAAGGAACCTGCAAGCATCTCTAAAGAGTTGATGTGCAATTTGGACTCCTCTGAAGACCATGTACCTCGAGATTGGACCACATCGGGCGCCCCAACCCGACAGGCTGGCATCAGATTCTAATACAAGATCTGGGGCTGAGGCGAAGATAGTGCGCCCGTTCCACGCATCTAAATGGTCTATCCACCATTGAAGTTCGTTGCGGGATTCGAGATCTAGGGCGACGAGATCTGTGTAGGCAAGACCCTGGCGAAGATGCCTCATTTTTAGACGTTGAAGAGCGCGATAGTGGAGCGTACCTGGGAAGATGGCCTGAATGGAAGAGGAGAGAAGACCGACGATCCTGGCCAGAGACCTGAGGGACAGAAGAGAGGATTGAAGGATGGAAGCAATCTCCGCTTTGATTTTGGAAACCTTGGGAAGAGTAAGACAGAGAGATGCAGCTACTAAGTCCACTAGGAAACCCAAGAACTCCATGTTCTCAGACGGAGTCAGAGACGACTTCTCGACATTGATGAGAAAACCAAGGTCTAGGAGAAGAGACCGAGTTGTCTGTAAATCTGACAGTAGACACTGTTTGTCGGAATTCAAGATCAGAATGTCGTCTAAGTAGATGATGAGTCTAATCCAGAGAGAACGAAGAAAGGCGACCACTGGCTTCAATAGTTTTGTGAAGCACCATGGTTCTGAAGAGAGACCAACGGGAAGAGAGGTGAAACAGTAGGTCACTCCTGACCATTGAAATTGCAGGAACTTCCAATGGGACTGGTGAATAGGAACTGTGAGATAGGCGTCCTGAAGGTCCAAACGAACCATCCAATCCTTGGGACGAAGAGTGTACCGTAAATGAAGAATCGTCTGCAGTTTGAAGTGACGGTACACCACAAACTGGTTGAACCACTTCAAGTTGATTACTGGACATTCTTGTTTTTCTTTTGAACCAGAAAAATGGAGCTTAAAAAGCCTGAGGAGTCGAATTGAAAAATTTGGATGGCCTGTTTCAGAAGTAAAGAATTGATCTCGTTTGAGATTGGATCGGCCATATGGGAGGAGAAGACGAGAGGAGGAGGGAAAGAGGGAAAGAGGTCTGGACAGGCGGAGAATAGAGTTCTATAAGGTAGCCTTGAACACTGTTTAGGACCCAGGGGTCTGAACTTATAGTGTGCCATTTTGTCAGAAAGAGTTTTAGACGACCCCCTACAGGAGGGGAAAAAGAATGGCTTATCTTGCTGGTTGGAGTTGGAGTTACAGTAGTTTTTCTGTCCTCTGCCCTGGAAGCCACGGCCTCGCTGCGGGTAGAATTGGGGTTTGTAATCCTGTGTGTTACTGTAGGAACCTCTGGAGCCTTGGTTGTAAGGACGGCCGGAAGAGCGGCCCCTGCCTCGCCCGGCCCGTCCAAAAACCAGAGGGGCAAAGACCTTCTTGATGGACTGCTGTGCTTTGTCTAAAGAGGCAAAGGTAGAGACGAACCTGCTGAGGTCACGGACCAGGTTGTCACCAAAAAGGAGACCATTAGCTTTGGAGCCGGGAGTTTAGGATCCAATTTGATCAAGAGACCTTGCAGCCTGATTCATCAAGCTTTTTTGCGCTCGCAAAGGGCCAGATTCTGAGAATCCGGCCCTTTGCGAGAGCGATTTTCGCATTTGGGATTCAGCATCCCAAATGTAAAAATCGCTAATTGCGATCTCGCAATTTTGCGAGGAATGACATTTAAGGAATCTCTATTTGAGATTCCTTAAATGCAATTCAACATCCTATTTAAATTTGCGAATTCGCAATTTCCAGGCGCAATTCACCGCGAGGTCAGACCTCGCGGTAAATTGCGAAAAACTCCGAAAAATGCATTTAAATGCATTTTTCTGAGTTGCATGTTACACGCACACATGTCCTTTGGACATGTGTGTGTGCAACACCTGTGTCACAGATCATTTGAGGGGTGCTACAGGGTGTCCTTTGGACACCCCTGGCACCCTTCAAATCGCTATCTTATTTGCGATTAGCAAATTGCTAATCGCAAATAAGGAATACTCACCATTCATTCCTATGGGCCTTTTGGCCCATAGGAATGCATGGGGAGATTTTCCTTATTTGCGATTAGCAATTTGCTAATCGCAAATAAAGAATGTGTAGGAATCGCAAAAAATATTGCGATTCCTACATGAATCCCGTTTTGCGAGTCCTTAATAGCGATTCGCTATGAATCGCTATTAGGGCCTCGCAAAACGGGAGAATGATGAATCTGGCGGTTGGTGTCTCTCATGAGTAATGGCCGAATTGGCGTTACCTAGGAGGCAAAAGGCCCGTTGCGCCCACAAAGATATGTCTTCAGCAGAGATATCGGAACCTTCCAGGCGGGCGGACTCCGCCATATCAAAGATACGGGCCAGAGGACCCACAATATCCAACACTTTGTCCTGGCACGTGGACCATGCCTTATCTACCCCTTTGCGGGGGGTCCTTGCCAAATTTGGAAAAGAAAGTGAGAAGGGGCTGATCTATAGAGGGAACCTGGGTGATTTTGTCAGGTAGGGCGGGTTTTGGACATTCAGATTTAAGCCTAGACCGAACCGCGGTATCCAGGGGAAGGCGCAACCGTGCCGAGATATATTCCCCAACATGATGAGAGGGGAGCCATTCGGTGGAATTGGGGTGAGGAATGGAGGAGGGTCAAACATGGGGAGACCCTCAGAATCGTAAACCGGCTCAAAAGTAAAGGAATCAGACTTGGCTAGTTTGGAAGGGGGGTCAACAACATCGAAAAGGTCAAACAAATTATCAGCGTCAGCCATGTCATCATCCGTGTCCCAGACGGTGGAAATAACCAATTTTTTAATTGGTGACTCTGCGTGCTTTGACTTTTGCTTTCTCTTGCCCTCGGAGCCAACAAACCCCTCCTTGCCAGGAGGCCTAGGAGGCACTAAGTCCTCAGTCATAAGCGAGGAAGACTCGCCAGTCAACAGTGACACTTTTTTAGGAGCACGAACAGAAGCAGAGTGGTCCACCTTACGTTTTCTGCTATGCCCCGCAGATTGGGCCAGAGCCTTGGACATCAAACTGAGCATGGAATTTTCCATATTTTTGGACATGCGCCTCATAGACAGTTCAACTGCATGCTCAACAGAAGTGTTAATAAACTTATTTAAATCGTGTTTAAAAGATTCATTGTCCTCTTTAGCAGGGACCTCCTCAGAGGAACTGTCGTGTTCCATAACCACAGTGCAAAAACAGAGGTAGGCAAGGGTTAATGTGAAGCAAGGAGAGCACTGGGGGCGTGTACAGGGGCGGGCCGAGCGCCAAAGAGAAAGCTGACGTGAGCCGGGCCGGAGCGGCGAAGAAGGCAGGCTGCGACGCGGTCTCCGAATAAGGAAACGACCTCGGAAGCCCTCAGAGGAAGGTAGGAAGGAGGCGCGAAGACGCGCGTGAGGAGCAGTGCCGGGAGATACCACCGGACCGATCTAGGGAGAGGGACGGGGAAAAAAGGGCTACGCAGCGGCCGAGAACTGTGGCAAGCAAAGGAGCGCGAGAAGCGCTAACCAACAAGCGCAAAGCAGCGCGGTACAAAATAAATACAGGCAATAAGTACAATGAAGAAAAATAAGCACAATGCAGTAATATAAACTGGGAGCAAAGATAGGAGACACTTATCTGACTGCGAGCAGCAAGAAAAGAGGAAGCTGCGCAGTCAGTATGGTCTCTTATCTATGTTCCTGATTGTGATTGGTTACTGTGTTATTGTTTTTCCTCGTTCCCATGGCCCAGTTGTCACCTGGCCCTCTGGGAACTGTGGTTTACACTTATCTTGGCTGCTGTGTAATAAATATGCAAGATGAGAATGCATAATAGGAGCCTTTGGTCTTGCCATAAAATTTGGATGACCGGTCTGCCAGATGTAGGATTTCTTATAAACGATGAACCTCAGTCTTTTGGATAGGTTTTCAACAGAGTCGGGTGATATGTTTGGCGGCTTACGGCATGCGTGGCTATATACATACTCTCCTCTATATTATATACTTCTTTCACTTGTTTAATCACTGCCCTCGCATTTGGGAGCATACGCTTTTCCAACATATTTTGAGCAACTGCTCACGTTCCCTTATCGGCTAGAGGCTTGTAGTGTTCTTATGTGCAGGTGGTTTGCATAGCTGCGAATGAGGTCACGGAAACTAGGGGAGGGTCCCTTACGGTATGCAACGGTTACCACGCATTTTTTACAACGCGGTACCGTTGGCACGCTACTTTTACCACGCAGGTCACTACAACGAAATGCGCTGGGGGGCGCTCCAGGATAGTAAATACTTTAATTTACTATCCAACTCCTTTCCCTAGAGTCCACGGGGACTGGAGTTGGAATAGTAAATTAAATAATTTACTATCCAGCGCCCCTCCACGCAAGTCGTTGTAACGACTTGCGTGGTAAAAGTAGCGTGGTAACGGTACGCGTTGTAAAAGTACGCGTGGTACCGTCATACATCCGTCCCTTACTATAATACATTGTATTTCGATATGTAATATGTTGACTTTATGCTCTTTGTATGCCTGCATATAATCCAACCCAACTAATAAAATATGACTCTGCTATCTTAGATGGGTTCATTTAACAATGCATAAAATAGAGAATGGTATAATAACAATAATAAAAATTCCAATCTTGTAACTTGATCGGTTCTTAGCATCCATCTCCAATGGTTTTTCAATAAGACAAAATAATACTGTTCGGGGTGCTATATATATAACACACATATCATCAAGGCTCCCATTACTTTTAGGTACCATCGCTTTCTTGACTCAAATATTCGTATAAGGAATGCTACTTAGCCCTAGAAACTTGGGGGCCCAGGGAGTTATAGGGACACACCACTGACCAGGATACTGCAGGGTTGGAGATGATGTCTCTTGATGCACTGGAGAAATCAGTATGATAAACTATTACGGTATGTCCTAAGGGCTATGCTAGGTTATAGCCTTGACTTTCTACATGTTGTAACACACTATAGATTGATTGATAGTCACATTTATTTTAAATGTAGGACACAATAACACTTATTGGATGCATGGATTGTTCTAGCTGATAGATTTCTGCTGTTACTTATATGGTCAGTTAAACCAAATGCGGGCATTCTCACAACTTTTTTTTCTTGCATTTTAATATCCTTCCCTCTTTCTCTCATTTCGTCACTGTTCGATTAATTTATATTGTCCCTGTTTGTACTATTTTGATGAATTTGTGCTGTCCTATATGGTTTTGTTTAATTGTGTTTTTATACATGTTCTATTGTGGTTTTTATATGTATCTTGTATTATACACTTTTGGGGAGATTTACAACAAAGTCGCACAACCCTGCTCAGCCCCCCACGAGTATGTACTGCGCGATAGGGAGGGAGCAGAGGAGCGCCATATCTCCAAAGATATGGCTCTCTTCTCCCCTTTCTCTTGCGCCGGCGCTGATTTCAGCTGCCGTGCCCCATGCACACACCTTAGCGCTTAGCGCTAGGGTGTGTGCATGAGTATAGCATAGATTTTGTACAGGAATCAATCAATCAATCAAGAATTTGTAGAGCGCACTACTTACCCATGAGGGTCTCAAGGCACTGGGGGGAAAAAAGGGGGGGGGGGGGTGCTACTGGTCGAACAGCCAGGTCTTGAGTAGCCTTCTGAAGGTCAGCAGGTCTTGGGTCTGTCGTAGGCTCAGTGGGAGGGTGTTCCAGGTCTTGGCGGCGAGGTGGGCGAAGGATCTGCCGCTGGTGGTTGTTCTTCGGATGTGAGGGACGGTGGCGAGGGCGAGGTCGGCAGAAAGGACCTGGCGGTTGGGGATGTAGGAGAAGAGTTGTCTGTTGAGGTAGGCTGGGCCGGTCTTGTGGAGTACCTTGTGTGCGTGGATGAGGAGCTTGAAGGAAATCCTTTTGTTGGCGGGGAGCCAGTGCAGGTTTCTCAGGTGGGGGGTGATGTGGCTGTGGTGTGGTACGTCGAGGATCAGGGGTGCAGAGGCGTTTTGAATGCGTTGCAGTCGTTTGATGAGCTTGGCCGGGGCTCCCGCGTAGAAGGCGTTTCCATAGCCAAGTCTGCTACTGACGAGGGCCTGGGTGACTGTTCTTCTTGAATCTGTCGGGATCCACCTGTAGATCTTGCAGAGCATGCAGAGGGTGTTGAAGCAGGAGGAGGAGATTGCGTTGACTTGCTTGGTCATGGAGAGTGTTGAGTCGAGGATAACTCCCAGGTTGCGTGCGTGGTCGGTGGGTGTCGGGGGTTATCCCAGTGCCGTAGGCCGTCGTCCCAGGCTCAAGGGTTGGAGCCGAGGATGAGGACCTCCGTCTTGTTTGTGTTCCGCTTCAGTCGGCTGATCTTCATCCAGTCGGCGACAGCCTTCGTTCCTTCGTGGAGGTTGGATTTGGCGGTGAGGGGGTCCTTAGTGAGGGAGAGGATCAGTTGAGTGTCATCGGCGTAGGAGATTATGTTGAGGTCGTGCTGTCGGGCGACTTGTGCAAGCGGGGCCATGTAGATGTTGAACAGTGTCAGGCTGAGGGATGATCCCTGGGGTATGCCGCTGATGATCTTGGAGGCTTCGGATCGGAATGGGGGGAGGCGGACACTCTGGGTTCTGCCGAAGAGGAAGGAGGTTGTCCATTCCAGGGCCTTGTATCTGATCCCTTCGTCATGGAGGCGTGTACGTAGTGTGCAGTGGCAGACGGTGTCGAAGGTGGCAGAGAGGTACAGGAGGATGAGGGCCGCGGTCTCACTGTTGCCCAGCAGGGTCCTGATGTCGTCGTCGGCGAGATGAGGGCAGTCTCGGTGCTGTGGTTGCAGCGGAACCTGACTCGGATGGGTCCAGGATGCTGTTTTCTTCGAGGTATCGGGTTAGCTGTCTGTTGACGATCTTCTCAATGACCTGGGCTGGGAACAGAAGCAGACGTACCCTTCGTGTACAAAATACTATGCTAGACACGAGGGTAAGCTTTTCCCACTTTGTAAGCGTGCTGCACAGTGCAGCCTACATGCAAAGGCTGAAAAGGAATGGGAAACTAAAGCATTTCTCCTGCCTTGGGCCTAGTTGCAAAGGGCACAGTTTACTCACGCTAAACCTTATCTGTAAACTGGGTTAACATGGGAAACCTTGGGTGGTTGCAATGGAACGCCCATGCACCACCCTTGGCAAGCCCCGATGGCAAGCCCACATGGCACAAAGTAATGTAAAGCAATGCACTGCTTTGCATTCGTTTTACGTTATTTCCAGCGCTAAAGGAGTTTAGCGCTGGAAAGTTAATTAGGAAAAAAAGATTTCACGCCGATTTGTGTCACATCTGTGACACAAACACGGCACAGAATCTCAGTAAATCTCCCCCTATCTGTCTTTGTATGTTTTACAGCCTTGATAAAGTCCACAGGTAGTGATTGAAACACGTTGGCTGTTTCTTATGTTATTCCTATGAAGAATAAATAATACTTTGGATACAGTATGAACGGAATGGCCTAACTCATTTTGGAAACTCTCGTTTGCGGTGTACTTCACATTTGTGGTTGAAATTGCTTTGGTCTTTGGATCACTCTCTGGAAACAGCAGGAGTAGAGGATGTGCACGCCAAGTTGCTTCAAACTATTGTACTCTGGACTCAATTTGGGAAACTGGGAGGAAGGGGTGGTTGCTATATAGGCTTGCTGTTTCATTTTTGTTTCTAAAGTGCAACAAGTACTTGCATATCTGGAAAGGCACACCATAGATATTGCATTTACACAACACTCAGTTCAGACAAACTCAGTAAATGTCCTGAAGGGTGCCATGGATCTCTTTGAACTCCAAGATCTATGGCGGCTGGCCCATCCCTCCATTAAAAAGTACACACACCACTCCTCGCCATATTATTCCTTCTCTACACTGGACTATTGGCTGTCAACAGCAGATTTGGAAGCCTAGGTCGCACGCACATTAATCACCTTCCCCACAACCTCTCAGACCATTCCCTAGTCAAACGACAGCTGACACTCTGGGGCTCTCGACTACATAGACCACATTGGGGCTTCCCCACAAACTCCCTTTGAAACCAGGTCTTTTGTGAAGAATTTAATATGGCCATAGCAGACTATTTCCAGTTAAACAAGGCAACAGGGTGGAAATATGGCATGCTGTGGGAGACCTTCAAGGCCTACATCAGAAGGGTGGTGATAGAAAACTGTGTCTGGCTCTTGCCAATACCCTTGCCGCAGGAGTGAAATGGGCACGGCGAAGATTACCAACTTCCCAGCTGGTTAAACTGGTCAAGAATTAAAGACCCTGCCTGATCCACCATGATGAAGGGATGGAAATAAATGATTCCCAGAATGCCACTTCAGGACTTCACAATACTTGCCTCTGGTTGCATCTACAAAATAAGCATCAATAAATTAGCACCCACTAATTTTGAGGAGGACTAGACTATATTTTGGAAAAAACTGATTCTTAGATTACCTAAGGTCCCTTCCTCCTTCTGATTGGTGCCCTGATATCCAGTCGTACATTAATACTATCTAAAAAGAATGAAAATACTACAATTGTGATTTCCTAAAATTCCAGGTTTTTAAATATATATGAAATACCTAGAGCTGAAGTGTGGCTCAATGGTTAGAGCGGCAGACCCTGATGCAGAGGTCTAGCCCGAGACCAGGGTTCAATTCCCCGCCTCGGCGGGTCTTGGGCTCAAAATTCCACAGACCTGATAATTCTTGCCTCGGTGCCTATTCCAATCAGGGGTCCCACTCTGCAACTCTGGGCAATAGCTTGCTTAATCTCCACAACGGCCCCCACAACGCTAAGGATGCCTGGCCTCCACCTTGGGGGTGCCCAGGAGTGGACGCCTCACAGGGAAAGCCAGGATGGGTTCCAAAGCGGTATTCGTACAAGCGCCTTGAGACCCTTGCGGGTGAGTAGTGCGCTATACAAGTATCAATTTACATTTTACATTTTTTTACATTAACCTGACTAATATATACCTATATGTATGCTGTGTGTGAAGATTATTTCTGCTCTCATCTAAACTAAAGTTGCATGCTAATGCACATAAGGAAATACGGAAAAACAGAGCCTAGTCCAACTTAATTCCTTAATGGAATCTTAAAACTCAGATTTCCACTATATCCAACCATTCTAGCTATAAACAATGATTAGCTGCAACCCAAAGGTAGTGGGAGTCAATACTATTAACACTCTTGTGGCTTTGTTTTTTCTTTCAGGTTTTCTCAGCAGCAGGGTTTCACCAGAATATTTCAACAGGAAGTTCATCCGATAAGTTAAACATATAACTATTCACAAGCACCTGCAGCGCGTTATCCAATGGAAAAGTATCCAGCTTGTGATGTTGTCTATTCATATATTTTTCAGATAGCAGAAGTCTTCCGAAGGAGAACGCGTAAAACGAAGCCCACTGAACCCGATGCTCAAAAGGATGAACCCGACGACGCCAATCCTGCAGGAGCGAAGAACGCCGGAGCAGGAGGACGCGAGGAACGCCAAACGAGCATGAGAGGAAGGACCCGAGGATGACTTCCGGAGCGACGAGCAGTCGCTTGTGGTGCAGCGCACATCTTTAGGTGCTACGTTCTCTACCTATTAAAGGTGTTGCGCCACATCGTTGTCTTTTCTTTGATTTGAGACATAGAGCATGACTGTGGCCTTTCAAGGATTGATTTCTTAGTGGTTTTGGCATAGTAGATATAGAGTTGTTGAGCATTGTGTGCCAGATTTATTACCCTGTCATAAAAAGCAGCACAGCACCCAAAGTTGCGCTGTGTGAAGGGGAGAAACAAGGAAAGCGTCATATGTACAGAGATATGGCACTCCCCTCCCCTCCCTACTGCCGCTGCACAATCAGGCGCCCCACACACACACCTTTGCCCCATAGTGCACCCAGCAAGGCCAGCACATACTTCTGAGGTTAAATTGTATACTATTAATTCTTGTGATGTGCAGCCCTCAGAAATGGTAGAAGCATGCTTCATAAAAAGATGGTTCTAGATTGAGCCTGCCAGACAGCTTGAAACAAAGCCTATTGTTCTTTTACCCAGAATCTAAGTCTGCCCATTGCTTAGCAGTGGTTTCCTTTATTGTTGCTCTCATTTGCTTTCTTCTTATTCAATGGCTTGCTTTATCCAATTTGTGTTTGTCCCTTCCCTGAGCGTGGCTTCTTTACATGTGTCCTTCCATTACTCACTTTTAGAGAATTACTTTTTTCTTTTTGCACCTCATGAGTATGTATGTGTTTTCCAGTTGCTTTCTCATCTGCTTCTTTCTCTATCTGCTCCTTATTGTTCCCTCTCGCCTTTGTGTTTCTCGCCTCACGCACCGTGTTCTCCCTCGCTTGTGTGTTTCTCTCCATCAATCTGTCCCATAGAATGCCCCTATCCCTCTCACAGCACATCATGTTTCTCTCTCTCGCTAGTGGGCTGTGCCTCTCCCAGTCCCTATTACTTCCTGACCCTACCTGTTCCTCCATTGTCTACCCACCCGAAAGTCCTATTTTTAGGTCGAGCCTGGTCAGCTCATGCACTGCTCTGCGAGGCATGCTGTATTGAGATATGTTCAGTTCAGTTCAAAGAAACTTTATTTCGGTCAATGTGACCTAAAAAGTGCAGCATGTAAAAACATTCATTTATGCAGATACATCAAAAAGTTTTAAAACATGGCATTTCATGAGAGTTAAGAACATTGTAGACTTAATTTGAAAGTTACATTGATTCCATATTAAAAAAGTAGAGGCAAAAGCAAGAAAGTGCGATCGTTACAAATACACATACAAATTTGTGGAAAGTGCATAGTGCAATAAATAAGTAAATAATTTAGCTAAAAAAACGTTGATAAAAAGCAACAGGAGAACCATTCAATATGAAACAGTATACTATGATACAAAGGGAGATTATACCAAATAACAATAACCTTATCATTTACTATAGCTTATCTGATAGATCATTAGATGCTTTCAAGAAGACCCTTCTGGTGCACCACATGGAAAACAGGAATACTGCAACTGAGTAGACAACTGGGATACTGAGGTCATACTTCAGTATCCTAAACACTTCAGTGCAACGCCTACTACCCAGGTTCCTGCAGATCTGCACCAGCCATCTTTTTCTCGCTTTGTTGTGGTAGCCACGGCAACTAAAAAAGACATGCCGCTCTGTTTCCGCAAAGTGATCACAGACAGGACACCGGACCGCATTCTGGTCTCTCCACTTTGATATAAAGCATCGAAGAGGAAGGACCCCAAATCTAAATGGTAAGTAAAGCTTTCTTGCACTCACAGGTTTAATAAGATCTAATACCTTCACAAAGTTAGCACTGTCTTATATTTCCAGAAAGGCTTTGGTTAGTTTGCCTGTTTTAGAACTAGTGTGAAGTAAAGACATTCTATAGTTCTCATAATGAGCCTTCATTTGATTCCTGGAAATTAGTGAACAGGCTAACTCCGGTTCAGCCCAACAATCCCCCAGGCCCATATCTATTAGCAAATGTTTGGTATGGGCAAACCAGAGAAATTTAACAGCACCCCTTGTCTTCAGAACTTCAGACAATTCTTTCTTATATGGGAGAAGTTCCGGAGTAGACCACAGGCGACCCCAATACAATAAAGGTTTAAGACTCAGCACCTCTGCTATTGCCATTAATCCCACGTCTAATCGGAGTGGTATTAAAGGGGTGTTTTCGGGAGCCTAAATACATGCCTAATATAATGGTTCTCCACCTGTGATAATGGCTCGGAGTTAAGATGCCCCCAGGGCTCTGCACCATATAGTGTGCCCCCTCGTGCCTGGGCCCTGTAGATTTCTAGTGCCGGGCTAAAAGCACTCTTGCCTGACTTGTAAAAACCTTTATGATGCCCCCTGACGACTGAGCCAGTTTTAGTGTCGACTTCACAATGTGGGCCCCCCAGTCCATAGAGTCATTAATGGTGATGCCTAAATAGATAAAAGATGAAACTCTTTCAAGGGGTTTACCGTTAAGTGAAGGGTTTGGACGGGTGCTCTTCGATTGTTGAACACCATGAATTTCGTTTTCTGTAGATTTATTTCTAAGCCTCTTTCCCTACAGAATAACTGAAATCTATCCAAAACCATTTGAATCCCCATGGGTGATTTAACTACCAAAAGGGTGTCATCGGCGAACATCATTGCTGAAATTCTACGTGAAGCTAATTTTGGGGCATCTAAATCTCTTTCTGATGACAGGGCATCTATCAGGCCATTAATATAAAGGCTAAACAAAGTTGGCGCAAGAACACAGCCCTGGCGTACGCCACGTTTAATAGGTATGGGTGCTGTAAGTTTTCCGTCCCTACCATATATTATTTGCGCATAATTATTTTCATGTAAGCGCCTAATAAGTTGAATTAGATACACAGGGGCCCCCATCTCATATAAAACTGACCACAATTTTTCCCTTGGCACCAGGTCAAAAGCTAGCCTCAGGTCTACAAATATTAAGTAGAGGCTACCCCCTTCCAGGCAGACCATCTTCCAGTACAGCAGTTGCAATCTTAGTCCTTGGTCCAGGGCCGACAGTTTTTCCCTGAACCCTGCCTGGAGCGGGGAATGTACCCTCTTATCTTCCATCCAGGGTTGAAGCCTGAGGAGCAAGACTTGTGCAAATATTTTTTGAGGGATATCGATTAGACTAATTGGTCTGTAGTTATTAGGTAATAGTGGGGATCCCTTTTTTTTTTGAGATATGGCATAGAAGCTCCGCCCATTTCGCGCCCATCTTTTTAATTGGCTCCAGTTACAGTCTTTGCGAAATAGATGCTTTTAATTTGTGAATATGCTTAGTAGTCCCTCCTTGTTACCTCCTTGTTTGCGTTTGTAACCTCCCATAACGACTGGACTTTTCACTTGTGTTGTTACACGGTCTGCCTTATAAATTGGTGAGCACTATTTTCTTTAATGAGCTTCCTCTGTTCCACCCACCTTTAACTATAGCGGCTGCGCTTATTTAATTATTTGATTAACAGCGCAGGCCGCTTTCCGTTTTTTCGGCGGTGCTTATTTAAATATTTCACTTACAGTATGAGCCGCTTTCAACTATAGTGGCCACACTTATTTATTTATTTAATTAACAGCGCTGGCCGCTTTCACTTTAGCGGCTGCACTACTGAACCTTTCAAATTAATACATTTTTTCTTGCTTTGGGTGAAAGGGTAACATACACGCTTTCACTTTAATCTTGCGCACGCCCCTTTCTTTTCACGCTGCTCGTTGTAACCTGAATACAGCGCGCAGTGCCTAAAGAAAGGGGCGCGGCCACCATTAGAGTGGTCTCGCATTTGCGAGAGTTTGAGCTATTGCTTTAAAAAGGACAATGCCTTTTATATTCTTGTTGCTTTAAAAACACCTAAATAAAAGGCATTGACATTTACAATGCCAATAGCTTAAACACTTGCAAACATGAGACCTATTGCATTGAAAATGCTTGTTAGCAGAATGTGCCCCAGGCGGCGGGGCTCCCGTGTGTTAATTAGTGAGGCGGCAGAATAATTCCTTATCAATATGAATGTGGGCTGATTTCCAGGTTCTGTTTCTCTCCAGGGACTGGGTGAGGTGTGGGAATACGATACCTACAGTATCAAAGTGCAGCCGGTATTAAATTGGCAGTCTGGGTTGTGTCTGTCGCTGAGATGTAGTGCTTTAATTCTCATTTTCATGTGAAACGAGCATGTCTGGCAACCGTAAACATCCGCATACAGGCGCTAATTGTATAAGCCAGATTCTGACCTGTGTTTAACTAGATTTCAAGATGATGTGAAAAAATATAATCTCATTTATTTTCTGTCATACACTGACCTGATTTTCTGTGGAGGCGAGACGGATCCAGATGATTGTTCCCAACTCCGCCCCAGTACCAGAGGCCTGAATGAACAAGCATTTGCAATGCAATAAGTCTCACATTAGTGAAAGTTTGAGCTGTTGGCGTTGCAATGATAATCTTTGTTTGTTTCATTTTTTCTCTTTTTTATAATATTCCAGCAGTGGCATAATAAAGAAAAATCCGTTACTAGGTGTTCCTGTGGCGTTGTAAAGGTACCCCTATTACCCACACAAAGTACTGCACCCTTAATGCAACTATAAAGAGAAATCTTGCAGCTGAGCATACATACATTGCTATTTGTTTTTATTGGAAGGGTGATTTTTGTTAGTCTGCATTTAGAAATGCACTATTGTTGCTTATTTAGCTTTGTTTGTGAAATAAATATAAATAAACAACAACTGTGGTGCAAGGATGAGGAAAAACCTTTGTAAATAAGGCCCAAATGTACACACAAAAGCCTTCCCTGCCCCTGAGAGGGATAGTTTAAGCAAAAGCATGCAATATGTGTTCGCTTTTGTTTTATATAGCGCAAGCATGGCCTGAGGGCATTGAAGCGCTCAACAGTGGCGCGTACAAATCATATGGTTGAATATATAAAATTAGTGTTTATCTGCAGGAGAGATTACAGAACGAGAAAAGAATCGCTGTGGGTAAAGCAGGTGTCATCTAGTGGAAATATACAAGTCCATGACTGAGCAAAACAATTCACCAGAATAACAAAAATTCCCTGGTAATAAATCAATACAGTGAGCTCCTTCAGGGCAAAAATGTCTGTTTCACAGAAGAAATGTAAAAAGTTTCAAGTAGGAAAGCTTACCAAGAAGACAATAAGAGCAGCATTCAAGGGAAAGGTAGGAGTGAAGAACAAGTGTTGACAAAGTCCCTACAAGGGAGCTTTGGGCTTCGTAAACATTTTGTAGCCATGTCTGACTGACAACAGCGCTCGCTAGCAGTATAGCTGAAAGAAACCAAATAAAAAGTGCTGTTATGGCCACGTGATAGTGTTTTAAAAAAAATATTTAGCAATGCTGCTGTGCAACATTGCTAAAAAAAATTGACAAAGCCAAAAGCTTTCTCGTTGGCGAGACCTATTGGCTGTGCCAATGCTTATATCTATTAACCCCTTCACTCCGGCGGCTATTCCGCCGCAGTGCTAAGGGGGCGGGGCGGAAATGCGGCGGGTGCATGCTGGTGACGGAACCGCTCCGACACCAGGGTCGGTTGCGCTGTGCTTATGACGGAGCGGTTCCGTCATGGCCCGCCCGCTCAATAGAACGCTCAGGGCAGGCGCGGAATCCGCACCGCGCAGGAGTGTCGGGCGGGCCATGACGGAACCGCTCCGTCATCAGCACAGCGCCACCGCAGCTGATGACGGAGCAGTTCCGTCATCAGCAGGGGAGGGGTTAAGAGCGGCATACGTAATGCACTTATAGTTTGGCAGTGGAGGATGGGTTTACTGTATGTGCACCAAAATAAGACCAGACCAGAGGGGCTAGGTTCAGCGTTTGCCTCCCTTTCTCCCTAAACCCATTTTCTTGTGGAGTGAAGGTGACTGTGATAATTTCCAATCTCCCCTATCTGCTTTCCCTTCAGTTGGGAGTGAGGTGGGTTAACCAGGGGTCGAAGTTGTTCGGATCTGTGGTGCAAGATATGACCATACTTTTAAATTTAACAAAAATAGATCCGCTACTTTTTTGTTATAAGATGACTGTACCAGGATGGTAAATTCTGAGAGTTGGGATTCCTCATCTGAACTGAAGGGGAGGGAGACTCCTGTCCTGTGTAGCCGAGGAAGGGACAGACAGATAAATAAGAAACAAGAATTCCTGCCAGGGTGCCTGCTGCCTCGAAGAAATTTAAAAGTGGGTGGTTGATTAATATACAAATGTAACATCCGCCTGGTACTGGATGTAACTGTTGGAGTCACTTGAAGCTTTATGATGGCAAAGATGTATTCTTTTTGAAAGGTTTTGTGAGGGTGTTACCAGCTGGGCTGAGGAGTGCCCGCTTTTAATGAACAGTTATAAATAATGTTCATACTAGGAACAGTTTGTGTAGATCTATGTTTTGAAAGCACTGTTTTTATCTTAACCTAGATCTTTTTGTACATTTTGTGGCAGCCTATCTTGTATCTGTTTAAAATAATGACTTACAGATTCACACTGCTTTCCGTCACAGGCTGGGGCCTCCTAGCAATAAGAATACACAGGTCACTGTTCCCCTCTGCACCAATCAGGATTCAATTCTATGGCTCTCTGGTTAAACATATAGACATCTACAGTGATCGCATTAACCTGTAGTTTAACATACTAATCAGTGGGAAATGCACTGTTTTATTTCTAACATAAAGCAGTGGATTTCCCACTGATTAGTTTAGCGTGCATTTATTTTTCATTTAAGGTGTGCATTATTTTATCAGTGGTTACAAGAAGGTCAAAGATTAGCAAAATATGTACAGATCACAGTTCCCAAATGTTGAGTTGGAAAAGTCCTCTGCGTGGTGGGAGATGTGTACCCCTGCCCTAAGTGCCCAACTATACTGCTGTCTGAATCCCTAATGCTGATTTTCTGTCATGGCGAAACACGGATACTGTGTGTGCGCCTTGACATGGGCCTGTCTCACAGATTTTGGTCTTGTTAGACCGGGAGGGGCACCCAAAGCGCCACCCTCCTAGTGGTGGACGGCTACCTCCGCCATCAGAAATTAAGCAGCACAACCACAGTGGTGATAGCATACCATGTAGTGATCAGCAGGAGTGAACAGGTCCTTTTTACCCGGTCGCACAGCAGTGAGACCTGCAGGCTCACTCATCTTCGTAAAGGTTCCACTGCTGTGTGCTCAACTCACCCCTTGGCCTAGATCAGATGGTGTGAAGTGCTGTGCAGCGCAGAGTGGAGACTCTGTGCTGGATGTACGTGTGCCTGGGAAGGGTGCAGTACAGGGATAAAGCAGTACTGTGTAGTATATGTGAGATTAGTGCATATGCTGAATGTATGTATGCCTGTGAGGAATACATTACATGAGAGATGTAGTGCTGTGCAGTGTGCGCACAATGGAAGCATGTGTAGGTATATGAAGTGTGGCTCAATGATTAGAGCGGCAGACCCTGATGCAGAGGTCTAGCCCGGGACCAGGGTTCAATTCCCCGCCTCGGCGGGTCTTGGGCTCAAAAATTCCATGGACCTGATAATTCTCGCCTTGGTGCCTATTCCAATCATGGAGTCCCACTCTGCAACTCTGCGCAATAGCTTGCTTTAATCTCCACAACGGCCCCCACAACGCTAAGGATGCCTGGCCTCCACCTTGGGGGTGCCCAGGAGAGGGTGCCTCACAGGGAAAGCCAGGATGGGTTCCACAGCGGTATTCGTACAAGCGCCTTGAGACTCTTGCGGGTGAGTAGTGCGCTATACAAGTATCAATTTACATATATGTGTGCTTGCATGAAGTACAATGCATGAAGAGTGAGGTGTTTTGCAGCACGCACATGGTGGGAGTGTGTGCTTGTAGTCTGTGTATTTGAAATAGCACACCCTGGTACAGTATAAAAAGCTTCAATGCTGAACAGTGTGCTCAGGCTGAATGTGTACTGAAAGTATGTGCTCTTGTAATGGTATAATGCATGGAGGTGACAGAGCTGGATAGTAAGTGTGCTGTAAATAAAATATAAACTGTGTAAGTGTGCCTGCAATGGTACATTATATAGAGTACAATGGGTGCCATTTTGGGAACCCCAGGCCTGCCTGGTGAGGACATGAGGAGGAGAGGAATCCCCCAGACAGATTTGTGCATGCTGCATTCCTGTGAGCTATGTGGGTCATACTGGATGGAAAAGGAAGAGACTCCCTTTACACTTCAGTGATAGTTCACAAGGGAGGAGCCTGGACACATCTCAGAAAGCGAGACGGGGCTGATAAGAGAATCAGAACCAGCAGGGCTGTGAGTCTGGGATTCAACTTGTGATGCACATATCACTGTGGCTGACATCCAGGTGTGAACTCTGGTCACTCCCATGAATTGAGTTGAGGTAAAATACACTTCAAAGTCATGCCTGCTGTGACATACACCCGTTCAGGAGGAAAGAAGAAAAAGAGAAGTGGACACTTCAAAAGAAGCAGACCCCCACATAAAACTTCAAAAACTCAGACCCTAAATCACATTTTGTTGCCTGGAAATGGACTATAAGAATGGGGGCTTAGACCCCAAACGTTGTAATCTGCCAAGCAGTCAGACGGACTGTGTGAGAAGGGGAAGCTCTGCAAGATTTCTGCCTGTGACCAGGACTAGGGGCCAAGGCCCCCTAGGCTCTCTGCTGGGTGAGGGGACATGACCCAGGAAAAACCAAGATCCCCTGACCTGGAGCCTAGAGCCCCCACACCTGCCTGCTTGCCAAAGTCAGTGTGCCCCGTGTAGAAGAGGAAAGCTTTGGTGGGGGCGAGGCCCAGTGGGGAGCCCCACCGAGAGGACTCCCTGAGCGAGGTGTAAGGAGAATGGCTGTTTCCCCATTGAGTCGCTGCCCATTTGCAGGAACGGCCCGGCCACCAGGAGAGGGCAACTGTGATCCAAGCCATGTGACGAGTGCTGTGTGGGGGTGCCAGGCCTTAACTCCCATGCCACTGTGACCCTGTATGCCAGAGGGGGCCACTGTCAAGTTATTTGGGCCAGGAGCATGAGACTTGTGTCCACCAACATGGTGCCCCCTTATGCCAGGGTGAAATGCCATAATGAGGGAGATCGCACCGGTCAACTCCCGATTCTCAGTAACACGGCAACCCAATATGTAAGGAGGGGCTGCCGGTATCACTGTAGTTAAGTATGTGGGTTGTGGCCCAGAAGAGAAGATGAATGTTGTGGCTAGCGAGCCTAGCCCTCAATTGTGCCTGACTGATTCACTAAGGATTGCAAGGATGCAGTCATAGACGTCTCAACCTCACCGGAGCTCCAGTTAGGAGCTGGAAAATGCTCCCTCCTCTCCACGTTAGGGGAGAGTGCATTTCCTCGTGTTGGATGAGCAGCAGCAGCTCTGATCTCTGGACAAGCTGCAGTGCTGCTCGTTGGGGAGAGCCTGCACCTGTTGGGTGCCGCCATGTGAGCTGCATCCTGCCCGTCTTCGTAGAACAGGATCTGGACTCAGTTGCGCTCACGGAGAGCGCACTCACTGCACCGCTCAACACTTCCACACTGCTGGAGCTTGCAAGACCGAGACTGGGCCTGTGAGACCATGGGCCACCAGCTACTAGTAGTGCTCTGGCACCAATGACACTTTTGACCGATGAGTAAGGCATCAAATAGGAACCTTTGAGCACAGCCTACTAATATGCATTCCCTGGATGCGGCCACCAGTGAGGGGGAATAACCCTGAACACATTACAAGGCAGAGGTTGGCATAGGGATTTGCATGACAGTTACTAGGGCCCGACCTCAAGGGGAATGTGCTATTGCATAGGAGTATCGTTATTCCTATGCATGTGTAGGGTTAAAAATAAAGCACTTAAAATAAAATACTTCTTTTTCTTATAAAAGCTAGTATTTGAATGAACATTGATTTATTGTTCGTACTGATCGCACTTTGAGTTATGAGTTGTGTTCACTTACCTGTATCTACACTCCTCCAAACCCCAATGCCCTGCCCGAGGGAGCCTTGATCTCTTGACTGCTCGACCACAGCTGCCATTAAGAGTCAAGTGCATAAGGGGTACTTGGCCTGGTTGCTCAGAATCCATAGTAGGTCGAGCCCTGAGACATCAGGAGTAAAAGGCCTCAGCAACCACGGTTGGGCCCAGTAGCCACTGGGTACCCCCTGGCCCTCTGAAAGGGGTTCTGGCACCATACTATTTGTTAATGAACTTAGACCACTGGGAATAGCATTGGTGATCAGCGCCACAACTTCATATCTATAACTCGGCTCATTACGGGAGAACAGTGACTCTAAAAAACTAAAAGAAGGAGGTAAAATTAGCCTTGTCCCAACAATACAGAGCAATGGAAATCACTCAGTCCTGCAACACAAAAAGTGGAAGTCAGAATTACCGGGTGAGACACCTGTAAACTTAGGCAACAGTCTGCGATGTCCTATGAATGCACTAAATACAAGACCACCTACAAAACAAGGCTTCAGTGGTGCCTGACATATGTAAGGCTAAAAGCAATATTTGGGGCCATACTTATGTTGGAGAGGTTATGGGGCTCAAGGCACCTATCTCCATATGTGATGGTCGCACAGGCATGTCCAGGATGTCTGGCGAGTGTTCCTGTGACACAAAACAGAAATAACCAACGTGCAATTCCCACTACATCCCAAGAGGACCTTACTAAGAGTGATAGATGAAGAAGGCACACAGATAAAAAAGCTGCTGTCCCACCACATCTCACTATATGGTGTCAACGCCATGAAACCTTCACGCCATGGAAAAATTAACAGCAGTTTTGTCCCCTGTCCAGAGACAGCTGAGACTGTCAGACTTGCACCAGCTGCCACCATTATTACAGACATCAGGTGTATGATTGCCCCCTAAGCAGGGGCGTAGCTACCATTGGTGCAGCAGGTGGAGTGACACCGGGGCCGGACGCCCTAACTCTCCCATTGAACCCTGACAATACTGTATTTTACCGCCCCAACAGCAGTGGGGCATATTATCAAGCCTGGGCGATAAAATGTAAAGGACGTGTAACATGAGCTTCAATTGGAATTCCATAGAGCATATTATCAAGCCCATTATTGCCACTTTATCAGAAGTTTCCTGCAGATAAAGCGGCGATAATTTTATCGCCCAGGCTTGATAATATGACCCCAGATTCCTTGCTTGCACCGGGGCCCATGGCATCCTTGCAACGCTACGGTCCGCAAAGTTAACAAAAAGAAAACATAAACTAAAAAAAGGAACTTCACGAAACAGAAACACCCATAGCCAGGCTGGTCAGAGCTGTTGCAGAAGCAGAATGTACGCACCAAGGAGACATGATGGTGATAGCTTTGGAAATGTATGCTGAATTTATTCTCAAACACTTTCAGCCCTAAAAATTCAAAAAAATTGTAGAGGAAAGTAATGTTAATCCTTGTGAGTGTGAATAAACGAAGTTGTTCCAAAAAACAACCAGCCAGTTCTTTTCCGAATACTCCGCATAGTCCTGTTTGTGCAGCGATAGTAAGTGGAAGTTGTGCGGAAATCCCGCATTTCTGTCAATTTTTGTCCAGGTAGCTTTCAGCAGGTCAATCTGCAGAAATAATACTGATGCGTGCGGGTTATGGACCGGAAATCTTCAAATCCTGCATGCGCAGCCACACTGTGAATGGGTAAGCTTGTATTTGCTCACACATTCTGATCCCACGGGTGTAGGATTTGAACAGGTGTGATAATAACCGCATCCCCAGCCGAGTCACTCATGACGAGGGGCTTGGTCTTTAATTAGACGTTCACTTACTAGCATGCTAACCCCATGTGCCCTGTCATTTATGTAGTGAGCGCTCTAACGTTGCACGTCACGTAGCCACGTGACGTGCGGTTACGTAGGGAGGCGGCGTGCGCAGCGAGGTATTAGCGCGCGAGCTGGCTGGAGAGAGGACATGCTTGGCGCTCCTTGTATCATACGACTTGAATAAACAGAGTATAACAGAGACCTGACTCCGAGAGTTATTGGGGGAAGAAAGTGCATCATTACAGTGGCGACGAGGGTGGGATAAGCGACCCACGACCCCCACGACGCGGACTACGCGAAGAACGGCGGAACGGAGCGGAGTCGCGGAGCGGAGAGCAAGGAGGGCCAGAGGGAACGCACAGCGACCACACCCTGACCGGGCACCACAAGGAGCGCAACGCAGCCAACAGCACGTGGAACAGAGCACCGCAGGTGCGCAGCGATCAACCTGTTGGGAACTGCGACACAACTAAAGCAGGAAGCCAGTCACGATCTAGGCCCACAGGTAACCGCACTGGCTACCCCACCTGAGCGGGAAGGGGCTGAAAGGAGGAGCCCTCCACTCTTACTCAGTGAGGAGGAACAAAACAGCGCGCCGGGGAGCCCGAGAAGCCTGGAAAGTGCGCCGCCCACATCCAAGGGCGAGAAGATGAGCGCGCAAGCGGGGTTCGCGATAGCACCAGTCCAGTTCCTTCCCAGACCAGGGGAACCGCTTATGAAATGGGAGGACTGGAAGGAGTACATAGATAATTTCATAGAAGTACTGGACGACGAAAGTGAGGAGAAATTCAAGCCACCGAGAAAGAAACGCATCCTGCTGCTAAACCTGGGCCCGGAAGGCCTGAGGATCTACAAAAGCTTGGTTCCTAAGAAGAGAGAGGCGGATGACGACGATGTGTACGCACACGCAATGGAAGACCTGGAGGAACACTTCAAACCATCGGTATGTGTCTCAGTGGACAGGTTTAACTTCCAACAAAGGAAACAACGACCAGGGGAAACCGTGGAAGAGTATGTGGCGGCGTTGAGGAAACTGGCGTCCTCATGCAAGTACGCCAACTGGGAAAGTGAATTTATAAAAGACCAAGTGGTGATACACACCACGTGCACGAACGTACAGGACAAGCTATGGGCTGCAGGAGACACCTCGCTCAAGGACGTACTTGTGATAGTCAAGAGAGCCGAACTGGCGCGAAGGTGTGCAGTGGCCACGAAGAAAGAGAGTGTGCCCAGCGGTGTAGTGAACAAAGTGGACAATGAAGAGCACCACAAAGAACACCAAGCGCGGAAACCGCCAGAAAAGGGCCCGAGCAAATGGCAAAGCAACCCAGGCCCCTCCGGCAAACCGGCCGGAAGTAATAAACGGTCTTGCTACAGGTGCGGAAGTTGGGCGCACGAGGCGCACGATCGGAAGTGCCCCGCGCTTCGCGCCAAATGCATGTTTTGCGGAATTGTCGGCCATTACGAAAAAGTGTGCAGGCCGAAGGCTTCCAAGAACGCAGTGAAGTACGTGGGCCAAGAAGCGGAGGAACCAGACGAGGTGGCTGAAGAAGAGGTGGTCACGGTCCTCTGCATCTACGACGAGATCTTGAGCGTGGATGACCATGTCCGTGGAGCCGACGGAAGGAGAACGATGAAGCCAATCATGGATATGATGATAGGAGGTGTAGAAATCCAAGTAGTGGCAGACACAGGATCACCGTACACCATAATTCCGAGAAACGTATGGGAGGAGAAATTTGCTCCACAACTGGGCCCCGAATTGGATAGGCTGGACATACGTCCCGTTACATACAATGGAGACCGAATCCCCATGGCAGGATGCAGGAAGCTGAACTTCGAGTTCAGGGGCAGGGCTGCCAGGTGCAAGCTGTACGTCTCCGAGAAAAGCCCATCTGTCCTGGGGTGGCTCGACCAAGGAGACTTGGGGATCAAGTTGGATCCAGGTGGCAAGGAGCAAATACTGCTGACGGAGCAAGAAGAAGGGCTGGACACGGCCAGATGGAAGAAGGAGTTCCCAACGGTCTTTGGGGGCACAGTAGGAAAGCTCGACAGATTCGCGCACAAGATCATACTCAGAGAAGGAGCAGTACCGGTGGCCCACAAGGTGAGAAACATCCCGTTGGCTGTGAGGGACAACGTAAAGGAGGAGCTACGGCAGCTAGAGAAAAGAGGGATCATTGAGCCGATTACCTGCGCTGAATGGTTGGCGCCATTGGTGGTGGTGAAGAAACCCAATGGCAAGGTCCGTCTATGCGTGGACCTGCGTGAGTTGAACAAAAACATAGTGGTAGAGAAGTTCCCCCTTCCCCGGATAGAGGAGATGTTGGCCAGCACGAGGGGCGTTCAGTGGTACTCCACCATAGACTTAACATCGGCTTATCACCAGATTGCATTACACCCGGAGAGCCGCAGATTGACCTCGTTCATAACCCCCTTCGGGTGCTATCAATTCCGCCGCATGCCGTTTGGGCTAGCCTCGGCGGCTGCGGTGTTCCAGAAACTCATGCACCAGTTGTTCAAGGACATTCAAGGGGTCCAATACTTCCAGGACGATATCTTGGTGATGGGTCGTGACAGAGCCGACCATGACAAGAAACTGGATGTGGTATTGGGAATCCTGGAAAGGAAGGGCCTCATGGCAGAATGGGCTAAGTGCCGCATAGGAATGGAAAAGGTGACGTACTTGGGCCATGAGATAAGTGCACGAGGAGTAACCCCCAAAAGTGAAAATGTGAAAGCGATCTGCGACGCACCCCCACCGGCCAGCAAGGAGGAGGTCCGATCCTTCCTGGGGATGGCAGAGTACTACGGGAAGTTCATAGAACACTTCGCCTCGAAGACCCATCATATGAGACTGCTAACAAGAGAAAACAGCGAATTCCGGTGGTCGGAAGAAGCCCAGCAAGAATTTGAGAAGGTAAAAGGAGAGGTGGCAGGGGCTGTTCCACTACAAGGATTCGACCCCCAAGGAAGTACAATACTCACAACGGATGCCAGCGACAAAGGACTGGGAGCAGTCCTCATGCAAGACCGTGGCCAAGGAAGAGTGGAAACCATATGCTTTGCGTCCCGCACCCTGAACAACACCGAGAAAAAGTACAGTGTGGTCGAAAAAGAAATGTTGGCAGTAGTGTGGGCCATGTCTCGGTTCCGGCAATTTCTGTGGGGCACCAGGTTCCGGTTGAGGACGGACCACAAGCCACTGCTCAAGGTACTCACATCCAGTGGACATGCGGACGCAACGCCGAGGATCTCAAAAATGTCACTCAAACTAATGGAGTTTCGATACGATGTGGAACATATCCCAGGGAATAAGAACAAAGTGGCTGATTACCTGAGCAGGGCGGCAGCAATGGAGCCCAGCACAGAACGCAGTGAGGCGGCGGAAGAGTGGGTCGCACTCACTGAAGACCAAGAAACGACCATAAGCAGGCAGGAATGGAAACTAGCGTATGAGGAAGACCCCGTCCTGGAAGAAGTGAAAGCCCATATAGTAAGGGGTTGGCCAGACAAAAACAAGACAGGGCGAGGCCTCATTCCATATTTCAAATTTAGAGAGGAACTATCAATTGATGACCAAGGCATCTTCGTATACAGAGGATAGAGAGTCATACCTCCGGCAAAGATGATTCCCCTGTTGATGGACATGTTGCACGAGGGCCACCTGGGAGCGGGGAAGTTGAAACTGAGGGCCAAGCAGAATTATTGGTGGCCGGGAATGGACATAAGAGCGGAAATTTTCTTTCATGAGTAAGGGATGCACACCTTATTTTTAACAGTTATTTTTCTCAGTTTCTTTATTCTTCCATATTCCTCATCCTTAGATTTGTGATAGCGTGCAGATTGGTATGTGGCATGCCCAAATGCCACCAGGTACGACCTAGACAAGTACAAATGGGACACATTCATGCCCCAGCCAAATGCACAGCAATTACGCCGCCCTTGCGGCATTTAAAACTTTCACCATTATCATCTAATCTTCATATTTAGCCATTATTTATTTCTCCATTTTACTGCATTCTTCATGCTCTGTATTTTTGAAATCCACGTCTGAAGTGTTCTGAGGCTATTTTCCAAGTTTCTAATATTCATTCAGTGTCCATCCGGACCTCTTCAATAAATACGCATAATGCCAGGCTCATCTCAGGCAGTGTTTATTTCGTGGAAACCCAATGCATTTCGGGCAGCACAGAGCCCTTCTTCGGGGGTCACTGAAACATGATAAAACATTTTCCAATTAATCATCCATTCACGGAAATGCATATGACATCAAATGAAATCAACACCCTAGTTTCTGTAGAAATACAGCATTACACTCATCTATAGTTTCTAAACCTGTGGCTCGTGGTAATCCTTCCTAAACTCTTGGAGCGTTTTCTGTTTAATTCATACATCACCCCTCCCAATATTTTACCAACTTGAGCACCGGGTTGTCTGCATACATATCTGTCCATTCCCCGCAACCATCTGTACCCTTTCACTTCTCCAACCCACATGTTTATCTAAACGTTTAAACTGCCCTGTCTGCGTGTAACCTTTCGAACCTTCCGACTTGTGTCTCACAGAAATGTTTACAAAATAAAACGCCAGCCTAGTAACGCATCTTCCCTCCCTGTTCCACTCCTAACTTTCGAATTACTCTCATCCTTTGTTATCTGTGCTCACGATTTCAACCTTAAATCTAAATCTCACACGTTTTGGGCTGCTTGTTAAATCCAAAAGTCCTCCGAGGTAACGTACCTGCCGTGTGGGTTTAAAAGCCTCTCCCTTTCACCAACAGTTGCGGCTCTGCTAGTAAATTACTTCACCTGTTTGCTTATCTAACTGATATCTACTAAATGCCGCAAGGGCGGCGTAATTGCTGTGCATTTGGCTGGGGCATGAATGTGTCCCATTTGTACTTGTCATAAGAGCGGAAAGACACGTCAGGGAATGCCCGAGGTGCCAGGGCGCGGACAAAACACTCAAACCGTTGCGCCCAGCCCTAGGGAAATTTGATCCTCCGAAGAATCCGTGGGAGGAACTGTCCATAGACATTTTGGGTCCAGTATTAAATGCCCAAGGAATACAGAAGTACATCTGTGTAATGGTGGATCGATATTCCAAATGGCCGGAATTGAGGATTGAAGAAACCATGGACACGGAGATGATAGTAAGCTTCATGGCTGAAACTTTTGTGAGAGAGGGCATCCCAAAGTGTGTTCTCAGTGACAATGGGCCCCAATTCCGTTCTGAAAAATGGTCCCAGTTCATGCAGAGAAATGGCATCATGGCAAAACACACATCCATATACCATCCTGCGGGTAATGGCCTGGTGGAACGTTTCAATAGAGTAGTGATGGGTTCGATACAGGCAGCGATCTCAGACAACAAAGACTGGGAAGCAGAGATTTGGCACATGGTATGGGCATATAGGATAACACCCACGAGCACCGGCTATAGTCCCTTCCAGATTCTCAGAGGCCGTGAGCCTTTCACTCAGGACAACAGAATATGGAAAGAAAGAGTCATCAAGAGTGAGTGGTCACCGGCGGTGGTGCAGGCCAATCTGGAGAGAGCCCAAGCGGTGTACACCAAACACTATGATGCGCGGAGGAATGTAAAGGACACCGTTTTAGAAAAAGGAGAATGGGTGAGAGTAAGACTGGCCACATTGCAAAAAAAGGGAGAAAGCAAGTACAGCAAGCCCCTGCAGGTAGTGGAAGTCAAAGGCAGGGCGGCCTTGCTGAGCGACGGTAACGTGTGGTCGCAGGACCGCATGGCCAGGTGCAACAAAATACTCTGCTGGAGAGGCAACAGAAATGATGGAGATGGTGAGAACAGCAGCGATAACCCCTGTGAGTATGGTGGAGAGGATCTGGACATTGGTGAGACAAGGCAAGAGGACCAAGAAGCGAGTGGGGAGCAGCTGATGGAAGAGGATAGAAGCCGGAGTGAGCTAGTGCGGCTGCGCTAGGAAGTGGTAATGAAAATGAAGCGACAACTGCCACGTCCCCGGTAAGACTGACGAGAAGGGGCAGGGCGGTGGTTCAGCCTGCGAGGTTCAGAGACTATGACATGAGTCAGGACTTGTACATATAGTTCGTTGGGAAAAAGGGGAGATATGTAGTGAGCGCTCTAACGTTGCACGTCACGTAGCCACGTGACGTGCGGTTACGTAGGGAGGCGGCGTGCGCAGCGAGGTATTAGCGCGCGAGCTGGCTGGAGAGAGGACATGCTTGGCGCTCCTTGTATCATACGACTTGAATAAACAGAGTATTACAGAGACCTGACTCCGAGAGTTATTGGGGGAAGAAAGTGCATCATTACAATTTCCAAGTAAATGTCTCTCACTTGTCTGGAAAGTGTGCACATAACATACCTCCATTCGCAAGATGCATCACCAGTGCCATCTAGTGGCCAGTTTTCGAAACGTGCCAAACGTAGATGGAGTTAGGCCAAAGAAACCTGCACGTGGATCATCCAATCACTTACCTCAGCTCCCACACATCCTACGTGTGTAAATATTTCGTAGGTACTGATCAGGAGAGTAACTTTTTCTTACTCCTAATTAACTCTTATGGTGCCTTTTAGGTGAGGGCCTGCAAAAGACGTGCCACTGTATTTTATGCGGCACTTGGGTGGTAACAACACTAAATATGCCCAGCTGCTTGACACCATTCACACATCAGACATTCTTGAAGTGAACGCATTTGTAAAGGGGCAGGGGTCACTGGCAGAATGCACAATACCATCAGCCGAGCAGAACCACTTTATGAACTTTCTCATTGTCAGAAGTTGTCAGTGTTTTAAATGGGAAAAAAAGTGGAGGTACTCACCAAATTGAGCTGTGAACGAAGGGCGTGGTTTGAGGGAGGAGTTAGGGGCGGGGCTGAAAGGAAATCATTTATTAACAAGATTAAGACTTTCTCAGTGCACAATATAAAGAAACATTTCTTCTATTTGTATTATTATAATTATTATAATGTTTGCATGTGCAAAATGATAGGTTCAGCAATGATTTTCAAATTTCAAATGTCTGCAGCTTACTTCTGCACTTACGTCACTGTGGTGTCTTGGGCCACTAGGCCCACATGCTACCTTACTGACCACACAGACACCGTGGTGGGGTACTATATCTGGTCCAGGGCACGTGCGCCCGGCCCCTTTTATTGACAGGGTCACCTGACTGGTGACGCCTGTGGTGGGTGAGTGAATAGTGTGGGTTACATTGAAATGAAATGAAATGAAATGAAAAATTATATTTATATAGCGCATACATACCCGGAGGCCTCGCAGCGCTTGAGCTGAATAATGTGGTGAGCAGGATAGCAGGGTATTTAGCACATTTTAGCGAACAGGTACGTTTTTAATGTTTTCCTGAAGACCATCAGGTCGCTAATCTCCCGCATGTTCGGCGGGAGCGAGTTCCACATCTTTGCCGCCATGTGTGAGAAAGCCCGGCCTCCCCAACGAGCCTTATTGACTTTGGTTGTGGTGGCAAGATGCAAGATGCTGGAACGAAGGGTTCTCGATGGAATGTAGGGTACAACCAAAGAACGCAGGATAGCTAAACCTGTTCGGTGAAATGCTTTGTGCACAATGCACATAGCTTTGAAGTGTGTTCTGGCAGCAATTGGGAGCCAGTGGAGTTCTTTTAGGGCCTTCCTTGCTGATTGCCAGCGGGGGATACCGAACAAAAGTCGAGCAGCACAATTTTGTGTGACTTGGAGTCTGTTGGTCACTGCTGCCGGAGCTCCCAGATATAACGCATTTCCATAATCCAGGCGGGAGAGTATCAAGGCCTGAACCATGATTCTCCTCGTCTGGAAAGGAGGCAATGGGAGGATCTTCCGGAGCATTCTCAACAGTCCAATACAGATGGAAGCAGTTTTGGTGGCCTGCACAGAAAAATCTAATGCTCTCGGTGGAACACTAGAATGTATCCAGCCAGATACTACATCCCTCCCAAACTTTATTAAAAATCAAACAACAGTCCAACCTGGAACAAAACAACTAAATAACAATAGCACCAAATGAGTCTCTTCAGGCCGTCAGCCAGGCAGCGCTGGAGCTTCGGACCGCACGTTCAGGATGCCTTCATCTGCCTTGGCGATGTTCTTTAGACTGGCCTGGTCTCGCGGTGTTGAAGTCTATGTATAGAGTTTCAGTGCTGGTGCATCTGGAGCTGAGGTGGAATCCACTCTGGAGGGTCTCTCAGGCACTCAGGCCTCGGTGGATGACAGAACTTGCAGCTGTCGGAGACAATCTCTGTGAGTGAGGCCTTCCTTTGGAGGTAGCGTGCTCAATGGCGTTGTTTACCCCTGACTGCTGAGCGATGTCCCACTTGCCCCTCTCGCCTGGACTCCTCTCCCACTGGAGCCTCTTGGAGGGCTTTACTGCTGGCTGCCATGGGACCGTGTGGACCGTGCTGGGCTTTGTGTGAGCTGTGCAAAGGCGTCGCTGAAGAACTGCCAACGGACTCACAGCCAAGTCGCTAATGTAACCTCCGATGCTGATGTCTCTGTCTGGGCATCCTCACCATCTGGACTTGGGTTCCGCGCCTTCCTCTGACGATCTTGTGGGTGACCAGTCTTCAACCGTGACCTCCATGCTTCCCGCACCTGACATGGAGCTGCGGCCGACGCATCTCTCCTGCTCGGACTCCCTTCGCATGGGAACTCCGTCGAGGCCCTTGTGCCCTGGACTGCCATGTGACCGCGTGGGCTGTGCGGGCCTTTGTGTAGGCCACGCTTAGGGGTCACTGCAGAACTCCCAACAGGGCCACGGCCAAGTCTTGTGTAGTCCACAAGGGCGGATCTTCCAATGGCCGGGTGTGCTCGACTTCGGCAGGCTGTAGGTTGACGGGGTGCATAGAATGTTCCTGGGTGGTTCACCTTGTTGAACCCCGGTTGTCTGGAGTGTGTGTGGATTCACTCGGGTGGTGTGATGCTCCGTGGTGATGATGCACCTGGATGGTGATAACAGAATGTTGTTTTTCTTCAGTGGGCAAACAGGCGGCGATCTTCTGTTGGGGTGACCTCAGGGAGTGAGGGGGACTTGAGGGACTTTGTGGCAAAGCTCTGTTGTCTTCAGGCAGGTGCACTGTGAGGTGTGGTGCTATCGATACCAAGGAGCCGGTGACAGTGAGAGGGCGGTCGAACTGCAAGCATGGGGCCAGGACGCAGATTGCGCTTGCAAGCGGCTTACTGTTGGTCCTCCCGCGGAGCTGTCTCCAGTGACGTCTCTGCACCCTGGTGGCTGGCTTGTGCTGATGAACATCTTCCTCAGTGCTGGTGCGAGTCCTTTGTCCTGTTGCTCTTTTCCGTTCCATCTTAGGCACCTGTGGTGGTTGACTGCCCTGTGGCGTCATGCCACTGTCTTTCCTCCTTTGCAGAGTGGCGTCGTGCCATGCTCTTCTCCTTCTTCTGACCAGGCTTTCATGTGGATGTGGCGTCCTGCCACCTGTCTCATGTTTGCTCCACATGGACATTTCACTGGTCACGTCGCTCTTGTGACAGTCTTTCCTTTTCTTTTGCGGACCTGGTGCAGGCCTGTCCTGTCAGTAGGACTTGCATGTACCTCTTGGGGACTTCTAGTGGCACCATCCCCTCCTCAGGGATTTCACGGTGTCCCTCTTCTCTTCGCTCGAGGGCGTCTTGCTTGTGCCTCGAGGCTGCAACGTCGTGGGGGCTGCTTCTTCCTTTCTTCGGGTGCGCTTGTCCGGACTGGTCACTTTGCGTGACGGGCTCCTTTGTCTGCTGTGCGCTGTGATGTCCAGTCACGTGTCGCCATGCTGTCGGAGCACCTGTCGCTGTGGCGGCCTGCCACATAAAGTGTGCAACTCCTCTCTTGCCTGTCTTGGGTCCCTGCCGACTCCGTCTTGAGGCAGTGTGAGGGAGGACACTCTGTGTTGCCTTCGGCCCGCTGGTGCGATGGAGATACGGATGCTCTCCTTCCTACGTTCAGCAGTGCTTCTTCATGAAGATGTCTCCATCTCCCGGGCGCCTGCCCATGCTGTCCGGTTCACTGATGTGGCCTTCTGCACGCCTCTGATTTAGCGCGCTCTGCCTTCTACTTGGTCGTTCTGTTCGGGCACCTAGCATGCCTGTGTTGTAGCTTACTGTTGTGTCCGTACACCAGTGGGAGCGAGTTGACCGATTTCCTCTCTTGTGGTGGCATCGGACAGCCACTGGGGTTCGTGCGGTGACCACTTATCTCCTTGGGAACTTTTCCTCCTCTCTCAGGCTGACACTCAGTGAGCCTTTGCTGGGGAAAACAGATCTCCCGCTTCCGGCTGTGACAGCAGTGCTTGCTGGCTCCAGCTGTCTGGGTTGAAGTGTTACTTCCTTCCTTTGGGGTCGGGGACCAGGGACAGCGTTGCTGACGTTACACGTGGCGGTGCTCCTCACAGGCACTGCAACCTGCAAGTCAGTATCCCATGCTGCTTTATTCCTCTTCCCTGTTGCTAGGCACTTCCTTTTCCTATGCTCTGCGGCGTGGGGCTTCTTGGGGTTCTTTGCTGTGGGTTTGCAGTCTCTTCCCTTCAGCGCACTGGGCAGTCCATAGGGGTGGGGGGTGCAGCACTCTCTTCAATCAGTCTTTGGTGGTGGCTGCTTGACACTTGCAGTCTTAGCATTTCCTGTATTCCTGGTAGCTCTTATTGCAGGTCCTTGGAACACAGGGCACTGCAGGCTCTTTTCCTCCGGTGATTGCTCCTCTGTCTAGCCGCCTCAAATGTATGCTGTCCTGCAGGGCCGTCTCACCGGTTTACTCTTTCTGGGCCAAGGACAGCTAAGGTGTCACGAGGCACCCACTTCTTCAGTGCTGCGATTTTTTTCACATATGCAATATCTCCAAATGGCCACTAGGTAGCACTGTAGTACTTTTCATCGGCTCCACCGCTCCAGCAGTCGTTTCTATGACTGTGGGCCTCGCCCTTTGCTGAGGAACAGGCTTCTGTCTCACTTGACTAGAGAGTCTGCATAGGGGACAGGATGCGGTCCACGTGACGTCTCCTAGGTTCCCAGTTGCTCTGGTCGGGAGCAGGTGCATTCATTGATCCCACTCTCGTCGCCATTGTGGTGTCTTGGGCCACTAGGCCCACATGCTACATTACTGACCACACAGACACCGTGGTGGGGTACTAATCTGACCCAGGGCACGTGCGCCCGGCCCCTTTTATTGACAGGGTCACCTGACTGGTGACGCCTGTGGTGGGTGGGTGAATAGTGTGGGTTACATTCTCGGTGGAACACTAGAACTTATCCAGCCGGATACTACAGTCACATGAACAACATTTCAATTTTCACTTGTTCACAATAATGGATATTGGGCGCAGCCTGGGAAAACCTAGACAAGGCCATACCATGATCTCTTTCTCAGTGACAGGTTCTGTCTCTATTTGTCTACATCTTTCCTGTGTATTCGGCTATGGTGCTTCCTTGAAAGTGTCTTTTGTAATTCCTTTGTATCCAGTAATAATGTTTATTCCCCTAACCTGGGACTAGTCAGTCTAAAGGTTACAAAATAATGCAGTACATTGATGTAAAGTATATGAAGAACATCATTTTGTGGAACTCGATGTGGAGACTAAGAAAATAAGCACTGATGCTTTATTTATTTGTTGTTGCAAGACACCTGGGAAAGTTGGAAGTTACTCCATAGTTCCTCTTGTGTGTTTGTATTAGTATTTAAAGGGCTCAAGAACCTCTTTTGCATATATGTAGAGCCGGCTTTATCGCGGTGCAACCGGTGCAGCTGCACCTGCCACTGACATCAGGGGAGGCCCTGAGTTCAGAAATAACTTCTGGTTTTAAGAGCACCTGCCTTTTGCTTGTAACAGTATAAATATCAACACAGGTTAATAACGTTTCAGCTGGTGAGAGATGAAGTCTTGGTTAGTGGCAGGTTGGACTCATTATAGAGTAGCGCAGAGTTTATATGCCTGCTGCAGAGAACGTATAGCAGGCAGATCAGAGAACAGTAATCCACGTTGTTTTGTGTAGTATTTCCTATAGACTGATTTACACATGTAAGATTCATTCCCTCTGTTTAATGAGTGTGTATGAAAAGTGCTCTGATACCCTAGTGTTGGTATGAGCAGCACTATATAACAAAATAAATGCATGTGAGAGAGGGTTTGTGGAGAGATGAGTGGCACTGTTGGAAGATAAAACTCAAAAGGAGGGTTTTTGTTGTCAGGGATTCATCCAGGCGCTCTTCTTCATATACACACAAAGTGTAACTGTAAACAAGCATTGGAAATGCAATAGGTCTCGCATTAGAAAAGTTGGAGCTATTGGTCTTGCAAATGACAAATATTTTATTTATTTGTTGGTTTTTGAAATAGCTAAATTGATAGCTTTGTCATTTACAATGCCAATAGTTATAACTTTCGCGAATGTGACACCTATAGCATTTGGAATGCAACATGTTTTGTATTTACGTGACATAGATGGCAGCTGTGGTCGTTAGGGCACATCTCTAGAGAGCAGGAGAGTGCAGCACGGGAGAGAAGCACAGCAATGCAATAGGTCTCGCATTAGGAAAGTTAGAGCTATTGGTATTGTAAAGGACACATTTTTCATGTATGTGCTTGTTTTGAAAATTGCGAAATTAATAGCTTTGTTATTTACAATGCCAATAGTTTTATCTTTCGCAAATGTGACACCTATTGCAACACAATATGTGTTGTAGCACTGAGTGGTGTGAGGGTGAGTGGGGGTGTGAGGGTGAGTGAGGGTGTGTGAGGGTGTGTGAGGGTGAGTGAGGGTGTGTGAGGTGGTGAGGGTGAGGGTTAGGGGGTGTGAGGGTGAGGGTGAGAGGGTGACTGAGTGTGTGTGAGGGTAAGGGGATGAGGGTAAGGGTGTGTGAGGGAGAGGGGGTGATGGTGAGAGGGTGAGGGTGGGTGAGGGTGTGTGAGGGTGTGTGAGGGTGTGAGGGTGAGTGAGGGTGAGGGTGTGTGAGGGTGAGGGTGTGTGAGGGTGAGTGAGGGTGTGTGAGGTGGTGAGGGTGAGGGTTAGGGGGTGTGAGGGTGAGGGTGAGAGGGTGACTGAGTGTGTGTGAGGGTAAGGGGATGAGGGTAAGGGTGTGTGAGGGAGAGGGGGTGATGGCGAGAGGGTGCGAGGGTGAGGGTGGGTGAGGGTGTGTGAGGGTGTGTGAGGGTGAGGGGGTGTGAGGCTGAGTGAGGGTGAGAGGGTTGTGAGGTGGTGTGAGGGTGAGTGAGGGTGTGTGAGGATGAGTGAGGGTGTGTGAGTGTGGGTGAGGGGGTGTGGGATTGAGGGGGATGAGGGTGAGGAGGTGTGAGGGTGAGGAGGTGTGAGGGTGATGGGGTGAGGGTGTGAGAGGGTGTGAGGGTGAGTGAGGGTGAGATGGTGTGAGGGTGAGATGGTGCAAGGGTTAGGTACAGACAAACACTCAGGATGGCTCCCCGAAGCCATGGGTCCCTTACCTGCTCTGGACACGGCGCTTTGGGTGACTGCTCTGATCATCAATGGCAGTTGCTACAGATAACAGCTCCGTCCAAGCCTTCTGCTTCTGCTTTCGGGTGACTGCTGTGCCCTTTGATGGCGAGGGCAGAGGAGAGCAGCTCCGCCCGAGCCTCCCACTTCTATTGCTGCTTTCAGGTCCAAAGCATCATCACCGAAAGGAGCACATTAACAGCGTGCAGAAGCTATGGGCTACGCTGGGCCCCTGATATATGTCGCGCTGCAGCACCGGGCCTGAGTAAAACGGGTGTTGTGGTTATATCAAACAAATGTATGTTGACCAAAGCAGGGTCAAGCCTTCTGCTTATGCTGCTGCTTTCGGGTGACTGTTGTACCCATGCAACGCACAAACCTAAATGAATACAAAATGAATGCTTCCAAATAGATGAATTGCATAATCCAAAAGAAAACTCATTCATGGTTTGAATCAATACATTTTCTTGTACGGTGTGCCTTTAATTAATGGATTTAAACGAATTTACTGTGCAAAGCTATTACAAGCATATCAGTCCCAGGTCCTACTTCTAGAGCAGTCAACACCAAGGAACATGCCAAAAGTTAATTTCCCACAATTTCCAATAAGCACAAAATGCGTATATAAAAAGGAAGTAATATTCTTCAGTCGCCTACCCATATAATTCGGCCCAGGAGTGGTAAGCACGCGAGGGGCCACTTAAAAGTTATCTTCATGAACCTCCACAAAAAATAGCAAGTTCCTTGGTATCAGCGTGACGAACCAAAATAATGATTTTAAAGGTTGTGCTGATGTGCATGGCGGCCGTGAAGCGGGCGCCCATGTTAAACAAGGCGGAGGGGGAAGGCAGAGAAGGGGAAGGGGAAGGGGGAGGAGAAATGCGACACGGCGGGCAGGGGAGGGGGCGGAGCGGGGAGAGGAGTGCTACAGAGAGGGAAGTACTGGCTTTCATACACTAGTGATCGAGACCCATACAAAAGGTACCCATGCAACGCACAAACCTAAATGAATACAAAACGAATGCTTCCAAATAGATGAATTGCATAATCCAAAACAAAACTCATTCATGGTTTGAATCAATACATTTTCTGGTACGGTGTGCCTTTAATTAATGGATTTAAACGAATTTACTGTGCAAAGCTATTACAAGCATATCAGTCCCAGGTCCTACTTCTAGAGCAGTCAACACCAAGGAACATGCCAAAAGTTAATTTCCCACAATTTCCAATAAGCACAAAATGCGTATATAAAAAGGGAGTAATATTCTTCAGTCGCCTACCCATATAATTCGGACCAGGAGTGGTAAGCACGCGAGGGGCCACTTAAAAGTTATCTTCATGAACCTCCACAAAAAATAGCAAGTTCCTTGGTATCAGCGTGACGAACCAAAATAATGAATTTTAAAGGTTGTGCTGATGTGCATGGCGGCCGTGAAGCGGGCGCCCATGGTAAACAAGACGGAGGGGGAAGACGGAGGAGGAAGGCAGAGAAGGGGAAGGGGGAGGAGAAATGCGACACGGCGGGCAGGGGAGGGGGCGGAGCGGGGAGAGGAGTGCTACAGAGAGGGAAGTACTGGCTTTCGTACACTAGTGATCGAGACCCATACAAAAGGTACCCATGCAACGCACAAACCTAAATGAATACAAAACGAATGCTTCCAAATAGATGAATTGCATAATCCAAAACAAAACTCATTCATGGTTTGAATCAATATATTTTCTGGTACGGTGTGCCTTTAATTAATGGATTTAAACGAATTTACTGTGCAAAGCTATTACAAGCATATCAGTCCCAGGTCCTACTTCTAGAGCAGTCAACACCAAAGAACATGCCAAAAGTTAATTTCCCACAATTTCCAATAAGCACAAAATGCGTATATAAAAAGGAAGTAATATTCTTCAGTCGCCTACCCATATAATTCGGCCCAGGAGTGGTAAGCACTAAGCACGCGAGGGGCCACTTAAAAGTTATCTTCATGAACCTCCACAAAAAAAAAAAAAAAAAAAAGGACCCTCGCAAATAGCAAGTTCCTTGGTATCAGCGTGACGAACCAAAATAATGAATTTTAAAGGTTGTGCTGGGAGAGAGAGAGTGGGGAGGAGAGTAGGAGGAGGAGGGGGGGAGGAGAGTAGGAGGAGGAGGGGGGAGGAGAGTAGGGGAGGCACGGCGAAGTGAAGAGACAAGACGGAGGGAAGGCAGAGAAGGGGAGGGGGAGGAGAAATGCGACACGGCGGGCAGGGGAGGGGGCGTAGCGGGGGGGTGGGAGGAGTGCGCCTTGAGGGAAAATACGGCTGGGGGCATATGCACGCGCTTTTAGGCTCAATGCGCATGCGCATTGAGCTTAAAAGTCACGGGCACTGCAAGGAATCGCCACGATTCCTTGCAAGTTAGGTAAAGAGTGGTTAAGCCCCCATAGTCTCGCAAGCTCGATGCGCATGCGCATCGACAGGCGAGACCTAAAAACAATCTGTATGGTGCAACGAGAAGAGGAGATAAGCTCGATAACCCCTCAATTAAGTGTGGGCAAAAACCTACACAGAACAGAAACGACCAGGGACCTAGGCACACATAGAAGGTAGATCTGTATGCTATCAACACATATGCAAGTACTACAATGTGGTATTCTTTAGACGGACGGAACAGTCTTCAATGATGTTAGTATATTGCTCAGTCTTTTAATTCCTTTCAAGATTCAATGAACAACAAACAGACCAGCATGACACGTGTTTCGTCGCGTTAAGGAGATTTTCTCTGCGACTTCTTCAGGGCTGGGAACAGATACAAGGAATACAACCATCCCACGTTCCGCAAGGGGCTGAAAACTTGGCTCTTTCCCTGATTTCTTTTCTTCTCTGCCATTACCTCTGTCATTAGCGCTGGGACGCTCACGGGCAGCCATGCGCTCTATAAATCCCTATTTCATTTCATTTCATTATTTAAGGTGATGCATACATAGTCGCTCTACAAAACAGGAGTCTCATAATTGAAACTGGTTAAATGTAAGTTCGGTGATAACGGACACGTGGAAACCCACAACACCACGTGGTGGAGAAAAGAACATCGTACGCGTGGGACATAGGTTACCCAGATGGTGACGGCAAGTGTTTATTTAAAAAAAGGGGGGGGGGTGTACTCAAATTGAAACAGAGTAAGCTTTCATCCGAGAGCAGTGAATGGTTTGAGCCATACGTTAGTGACGGTGCAGGGCGTGCAGGACCATAACAATACGCTAAAGGAGTAGGACAATGTTTATGGTTCCATTGGTACCTGTATGGAGACGAAGTAAGTCTGGATAGTCTGTGAGGGAAAGAAATGAAAAGACATAGAGGGAAGATAGTAAGAGGAGAAGTTTTAAAACTCAATATTCTATGTGTAGATTGACATATAAATGATGAAAGGCAGTGAGAGATAGAATTAGATGGAAGAGAAAGGTACGTAATGACAACATTGGAAACTGGAAAGGCAGGAAGAAAAGAAGATAGAAAGAGAATAAACTGAGAACAAAAACACTCTAGAGCTCACCGCTCAGCCGGCGATAATTCCAACCCGGCCGGGCTCAGTCCAGTCAGGGCAAATCGGGATGTTCTAGTGCATCTGGTAATGAAAGGGAAAGGTGTGCCTGTCAGGCTCGACATGTGCTCTTAGACAGGAACACAACGTTCAGTTTATCTCTAAACAACACATTGATGCCAAGACGAGCGTGCACAGTGTACAAATCGCTTACCAGGTGTGCGGCAAAACCGCGTCCCGCATGGGTTGATCGTGTTCAATCAATCGATCAACTGCAGGAAGACATAAATGTTATATTGGTATTTGTAGCACGCACAACTACTCTTGAGTATCCTGGCGCGAAACAGTAGTCAACATATGGCGAGAAAAGTGAATTAATATGCCTGTTTAAAAAGGTGAGTTTTTAGGAGCTTTTTAAAACATCTTAGGTCCTGAGTGTGAAGGCTTGTTGTCAAACATTCAGGGTTCAAATAAAAGAATATAGCGAAAAGCGACCGTTACTGCAAAAGCTCCTATTTACCATGAGAAATTCGGCCAGTAGGGCTGCGCACCGTCAGGGAGTTCGGTAATCAGAAGACTTGATGTAAACTTATTCTCTAAACATGTAAAGCGTGCTGATACCTTTGGGTCTAGCCAGCGCTACAGAAAACTAAAAAATCAATAAATACTGTGGCGTGAAACCCCTCAGACCTGCTAAAAAATTATTAATAACCTCACACAACTCGAATGTAATGTCCTGTTTCGCATGGGACAGGCAGCTGGGCCTGCATTGGACACCCACAATGGGATGAACTGCCCAGCGTCAATGGACGCCGCCGTGTGAACCAGCGCGCGATGCATGCTGGTCAAACACCTGGGCAGCCCTGATCATGCAAATGAGATGCTGATGATTCTTGAGCCACTCAGCCTACAGCAACACCGACGCACGGCTTTAGAGTGGCGCCCTTACGCACTCACGCCACGTATCCTGCTGTTGTGTTCCTCTTAGTACTGTACAAGTACTCTCCTTGGCACAGGAGAAGCCCCGGTACTCAAAGGGTGAAAATTAAAAAGTGCCTGCACTTCGTTCCTGTGAGCACTGGCCCATTTCAAGCACTGGATGTTGTGATGTCTGGTAAAGAAGAATCAACTTCTGCAGTGCCAACACTCTCTCTCGGGTTGGGCGGGCCTTTGCTACTGGTGTATGGAGAGAGGGTCCCAGAAAGGTTTGAATCTGGAGTCCTTGACTGACATTTTCAAATTGCTTGTGAATGTTGGATTTTATGACATTGACACTGTCTCATATGTTGGGGAGTGGAATTTTTGACTTGTAATGTTCTTCAACAGCCAGTTGTCCAAGAATGGGCAGACACAAATATCTCGATGAGGCAGATGTACAAACAGTTGGTAAACACTCCGAGAGGTCTTTAAGACAAATGGTGGTTCACTGATCTGGTAATGCTGGTCAATTACCACAAACCTCAGGTATTGGTGATGTGCTGGGTGGCTTAGTTTAGGAAAATATGCATCTTTCAGATCCAACATGGTCACATGCAGACTTCTTCCTGGACCGGTAGCATGATATCTTGTAGTGTTCTCATTTTGAAATGTGTTTTTCTATTATTCTTTCAGCAGCCTCATGTCTAGGATTGATCTGTGGGTGCTGGCCTTCCTTGATATGAGAAGGTTAATCAAAGACAGCACTTTCCCTCACTATGATATTCACACTTCCTATATCACCTCTTTAGGTTAAAGGGGTGTCACCTCCTCCACTGGTTGTGGTAAGTGATCCTTGTGTGTTCTGTCTGTTTTTGGAAACTGATTTATTGTACTCGTGTCGAACTCTGCAGAATATCTGCTCTGCACCGCAGACATGACTCAGTGATTTGAGTTTATTTCCTTCAAGTCCTAGTCCTGCCCAGATCAGCGTCATGCAAATGGAGTCACTGTTTGTTTGCATGGGGGCCTTGCCTTTGTGGCCCCTGGCTCTGAATTTTGGGCTGAGAAACGAAATTCTTATTTTGCATTTCCTAAATGGCAAAATGGTGTGTAAAAAATGTGCGATTTCCTTATAGTGATTCTTACAGAGTAGGAATTGCTATCAGGAATTAGCAAATAGAAATACTATTGCATTCCTGCCTATGGGTCAAATAGGAAATGGTTTGCATTGCCTAAATTGCGATTTCCTAATAGGAAATAGCAATTTAGGAAATCCAAACCCAAGGCTGCCTCTGGGCTTGAGGCCCCCTGGAATCATCCTGAAATGGGTCGTGCACATGTAAGTGCACATATGTCCTAGGCGCATATGTGCTCTTCAGGTCACATTAAAAATGCATTTTTAAATGCATTTTATTTTGCACATGGTTACTATCGACTTTGAGTTGATGGTAGTAGCATTTCTTAAATGCCCCATTCGCATTAAGGAAATGCTTTGTATATGTGCTTTAGGAATCGCAAATAGGTCATCTCTATTTGCGTTTCCTAATTCGCGGTCACAATTATCAATGTCTACTGGGTAGAAAAAGCAAATTGCGAACGGTTTTTGACCTTTGTAGATATGAAAAGGCTGTTTTGCATTTCTTAATGGACCGAAATTATGTTTTGGCCCATTAAAAAATGCAAAAAGCTTTTTTTTACATCCTGCCCTTTGTGTTACGTTTGTGGAATGGTGAGTTTTTGTAGACAGATTTTTGTTGTTGCAAAGCCCAATCGCTGTTGCCCTCTCTGTGTTTTTCTTTATCTTTCCAAGCCCTTCATCAACCTTTAGGCCAAAAATATGTTCCCAGTCGAAAAACGTTCTTATGTGGTACTCTTGTACATAAGATTGAAACCTATAAAAGTGCAACCATGAAGCCACCTGCTGCCAGAGACATTCTGGCACACTGTAGTGTTTCCTAACTCTTTATGAGTGCATGAAAATACTTGTTTACTAAAAAGATAAGCACTGGGTTGAGGAATCCAGCCAATGGATGTGGCTATGTAGCCCCTCCCCCTAAATGGGGTCTGACAAGTGGTGTGTGATAGGTTAAGCAAAGCTTTTGACCAGGTAAACTGACAATATCTGTGGGCCGCTATGGCCGGGTTCGGGTTCCCTTTAGTCTTTTTAGAGGGTATTAAGTCATTATACCAGAATCCACGGGCAAAAGTGCTGGTTAATGGTGGTCTGTCTGACTGGTTCAATATCTCCCGCGGCACTAGGCAGGGTTGTCCTCTGTCTCCCCTGGTGTTCGACATTTATATTGAACCCTTTGTTTGTGCCATTAGGGCTGATCATGTAATCCATCCTTTTAAAATAGCAGACCTTGAGTTTAAGACAGCGTTGTACGCAGATGACCTTCTCCTTTACACGTCCAATCATGTGGAAGCTATACCGAGGCTATTTTATTTAGCCGAGGAATTTGGAAGGCTCTCGGGGTATCAAATTAATAAGGAAAAGACTGAAATAATGGGGTGGAATAACGTTACCCCCATTCAGGGCGCTAAACATAGAATGAGGTACTTGGGAATATATTTGACTCAAGACTTAAATGGCATCCCGAAAACTAGTTGGCAGATAGTTGCGAAAGAAATTATTAAAACACTATCAAGATGGGGTAATCTCCCACTAAACATATATGGACGTGTTAATCTTGTTAAAATGTCAATACTCCCCAAATTAACTTTCCTCTATAATGCTATTCCGTTGACTTTTCCCCTGAAAGAGATTATGAGCCTTCAAGGCAAGATTGGTTCTTTCATATGGGCTTGTAAATCCCCAAGAATAGCTTAGAAAAAATTAAGGAGGGGGCTAAAAATAGGCGGTTTGTCTCTTCCGGATCTACTCATTTATTGGCATGCCTTTCATTTTAAAAATGTTACGGTTGGAGGAGGAGCCAAGACGGCGGCCACCATGGCCGCATAGACGCCCGGCTCCGCCGCGCACCCTTGCCTCCCGCACCATCCTAGCAATGATCCTGCCTCCCAGCCGTGGACCCGTGCAGATGAACGAATGCGGTGCCCGGCCGTGTAACTCCGGAATGAATACCGCCCCGGACGACTGAGAACCGTCGTCGTAAAGTTTCCGGCCTTTACAGTGGGCGAGCCGGGACCTCGAGTGCGCTGCAGCCGACTCGGAAGTGATCAACATCGGCCCTAGCCGGCCATGATGGTCCGATGCCCCGAGCCGAGACCTGAAATTGCACGCTGCCGTGGGTAAATAGGCAAGTCGCGGCGCTGGACCCCCGAGCTTTGCGGCTCATGTTTTCGTTGGCGCCTGTGACTGTAGACACAACAGAGTACGAGGCAGAGTGAACAGTCCGGCCCGAACTTTCTCCGGGGGCTGCCTGAGGGTGACCACACAATATCCGAGGCTGACTTCGATGGGAGATTCCTCGCCCAGTTACGGCTGGTAAGCGGTATGCGGCATTGCGCGTGTAGGTGGGCTCGAGTGTGCTTCGTCATGACCCATTCGCACGCCGCAAGTTGTTATTAAGATCCCGGCCGCCTGTTGAGTCAGCTCTCTATCCTGCTCGGAGGGTCCATGGAGAAAGGAAGTTTTGCGCATATTGGCGGAGGAGGGATGGAACCTAAAGTAAGGGACGTCTTTCTGGCTCTTACAGACTTGCACTCAGCCCTGAAACGTCGGTGGTTGGTAATCTATGACTCACAGACGGCCACTGCTCCTGCCACAGGATCTATAGAGGCGGACGGGCACAGAGAGGAACGGGTGCCCGACCTTTCCCAGTTTGTTGACGCCGAGGACTCCCTGGGGTGTGCAGTGGTGGATCGCGAGATCAGTGAGCACGGCGGCCGGGGCTGCGTGTTTGCTGCCTTTTTTACCTTCCTGCCTGTTGATCCACCTCCTGAACAACAGCGCCTTGCTTTCTCGACGACGACGAGTGTACCTTGGAGGAGTGCTGCTGAATCAGTGCCGCTGTTTTGGCTGAGGGCCTTGGTGGCCCCTACCGATGCTACTGGTCAATCGAGTTTGCCTGCTCATGGAATGGGGAGATTGTCGACTTCTGTTCGGACTGGCCAGGGCTGAACGCTGACTGTTTACAGTACTTCATGGGTGATCCCGGTGACAAAGTGGAACATGGCTTGTGGTTGTGACTTTGGGGGTTGAGATGAACGTAAATTGATGCTCACTTTCCATCTTGGTGGGCTTACATGCTTTTCGGGTGTGTGGGAGGGGGGTGTGTGATCGGGGCTGGAGCTAGGGCCCTCCTCCGTTTTTTCCCATTTTCGGGGTTCTTGCTGGGGCGACAGGCATGCCTATAGGGGGGGGGGGGAGGGGCGTGGCCTTCTGCTGGTATGCAGGGTGGGGGGTTGGGGGATGGGACGTGTTTTCTGTTACTTCTTTGTTTCTATGGCCCTACTTTTTCTTTTTCCTTCCTCTTTTTGTATCCCTTTCCCTTATTTCTTATATACTTATCTACTAGATGAGGGATTGGGGTTCAGTTTTATTGGGAAGACTTCTGTAACGTGTCCTTATGAAACTTTGTTACTGTCTCTTGCTTTCATGAGTAGGACGCAGTGGTCCAGTACATAGCGGTTATTGCTTCATATCATGTTTTTAGCTTCCCAACTGTAAACCTTTATTGAAAACTACTATCCTGTTTTTAGATTTGCTCAGTGTATGATTTCGCAATATCGCATGCTATAAGATCCTTCTACCCTTATCATAAATTGGAATCCTCTCACATCCTGGAACATTGTGGACAAATTTATTCATCAATCCTGATTTAATGGACTACGCCGGACGGAAGATTACAGTAGTGTTGCCTCTCGCTGTGCGAGGCTTTGAATCCTTTTGTGTTGATGACCAGCGGCTTTTCGGCCTGTGCCTGCATTTACCTGTAATGTTACAAGTGAGGTTTTCCAAATAAAAATGTATATAAAAAAAAAAAAAAATTTAAGGTTATTGGCCAACAAATTGGACGCTACCTCACAGGGCCGTTTATTCCAGGCACTATTGCATGACCAACCACTGGGCCAGGAGTTTTTCTTATTCAAATTTGGAGACAAGAAATATTTTAAAAAGGTCCGACTTAAGATTTTGCAGACGGCACTCAGAAACTGGGCATTTGTCCGGATAACCCTGGGAATTGCATATTATAATTCTCACGCCCCAATATGGGATTCCCGGGGCACTCCGGTGTGCCTTCAGGACCATCTATCCCTGCCGTTAAAAGCTGCGGGGCTGTCGAGATGGGGGGACCTTTGGGTCAACTCTGGTCTTATGGATTGGGACACACTAGTATTCTTAACGAATGGCTCTGATAAGCGTGGCTCAAATCCACCCGAGTGACTTACCGCACTCACCTATAGTAATTATATAGGAAGTCAGCTGGACAGTGGATAAGAATAAACAAAGTCTTTATTAGGCCAAACAACACTCATATGAGAGGGCCCTGTCCGACCTCACTCCTGGGAGTGCGAACGAGAGGACTGACTCTCTGCATCACAGCAATACATTATAATGCAACACAGTCCATTGGGGTACGCCCCTTCTGGAAAATTACTGAAACCCAGACCAGCAAACAATGCCATCATACAGCAGGCATCTGCACCTGCAAGGGATACATTGCTATCTTTACTCAAGGCCATGGAGCTAGGCTTCAGCGTCTCTGGTGCATGAGAACATTACTGATAAAGAGACTTGTTAGTTTCGGCCACAGTAAGCCGAGAAACGAAAACTGCTGTCTTAGGGAAATTCTCTATTCCTGCGGGAGGGGCAGATGAGCGAGTAAGGCTCGTGATCACAGAGGAATACACAAAATGGTGGCACACAGGCTAAGCTAAGGAACTAATATGATCACACGTACATTTGAATAATAAAGTAGCAAGCAGAATAATTCAACACAGGTGCATATATGAACTTCATTAGTTAGCCATATGATGCTAACTTACATATGAGAAGGGACAGTTGGGGCATCGAAAAGTGAATTCTATCAGACCCTCCTTTTAGCATCATTGGCTAACTGTGGCCACATTTATTTGCCAAAAGGTAGTGCCGGCATATCCATTCTAGGGGCAGAACACATTATTTCCTTTTTTCTTTTTAGTCTAAAACATCCTCTGAAATAAACATCAACCAACTTGCATCAGCAGGAATTCCAGTAATCATTGAAGTGGCATATTGACCCGACACCTTCTTTTGTGGACGCAAATTCGTAGCACACATTGAACAGCATGGAGGGAGGCAATATACACAAAGGCAACATGTCAGTATGACGCTCACCACGCCCACCAAACCCATCAATATTTTCCAACCCCAGGAGGAGAAGGCACCCCAGAGCCATCCCTGTAGGGACCATGTCCCGTTATCTTGATGTAGTTCAGTCGCTAATCTATGTAATTTCTGTACTGCCAAGTTAACAGTCGGAGCTGAGTCAGGAATATATACACAGCAGGACTTCCCGATGAACGGACAGGCCCCGCCCCTATCTGCCAGGATGACGTCGAGCACCATCCTATTTTGAATCGTGAATAATCTCATAGCCTGAATCTCAACGGAAATGTTAGTCGTAATGTCAGCTTCGGTAAGGACTACCTTTTCCATTACCCTGGACAGTCGTCGAATGGCCCTACTGTTAAATATCGGACCCCAGAAAGGTAGCAGGCCCTTAGAAAAATCAGTCCATTGCTGGTACGAGGTGTCTGTCTGGTCAACGTCATCTACCTGGAGCTCCCTCCTTTTACGCTGCTCTTGTGGACCGGGAAATCTACGATGTGTTCTGTGATAGTCAGAAGGGGCCACATATACGGGAGGAATAATATAGGTCAAGTAACACACCCCACCCCAACCCTCAGGCAACCATAAGTATCCATTATCTCCTCACACAAAATAGATGCTGGGGGGTGTAACCAAAGAGGGGCTGAGAGGCAAACGTATCAATGCCGTCACGTTACAGGAGCTATTACCAACCTTAATGGGACCCCTTCCCTCTATGCAGAAAAATGGCGAGGGACCCACCACAGCCAGGGGTATCAGAGACTTGACACTGTCATTTCCCTTTGGGGGGTGCCTGTAAGACAGGGAGGAATTCAACTGCAGGAAGCTATCCCTAACTTTGTCAGTATCATTGCGTATCAAAAACCGGCCCAACTTTTTCTCACACGTCTCTATAAATGTCTGATCAAAACGTCCGTCTGTATATATTCGTCCAAGGGAAGAGGGAGGCAAAGGGCGTACTCGCATTGTCATAGTCGACCCCCTATTCTGCAGTCTAGGAGTCAGAAAATCTGGCTGCTGAAAATATTTAACAAGACCTATGAGAGTATACCACCCCACACAACTATTCACAGGAGTCAAAGGAAGTGCTAGGAATCTATCTTTCTTGTAGGCAGCCGAAGGGAGGAGCCCACAGACCCAGCAGTCAGTCAAATTGGTGGTGGCATGTGCATGGTGCAAAGTCTTAATAAAAACATTTTCTTTGTAACCCTTCCTCAACATTCGTTCACCATAATCCACAGTAATCATGTTATGTTCAGGAACAGCAGTAGGTGTGGGTGCAAACACATGAACGGGGTAGGCTTTATCCAGGAAAAACAATATACCAAGAGTCACTATAAAAGCAATTAGAACAACAATGATGACCACTATTTTTCCTTTCCGGGAAAGGGCCAACCAAGGGGAATCAGGCACGGGTCTCGGAGGAGCCGCAAAGGGCTGCTCCTCATCAGGGATGGGGCAGCCAAAAGGATACATTCTCAAAAGCGTTCAAAATATATAAAAAATATTAAAAAAAAGAAAAAACACTTCTACTAAAAAATAGTCCCAGACAGTCCGCAAAACCGGACAGAGGGGTTCTTCAACCCTAAAAAGGGATCTTCTCCCTGTGTCCTTCAAAGCCTCACAGGCAGGCTTTTACCGTCCATACCTTATTCCAACGTCGCTTAACACACAGCAATTGAAAACAGGGGAGCACTTAATCCGGGCCCCGCACCGCTCTATAGTCTCATAGAACACAATCTTCGGCTAAACACCAGGGCTCTTACAAGTCCATCCCTACCACTAAATCTTCGTATTCAGAAAGTCCACTAAGCCCTTCTTCCAGTGTTTAGTCCATCACATTTGTCACTCTTATTTATTTTCTTCGGGGCCGCAGATTATAGCGAGTGCTCCCTGGCACTTCGGGATCAATGAACAAGCCAGGTGTATCTATGGCAGATGCTGGACTCTCTGATGTCTCTTCACTAGTAGCAACGGGAGTAGTAGAGCTCACTGAATTCTCAATTCTGCTTTGCTCTTCTCCAATCAGTGAAGCATCCGAGAAGAGAACATATCTGGGTATTTGCTCGTGTTCCTCGTCAGCAATGCCTTCCTTTACCCATTGATCATAGGGTAGCGGCAGCGGGACCTTCTTCACGTGCGAGGCGTGGGTCCACGCCTTCCTTCCTTCCACCCAAAGCGCCGTACGCATCGTGAGGAGCACCTGACGCGGCTCTGACCACCTGGGCTCCAGACAGGACTTCCGTTGATATCTTCGGACGACGACCCAGTCGCCCACGTTGATGGAGTGTCCGGGCCCCTCCGGCAACGGCTTCAGGGTGTCTGCTACCTGCTGATGAATAGAACGAAGATCTTTAGTCAAAGCATACAAGTAGTCTGTCAACAAAGGGTACTGAATTTCGGAGAAGCACTTAGGCCGGGGCACTCCCCAGACATTGGCCGGTCGGCCGAATATCACTTCGTAGGGGGAGACGCCCATTTTCGAATTCACTGTTACTCTCGTAGAAAGCAAGGCTAAAGGAAGGGCATCTGGCCAGCGGAGACCTGTACTCTCCTGTATTTTGGCCATTTTCAGTTTGAGCGTTCCATTAAACCGCTCCACCAGACCCGCTGCCTGAGGGTGTAGGGCCGAGTGGAATTTTTGGGAAATCTGTAAGCCTTTACATATTTGTTTGACTAATTCTGCATTAAAGGACGTACCGTTATCACTCCAGATCACCCTAGGTAATCCGAAGCGAGAAAAATACTCCTTTATCAACATTTTTGCAGTAGAAATGGCCGTGCAGTCTTTAGTTGGAAAAGCCTCCACCCATCTGCTAAAAGCACATACAACCACAAGAACATATTTTAAGTTGTTGACCCTCTCCATTTCAATATAGTCCATCTGAATCACCTCAAAAGGGAAAGAGGGGGGTGCAAAATTTCCAGCTGGGACAGGGGTACCCTTCCCAGGATTGTGCCTCAAACACACCATGCACTGTCGGACCAAGTGGGTCGCCACTTTGGAGATATTTTTATTGCTCCACACTGGGTCCAACAATTTGCATATGCCTTTCGCGCTAATATGTGCAGGCCTGTGAGCCATCGTCACTACTGGGAGAACATATGCATTTGGGAGTAACCATCGTCTCTTATCAGTCACATCTGTCCAACATTCATCCGCATCCAATCGTCCCTGCCCATCCTTCCATGCCCTCAATTCATCTTCTGTCACTTTTTCTTGTATATTTTTTACACTCTGTACAGTATCTGAGAACATATTCACATCTGGGACCCATCTAGCTGGTCCTGCCACAAACATCCGTGGTAGTTTTGTCCGAGCGGTCTCTTTTGCAGTTTTATCTGCAAAGGCATTGCCTCGCCCTACGTCATCCACTATTGTCTTGTGTGCGCTACACTTTATCACAGCCAATCTTTTGGGTAACGTCAGTGCCGCTAACAGTCGTAGTATCAGTGGGCCATGTTGTATGCGTTGGCCGTGTGAAGTCAGAAATCCCCGTTCCGCCCAGAGTCGCCCATAATTATGAGCCACGTCAAAGGCGTATTGGCTGTCAGTGTAAATATTCACGTCCAGTCCCTCACTCAATTCACATGCTCTCAATAAGGCTATTATCTCAGCAGCTTGGGCCGAATTATAAGGAATCCTAGATGTCTCTACTACTGTCTGTAACGTTGTTATTGCATATGTTGCTGTCGATGTACCATCTGGCAATTTGAAACAAGACCCATCCACATACAGTTCCCCGTCCGGTTCGTCTAAAGGCTTGTCTGTCAGATCCACCCTCCCCTTTGTCTCTTCCTCGGTCCTAAACAGACAGTCATGTATGTCATCGTCCTTTATATCTGTGGGGATAGGTAACAATGTGGCAGGATTCAATGTAGCACACCTTTTGATCGTCACATGAGGTGCAAAGAGAGTCATCCCATAACCGGTAAGACGAGCACTAGTTAAGTGCTGCGTCTGTGTTCTGTTTAGCAAAATGTCCACAGCATGCGGTACCATTACTGTGAGATCTGATCCCAGTACGAGCCCTGCCGATTGTCTTATAGAGACCGCAGCAGCCGCCGTGGCTCTCAGACAACTCGGCAGTGCTCTTGCCACATTGTCAAGCATTGCGGAAAAATAAGCGCATGGTCTCTGCTTCCCCCCAAAACACTGAGTTAGAACAGACAACGCGCAACCTTCCGCCTCATGTACGTAAAGAACAAAAGGCTTCTGGTAATCAGGTGTTCCGAGAACGGGCGCAGAACATAAAGCATCTTTTAATAAATCAAACGCTTCTTGACATGCAGGGGTCCAGGGTAGGGGTTCGCGCACTTCTTTGGTAGTCAGATACAATAGGGGTTTCGTTAGTAACGCATAGTTAGGTATCCACTGGCGACAATACGATCTTATGCCCAGAAACGCACGCACCTCTTGCTGCGTGTTAGGTACTTTCATGTTAGTGATAGCTTTTATGCGCTCTGGCGTCAATCTCCTCCCCACTTTCGAAAGGAGGTGACTGAGGTAGGTGACCTCCGTTCGACAGTATTGAAACTTTGGAAGGGACACTTTATGCCCCCTTTTTGCCAAATGGTGTAGTAATTTGACAGTAGCATCCCGACAACCTGTCTCGTCGTCCGACGCTATCAGGATATCATCCACATACTGCAACATGACGTTGCCAGGTGGAAGTTCCAGTTCATCCAATTGTGCCTTCAGAGCCTGACTATATATACCCGGACTTTCAGTGTACCCCTGGGGAATTCTCTTAAACCTGAAGCTTCGGCCAGCCAATGAGAATCCGAATAAATAGCGGCTGTCCTCGTGGACTGGAATACTGAAGAAAGCATTCTTCAGATCCAGAACAGAGAAATATTTGGCAGAAGGGGGAATCATCGTCAATATCGTAGTGATATCCGAGACCACTGGGTATTGTGGCTCCACTACTCTATTCAAATCAATCACGAACCTATATACATCAGGAGTGTTATCTGTAGCATCGGGTGATCGTCTTTTAAGGATAGGTAGAATAGGGCTGTTACATATGTTCGAATCCGTCTCTTCCACTACACCAGACCAAATCAAATCTTGTATTATTGTAACAGGGCCTTTTCTCCCTCCCTAGGAATCCTGTACTGTGGAATCCGGGGCAATTTCGCTCCCACCTTTACTCTTATTGTCACCGGGGCTATATCCATTTTACCTACATCTGTGTCATTCACAGCCCAGAGACTGTCGGGTATTCCTTGGAATTCAGGTGGTAATGGGTCATCTTTGGAAAAACACTGTAATGGGCGAGCGACATTTGGGCCTAACGTAAGATACACACCATCCGGGGAACAATAGATAGTGGCGTGCAACCTCTTCAAAAGATCTAAGCCCAACAAATTTTCTCCACAATTCGAAGTCAATAGGAACGGTGAATCAACAGTAAAAGGACCAATCGTTAACGTGAGGGGTTTAGAAATGGGGCTAATCACCGGGGTACCTGCAAAACCCACAGAGATGTTATTCTTGCCAGACAGAGCCGCCTCTGGGACCCGGGAATGAGCCACTGAACTTTTCATCGCACCCGTTTCCACTAGAAATTTTTGATGAGACCCTAATAAGTCTGCCTCGACATAGGGTCCCCTTTGATCAACTTCCACAGGCACTGGTCCCTCGCTCTGTCCTACGCTGTCCTAGTTGTGGGAGAACCCTGTCGGATCATCTACTGAGTAATCATCATTGTAGTACTGACCACCGCCCCTCTGCAACTGTTGTCTGTCCGCACTGTGGTCAAAGTAATTGCCTCCCGGTCTCCCGCCTCCTTCTGACCGTGCAGCCTGTCTCCCATAATCACCACTACCTCTTCCTCGTCCTCGCCCTGGACCGGCATTCGACTGAAGCAGTGGGCAATCCCTCCACCAATGCCCCTCCTGCTTACACTTCGCGCACTGATTCGGTCCCAGTCTTTCCCTACTCTCACCTCTCCCAAAACCGCCACCACGACTCGGCGCCACACCTCTCCCTCTGCCTCTAGCCACTTGCTGCAACAAAACCCTAGTCTTCAAATCCTTAGCCTTCTTTTCCTGCTTGTCCTTACTCTCATTTTCTCTGTGCTCATAATACTGTGCCATACTGAGGATACCTGAAGGAGAGGACGTTGTCCACGTGCTCTCCGACGCTTGTAACCTGTGACACATCTTGCCCACTAAAATCCATAAACGTTTTCTTCAAACCTCGTAAAGAAGTCCGAGACTGCCTCATCCTTTTTCTGCTTACAAGCCGTCAACTTGTCCCAATCTACCTTCTTCGGGGGAATGAGAGAATGCATGTATTTTATTATGCGCCCTGGCAAGGCCAAAATCTCGGCTTTCGGCTTTTCTCCTGGCTTACGTTCCTTATCCCAATCCTGTAATTCCTGCCACGTACCTCCTAACTCTTCCGAATGGTCTGTACCTTTTACCTGCCGCCACACATCAACTGGGACCAAAAGCCCAAAAAACAATTCAACATCTGCCAAAGTCATTACAGTGGAAGACGCAGCTTCTGTCAGCTCTTTGTAGTAGGCAGTTGGATTTTTCCTAGAATCTGGGAGCTGAGCCTTCAATGATAATACCTCACTTCTCTTCCACGGCGTATACACCCATTGTTCCTGGAAGTGTGCATCTATCCTGTCCCTGGTGACAGCCTTCGTAACTGGATCTACCATTTCTGGGATCTCGGGATGAAAAATAGGGTGCACTTCACGCATTGGATGTATACCTGGAAAATGGGGCGCACCTGCAGCAGGCAATTAATTTCTATACTGTAGTAGAGCCTTTAAACTACGCATCACCTCCTTCACCCCAGTATTCGTTCTGAAAGCTCCACTCTGTATGTCTCGCAAAGTCGCCGGAGCCACACCTCCATACCCCTGTTCCCATAGCTGTATCAATACATTCGACATATGCCACAAAGCGTGTTGTTGCATCAAGGGCTCAAAATCTTTCATTGTGGACCAAATATCTTCAAACGAGTAAATATTATTCCTCGCCCACTGGCATGCCTGATTAGCCACTATACTCTTCTCATCTAAACCAACAGTAGAACGCGTAAGCAACTTCCATACCTGTGTGAGTAGTCCGCTCCCTGCGCCTCGGCTCGGCGTTAACATCTCCTGACTGGGGGTGGTACTAGCTGAAACAGTAGGGAGTGCTAAAGAGAATTGGGAGGGTGCAGGTGAAGTGGTCTGGAGTAAAGAAACAAGAGGTGTTGGGGGCGAGGAAACTGCGCTAGGTTGAGGGGCACTCGCTGATGAACCTGGGACCCCACTAATGGGGGCCGGAGCTGGCCAGGAGGGATACAAGGACTGCGGGGCGTAAGGGGGAGGGGGTCGGGTATTCAAAATGTCTTCCATCTCATCTGGGTCATCCTCTCGTACTACATAACTTTTATTTTCTTTCAACCTGCAAAGCCTATCTGCGCGCTCCAAACGCAGCGCGTTCTCATTCCCAACCTGTTCTCTCGCTTTCTGTGCCATAGTCTGCGCGGACTTTTTAAAAGCCTCTTTCTCGTCTCTCATCTTTCTCTTCCTGGCTTCTTTCTGCCACACCCTTAAAGAATCGAACATGCTTTGACGGCTACGCCTAGCAAACAATTTGTCCTGTAAATAATCCAACTTGGCTTCATCAAAAGAACCCGTCAAAGGCCATTGCAAATCCACATTGTCAGCAGTGTACCGGTGCCACAAAGTACCAAACAAAAGAGGGACCAATCCATGCTTGACGTACATATCAAAGCTTGGAGTGCCCTCAGGGGGTGCGGGTTGGCTCTCGGCCAGTCTAGTATCTGAGGGTCGGCAACAACATCCAAAACATCGTAATTTGCTAAAACACGGCATGTTTAAAACACTTCTCTGTCAACAAACTTCGTTACCTTGAATCACTTAGCTCGAGCTCATTCACACACACATATAATTATGCACTGGGAAATCACGCACACACATATACAATACCTCCAAACACGTGTTACCAAATGGGACAAGGCCCGTCGACCAAGTCCTGGGGAGCCTGGACCCTACCGCAGACCGAACAGTACACTAACTGTTCTGAGGATGGGGAAACCAATCCGCTCCCCGCGCGGCACTATGGATCACTGCGCACTTTACCACGGGAGACCCAGGTCTCACCTCCACTGAACCACCACTCTAGGAGTTCAGGGTAAGCACCGGAGTCCACCCGCAATGAGCCACGCCTTCACCACAGTACCACCCGGTCGGATCACTACGAACAATATATCTAGACGTTCCCCCCAACCTCGTCAAGTCTGTCAGAGTGCCTGCTCGGACAGACTTCCCCGGAGCACACTAGCCCCAGGAGCACACCGGCTCCTCAAACCTCTGGAGACACCCTAGTCTCCCGGAACACTCCCGTTCCCGAAACAATCACAGGTGGACCACTCACCTTCCGTAGGCGGCACCGACCTCTACCGTTCTCCACCTCCGGCTGCCAGGACCAACATGGTCAGCTTCGAGTTCCGCCTTCTGGACCCCGGCATAAGATCCAAACCGGGACCTCTCCCGATCAGCAGGGTGGGGCAGCGCTGCGAGAACCAAGCTCGGCATCAGATGGGTACCCGGGCCCACCGTGCCGACCAGCGGGTCCCCGGTCTTCTGCTACCCCCTTACGGGTGAGAAAGATCCTTATCGCGGGGTCCCTGTTCGGGCGCCATCTGATAAGCGTGGCTCAAATCCACCCGAGTGACTTACCGCACTCACCTATAGTAATTATATAGGAAGTCAGCCGGACAGTGGAGAAGAATAAACAAAGTCTTTATTAGGCCAAACAACACTCATATGAGAGGGCCCTGTCCGACCTCACTCCTGGGAGTGCGAACGAGAGGACTGACTCTCTGCATCACAGCAATACATTATAATGCAACACAGTCCATTGGGGTACGCCCCTTCTGGAAAACTACTGAAACCCAGACCAGCGAACAATGCCATCATACAGCAGGCATCTGCACCTGCAAGGGATACATTGCTATCTTTACTCAAGGCCATGGAGCTAGGCTTCAGCGTCTCTGGTGCATGAGAACATTACTGATAAAGAGACTTGTTAGTTTCGGCCACAGTAAGCCGAGAAACGAAAACTGCTGTCTTAGGGAAATTCTCTATTCCTGCGGGAGGGGCAGATGAGCGAGTAAGGCTCGTGATCACAGAGGAATACACAAAATGGTGGCACACAGGCTAATCTAAGGAACTAATATGATCACACGTACATTTGAATAATAAAGTAGCAAGCAGAATAATTCAACTCAGGTGCATATACGAACTTCATTAGTTAGCCATATGATGCTAACTTACATATGAGAAGGGACAGTTGGGGCATCGAAAAGTGAATTCTATCAGCTCTTTAACAAGATTTAAGTTTTATCAACTCTCTGCCTGGTGGGCAAGGCAGGCTTTGGACTTGGGAGGGGACACGGGGGTTCTTGATTCTGTCTGTAGGCAAGGAGGGTGGAAACGGGAGGTTTCGTTTTGGTATGAGGCATTAACGGAGATAACAAGAGTGTCAAATTGCGAATTGGCGAGCTTATGGGGTGATGTGATATCAGATAGCCCGGAGGAAACCCTGAAGGTTTGAACTGATTCATTCTCCATGTCTCAGAGTTTAATAAAACCAGCAAATCTGAGGAGAAATCATTTGTTCACTGCCTATTGGGTCTACTGGACACCGGCTAAATTATCTAAGGTCACTTTAGCCAATTATTGTTGCCCCCGCTGTAAACTCCCGGAAGCTGATGACAGACATATGTTTCTAGAATGCCCAGAGATTCTTGAGTACTGGAAGGCGATTGTGGATTTCCTGGAAAAGGTTTTATCGACTACTGTTATATGCTCTCCTAGGCTAGTCTTTTTTGGTTTACCATTTGGATATAATGTTAATAATTTCTCATCACAATTTATATTTTATGTTGTGGTTATAGCTAGTGGAGAGATATGTAGAGAATGGAAATCGGTCGCCCCACCCAGGTTCTCTGACTGTTTACGAAATACCATGGCAGTAAGTAAACTAGATATGGCCTGTCGAGAAGAGAGCACTGATAATGTATGCATTGTCCGCATTGGTAGCCTGGTCGAAGAGGTAACGGTCCAATGATTATGCCAGAGGTTTTGTCGGTCCTGTCCTATCTGGGTTCGAGGTATTCCATCAGAGGGAATGGGAGTTGGACAAGGAAACAGCCTACCTCTGGGAGACCCCTGTTTGCTGCACATTGAATCCTGGGCGGCCGCACGACTGACAATGTGAAAGGCATAAGGGGTTCCCATCTAGAGTTTCTTTATCTGGTGGCATGTATGAAGACAACACACATTTAAAAACAAAAAAAATAATAATAATAATCTCTGGTGAAGACTTAAACTGACCTCTTGACTGCCCCAAGGCAAGTACTGTTGGATTGTCTACCTGAACTTTGTACCTTGAGTGAGTCCCAGGGGAGCTGCAGCCACTATTTACCGCCATAGGATGTCCTGTGGGCATATTGTTGTTGTAAATTGTAGCTGCTGTTAGACGGGCAGGTTACATTTTGCCTTGGGCAAAGTAGGGAAACCCTGCACTCTTTCCAGAAGTTCAGAGAGTTCTCATTTTGCCCATCTTAGCAGCCAGGTTCAAAACTTCACCTCCTCCTAGCAAAGACTAGGGGCCCTGTATTAGTGCTTATAAAACGTGCAAATGTGTGATGTCGGGGAAAGTTATTTCTGAAATATGAAGGTTTTAATGAAGCACATAGTTGTAATTGATGAATTAATAATGTTGCTTTTGAAACAAGTTTACTGGATTGCTTTTAAATGTAATTAGTACTGTGAAGTAGTTTTGCCACATTTTGATATGAAATGTCATGTCAAGACAACGTGTAACGCACACCTGACAAACTATCTACTGCAGATCCAATGATGTGATATGAAGTGCAAATTTATTTTTAGATCCCGAATGATAACATTTGACCGCCCTTCTCCTTTTATGATTACTGATAGTAATATGGTACTGAATGTATGTAATGGTCTTATATGTATTCTTGTTTTTAAACATACTTGTGTTTTATACAGTTTTTATGTGATTTTATGGCCTTTGAGCCAAAATAAAGTTTTTGACTGACTGAATTGATACTGTGAAGTCGTTTTGCCACATTTTCATATTTTATTTATTTTATTTATTTTATTTGTTAAGCTTATAAGGCGCACAGCTACCCAAAAAGGGTTTCTCGGCGCATATGAAATGCCATGTATTTTAATATGGATCCAGTTTTGGGAGTTCTCTCAATCTCTCTCCTGCTCATTCCCCCTCCCAGTCAGTGACCCTCTGCAAACAATGACTACTCTCATTTCCACATGCACCAAGTGGATGAGGAAAAATATTAAAAAATGACCTATTGTGTTAGGAAGTGTGTCATGTGAATGAAGCTTCTATTGTGTACCCGAGGTATCATATTAAAGTACTTTCACTGAAAGTTCCATTGTAGGCGTGTTAATTCTATGTGCCATAGTTTGAGAACTGTTTTTTTGTGATGGTCATCTCTGGAGTGCAGATGCTGAGAGAATAGGGGAAAGTTTCTTTCACCTTAGCAAGTGGGTTATGTGACTTGTGTATAAAAAATCTTATGCTTTAGTATTGTAGGGCTCATTTTCCATTTTTATGTGGAGTTCATTTTTGCTGCAGGGTTGACATTTCATTTTTCTCCTGAGACTCTCTCCATTTGTCTTAGATTTTCTTATGGGCAGATTTTCCTTACTCTTTATGAGTTTCACTCCCAGGGGCCTGACAAAACTTCTTTAACAAGGGTTACATTTTATGATTCTGTAATTCAGCATTTGGGCCTTCATGGCATTTTCATGTATTTTTCTCTCTACCATATTTACTAACAATTCTGTAATACATCTATTTTTGCCTCATTTTTGATCTAGAACTCAGTTGTTAGTACATCCTCATTTATTCTGTTTTACTCTGCTGAAATGTGCATTTTTCTATGAGGAGTATAGTCATTAACCACAAGATCTACTGAGGATTCTGGAGCTGAATTAATTGGGTAAGAATTGGGGCATTCAAACTATTGGGATTCCGATGATTATTGGGATACAGCCCTAGGCACAAAAATAAATGTACACAGGTAGATTTACACATGCATACATTTATTTTTGAACATAGGGGTAAATCTACACTTTTTTGGTATTCACAATTTCGGAGTGTATTTTACACCTACGTGTAGACATCCACCCCTTGAAACCAGGAGTTGGGCACTAGTAAGACAGAATGTATGAATGTAAAAGTTCTACTTACTACTTTTCACTCCGAGGCAGAGATCTCCCTATAAGAAAAGAATAGGAAAAAGTAATAGACTTTATTAATTCTTTTTAAAAATTGAAAATATTTGATTGTTTTATTGAAAATAAAAATGTAAATCCAATACAGATATTATTAACCTAAAACGAATAAAATATAATGTGACAGCGCATTAACTCATCAAATTAAATGTGCATTAAATGCTATAATATTTGAAATATGTTAAACTAATTTATAAATATTTTTTTAACAAAATGTAAAAACTCCTACCCGGAAAAGCATTATAAATTAAATTATTATTTCATAAACTTACATAAATGTATTTGAATTAATTTCAATTAATTTTACATACATTTTTTAAAGTTTAATTATGAAAGCATGTTTTACAACTATAAAATATATAAAGTTAAACGTAATATAACATTTTAACAGTAAAATAATGTAAAATATTTATTTTCAAAGTCAAAATGATGGAATTATGTTAACATCATTTCCTACAGGGTGTTATTTTCAGCTGCTCCCCCATTAGTTCCCACAGGGATGTCGAAAAATACATATAGTGGTGCACCAACAGTAAATAATAATGTGAAAGAGTTCAAATCAAAATGTAGAATGTAGAATGCCATATCTTCTTTATTGTACTTGTACACTAGACATATAGATCCAAGTATTACAGCAAAACAACACAGCCAACGCACTTCTTTCACCACTGTGAACTTCGTCAGGGCATTCTGATTTTGTACAGGCAATATACCACGATATGAGTCTCGTGAAACTGTATTTCATGATATGGAAATATACCATATATGCACGGGCCCCATTAGATAATACACCCTGGAACCTTTTAATATCAGGCCAAGCCGCCCCCGTACTAGTGGGTGTTTGTATTTGCATGTTTTCACCTCTAAACCTCCTTACCTCCATGCCCCAAAAACTCTCCTATTTTTAATAAGTAATTTCATTTCCCAGACACTGCCCCTGATCCCTCCCACATTTACTACCAAGTTCTAAACTTACATATGTGAGGGTTTTCCCATAGAAAAGCTAGTAGAGTTACAGATGGAGATTTCCACACGAAGGTTTGAGAATTGCATTATGTAGAAAACAGGTAGTTCAACCATAGTAGATTTCCACCGAAGGTTTGAGAATTGCATTATGTAGAAAACAGGTAGTTCTACCATAGTAGATTTCCACCGAAGGTTTGAGAATTGCATTTTGTAGAAAATACGTAGTTCTACCATAGTAGATTTCCACCGAAGGTTTGAGAATTGCATTATGTAGAAAACAAGTAGTTCTACCATAGTAGATTTCCACCGAAGGTTTGAGAATTGCATTATGTAGAAAACAGGTAGTTCTACCATAGTAGATTTCCACCGAAGGTTTGAGAATTGCATTATGTAGAAAACAGGTAGTTCAACCATAGTAGATTTCCACCCGGAGGTTTGAGAATTGCATTATGTAGAAAACAGGTAGTTCTACCATAGTAGATTTCCCCCGAAGGTTTGAGAATTGCATTATGTAGAAAACAGGTAGTTCTACCATAGTAGATTTCCACCCGAAGGTTTGAGAATTGCATTTTGTAGAAAACAGGTAGTTCTACCATAGTAGATTTCCACCCGAAGGTTTGAGAATTGCATTTTGTAGAAAACAGGTAGTTCTACCATAGTAGATTTCCACCGAAGGTTTGAGAATTGCATTTTGTAGAAAATAGGTAGTTCTACCATAGTAGATTTCCACCGAAGGTTTGAGAATTGCATTATGTAGAAAACATTTAGTTCTACCATAGTAGATTTCCCCCGAAGGTTTGAGAATTGCATTATGTAGAAAACAGGTAGTTCTACCATAGTAGATTTCCACCGAAGGTTTGAGAATTGCATTATGTAGAAAACAGGTAGTTCTACCATAGTAGATTTCCACCGAAGGTTTGAGAATTGCATTATGTAGAAAACAGGTAGTTCTACCATAGTAGATTTCCACCGAAGGTTTGAGAATTGCATTATGTAGAAAACAGGTAGTTCAACCATAGTAGATTTCCACCCGAAGGTTTGAGAATTGCATTATGTAGAAAACAGGTAGTTCTACCATAGTAGATTTCCCCCGAAGGTTTGAGAATTGCATTATGTAGAAAACAGGTAGTTCTACCATAGTAGATTTCCACCCGAAGGTTTGAGAATTGCATTTTGTAGAAAACAGGTAGTTCTACCATAGTAGATTTCCACCCGAAGGTTTGAGAATTGCATTTTGTAGAAAATAGGTAGTTCTACCATAGTAGATTTCCACCGAAGGTTTGAGAATTGCATTATGTAGAAAACAGGTAGTTCTACCATAGTAGATTTCCACCGAAGGTTTGAGAATTGCATTATGTAGAAAACCGTTAGTTCAACCATAGTAGATTTCCACCGAAGGTTTGAGAATTGCATTATGTAGAAAACAGGTAGTTCAACCATAGTAGATTTCCAAATTGGTTTTCCTGAGCACTCTCAGTTTGTACAGTTCAATATCAGAAATAGTAAAGTTCCACTGAATTCATCCAAAGTAGTCCCAGGTGGGTAATCCAAAATAATTTATCCACAAAGTCCTTCAAATCATGGATTTTTATTTTCCTCTTTTCTCCGAATTCAAATCCTCCACAATCCACATACAGAAGTCATAGGATTATTCAGCCAACACGTGTTTCGTCTTGTAAATTATTTACACAGCGACTTCATCAGGGCTGAAATCATAATACAAATAAACATCACTGTAATTCATTTGAGCTAACATATAATATAATAGTTTCCAGAATCCCGTGATGAGCAGAAAAGAACCCGGCAAGAAAGTACCAGAAAGAACATACACCCGATATGTGCACGTCTTCAGCAAGCCACCACCAAGTCATATACATAAGTTTCAAGCATTCAATTAAAAAGTAATAATTATATGTAACATAAGATCCTCCTACTTATATTGAAAAAACGATGTCAATTAAATAATGCCCCACTGGGGATCAGCAATCTAATATTCCTATATTATAGATGATCGGCCCCATCTTGGGTAATGTCCGTAATTCAGATTAATTGATCACATGTACTACTATCTCTTGTTTTATAGAGTATTTATAAACTCTTAGTCACCACCCAAAGTAAAAGTCAACTGAGGTGACTGAACACTATTTACAAAAATTATTAAAAAAGGGGTCTTTACCGTAATCCAAATATTTTGAAAAGTTTTCAGTTGAACTAATCAGTTTCTTCAGCACTTCAAATTATGAAGTAAAAGACCCTGCAATTTAAACAACCCCAAAGACTTCAATTAGAAAAATATCTTCAATTATTTGTATAAACAACCTATAACATCCATGAATCCATAGTACACTTACCCTACTTCTTTAAATCTTATTCTACAGTCAGGAGTCTTTACATATCTTCAAAGGTAATCAGTTATTCACGATCTGTAATAATGATCGAGTATAAGATCAAATAGTTCTTTTTTAATTATGTACTAGAAACTATTCAGTTCTAACTTATAGCATTCACCGGTACATACCTCTATCTCACTTCGTGTTCGTCTATCCAAGAACGCGTTCCCCTATCTGGCGTTCTGCACCAGCGCCATATTGGAATTCCTATTTATATCTTCCCAAAACATGCGCCATCTTGTAGTGGCTAAGTAGGTTAATACGCAAACTTCTTATCTGATCGGCGTCCTATTCGGGCGCCATATTGGACTCCTGAAAGGTTACTCATTTCTAAAGCGTCATCATGTATCCACTTCATTTATATAAGTGGATATTAATCCTATACTATGAAGGTATCAATTTAATTAGTTTACTAAGTATTTAAATCTATCTACACCAAGTGTTTAAGTTCTCATCCTGGGTTTGTGAAGATTACACAGACTCATTCATTCCACAGCATAGTAGTAGATGGAAATAACAAGTCGGAGTTTAGGTGAGACAATAATAGCATCCTCAAGTTTTCACTTCTCTTAAATCATATGAAACAATTATTTACACATAGTCTTGATTGTAAACAAAGACCTTCATCCATTATTTAAATGCAAGTAGATTCACGAAACGGAGATTTTCACCATTCAACACATTTTTCGTATGAACAGTTCACAACATGCAATACTCATGATTCGTAGTTATTTACCATTTATAACAGCCAAATTCAGTTGGTAATATTATCATGACAATTAGCATATTAATCATCTCCCAAATAGTACTGGAGCTCATGGTCATTATTTAAACCTAGTTCCACAGCTTTAAGTCTCATCAACCACATAACCTCAGTCCTTCTCAGTCTCAGTTGCCTGTTTCCTCCTCTTGGGTGTGGGCCTGGGACTACTTTGGATGAATTCAGTGGAACTTTACTATTTCAGATATTGAACTGTACAAACTGAGAGTGCTCAGGAAAACCAATTTGTTTTGTAGACCTACTGGATAGGTTGTGTGGGGTGTTGGTGACCACACCCTTCCTTAGGAGCACCGATATATACTTGGAAACTTACACTACTCCCTTACTTGCAGAGCGCCCCCTCGACCTGGGTTACCGATTGTTTGTTGTTATAGTAGATTTCCACCCGAAGGTTTGAGAATTGCATTATGTAGAAAACAGGTAGTTCTACCATAGTAGATTTCCACCGAAGGTTTGAGAATTGCATTATGTAGAAAACAGGTAGTTCTACCATAGTAGATTTCCACCCGAAGGTTTGAGAATCGCATTTTGTAGAAAACAGGTAGTTCTACCATAGTAGATTTTCACCCGAAGGTTTGAGAATTGCATTATGTAGAAAACAGGTAGTTCTACCATAGTACTACTTTGCTTACTACAAAATTAAGTTTGAGAGTTGGGCTCTAAGAATCTATGATGCTGTTTGAGAGACCCAACCAACCAAGAAGAGTTTCTTGGTGCACCCCGTCTCAAGCTCCCAACTCGGATCGCTAGATTGCTCTATGTTGCAATGCAGCATGATTCCAGCCCTTTCCTTTCCCACCTCAATGTTGTCAGGTGTGTTAGTCCCGCTGGTTCAACTGAACCCCAAGAAGAATTCAACCTACACAAAGCACTGATTTCTCGAATCAAATCTTTGGTTTAACACATGGGATCCTGTCAATTTAAAGTGATCTGGCATTTCTATCCCAAACATTGATAAATCAGATGCCAGACCGCGTCCTTGTAGCGTAAAACCTGTGCTGAGCAGCACTCTTGTCTAATCGCTTCCAATACACGCTAGCCAGGGCAGGTACCTGTCAAGGTGAGTATGTAGGATGGAGCAGGCCCATGCAGTGGGAGGGTGAGGGGAACATACTCTACCACCTATGAAATCTTCCTGACTCGTAAATAAGTAGGGAATAATATATGAATCAATTTAACTTTGGGTATGGAGTCAATTTAGCTACCATTTCTTTATTTATTATAGAATTGGGAACTTGGGCTGACCTAATGTGTGTTGAATGACTGCTACGGAGTATATTATTTAGATATACAACCAACAAATATTAGAATGGTAGTGCTAATTTGATCTACTTTTTGCAGCATCTAATAGTTTGTAGAACGTGGTATGGACTCCATTTCGGAAAAACTACCTACTTGAAACTAGTAACAGCTCAAGCTATCTAAACATGGACTGAAGTAATCCAAATGAATAGCAGTAGATGAGTACCAATAGAACAGTGGGCTAATGCTCCCTGTGCGGACATAACACAAGATCTCAAACAAAGAAAAAATAGCTTTTCAGAGAAACACTGAATAGTGGACCCAAGAGGACTGCTGCTTTAACCTAGAGCGCATTATGATGGTTGACAGGAGAAGGCGTTGTCCAATCCAAGCATAAGATAAAGAGCGTACAAGGTGGCAGGTTTTGGGACACTGTCGATGGCTCCAGTGCCGGAGAATCTAGCCAGTGAAAGGCACCTATTTGGGTCACTAGTTGAATATTTGCATCTCTGTGGCTGAGTAATGATGGGTACAAGCCGGCTTTTCATTCGTTACCATTGTAACTCACTTTTTTTGTAAAAAATGGGCATGGTTGACAAAGGGACTCTGCACTCTTGGGAGAGGACTTACAGTCGTGGTGGAGTCTCCCCACTCGGGCAAAATTTCCTCAATGAAAATTCTCATTGTGGAGATTCCGCCCAAGTGCGGAGACTCCCCTACAACCACATAGTCTCCGCCACGAGTGCATAGGCCCGTTGTTAATCTGTTCAAATGGGTATAGCTCTGCACTCCATCTCCCTTTGTTTGATTTCCACCGCCACCTGCAATTCTTTTCTGACAGAACTGGCAAAAACTCATCTTTATTATTTAGATCCTTAGCATTATTTGATTGGTATAAAATGTGCATTGGGTGCGGATCCACTTTTTACAAAATAGATCGACTTTGTTTCACTGGCCTTGGATATTACACAGCCTTATTTGGCTCGCCATCGGACGGCTGTTGCTCTGCCACAGTGGGAGCCTGGGAATTGATTGATATTGCATTTGAATAAGTATTAACGTTGGGGTTTTGCCTAGCTTTACAAGGCGAGTTAAAAGACCGCCCATCTTTCCCTGAGTTTATATCTGATTACAGGGTGGACTGTGCTGGCATCCGCACCGGAGTACTATACGCCTCTGCAGTAGCGATGGCTACAACAGCCTGATGCCAATGTTAGTCCCACTCGAGAAGCCGCTCTTCTGAATAGGCGGCTGGCATGATTGTGTTGATCTGAAGCCATCTGTATTTGAGTTTAGGATAGTTGGAATATCTTCCAGTTTTGATATAATAGCTTGACACCACACGGAGCATGACCATTTGAGGTAGTGGTGGAGCAGACTGAGCTTTGCTGATTATTGTATTCAAGCCATTGAGTTTTTCATCAATCCCCATTACTAACAATTCAGAATTGTGAGTAGACAAAAGTTGCTTTTCGATAATCAAATTTTGCCTGGAAAAACAGTGCCAAAAAAGAGTGTCCACCCCTGGACTTTGGATACCGTGTGAATTCGGAGGACTCGGTGGAGCTGAAGGAATAGCCGACGGGAAGGGAGAAGGTCTTCCAGGGAGTAATGGCTGATTTATAGTGAGGACTGAGATGGAGTCTGCTGTACTTGTCTTGGTTGACATCTGCTTAATGCTGTGACCAGCGCTATGCTGTTCATTTGAAGAGGGACACTTTTTGCACTTATCCGTTGTACCCTCTCCCATTGTGTGCTTGCCTCTGCTCTTTCAAGTCTTTTGTTCCTGTGTACTCAGTACATTAGGTATCATTACTTTGTAACAATAATAAAACTACAAGAGTCTTAAATGTGGGTGCAATAGCTTGTTTACCAAGACACTACCAAGTGGCGCCCCGTGAGTCTTAATACCCCCCCCCACACCCTTGTGGAACGTAAGTTATCCCTAATTCTTGCGATTGGGAGCCTTCCCTAAGCTAGTGAGCTTAGGCATACTGTTAGAAATTAAAAATTCAGCCAAAAAGCAGGCAAACAATGTGGTTCCACTTATAGTGCTATAATTCATAATGAGCTATTTGGCTCTTACCCCATGGTGCAAGAAGGAGCAGCTGATGAGAGCAGTGGCAAAAGAATTGGGCTTTCTTGCTCTTGGGTTTGTAACGGCTCTGGCAGAGAAGGGGACAGGGTAACAGCAACACAAGCGGAGCAGACGGGCGGGCTACAGATGCAAGCCACACCGGGATCTAGCCCGGCAGCTTCCGCCAACTATAAGCGAGCCTTGCTCGCTACTCCGGTGCCTACCCTGCTGGGGGTCTCACTCACCTCTGCCCTCTACAGGTGTTCTACTGTAGAGCTGTCGGGTCTGCTGGGCTCTGTTGATGGCTGCACCCACTGACGCTGCTGCCCGGTATTGGCTGTAGAAGCTGCCTTCCATAGACCGCCCATACACGGCTCCCGCAACTCCACATGGCGACTGGCTCCAAAGCCCTGGATCCTCCTGGATCTACAAGAGAGGCAGAGCAAGAGAGTGGAGAAGTGTGGCTCAATGGTTAGAGCGGCAGACCCTGATGCAGAGGTCTAGCCCGGGACCAGGGTTCAATTCCCCGCCTCGGCGGGTCTTGGGCTCAAAAATTCCACGGACCTGATAATTCTCGCCTCGGTGTCTATTCCAATCATGGAGTCCCACTCTGCAACTCTGGGAAATAGCTTGCTTAATCTCCACAATGGCCCCCACAACGCTAAGGATGCCTGGCCTCCACCTTGGGGGTGCCCAGGAGTGGACGCCTCACAGGGAAAGCCAGGATGGGTTCCACAGCAGTATTCGTACAAGCGCCTTGAGACCCTTGCGGGTGAGTAGTGCGCTATACAAGTATCAATTTACATTTACAAGACAAGGCGGCGGGAGAGGAGCCGAACCAGGAAAGCCTCTGCCAGTGGAGGTGAGTAGCGCGAAGGCAGCAGGCGCGAGCCCATCTGCGATCAATGCTCTCTGCATCTCATGCAACTTTTCAGCGTTCAGAGGTTTTGGAAGCGTTCCAATTCTGGACGTCCATACTTTTCCTTAATGTTTTCAGATTTTTTCAATGTATCTTTGCCATAAAGATCCCAGGCCCTGAAGCATCCCTGAGCTCTCCAGGTCTGATTTTAGAGAGCTGTCACTCCTGGTCAAAGTGTTAGTTGCCAGGGTACGAAACCTGGTGGCCAACATAGCGTATGTGGTCTAACCGAGCTCCCACCACAACCTGCAGTATCCTCAAACATCATCCTGAATAAAGGAAAATCGGACTTTGGAGTGCTGGGCCCCTCCAAAGCTCTTGTAGATGTGACAGACACCACTACAAGCTGCCAAAGAAGATATTGCCTATCAGACCTGGTGTGCAGCCTCAATGAAGTAAGGCACAGGGAAAGAGCAACTCTCATTCCGAACCGCGCCAGAGAGGAAACGCCTGGCTACTGCCCTGCCACCTCGTTGATACAGCTTGGATCCGATGATCCTGCAAGACTCGTGACCTGCAAGGGGTGTCAGCCTCTGCCAGGTGACGCAGTATCCCTCTGACAATGTCAGTTCCAGGCTGGCTGGGAGGGCGTGTGAGCCCTATCTTAGGGGCCCTGAAAAAAAGACTAGTGTGGGCATCGCGCGGCCCAGCAAAAAAGAGAGATTTAACTGACCAGACCAGCCTGTACCTCAAACACTAAGTGCAGGGCCGAAGCTTAATGGTGTAAACAGGCCACAAATGGTGAGGGCTGCAGACACATTCCAAAATTCTCTGTAGCAGCCATGTGGACCACTTGCTGGATCGGGCCCATGTTCCTGTCGCATTATGACTAATGGGGTAGCCTAGTATCCCGCAAAACCTGGGAAGTCAATTAGTATGGAAAACAATTGGTCCTGTAGGGAAGTACAATATTGTTCTTTATTAAATCCCTTAGTTTCAAGTTTAACTAGGAAAGGCCCCCTGTATGGCATAACCCACCGGGTTAATAACTGGAAAAAAAGTCATTGACACGAACGATTTTAAAGGAAAATGAGGTATATTAATATTTATATAGCGCGAGGACCTACAAAAGTACACAGGACCATTGTTTAAGATGTATAAAGAATATAAAGAATAATAGATACATTTAGCTGATTGGATATAACATTGTAGGTAGCTACACAAGTTAGTGATGGTTCTGTAGGACTCTTTTCATTGCTTCCAATAATGTGTCTCTATTCTGGTTTCTGGCTCTGCTCATGGTGTTTGTGATTATTCTTTCTGAGTATTCTCTGGTCCTTAGTATCTTTCTCAAGTCATTTGCTTGAATTTTGAAATCCTCTCTTTTGCTACAGTTCCTTCGTAATCGCAAGAACTGTCCATAGGGTAAGTTTTCCCTTAGTTACCTGGTGTGGAAACTATCAAATGTAAGCAATGTGTTCTCCGCTGTTGGTTTGAAGAAAGTTTTTGTCTGTAAACAATCGTCCTCATAGAAAATGGTAATGTCCAGGAAGGTGATACTACCTGTATCCAATGCGTATTTAAATTTGAGGTTGGTGTCACGGTTGTTCAGCCACCCATGAAATTCCAAGAAATACGTTTTTTGTCCTTTCCAGATCAACAAAATGTCATTGATGTAAGGTTTCCAGAATTTTGTCTTTGACATGAAGGGATTAATGTTAAGGATCTGTCTTTTCTTTCAAAATTGTGGACATAGATCCCTGCCACACTTGGGGCAAAGGTGCTCCCCATCGAAGTTCCATATATCTGGAGAAACAGCATGTCTTCGAATAATTAGAAGTTCTCTTTGAGAGCTAATTCAGCACATTCAATTACAAATTCTTTTGGTGTATTTCAATTTTCAGATTTCTTTATTTCGGCTTGGTTGCCATAAAAGAGTCAAAACACATACATTACATTTAAAAAGACATTTCAGCATAGAACTTTAAAACCATCAGATAAAATACATTTCATAATAAGAAGCAATCGAAGCACAAGCATCATTAGGATACTAGTAAGGACCCCCCATTAGATACTAGAAGGTAGACTAATTCTGTCTAGGGATAGTCTTCATTTACAGTTGTTGCCCCATTTTTTTCCTTAGGAAAAAAATTGAATGTAAGAATCTACTAACACTAAATATTATTGGTTGGTTTGTGTTAGTTATAAGAATTCTCAAAGCCTGTGTACATGATCTCACGCCTAACAATAGGCATAATGGTTTAATCCATCTTTTTCTGGCCAGTACATAAGCAGGACAGAAAAAGAAAATATGAGACTCATTTTCTATCTGGTGACATTCGCACATGGAACAAGTTTCATCTGTCACTAGGGATGGGGTATTTGAGCTCCTTGCCCAACGTGCCAAGGTTGTTTTTATTAAAAGATTCCCATACCTTAGTTTTAGGAATAGGGTTTTGGCAAGGGCGGGCTCTATCTCATCCATAAAGGTCTCAAATAATGGCTCATCCTTAAAACTAAGGACATTTGTTACTAAGGTCCCAGCAGTTGAAGCACTTATAGTCATATTAACAATAAAGGTCCAAAAGACCCTTTTTTTTTTTTTTTTTAAAACCTTTATTGACATTTAAACCAAATACAAGTATGGGCCTAAAACCCGGGGGCCGGCCGCTAAGCAGTTAGAATAAGAGAGAGCAATTTTAATCACATACAGCACCTCGGGGAGCAGAATCTCCATGCTAGCGTAATTTTGGCCACTGAACTGCACAATTAGAAAAACAGGATATAAAAGGTTTTCATTTTATAATATAAGATGGAAGGATCAGGTGCCGAACAATTTCCCAGCAGCGAAAATGGCAGGCAGAATAGTAAACGTATCGACAATAAACAGTAATCGATCAAATCAATGACGCTGAAACAAGAGGTCAGGATGTGAAGGAATATTACGGTCAATTCGCGCCTGCAGTTACCTGCCCTAAGACCCAAAAAACACCACGAGAATTGAGGCACAGATGAAAAAGCAGGGATCGATACCAAAGGAAACCCACTGCACTGACCCAGAAAGGAAAAGACAAAGAAAGATAAGAGAAAAGAAAAAAGGCCATAGAAACAAAAATAAAAACGAAAGATCCCCTCCCCCAACCCCCCACCCTGCACCCCTGCAGATGACTACGCCCCCACCCCCAGCAGTGTGCCTGTCGCCTGAGAACCAAATCCGAAATATAGAAGAAGAAGAGAAAAAAGAGAAAGAAAGGAAACCCCACCTAACGGGGAAGCGGAGGAGGGCGATAGTCTATGCGCTCCCGGTCTCTCCCCCCGGCCCTATCAAAGGGGCCCCCCTAAGCCAACATAAGTAAAGTTGTCCACCATACAAAAATACCCCGGGGGGAACTACAAACCCCCGCCCCAGAATCCGTCTGTTGATGAAGCAGTCCCGTTACCAGTAGATCCATCGTAAACGATTCAACCCACAATCTCAGCCTTGGCCCCGTCTAACAAAGTTGCCGTGTCCCTCGGATAAGAAAAGCCACATCCCCGGAAAGTCAAAGTTCACACAGAAGCAGCCGGAGCTTGAGTCAGCAATTAGGAGAGGAATAGCAGGTCCCAACGCACACAGCTTGCACCAACGATGTCCCTCCCCGTCCCCAAAGCCAAGCATCGTTCCATCCGCCATATTGGGAGACCGATTGGGGAGGGGGTGCGACTCGTTCCGACACAGATCAAAGTGTGGGCCAACAGTGTCCAGGATAGGGGAAGCAGTGAGATGCTCCGATAACTGTAGGACCGATGTTTCCGAGAACTTAAGAGAGTCACCAATCTCAGCACACACAATGAATTCCGTTTCTTCGGGGGCAGGCACAGCTTCCAGCACCGGGTCCAAACGCACCAGTAGGGCTTCGAACAGGGGGCAAGTCGGCTGCCGGGTCTCAAAGAGCAAGTCAGGGCTCGTTCCCGGTCCTATTATTCCATCTGTTGCCGACAGCCAATGATTGACCTGGGCCCTCACCATCGCGTGAAGCGCCGCAACTTTCGCCATTACCATCCGCAAGGAAGGGCCACATTGAGTCCGTTCCGCCGGGTTCCATTCGGCTGCAGGCATAATGATCCCCACGGAGAGGCTCCCTCTCCGGGGCAGGATACGCCGGAGCAGAAACAGGCCGTGAAGGACGGGCCAGCAACATGCAGCAACGCGCGGCGGGACCCCTACCCGGGGCACCAGCGGTGCTAGTGCCGGGCCTCCGGGCCGGGGCCCCCCGTGACGCAGCACCGCGCACCACCCTTCGCCTCACCTCAGGTACAGCACCAGGCAGCAGATGGTTGCAAAGTAGTTCAGAGAAATTTTCGAAAGTTCCAGGGACCGGACCCAACCACCCTCGGCAGTCCGTTGTTGTTCACTTTGGACCCGGGTAGACCAGAAATCGAGACCCCGGCTTCCAGTTTAGGTTAGGCCTCAAAACATGTTCGATGTTACTTCACACCAGAACATCAGAAAAATTCCGCGATCACACCATCGGGATGCAGACTAGTTTACCCACACGAATCCGGGGCAGGAGATCAGGATATTCGACAGGATAAGCGAGCGGAGGACGGGGGTCAGCGGAGCCGGGAGACTATGCGGCCATCTTGGTTGGTGTCGTAGCTCCTCCCAAAAGGCCCTTTTTAAGATTAGTTTCGGGTTAGGCGGAAGTTGATCGGGGTTCTCCCAAAAGTGTTTTAAACCTATTTTACTGAGCCAATTTTTAACGTGCTTAAACCATGGAATGGCTATAGAATTGTCTAACTCCATAATTTCTTTTAGCCCGTCTCTGTAATCGTGTAATTCAGGCACCCGCCATAGCCTAACCCATAACATCAGTGGGCGAATTATAGTGTAGTGATCAGTTCTTTTAATGTTTAGATCAAATTGAAGGGGCACTAAAGGAGTGCCTCTTGGGACCCTTACCAGGCTTCTCATAAAATTATTGTCCAGGACACTAAAAGTATCCTTAGACCCTGGTCCCCAAATTTCTGCACCATATAGCACTGCTGGTTGTACCATAAATTTAAAAAGTTCAATCGCCGGGGACACAGCTTTGCTAGTACTCAGGCTTTGTTCCCTAAGGATTGGCTTTGCATTCTGGGTGAATGCCAGCTTGCTCTTTTCCATTTGTGCTCTCCAGGAAAATTTGGAATCTAATGTTACCCCTAAGTATGAAAAATGGGGGACCGATTCTAGTTTTACTCCTTTCAAGGTTAGACAGCCTTTATCGGTTTTTGTTGGATTTAGGGCCATACATTTGGTCTTTTTCCCGTTTATCTCCAGTCCTTTCTTGCTACAATATTCACTGAAAGAGTTCAATAGTGCCTGGAGACCTTTTTTAGTTTGGGAAATCAGAATAGTGTCGTCAGCAAATAATAAGGATGTTGCCCTTTCTCCGTTCAGTTTTGGTGAGTCGTTTTTGCATCCCTCTAAATATGCCGGGATGTCATTCACGAACAGGGAAAAGAGCGTGGGGGCCAGTACGCAGCCTTGGCGAACGCCACGCTCAATAGGAATTTTTTGGGTTAGTTCCCCACTTGGGCCCCATCGGATTTTCGCAAAGTTCCCTTCGTGTAACTCTTTTATCTGAACTAATAAACTGTTTGGCAACCCTGCTGCACTCAACGTTTTCCATAAAAGATTGCGTGGCACTAGATCAAATGCTGCCCTTAAATCAACAAAAGCAACATATAAATGACCCTTTTTAATCTGTAGGTATTTCCAATAGTCAAGTCAAGTCAAGTCAGAGAATTTATATAGCGCACTACATACCCAGAGGGTCTCAAGGCGCTTAGACAGGGGAGGAGGATTACTTGTCAAATATCCACGTTTTAAGTTGCTTTCTGAATGCTAGGTGGTTCTGGGTAAGGCGAAGGTAAGCGGGGAGTGAGTTCCATGTTTTAGCAGCCAGGTATGAGAAGGATCTGCCTCCCATGGTGGTCTTGTTGATGCGAGGTACAGTGGCGAGGGCTTGGTTGGAAGAACGTAGTTGGCGGGAGGGGGTGTAGAAGGACAGTCGTGAGTTGAGGCAATCTGGTCCGATGTCGTAGAGTGATTTGTGTGCGTGGGTTAGCAGTCGGAAAGTGATCCTCTTATTGACGGGTAGCCAGTGGAGGTCTTTAAGGTGACCGGAGATGTGTTCGTTGCGTGGGATGTCTAATATGATCCTGGCTGAGGCGTTTTGGATTCGTTGGAGTTTCTTCTGGAGTTTAGCGGTAGTGCCTGCGTAGAGGGTGTTTCCGTAGTCCAGTCGGCTCGTGACCAGAGCATGGGTGACTGTTTTCCTTGTTTCGGTGGGGATCCAGCGAAATGTTTTTCTGAGCATGCGAAGAATGTTGAAGCAGGAAGAGGATACGGCGCTGACTTGTCTGTTCATTGAGAGTGAAGAATCCAGGATGACGCCTAGGTTCCATGCGTGGTCTGTCGGGATGGGTGCTTTTCCGAGGGCTTCCGGCCACCAGGAGTCGTCCCATGCAGAGGGGGATGTCCCTAAGATGAGGACTTCTGTTTTGTCTGAGTTCAGTTTCAGACGGCTTTGTTTCATCCATTCGGCAACTTCTTTCATTCCTTCGTGTAGGTTAGTTTTGGCGGTGCTGGGGTCATTGGTGAGAGAAAGGATTAGTTGAGTGTCATCCGCATAAGAGATGATGTTGAGGTTGTGTTGGCGGACGATGGCCGCGAGGGGGCTCATGTATACGTTGAAGAGGGTGGGGCTGAGTGAGGATCCTTGTGGTACGCCACAGATGACTTCAGTGGTCTCGGACTTGAATGGTGGTAGGCGGACTCTCTGGGTTCTTCCGGTGAGGAACGAGGTGATCCATTCAAGTGCTTTTCCTTGGATTCCGATGTTATTGAGGCGTTGTAAAAGGGTGCTGTGGCAGACTGTGTCGAATGCTGCAGAGAGGTCGAGGAGGATGAGGGCGACTGTGTCTCCATTGTCCAGTAGAGTTCGAATGTCGTCTGTTGCTGCGATGAGGGCGGTCTCAGTGCTGTGTTTTGCTCGGAAGCCAGATTGTGAGGAGTCGAGGGATTTGTTGGCTTCGAGGAAGGCGGCGAGCTGGTTGTTGACAGCTTTCTCGATGACTTTGGCCGGGAATGGAAGGAGCGAGATGGGGCGGTAATTTTTGAGTTCGGTGGGGTCCGCTGTGGGTTTTTTTAGAAGGGCGGTGAGTTCAGCGTGTTTCCAGTCTTCCGGGAAGGTGGCGGAGTTGAAGGAGCAGTTGATGACGTCTCGGAGGTGCGGTGCTATGACGGAGTCTGCTTTGTTGAAGATGTGGTGAGGACATGGGTCTGTGGGGGATCCTGAGTGGATGGAATTCATCAGGCGGATTGTGTCCTCGGTGGAGATTGGGTTCCAGTTGTTAAGGGTGTTCACGGGGGGAGAATGTTCAGCAAATGGTAGGGTGGGTTGGTTTCCGGGTTGGTTGTCGAAGCTGTTGTGGATGTCTGCAATCTTGTTGTGGAAGAATGAGGCTAGGGAGTCGCAGAGGGTTTGAGAGGGGGTGATGTCGTTGGAGTTGGCCGAGGGATTGGAAAATTCCTTGACGATGTTGAAAAGTTCCTTGCTGTTGTGGGCGTTGTTGTCAAGTCGATCCTTGAATGCTGTTTTCTTGGCCTTTCGGATAAGTTGGTGGTGAGTGCGGGTGGCGTTTTTGAAGGCGTCCTTGGTGCTAGTGGTTGGGTCTTTTTTCCAGGCCTTTTCAAGGGAGCAGCAGAGTTTCTTGGACTTCTTAAGATCTTCGTTGAACCATGAGGCCTTTTTGCTGCCAGGTTTGCTTTGGCGTTTTTTCAGTGGTGCTAAGGTGTCGGCGGTGTTGGATAACCATAGGGTGAGGTTGGCGGCGGCTTCGTTTGCGTTAGAAGAGTGGGCTGGGGTGTTTAGAAGGAGCAATGCGGTGATCTGGTCCGTGGTGATTTTGTTCCAGTTTCTTAGCAGAGTTGGTTGGAGGTGGTTGGTGGGTTTTGGTTTGTTGTAGGTGAAGTGAACGCAGCTGTGGTCAGTCCAGAGGAGATCTGTGGTGTGGCTGAAGGAGACATGATTGCTGGAGGTGAAGATGGGGTCGAGTGTGTGACCTGCGATGTGGGTGGGGGAAGTGACCAGTTGTTTAAGTCAGAGGTTGGCGAGGTTGTCCAGAAGGGTGGTGGAGTTGCGGTCGTTGATCTTTTCAAGGTGGAAGTTGAGGTCTCCCAGAAGGATGTAGTCTTTGGAGGGGAGCGCGTGTGGGGTGATGAAGTCTGTGATGTCTTCACTGAATTTTGCGCGGGGTCCTGGTGGTCTGTAGAGGAGGGTGCCTCTGAGAGTGGTCTTGGGGTCGATGTGGATCTGGAAGTGAAGGTGTTCGGAGTTAGCGAGGTTGGCGTCAGAGCTGGTTGAGATACGAATGGATTTCTTATTGACGATAGCGATTCCACCTCCTGTATGGTCGGTGCGGTCCTTGCGTGTGATCTTATAGTCTTCAGGGATGGCAATGGTGATGTCTGGGGCGGAGGAAGCGTTCATCCAAGTTTCTGTTAGGAAGGCGACGTCTGGAGAGATGGTGTCTAGTAGATTCCATAGGTCGATGGCGTGTCTGTGGACCGAGCGGGTGTTGAGGAGGATGCACTGTAGGTGGTTGGGGTCAGGAATCTGTGTTGTGGTCGTAGCGGAGATGTTGTCGGTGCCGATGAATTTGTAGGAGTAGCAGGAGAAAGGTCCATGGGTGTTTCCAGGAGCGGCTTGGACGCAGGTGGGGGCGCGACCGCGGTCAAGGGCTAGGAGGGTGGCGGCATCGTAGGTTGTGCTGGGGGGCTGGGAGGGACGGGGGCCAGGGGGTCTGGCACTGGGCGCGGTCCAGGCGCGGACGGGCGTAGACGGGCTTACCTTTGGCTTACCTTTGGCGCGAACGCTGCACGTAAACGCTGCACGCTAAAACACCTGTCATATATGGATGGAGGAGGGGGAGGGGCGAGGGCGTCTCAGCTGGGAGGCGGGGCGGGCTGACGAGGACAACAACATCAACAAAATGGCAGCGGAGGGGAGGGCAGAGCACAGCGCCGGGGGTAAACTCGCTCTGAATAAAATTAAAAGTCAAGGCAGTGGAGGCGGTGCAAAGCGCTAGCAGCAACAGAAGCAGGCAACACGTGGAAGCGAGGCGAAGCGCTACAATATAAACAATAAGTGCAGGCAACACACGAAGAAAGCAATATTAAATGCAGGCAGCAAACAATACCAGGTCTCTCAGGAGAGACTAGGGGAGCGACCTCTCAGTGAGCAGCAGTAAAATCTAAAAATCTGATCTATTGTGCTTCCTTTGCAACGGAAACCAGCTTGGAATGTAGTTAGAATTGCATTTTCCTCCAACCAGTCACTGACACGAGTTAAGATGTGTCGTGAATAGATTTTCTGGAGGATATCCATCCGGCTGATTGGCCGGTAATTGGAAGGATCCATCCTATCCCCTTTTTTAAAAATTAAAACAATTTCAGCTCCCCTCCAGCTTTCGGGGAAGTCTAAAGTAAGGGATAACTTGTTGCACAGATAGTTTATATATGGTGCCCATACTTTTAGATCATGCTTATATAAATCCCCTGAAATCTTGTCTAGGCCTGGGGCTTTGCCGGATTTTATTTGGCTTATTGCCAACTCGGTTTCGCCTAGTGTGAAGTTCAGACAGTTTGTGGGAAGTTCGTAGCATGGGACATCCATATCCATGTGTGGATCATCATACTTTTTATAGAGGTTAGTGAAGTGGTTAATCCAGGTTAGCTCGTCCAAATAGACGTCCTTGACCACTCTCCCTACATGGTTTCCATTGGCTACTAGCCTCCAAAAAGCTGCGTTATCACGTGTTTTGGCAGCCAGCAGCATGTCAGCCCATTTTTCTTCCTCCCAAGCTATTTTAGAAGCCTTTTGTACTAATTTGTAGTTGTTCCTTGCTATTTGTATGTCTGTTGGTGACTTGGATTTAATAAAAGAGCCCTTTTAGATTCTCTGCAGGTTCTGTCATACCAAGGTTTGCTATGGGACAGATTCTGTATCTTTTGTTGGTTCTTCTTGGGCATTTTAGTAACTAACATTTTTAATTCATTAAAAAGAAATTTGTGCAATAACATAAAATGGATTCGATTTTCCTCGTCTGCCGTAAAACCTATGATTGGGCCAAAGGTCCTTGCAAAGAGTATATATATTTCTGTGAGAATCTCACCATGGTCCAGAATAAATGGCCATTTGAGTGATCGCCTGTTATTACTGATATGGATCTCGATATTGTCACCATTGCTTCCGTCTGCTGAGGGTAAGGAAACTGCTCCCTCAAACAGGGAAGCTTCCATTGAGAGGCTTAAAGGAAAGTGATCACTTTCTAACCTATCCTTTACCTCAAGGTCTAAAATATTCGGCCAGATGGATATAGAAGCAATCACGAAGTCTAGATTACTTTTGCAACTTTTTTCTACTAAAGGTTGGTTTTTTCGAGCTGTCAGACGGTAACCGTCCATTGCAAGCCCTGAGGCAATACTCCGTACCTAATTTTGTCATTTGGAGTGCCAGAACCGAACATTTTACTGGTTTGGCATTCTCCAGGGCGGGGATTTTGTTGGCTTGGTCTTCCTCTTCAAAAATGTCGCTAAGGCCCAAGACTGGTTCGAAGTTGCAATTTAAGTCACCAGCCAAAATAATATGATCCTCCCTACCATCTAGTCTACTTAGAAAACAGTCTAGTTTAGTTAGTATTGGTGATTCACTTGATGAGGGTGATGGCCTATTATAGACATTTATTAGGAGAACATTTTTCCCTTCGCGTGTAGTGATTTTTAATGCTAATATGTCAAGAGAATTTGTATCCACCACCTCGATTTGCACCCTTAAATTTACTTTCACCCAGATTAGTAATCCACCCGAGGGCCTTCCACTTCTGGATGGGATAGCACCAATTCCAAAAGACTTGTACCCTAGTCTATGTGGTGTGACAACTGCCCAAGTTTCCTGTAACATACAAAAGTCAAAGGTATCTATGAAACTGGCCCATTCTGGGTCCCTTAGGTTTTTTGAGACTCCGGCTATGTTCCAGGAGACTAATTTTACTGGCTCCCTTGTTCTAGCTATAATCTCGGGACTACTTTTGGTGGCTCCCTAATTCTGGAAAGGGTCTCGGATTGTACTACCAAAGGTGCTTCTTCAGTTGTTAACATTCTGTTCAGTTTATTTTGAGCTGCTCCTAATACGTTTGAGTGTTTACAGCTCTCACCCTGGATAATTCCATCCCTAGCTACCAAATTGACCAAGGGTGAAAACCCGGGATTCCCTATCACTTCAGCTCCATTGTCAGCACCCTCTACACTGAGAGTACGTGTTCCACTTTCCTCACCCCCCCCCCCCCCCCCCCATCTCGGGAAACATCAATCACAATCGTCTAGGCCACTAAATATGTCAAATCTATTTGCGGTCTCCAGAGGTGTGAATGGTTTTAAGTGATCCATTCTCCTGTTGTTAGCGTTGTTGGATCTAGCTGGTACATAATTCCACCCGTGGGGATCTGGGATCGACAAGGGATAGGGCACATATTGAGGGTTCCTAACACTCTGTGTGGTCGGAGGATAGGGCGCATATTGAGGGTTCCTAACACTCTGTGTGGTCGGAGGATAGATGTTTAGATGAGTTTGTGTTGTCATATGCTGTGGTGGTTGGTGCTGAGATGGAAACACCACTGATCTTGGGTAAAAGTACGTCAGTGGTCTAGGAATTATGCAGTTGTTAGTGCTACCTGGTGGCCAATTTAATATAAATTGGACTGCATTTGGATCCCTAAAGTTCACTACCACCACGTCACCCTCGATATCCTTGGATCTTTCCCCCAACCACTGAAGACGGCGAACGTGAACGATTTCGCCACTGATGTGATTTGCAATTGGCCTGAATAAACTCAGCCAATGCATAATCTTATTCTTCAATTGCGCAAAACCCTCCAGTTTATTCGGTTCCAACACAGGCACCCCTGTAAGGACTACAACAAAAGGTACTGCCTCCGGCGGGAGTTCGGGTAGTGGAGACCGTTTAGGTCTCCCCCAGGTGTACCTAGTACCTTCCGCCTCCCTTGTTGGTCTCTCCAATAGTGTGTTCGCCATGCCCTTAGATGGTTTACTGGCTGGAATAGCCGGGATCTGATCGGGTTTATCTTGTGACAAATTACAAGGTGGGTTGTGTTGTTTGGTAGTTTTATTTTCTGGATGCCTCGAAGTGGATGGGTTCATGTTTGGAGCAGAGGTTGGGGCAGTTAAAGTAGGTTGGATTGGTAATGTAGTATTTTGTATAACATTACTTGGAGCTGACTTAATGGCAGCTTCCTTACTTCCCAATACCTGATCAATTTTCCCTAGTCTGTCTTCCACTTTATTCAGTCTCTCTAAAATTGCTACCGAGTAGCTTCTAATTAAACTCTCTATACTGTGCAGTGTAATGAGGCCCTGTACTGCTTGGGGCACATTGTCAGCCACACTGATGTCTGAGCTAACCTCCTTATCTGTAGGCATGTTAGGTGAGGGTAGAGATGTAGTGATAATTCCCTCTGTAGGGGCTATTGAGTCCTTAGCACTTTCAGCAGAAATCTTTACCTTTTTTCCAAAATCTGAGTGGCTCAACTTTAATTGTTGTGAATCCCCCCTTTTCCGCCGTTTTTTATTCGGGGGTGGACCATATGTTCTAGGCGGAGGCATTATTTTTTTAACCCTATTTCGTGTTGTTTTGTCTAGCATAGGGGCAAAAACAGTTGATGCCTTCGTTAAACTAGGAGTACTAGTATGGTTTATAGAGGGAGGGCCATTCGTATCCAGCTTAGGGCAAGTATTTGGTGTAAGCGGGGTATCACTCAATACCAGGGGCTGGCTTTCCAATATAGATACAATATCAATGACATTCTCACTGCCCTCATCAATAGAAGTAACAGGTAAAGGTGACAATATCACTGACCTGTTCTTCATGCTTTCTACAGAACGGCATTTTGGTGTATTAAAATCCCATGTTGTTTCATCCAGAGTGTTCCTGATTACTTGGATAGTCTCATCTTGAAGCAGGCTCATGTAGAGACTTTCAATGTCCATGCTGACGAGTCGATACCAGGCCTGAAGTCCACTCCTCTCAGTAACTGTGAAAGCTCTTTTGTATCTTTTAGATAAGTGGATGTTTTTTAAACCAGTGGTTTGAGAAAGAAATGTCAATAGCGTGATAAGGGTTACAATAGAGAATTGATCCCTGATACAATGGGGTGGCAAGGCGCAGTGATTTGTTTCTATGGATTTTCGGAGAATATAGAAATAGGGAATCCTGGGTTGTTTTGTGCATAGAAAATCAGCTTCTGAAGGACTGGGTTTTCTTAAGACCCAGCGGTGCCAGGGGACAACACCTGAAACCTTCGTGGGTAACCTGTTCCGGCGTACAAATGACAGAGACACGGGACACTTCCTTCGGCGTCAAAGATTCGAGGTTTATTACTGCAGGGAACACAGAAGTCACGAGAAGTACATCACATGTAGGTTCACGGAGCCTGATTCGAATTGCTACTGTGGGTCGCTCCTTTTATACACATTTCTCTCATAGGTTAACATGATACACAAAGGTTTACATCTTGGTTCCCATCATAAACACCAGAAGGGGTTGCTTTCATGTATTCAGGGCCCGGAACATAAGTACGGAAACATTTGGTGGTTCCCAACTGTAAAAACCCATCTTCCCACCATTAGTACATTCCAATCGGCAGTAAACAAATCGAAGAAGGAACAGGGACAGGTGCAGAGGAAGGCAGAAACAGTGGGGAGATCGGAAAGGGTGTAAAAGGGGTGGTATCGGGAAACACGAGCTGCAGGCATCAAAGGGACGTGCCTAATGAGATGCACGACTAAGACAATAGACCCGCACGGCAAGATGAGCCTCGAGCGTGGCCATCTGCCTTACAGTATCATCCCCCTCATCATAAAGACACTTTCAAAGGAAACGTGTCTTCCGCAAGAGTCTTGGGAATCCCAGGGTCGCGAAGCGGACAGCGTCCGTTCGCTGGCTACTTGAGGGCAAGAGACAAAATGGATGCCGCATCTAAGATGGAACCCGTGGGCTCGGATGTAGAAACCCACGAAACAAACGAACGGTTTAGGTTAGCACAGCGAAACTGCGTACACCCACTGAACTCGTCATTTGCGGTTCATAGATACCAGACTCGACCATATTCGTGCGAGTCGAAAACACCACTTACGATCGTCACGGAACCTCAGACGCTCCTTTTGCCCTCATGTAGGCAAGCACTAGTCAGAATCATATTCGATATTCATCAGACCATCTAGATGTTGCTGCAACATAATTCTATCCATCCGAGTTCCTTTGGTAACAGGCGGCTGTCTTATACACGTCGTAGCACAGATGCCACATAAGGCAGGACCACACTGCACACAAAGGCAACACGTGAACAGAAACGCTACAACAGCCCCGATGATCATCAGAATCTTCCAACCCCAAGTCGACATTAGGCCCCAAAACCACCCAAGTAGCGTCCAATCCCCTACGTCCACGTGTATGGACTCAGAGATCTTATGCAACCTTGAGATGGCTTGATAGACAGTTGGAGCGTTATCTGGAATGAAAATACAGCAGCTCGAATGGATCACCTTACATACTCCACCTCGATCTGCTAAAACAACGTCTAAAACCATACGGTTTTGTAACGTCATGATCCTATCCGCCTGAAGTTCTGCGGTGATATTACCAAGGGCACTGGCAGTGATATTAGCTGTCGATTCCACTACTCGGGTCAACTGTCTCAGGTTCCTACTATTAACCATAGGTCCCCAAAACGGAAAGAAACCCTTGAAAATGTCTCCTGCCCCTTGACCGGCAGTGTCCTCTTCGCTAATCACGCCCCTCACAATTCTAGTCTTGTGGTAATCTGCATCTACGGTGAACGTCGGAGGCAACAAATTTGCGATATAACATGTGCCCGCAGAGTCGGAGGGCAGCCACGTATACGCACGATCATGGCAGACAAAGTACGTACCCTTGGCAGTCAGAAACACAGGGGACGAGAGCATCGGCAAGACAAATTTCTCGGAGCAAGCACTCTCTCCAAGAAGAGCTCTCGGTCTTCGGCCACGACCTTTTAGACAGAAATTACCAAGGTGGGGTACAATCCATATCGGAGACGAGCTTCTAAGCTGCCTTTCACCCACAAGCGCACTATACTCAGCCTCACTCAGGTCCCTATAGGCTCGCACTTCTTCCTCTGGGATAAGCGACGGCTCATAGATATCCCTATCTAAATCAGCGATCGCTATAGCCAAAGGCTTGTGATACGGACCAGGACCAAAGTGGGAAGGACGTGGCTCTCGATTGGGGTAGGAATCTAGTGCACTTCGAAACATTGTTTGAAATGCTCGAGCCGAACCCTGGGAACTGTAAGGAAGAACCAAGTATGGAATTCCCTTATCCGTGGTATGCGGCATTAACCCACTCACCCAACAATTAGTAGTGTTAACCACTAACTGATGCTGATGTAGGAGCTGAATAAAGGAATTATTTCTGAATTCTGCACGTCTAGCCTGCTCGTGTTGGGGTAGAATATGGAAGGAATGAGGGGACACAGTGGTGGTAGATTTAGGTTCAGAAGTAGGAGTAGGTATAGCAGATGATAGGAAGTACTGTATCATATCATACACCCCACCCGCCAATAACGAGGAAACAATTAAAAACAGAAGGAGCACCTGAAACATAAAGCATTTGGTACGAGTAATTTGTTGCAGTTTGAATCTTTGCGCCTGAGCTTTTTCCAATTCCACAAGCTTTGAAAACGCCATCCTCTAAAACCGTCCGCAACGTTTCTTGACGCACTTCATTCTGTGTAGCAGTAGTCAATCCCTAGGAGTTCCCAGGGACCGACGGTCTTTGACCTAGTGCCAAGACCTACTAACCAGAAGGAAGTACACGCGCGGCCCTACGGTACACCTGGATGCAAGGTATCTTAATTCACAAATATGTACAAAGTCTTTCAGCTGTGGAAGCAAAAACACAGATGTGGAAAAAACTCAATATTTACAAAATCACAGTTATACGAGTGTTTAGGCTGATCGTGGCAATGGGGTAACGTAGATGTCGAGGAATAAAAGCAAATTTTATTTGTCCTTGGTGTTAGATCGCAAAAAGTATCGTCTCTTTCCAGGACGTGTCTGTTCGTCAAACAATGGATCCGATGAGGGAACAGAGTTCTGTTGATCAGTCGATTGTTCAGATCTTGAGTTTTGTGGTGGCAAATGTTCAACAATGTCGTTCTGCTGCACTGAGGATTCTCCAACAGGTTGAGCGTCGCTAAAAGGTACGAAGGTCTGCAATTTTTCAGTTTCAGACGAAGCAATGCCTTTCCTCACCCACGAGTCCGCCGGTAAAGGTATAGGTACCTTTTTGGTGTGGGTGGCATGCACCCAGTTCTTCCGGCCTTCCAAACGGACAGCAGTTCTCGTGGCAAGGAGGACTTGGTAGGGTCCAGTAAAGCGAGGTTCGAGGTTTCGTTTTCTTCCAAAGTTCCTCGTCACCACCCAGTCTCCGGGCTGGAGCTGGTGGCCTGGACCCTCCGTCTGCGTCGGCAGTGCTTCAAAGACCTGTTGGTGAATTAACCTCAGTTTAGCAGTCAGATCATGAAGATAATCAATCAACATCGGATACTCAAGATCAGAAAACACACTCGGTCTAGGGACCCCCCAAACATTCGCTGGACGGCCGAACACTATTTCATAGGGGCTAAGCCCTACTCGGGAGTGTACAGTCGCCCTTGTTGACAACAAAGCTAGAGGCAAAGCGTCAGGCCACGAGAGACCAGTCGTAGCCTGAATCTTCGCTAGTTTGAGTTTAAGGGTGCCATTATACCCTTCAACCAAACCTGCTGACTGGGGATGGTTGGCGCTATGGAACTTTTGAGTAATTCCAAGGCCCTTACACACACTCTTCATCACACTCCCCACAAACTCACTTCCGTTATCAGACCATACAATCCGTGGCATTCCATACCGAGGAAAGTATTCCTTCAGTAGGATTTTCGCAGTGGACAGAGCCGTGTTGTCTTTGAGAGGGTAGGCTTCAATCCATCGGGAGAATGCGCAAACCACAACTAAAACGTATTTCAGGTTATTGCATTGCTCCATATGGATGAAGTCTAGCTGGATCACTTCAAAGGGACATGAGGGGGGAGCAAAATGGCCAGGAGGTGTAGGGGTTCTTTTCCAGGGTTGTACATCATGCATATCATACAATTCTTCACCAATCTCTCAGCACATTTCGTGATACCATCATTCTTCCATACAGGGGACAAGAACTTGCAGATACCTTTCGCACTAATATGTGCTAACCCGTGTGCCATCGTCACAACAGCTAGCACATACGCATCTGGCAACATCCATCTCTTATGCTCCGACAAATCAATCCAACACCCATTTGCATCCAATTTTCCCGTACTCTCTTTCCACTTCGTCTTTTCAGTCTCGGTGGCCTCGTTCTGAATTATTTTCACACTCTCGATAGTATCCTCACACATACCAGTTTCTGCAGGCCACCTCACCAAACTCGTCACATACATTCTGGTGCTAAGGTTCCGGGCAGTCTCCTTAGCAGTCTCATCAGCAAACGCATTACCACGACCAACATCATCCGTCACCTTACGATGCGCACTACATTTAACAATCGCCACCTGCTTAGGTAACGTAAGTGCATCCAAAAGATCATTCACAAGTTGTCCATGCTGAATCTTAGTACCATGCGATGTCATAAAACCTCTCTCTCTCCACAATCTTCCAAAGCTATGGGCGACGCCAAAAGCGTATTGGCTGTCGGTAAACACATTCACCCGTTTCCCTTTCGACAACACACATGCTCTAGTCAAGGCGATCAGTTCTGCAGCTTGGGCAGAGTTCTGATTCAATCTCGCAGCTTCCACAACAGTATTCAAAGTTACCACAGCATACGCAGTCGTCACATCACCATTCGGCAATTTAAAACATGAACCATCCACATACAAGGTCCCATCGGGATCTTTCAAAGGAGTGTTTTTAAGGTCCACCCGACCTTTTGTTTCCTCCTCAGTCCGTAAGTAACAGTCGTGAGGGGTTACTTCATCTGACTCCATGCTAATGGGCAACAAAGTCGCCGGGTTCAGGACATTACAGCGTTTTATCTGAATGTGACTTGCCAAAAGCGTCAACTCATACCCAGACAACCTTGCACTTGTCAAGTGCTGAGTTTTCGTACGATTTAAGAGAGTGTCGACTGCGTGCGGAACCATCACCGTAAGCATATTATCCATGACCAATCCTGCAGATTGTCGGATGGACACCGCAGCTGCCGCTGTTGCTCTCAAACAACTCGGCAATGCTCTAGCTACTGAGTCCAAGGTCGAGGAAAAATATGCACATGGACGCTGCTTACCACCAAAAGGTTGCGTCAAAACACTCAACGCACAACCTTCTCTCTCGTGAACGTATAGTGTAAACGGCTTACTGTAGTCAGGAGTACCTAACACAGGAGCCGAACACAACGCGTCACGCAATTCAGAAAAACTTTTCTGACATTCTTCCGTCCATGGTAAAGGAGTTGGAACATCCTTACACGTAAGAGCCACCAATGGTTTCGCTAGCAATGAAAAATTTGGAATCCATTGCCTGCAGTATGACGTGATACCTAAAAAGGCACGCACATCTCTCTGAGTTGTTGGCACAGTCATTCGGGCAATCGCTGCAATTCTCTCTGGGGTCAACCTTCTTCCCTCCTTTGACAATAAGTGACCTAGATAGGTTACTTCTTGACAACAATATTGAAGCTCAGAAGGAGACACCTTGTGATGTAAGTCACAGAGATGCTGCAACAACGATACCGTAGCAATTTTGCAAATGTCCTGAGTATCTGCAGCCACCAATAAGTCGTCAACATATTGGATCAAGGCTGCACCAGCCGGCAACACAAACGCATCTAGTTGGCCCTTCAAGGCTTGACTGTATATCGATGGACTCTCACAGTAGCCCTGAGGAGCACGTTTAAACCGGAAGCTGCGGCCACCAAGAGAGAAACCGAAAAGATCTCTACTCTCTTCAGCAATCGGAATGCTGAAGAACGCATTCTTCAGATCTATCACTGAAAACCAAGATGCAGAGGCTGGAAGCAGAGTCAGTAGCGCCGTGATGTCAGGCACAACAGGGAACTGAGGAATCACAATTTTATTTACCTCCCGTAAATCGATAACAAAACGATAAACAGGTGGTTTCGAAGGGTCAGTACGTTTCAGAATGGGCAGTACAGGGCTGTTGCACACGTTTCCCCGAGTCTCCTCAATAACATCTTTCTCGATTAGGTCATCTTTCACGATTAGGTCATAGATGATCGCTAACAATGCTCGTTCACCATCAAGGGAGATACGATACTGGGGAATACGTGGCAATCGCACATTAGATTTCAAATGAACAACATAAGGGGAGATGTCAAGCAGGCCTACGTCGTTGGGACCCGTTGCCCACAAAGATGCAGGAAGAGAACTCAATTCCGGTGGAAGCTTGTCGAGAGATAAGTATATTGGAGAGATAACTCTCTCACCCAAAGTAAGCTTTACTCCCGCAGGAGAACAATACAAAGTCGCATACAGACGTTTTAGCAAATCCAGGCCCAAAAGATTTTCACCACAACCAGTGGTCAAAATCAGCGGAGCTTGCAGCTCACGAGGCCCAATCGTAAGTGGCAAAGGGCACGAAACCGGATTGCTAACAGGAGCGCCAGAGAATCCAACGGAAACATTTGTTAAGCCAGGCAAAGGTGCGCCAGGGAGTTTCGAATGCATAATGGAACTTTTCGCTGCACCAGTGTCCAACAGAAAAAGCTCAACGACGCCCGAGGTGGCAACTGCGACGTAAGGCCCTCTCTGATCAACCGGAACTGATACTACTCCCTCTCCTTGTCTATGGCTGTCCTAGTAATTACCGTCGTCAGCATCCTGATCGACATAATAATCATCCACATTGTACTGAGCAGATCGCCCTTGCGACGACCCGCGCTGGTCAAAACAATTATTAGAATCGGAAGTATTAGTGGAACGATCATTTTGAGCACCGCGACCTCTACCACGTGATGTCTGTTGAGAACCACCACGACCTCCTCTAGATGAATTACCACTATTACGCTCATTTAAAACTGGGCAATCGAATTTTAAATGGCCCTCGTTCCTACAATAGGCACACTGATTGTACCCTAACGAGGACCTCTGCGAAGAGGAATCATTTCGTGATTGTGACCTATTTGACTGAGATTGTGATCTGTTACACTGTTGCGAGTCATTCTGATTCGAACGCGGAGGATACGCCTGTTGCAACAACACTTTAGTTTTGAGCTCTTTCGTTTTCTTATCAGCACGATCGTTCTCCTCTTTCTCCCTATTCTCATAATACTGGGCCGTAGCCAATATTTGAGCAGAAGTAGAAACAGCCCACGCACTTTCTGAATTACGCAATTTGTTGCTTAAATCAGGCAGTAAATTAGAAACAAACTTGTCCACAAACAATCGTTGACCTCCTTCAGTACCCATGTCTTGACCACTATGGTCAATGAAAGCCTCCTCAAATCTCGTAAAGAAATCAGAGACGCTCTCATCCTTCTTTTGTTTGCAAGCGGACAACTTGTCCCAATTTACCTTCATGGCTGGCATAAGCGTTTTCATTAGGGTAATTATTCTCTGAGGGAGATCCGTAATGAGCTGTTCAGGTTTAGCCCCACCAATTTGCCGTGTGTCTGCCGCGATAAGAGCAGCCCAATCACCACCTAATTCTACCGCATGGTTTTCTTGACGGATCTTTGCCCAAACCGGTTGCGGAACTACGTTACCGAACAACATATCGATGTCGGCAAGATTCATTATCGTAGCATCCACTAACTGAGATAATTCTTTATAATACCCTGCAGGATTTTTGCGAGGGTCAGGCAAAGATTGTTTTACTTGCAAAACTTCTGATCGTTTCCACGGAAGATGAATGCATACTCTCTGGAAATGCGGCAAGATCGGTGGTTGCCGAGTAGCATCACCTGGCATCCATACTGGTGGAACTTTGCGCATGGGATACTGACCAGGCGCGTCTAATGGTCCCTCAATGTCTTCCACGAACAATGCTCTTGGCATTATAGAAGGACGAAAAGATAATAATCGCTCAACAGCGCGTCGAACATTAGAGTCTACTATCATTCCGCTCGAAAACTGGAGCTGCAGATTAGTCAAGGCAGTCAATACATCATCAGATGCATCAGCCGATATTTGGTCACGTAAAACCTTACACATTTCTTCAAAAACGTATCTTTGTGTCGGTATATTGAATTGACAGAACGTATCAAGCACCGCACGTGGAGGATTTCTAAGGGGGTATTTCATCCAAGCCATCGCCATATTATACAGCGCAGCACGTTCCCGATTACCGGGAAGCTGACTACGTCTTTGAGGACCGTCCGAACCAGCGGACTCAAGAATAGGTCCAAGTGAATTGAAAAAGTTAGCAGCAACAGAAGGAGTACGACGTCGGGTAGATGGAGAAGTATAACATAGAGATTAACAAGAGAAGAGTCGGACACAGACGAAACAGCAGGAGTAAGTAGAACAGGAGCAGCAGCGGGAGCAGGAGTATGAGGAAGTACAAGCGGTGGAGCAGTAGGAATAGAAGTAGGCAAAGGAACGGGAACAGTCGGAAGAACGGGTGCAGGTTGAGGAACAGGTTGAGGAACAGGTACAGGGGGAACCACAGGAACTGTGGTACCATGTGCGTACGGAGGTGGTGACTTCAGAAGATAAGACAGTAAAGGGTCCTCAACGGATTCCTCTTTCTTATCCGACTCCATTGGCAAAGCGGGGTAACATTTATCTATAGACATACGCTGAAGCCTATCGAAAACTTCCTTTTCCTTTTCCTCCTTATCCTGCTGAAACTGTTCTGCTTTCTTTACTATGGTAGCAACTCCATCTCTCTGATTTCTTTCTGTTTGGCTTCTTTGCGCCATAACCGAAAGGCATCAAACATGGAAGGCCTTGATTTTTTCTTAAACAATTTAGCCTCAAGGTTATCTAAAATCAGGGTCTCGAAACTACCATGAGGTGGCCAACTAAGGACACAGTCCTTTTTAGTATAGCGAATCCAATAGTCATTAAAGGTAATCGGACCTAACCCATGCTTGCTATATAATTCATAAGTTGGAGTTCCAACCGGAGGTATCGGACACGAATCCTCCAGTCGGGAATCCGCACCACAACGACCAAAGCAACTGAACAAAGTACTACGGCCAGGCATCTTGCACACTAGCCGAGTTTCACAAACTTCAAGGGTTACGGGATTTACCAAGTCCCCGCAAAGAGCAAAAACCCTCGGTTTTTGGCGACTGCAGACATCAAATATCACAACAAAGAACCAAGTACTAAGAACCACAAATGCAATGGAACCATGCAACATCTAAGCACCCACAACTAAGAACTCTGGGAGCGACCCACAAATACTTAACTCAAAGATCGATGGCGTCACCAGGAAGGCCCGTCAATCGTCTCGCTGTACCAAGGTCTACGCCAGGCGCCAAAACAGGTCTACAGTCAGGGCAGCAGTCCGTCGCAGCCGTCAGGAGGCGGGAATCTTCGCGGGAAAAGTCGTCGGGCCACTTAGTTCGACAACAGGATCGATGAAGCGGGGTGCACCTTCCCTCGGAGATTTCACACGAAGTTCCTCACGATCGTCGGGCTTGGACCGGTACCACTGATGCAGCCCCACGTTGGGCACCAACTGAAGGACTGGGTTTTCTTAAGACCCAGCGGTGCCAGGGGACAACACCTAAAACCTTCGTGGGTAACCTGTTCCGGCGTACAAATGACAGAGACACGGGACACTTCCTTCGGCGTCAAAGATTCGAGGATTATTACTGCAGGGAACACAGAAGTCACGAGAAGTACATCACATGTAGGTTCACGGAGCCTGATTCGAATTGCTACTGTGGGTCGCTCCTTTTATACACATTTCTCTCATAGGTTAACATGATACACAAAGGTTTACATCTTGGTTCCCATCATAAACACCAGAAGGGGTTGCTTTCATGTATTCAGGGCCCGGAACATAAGTACGGAAACATTTGGTGGTTCCCAACTGTAAAAACCCATCTTCCCACCATTAGTACATTCCAATCGGCAGTAAACAAATCGAAGAAGGAACAGGGACAGGTGCAGAGGAAGGCAGAAACAGTGGGGAGATCGGAAAGGGTGTAAAAGGGGTGGTATCGGGAAACACAAGCTGCAGGCATCAAAGGGACGCGCCTAATGAGATGCACGACTAAGACAATAGACCCGCACGGCAAGATGAGCCTCGAGCGTGGCCATCTGCCTTACAGTATCATCCCCCTCATCATAAAGACACTTTCAAAGGAAACGTGTCTTCCGCAAGAGTCTTGGGAATCCCAGGTCGCGAAGCGGACAGCGTCCGTTCGCTGGCTACTTGAGGGCAAGAGACAAAATGGATGCCGCATCTAAGATGGAACCCGTGGGCTCGGATGTAGAAACCCACGAAGCAAACGAACGGTTTAGGTTAGCACAGCGAAACTGCGTACACCCACTGAACTCGTCATTTGCGGTTCATAGATACCAGACTCGACCATATTCGTGCGAGTCGAAAACACCACTTACGATCGTCACGGAACCTCACTTCCCTCTTGGTAATGTAACCGTTTGCTTCTCCCTCCTTCACCATGTATCCTATCTTGTTGTGTATGACCGTGGAAGGGTCCTGGGTAAGGAGCATGTAGTTCTTTTGGTCACCCAACAATCATTTGGATTCGGTTCTGTAGTCATTTTTATTTAGCAGGACCACACCTCTTCTTTTTTCCGCTTCTTTGATCACAATGGTTTTATCCAGCCGTACCTGTTTTAATGGTTGCGATTCTGCTAAGTTCATGTTATGAAAAGTGTCAGTAAGCTGTATCTTTTCAATATCTTTCATCACAGCTTGTTCGAAAGCTTGTAGTTCCACCGGTGAGGTTGTCGTGGGAGGACAGAAGGTAGCTTTATTTCAGAAATTAGTGTCCCCTATGGTAACTGGGTTTTCTATAGCTGTACTATATTTTTTTTTTTTTAAACAGTTTTATTTGGCTTTTTTAGCATTGTTACAATACACTCATACATTGTCATCACTTACATAAACGTTTACCCTAAAGTGTGGTCGCTACTCAGATTAACAGTTTATAGTCTTATTTATGAACACCTTCTTCGGTCAACGAATTCTCGCTTTAGCAGTTTATACCCTATTACATAACATTGTGCACCACGGGTCCGAGATTAAGTCGTACAACAGATATTTACATCATCTAATCATTATGTACAGTCCTCACAGTTTTTTCTTTATTCCTGATTATGACATCACCACACACCCAGTGTACTCTCCCTCTCACCCTTCGGGCTTGTGTCCGGGTCTGGCAGTTCTTGTGGGGGTTCGCATATGTTACCGCGGTACACATTCCATTTCTCCCATATCCGGGACCATTTTTTTGGGCACCCCCTATTCATATAGACAACCTTCTCCGCCACCATTGCCGCGTCCATATCATTTCCCCATTGCGTTCGTGAGGGTGTAGAGTTGGATCCCCATTTCCTAGCGATATTCCGCTTTGCTAAAGTCATGCCCAGTGTGGCCCATGTTTGCAATCCACGGTTAAGGTCCGTGGGGGACCATATATTCAGTAGACAGCACCTTGGTTCCGGTGCTAGTTCTACTTCACTCGCTTCAGATATCTCTGACATGATGGACATCCAGTATGTTTGTATGGAAGGACACTCCCATATCGTGTGATAGTATGTACCCCGCATTCCACAGCCTCGTAGGCAGTCTGGCTGCGGTATGTGTCCTAGTTTGTGCAGAAGTGTGCGTGTATAGTATACCCTGTGTAACACTTTTAGTTGTATAAGTTTCAACCGGGATGGTATGGAGGCGTCTCTAGCCGAACCCAGCGCATATAACCAATCCTCATCGTCTATATCTCCCAGTTCCACCTCCCATTTGCTTCGGAGTATCACCATGGGATCTGGAAGATTATTGATAAGCTTACGGTATGTAAGCGAGATTGCTTTTTTGTCCAGGTAATCAGTAAGGAGTCTATCTTCCAGTGGGGAGGAGTCCGCTAGTGTGGTCCCTGGAGGAATGGCACCCTGCAGGGCATGTCTGATTTGTGTATAGCGGTACAGTTCGGTGTCCGCCATTCCGTACTTGTCTTTCAGGGCCTCAAACGTGATAATTGTTCCCTGATTCCACATGTCCCCAATTCTAGAAATGCCTATTAGGTCCCATTGTCTGAAGCCCTTCGTGTTGGCTAGGGTGCCAAGGCGCCTTGTGTCCCATAATGGGGTAGCAAGAGTAAAGACCCCCTCCCATCCCAGTGTTCTTTGGGCTGTATGCCAGATCCTAACCGTGTGTGCCGTCGGGCCAGTGAGTGTATGTTGTCGTTTGTTGGTATAGAGAGCTGGCATGAGCTTGTCAGGGGGGAGTATTGCTCTGTCTAGGCAGTACGCTGGATCATTCTGTGGGGCATGCAGCCATTGGTTAATGGTCGTCAGTTGTGAGGCCCAAAATTATAGTTTGACACTCGGGAGTGCTATCCCTCCGTCGTACCAACTACGGATGAGTTTGGAATGTGCGATGCGTGCCGGCTTACCATCCCATAGCAGAGAGGAGATTTCAGCATCTATCGCTTTAAAGTAGGTTAGCGGGATCGGAAATGGGGTATTTTGTAATGCGTATAGGAATTTGGGGAGTGAAAGCATTTTGAAGAGTGCTGCTCTTCCTAATAGTGTCAGTGGGAGGGAGCGCCAGTGTTTCACATCACATTTGAGCCGTTGTAGTGGTTTTAGTAGATTTTCTGCCATAAAAACAGCTGTACTATTTTTGATGAAAGCCTTCAGTCTATTATTCATGCATTAAGTAGGCTTTAGTCCTTCGCGCACATCTGGTGTTTTTTTAATGGAATATGGGAACACGCCCCTTTCCTAATCAGAGAATTTAAGCTTGTTCTGATATACCTGACAAACTTTTTAGCGCGCTGGCACAATGTGATTTGTTATTCAAAATCAGTGATAACGGACTGACTTTCGGCCCGATGATTTTTTTGAAAATATGTTCCAGATCTCCTACAAATTCGATATTCCAACTTGAAGCACCTTTACATAAGATTTCAGGACAGTACGGGGAATCACCATTTACTGTTGCATGCTTAACGTTGCGTCCACTACACCGACAGCCTCAATTGTCAAAAAAAGTATAAGACACAGCTCAGGGTACATGCACGAATGATGGGTCCCTACAATGGAGACCATTTGTTTGTTCATAATCACGTTATGTCTCTTTTTTCTCTTGTAGTATTCACAAAATCCAATGGTGAAATCCGTAAGTTACACACACCTTAGCGCGGTGGTACTCATAGTACGGCCCGTGGGCCGCCAGCGGCCCGGCAGGCCTTCATTGGCAGCCCGCGGACCTTGCCATGCTATTTTTACATTGCCAGTTAGGCCGACAGTAAACACAGAAAATGCCGTAGCAGCATATGTAGTGAATACGTATTAAATATGTATTAACTACGTATGCTCCTGCAGCCATCTTCTGTGTTTACTGCCGGCCTCTGGCCGCTGCAACCTCACACATGGCACAGTCGGAAAGCTTCCTATAAGGCCCTTTAAAAGTCATATTTAAGCGTTTCCACAGCTGACTTTTAAAGGGCATTTTAGGAAACTTCCTGTTTCGTGTTGCCAATGACGTCTTCTTTTACGTCCTCTTCTCCCATCGCAGCTTTTACTCCACCCACAGAGACAGACACACACACAGACACAGAGACACACACACAGAGACACACATACAGACACAGAGACACACACACAGACAAAGAGACACACACACAGAGGCACACAGAGACAGACACACACACAGAGACAGAGAGACAGAGAGAGAGAGACACACACACACACAGACACACACACACAAACAGAGACACACACACTCACAGACAGGCACACAGAGACACACAGACAGAGACAGACACACCGAGACAGAGATACACACACAGACAGACACACAAACAGACAGACAGACACACACACACACAGACACTCACACAGAGACAGAGATGCGCAGAGAGACAGAGACTCATACACAGAGACAGATGCACACACAGAGACAGGGAAGCACACACAGACACAGAGACACACACACAGACACAGACACAGACACACGTACAGACACACACACAGACACAGAGACACACACACAGAGGCACACAGAGACACAGAGACACACACACAGACACAGAGACACACACACAGACAGAGAGACACACGTACAGACACAGAGACACACACAGACACAGAGACACACACACAGAGGCACAAAGACACACACACAGAGGCACAGAGACACACACACAGACACAGAGACACAGACACAGAGACACACATACAGACACAGAGACACACACACAGACACAGAGACACACACACAGAGGCACACAGAGACAGACACACACACAGAGAAAGAGAGACACACACACACAGAGAGACACACACACAGAGAGACACACACACACAAACAGAGACATACACACTCACAGACAGACACACAGAGACACACAGACAGAGACAGACACACAGAGACAGAGTTACACACACAGACAGACGCACAAACAGACAGACACACACACAGACACTCACACAGAGACAGAGATGCGCAGAGAGACAGAGACTCACACACAGAGACAGAGATGCGCAGAGAGACAGAGACTCACACACAGAGACAGGGATGCACACACAGAGACAGGGAAGCACACACAGAGACAGAGACGGACACACAGAGACAGAGACGCACACAGAGAGACAGAGACGCACACACAGAGACAGACACACACACAGACCGAGATACACAGATAGAGACACACAGACAGACACACTGGCAGTGACACACAGACAGAGAGAGACAGAGACACATAGACAGCGACACAGAGACACACAGACAGACCGAGACAGACACACACACACATAGGCAGACAGACAGACATGTGTGTGTATGCTGTGTCTGGTGGCTCAGTGGACTAATGCATCTGCTGCAGGGGCCTGTGTTCAACCTCATGGACACAGTTTTTTTTTACTCTAGCTCCGCCCCCTAGTGACCCCGCCCCCCACAGGTGCAGCCCTCGGCCACAAACCAAACTCTAAATTTGGCACCCAAGAGAAAGTCTGTGAGTACCTATGCCTTAGCGTGTTTGAATAGTTCACGTGAGTTCAGTGTTTACCCTGAGCTGCAGGTCCTGAAGAAAGCCAATCAATTGGAAGCTCCTTGGCTGAAACATGTAGACCACTTCACTTGGATCACTATTTTTTCATATCTTTGAAGAGACGAGTGATATCATATTTTTTCATTCACATCCAAACATCTAATTTTTAATCTAACCCGAGGGACCACATAATAATGTTTTTTGGTACCCTGGAGGAATTTTTAACTTCTCATTTTCACAGTACTCACTACTCACAACAAAAAAAGCCAGCTCCGCTGTGGAATCGGGCGTCAAAGCACACCTGGGAGGCACTCGGCTTCCTGGGTGGGAACCCGATGATGAAGCATTCCACCAACTAGGTTGGTGGCTAAGGGTTCTCCGACAAACCTAATGGGTTCCCTGCAAGGGAAACAGTGTATTTGATAGCCTGGATGAATGGGCTGTCTAAAGCTTTGCTTCAAGCTTGTTCTCTTTGTTTGTTGAATCTTAGATTAAATCTTAGACGAACAAGCACCATTGTTTCCTCCTCTTTGTCTTCCCTTTGTTAATTGGTAAATTTTATGCATCCATCAATAGCAGGAGGGATTTTGGAGGATACAAAGTTGCTGTCTGGTCAGATAGATGGTTTTGCCACTAGGAGTTTTTTACAAGCATTTGAGTTTGGGTATGAGTCAACCAAGGTTACATATAGGTCCCAGCTAGCCGCTTGATGAGTCCAATTGAGGTTCCTTTCAGTCTTATGGCAGACCTAAGATGGAAGTAACTGGGGGGGGCAACCATTACATGCTTTCCCAAATCAAAATTGTAAGTTGGGGGTGTGGCTTGGTAGCCAAACATGGCGGACGTGCTCTGAGCCGGCTCCATCCAACCCGTACATTATCCTGCATTGATCCTGGCAATCTGGTGCTCCCAAAGTAACTGACCTGCCGAGCTGAGTGCGGCGGGAGCCCCTCTGTCCAGCGGTGTCCCTCCTGTCCGCCGGGACCGTTGTGGAGCAGAGATCCGGTGGAGGCTTGCGGCGGTGAGGCGGCCGAGAAGAACATGTCGGCAAGATTGCGGCTGGTCTGACCTGTGGTGGCTGCCGGGCCGAGCTGAAAGGCCCTGCGGGCGGTGTGAGGTCCGGAGAGGCCCAGGGACCTTGCTGGCTGCTCGGAGGAATTTCTGTTGTGGGGCGATGGCTGGCTACGCAGAAGAAAGGGGCTCGGTGGATCCGTCGGCCGTAATACGGAGAGGCAGCGCCTGGAGACAAACGAGTGCTTGGGGGGGGGGGGGCAGATGAGGTAAGCGGGGCTAGGCAGCCGGCGAGTGGGGCGGCAGGCCTGACTCCGTGCGAGCCCCCCCTGTAGTGGGATCGGCGGTGTGGTCGAGCCGCAGGGGGACCCCGGGGGCACCGTGAGCTGATCGGGCCCTGGCGTCTCTCTCCCCCCCCCCCCGCTGCTGGAGAAGGAGTGGGGGCTAGTGGAGGCTGCTACGGAGTGGGGACGGCCCCCTCCCCGGGACACTTGGGGAGTCTGGGGGGCCTCCCGCCTGAAGACTCCGAGGGGCGAATGGGTTGTGCATGAAAGAGGCCGAGCAGAGCATAGTGTGCGCCCACTCATTCTGGCGGCCAGGACCATCGTGCGGCCTTTGACAGTGCAGAGACCAGGAGGAACGTAGCGGACGGACCCAAAGTACTCTCATCTATCCGATCTGCGTTGGGCCGAGTTGTATCGCGCTGAACTGAAGCCCCCTCCCCCTTCCGCGTGGATTGTGCTGGTGAGGGCTGGCTGTGCGGCTCTGTCCCCGAGACGCGGGGGGAAATTTGCCCGCAGTTGGTGAAGCAGTGACGGGCGGTGCTGCAGAGTGGTGAGGTCGGGCCCCAGGGGGTCGGACTGCTGGCCGCCCTGACTTGTGCGCGATGGGCCCTCTTCTTGTGCTTGGACATTGCTGCAGGACAGGTGACTGGTCAGGGCTGGGGCTTGGAGGAAGCGCAGTGTAGATCCTCAGGAGCGGGGCGTACTGGCTGCCGCGCCCGAGTGGAGTGGGGCCGGGCGGAAGACTGCGCAGCCGGGCCGGACGCTATGACGAGGGACAAAGGGGGCCGTGGTGCAACTAAACAAGGGCCCATAGACAAGTTCACCGATCCGAGTGGAGGGTCTGAGACGACGGGGGACCAGCAGGGCACGATGCTGGACAACGCGGCCCTCATGGCCGCCATTACTCAGGCCAGAAACATGCTAGATGCTAAGATTGGCGGAGTAGGGGCGGAGTAGGGGCGGACGTCATGCTCTTGGGCCAAGATCTACGAAATGCCGTATCCCGCATCTCAGACGCTGAGACACGCATCTCAGGTGTCAATGCCAAGTTACTTAACTATATGGACAGAGACACAATCCTGAAACAGGCCCGGGCAAAAGAACCACTACTGTACAAAAATGCCAGTATACTGATCTTTCCTGACTATACGCAGCAGGTCCAACAGCAGCGCCAGTCGTTTATGGCCATGAAGGCGCGACTAAGGGCGCTTAAACTTCCATACACCCTCCTGTTTCCTGCATGTCTTTGGGTGATCTTTCAGTCGCGCACCCACTTCTTTGACAGCCCCGAGGAGGTCTTCCGATGGACAGACGAGACGGTCCGGATACGGCCTCACACCCCGTCGGGCACAAATCCTGACCCCTTGGCAAAGGGGGATCCTGGTCAGCGGCAAAGAAGCAGGGAGCGGCGGTTGCGGTCCAGGAGGAGGCGTCCGGAGAGGTGGTCTCCCTAGAGAGGCAGGTCCCAGAAGAGCAGATCCTGGAGAAATGGTGGGGCAGCAGCAGATGTCTGGGGAACACTTGGACATTGGCCAGATTGCCATGAACTGGGCTTGTGCTTCCACTGGTAGTGGACTGGTGGAAGCTTTATCACATGTTTTTGGGCTGTGAATTGGGGATCCATTGGTTGGGGCGGGCCCGGTCCTCCAGTTGGGGTCCTGGGTTTAGCCCCTCACCGATAGATACTTCAGAGTTAGGTTGAGGTATGGGGTGGGGGGTTGTTGGGCTGGGGCTTTTTTTTTGGTCACCAGGTCATGTATTTATCACAGGCACGATGGGGTTCACACTCACACCACTGCTGCTTGCAACAGTCTCTCGAATGGCTAGCCTGAATGAAGGAGGGCATGGTCAGCAAAAGGGCCTACGGATTGTGAGTTGGAATGTACGCGGAATGTTGGATAAGGTCAAGCGGGGGGCAGTGCTCCAGCATGCAAAGCGCCTGCGAGCGGATATCCTTATGTTGCAGGAAACACATCTTATGGGCATGAGGGTCCTGTGCTTGCAGTGTTTTGGTCAGGTTTTCCACTTAGGCTTTAGTAGGGGGTCGAGGGGAGGGGCTATACTGATTCACCGGAGGGTTCAGTACACACATGAAGAGCAGTGCTACGATCTGCAGGGACGCTATGTGATCATTCGGGTCAATATTGGCGACTTCCCCATCATACTGGGTAGTGTGTATGCACCGCCTCCGCTGCAATGGACTCTCATAGAAAAGCTGAGGCTACTCTGGGCGGAGATGCCAGATGATATTTCAGTACTGGGTGGGGACTGGAATGACGTTATGCAATTGGCACTGGATAGGTCAGGATCTGATGCGGGTGCCAGGGAGGTCTACCTACGAAGCTCCACACATTGGTGGGAATGGACTGGGTTGACGTGTGGCGTCGGGGCACGGCACAGCCAGGGAGTACACTTTTCTCTCGGCAGTCCATAAGACATTCTCTCGGCTCTATTACTTATTTGTACCCAGGGCTGGTGCGGGTAGAGTGCTGGCGGCTGAGATCTTGCCCCGAGGCCTTTCAGACCATTTCCCAATCTACATGGAGTTGGACACCTGAACGAATAGGCGGCCATTCCGCTGGTGCTTAGCTGTGTGGAACTTGCAAAACGCTGAATATATGACCCACATGAGGGAGTCCATCGCCCACTACCTGACAGAGAATGAGGGCACTGGGTCTAGTGCTGCCACCCCCTGGGAGGCATTAAAGCCCACGTTGATGGGGGGGGAATATATCAAGGTGTGCAACCGCTCGCAGGCAGCGGCGGGAGGCGCAGATCCGAGCAGAGGCTCATATAGAGCAGCTTGAGCAACAGATCTGAGAGTCGGGCAGCGAGCTGGGAGTGAGGCAGTTGCTTCTGGCTCCACAAGAATGTGTAGCCCTGCTGATGGAAGAGGCGCGTCAGGCCTGGCTCGTCACACGCAGCAGGGTGTACCAATGGGGGGACAAGTCGGGGAAAATGCTGCATCGATTGTGCGTCGATTGTGCCAGGGAACCATACACGCGCAGACCTTGCCTGCGGTACTGGACTCAGCAGGGGGCCGGATTACTGACCCATTGGCTATTGCGGAGAGTTTCGCCCGACCTGTATGCCCCTCGGGAGTGCCTGGAGGCTTCCACGGTAGAAAAGTTTATAGCAGACCTGCCACCTAGGGCGTTGTCGGACGACCAGCGAGATCAGCTGGAGGATCCCCTCTTGGAGGAGGACCCACTCTTGGAGGAGGACCCCGTCTTGGAGGAGGACCTGAGGGTGGCTCTGGGGGTGATGAAAGCTGGGAAAGCTCCCGGCCCAAACGGGTTCCCCAGTCAATTCTTTCGCCGCTATAATTTGCTGCTGGTCGGGCATTATAGAGCAGTGGTGGAGGAGGCCAGGGAGAAGGGGGCGCGTCCTCCGGCTTGGAGGCACGCGGAGGTGGTGGTATTTCAGAAACCTGGACGCCCTCCGGAGAGCCACGCGTCCTTTCGCCCCATCTCTCTGCTAAATGTTGAAGCCAAGGACTTGGCGAAGGCGTTGGTTAATCGACTATTGCCACATATAACATCGCTGATACACCCTAATAAGGTGGGCTTTATGCCCCAGAGGGCTACGCAGCATAACATCAGGAGGGCGCAGGTGGCCGCTGCTGCTATCCGGATGCTGGGGGAACCAGCGGCGTTGCTCCTGGCGGATATGGACAGGGCATTTGACTCCCTGAGCTGGGTCTATTTATTTGCCCTACTGCCCAGGCTCAACCTGGGTCCGTGATTCCTATCATACATAAAATTGCTATACACTGGTCTCACGGCAACGGTCAGGGTTGCAGGGGCGGTCTCCTCTGCTTTCGAGATTCAGAGAGGTACGCGGCAGGGGTGCCCCCTGTCGCCCTACCTGTTTGCTCTAGCCATGGAGCCATTAGCGGCGTGGGTGCGCAAAGATGCGCAAGTCCATGGGTTTGAATGGGAAACGGGTCTTTCCGACAGAATAGCTCTTTACGCCGACGATGTTCTTTTCTTCCTGACGGCTCTACTGTGGGTCCTCGATGGGCAGACGAAGGTGCGATTGTGGGCATCCACGATAAAGTTAGCTGCAGGAGGATTGAAATATATGGGGGTAGTATTGTCAGAGGTCCCAGCTGTGGCATGGGAGCGCACTGTGGCACCCATATGGGACAGGACGCGGGTGGACATCAAGTCCTGGTCTCTCATGCCTCTGACGCTGTTTGGTAGATCGGCGATTTTTAAAATGGTGGCGCTTCCCCGTCTCCTATACCAGTTACAGAGCCACCTGTTTCCGATTCCAGGTCGATGGTTCGGCATGGTGAACTTTGTACTAGGGCAGTTCCTGTGGGAGGGGGGGGAGGAGGGGAGGGTGCGGGTGGCGGTGCCTACATGCTTTCTCTCTACATACAGCAGGGGATTGACCTCACCTGACCTCCTATCATACTATTAGGCCTCACACTTGCTGGTCCTCAATGACTGGTGGTACGGGGACAGGGGAGATCCAGCATACGCGCTAGAGTGCTGTCTGATGGGTCACAACATACTGTACACTATATTGCACTCAGCCAGGCTACGTGGTGCGCTGCCGCCGGCTACGAAGGTGGTGTTCATGATCTGGAAACAGGCGCTACGGCCCTTGGGTTGGTGGGGGGTCTTGACGCAGGAAACCCCCCTGTGGAACAAGGGGCGCTGCCCCAGTTGGCTGCTCTGACGGGACTCAGGGGGTGGGATGCCATTGGCATTTCCACGCTGGGCGACCTGGTGGCTGACAACACTATTAAGTCCTTTTGGAATTTACAGGAGGAATATCAATTGCAGCCGACACAGTTCTATCAATACTTACAGCTGAGACACGCGCTGTCCCAGAGTTTGCGGGGTTTGGAGGACATCCCCGAGTTCAGTCCTATAGAGGCCAAACTCTATCAAAAAAGTATATAGCCGGCTCGAGAGGGATAAGGAAGTCTCCAACCCCAGTTCCAACACCAATGACATCCCACATTTCCACGACCTGTGCGACTCACTGGCCACCTTCTTCCATTGCAAGATCGCCGTCATCCATGACAGCTTCAATGGGAGATCTGGGAGATAGAAAGATTTCGCGCATATACCAAACCCTAGTGAGGCTCTGCTCCCCCACACTTCAGAAGCTGCGGGGGGATTGGGAGGCTGACTTGGGAGTGCTGGAGGAGGAGGACTGGGTGAAGGCACTGGCGTCCCTGCGTGGGGCAGCCATTGCAATGCGACTTTGCCTGGTCCAATGTAAATACCTTCATCGGGTGTATTTTATCAGGACGCGCCTCTGGCGAGCGGGGATGATTTCCTCACTGATATGTTTGCGCTGCGATCAGGTGGAAGGCACATTTATTCACTCGTTCTGGCACTGTACAGCACTAGAGCGCTTTTTGGGGGTGGGGGGGGTTTTACATGCCTCTCGGAGGTCCTGGGGTGGCAGTTAGCCCGTACACCGCAATTGGCCCTTTTACACGTAATGTGGGGGGTGGGGGGTGGGGGGGAGGTAACAGATACAAACAACACCTCTTATTGTTAGGACTCACCTGAGCAAAGCGAGACATTGCTCAGGCGTGGAAAGCGACAAGGGCCCCATCGGTAGCAGTCTGGAAAAATGGTCTTGATTTCTGCATGGGTCTGGAGCAGCCTATTTTTGTGGCAAGGGGGTGTCCACGCAAGCATTATAAAATCTGGAACAGGTGGGCAGAATAACGGGGACTGCGGCTGGACCCTCTCGTGGCAGATGAGCAGTTACTGCCGGGCTAGGGGGAGACTGCATGCAAATACAAAGGAATGTGTCGATGGGGTGGTGAGGTGGACTCTGAGTGTCGTATGGTATATGGCTATTTTGTACAGCTGTGATTATGGACCTGTGGACTTGTGTGACCTGGGTGGGGGTTGGGGAGGGGAGTTGGGTGAAGGGGGAGTTGGGGGTAGGGGAGGGGGGTTTTACATACGCTATTGTTTTGGGGGCAGAATTCCAGGGGGGCTGACAAACTTTGAACCAAACAGTCAAGGCCGAATGTGAATTTGTTGTAATGATTGTGCAGTTGCCTCTGGGTTACGGGGGACTGCTGGATATGTGTCACTTAACTAATAAAATCTGTTTTAAAAAATTGTAAGTTGGAATAATTGCGGGTATATTGCCAAAATCAAACAATGAAAGCTTGTTAGAATCTATTTGCAAATGTGACATTAAATTAATGCAGGAAACATGGTTCATCAATGACCCTTATTACAATGATTATGTATGCTTTTCCGAATTAGCAACTCCATCTCCGTGTGGTAAAGCAAAGGCTAGAATGACTTGTTGGTTTAGGACTATCTTACCTTGTACGATAACCTTAATACCAGGAAATTGTTGCCTCATGCAAGCCATTCTTTTTAAATTGACTAATAACTTTAATGTGGTGAACAGTTTTTATAACGATTTTACAGGCAAAGGCAATTTACATTTCCATAGCTTATTTGGTTTCATTGATAATTTACCCAATCTTTGCTGAATTTAGGTAAGGGCTATAGCCTCTTGGTGGGAGGTGATTTTTACGCAAGCTAGGTAGTAAGACATTGTGTCGAAATGATATCCCCTTTTATGTTGGGACCCAAAAGCTGGCATATATGTTTAGGATTCAATGAGGGGCAATGCTATACAAGCACCTAAGGGAACATGATTCATGTATGCTTTTGAATCCCGGGCTCTTGAATCCAACAGCTCCTCACGTATGTAGGACATGGAGGCAGCTCAACTACAGATTATGTATTCGTCTCTAGAGCTATAAGCAGGTGCATTACTAAGGTGGATATTATCCCAATGTCTTTAGTGATTGTAATCTGTTGAGTATCACCTTCATCACCCAAAAACATAAATCATTGAAAAATAAGTAAGGCCACATCAAGCTGGAGTCAAAAGGAAATGGAACAAGGTTAGTCTGGAAAGATGCTGACATCGGCACTTTACTTCACAAAGTGATTTGCGACAATATAGCACATGTGTTTTACTGCCTGTCCCTGGATGCCAATCCCACAAAGGCTATGGCAGCATGTCATATGTTTGGCTTTTGAAGCCTATTGGACGTTCACGCAGGGAGCCAAATGCTTGGTTCGACAAGCCCTGTAGCTCTGCAAACAGAAGGCTTTATGCTTCATTTAAAGGAGGACCCAAAAATAGCACGAGTAGTCAGTCCTGAACTACTTATAAAGAGGCACTGTAGAAAAAGGAGAAAAGAAATTCAATACAAAGCCTGGGAAACCTTGGTCTTCTCAAGTGAATCAAGAGATACTAGTGCTTTTCGGAAGGCGGCCAACTCTGTTAGACTCTCAACTACTCTGTTGCCTATTCACAGCCAGGCCATCAAACCTAAGCATTGGGTGAATCATTTCAAAAAGGTATATGGCCCGCTCGAGAGGTATAAGGAAGTCTCCAACCCCAGCTCCAACACCAATGACATCCCACATTCCCAAGACCTGTGCGACTCACTGGCCACCTTCTTCCATCGCAAGATTGCCGACACCATGACAGCTTCAACGTTACGACCACCCCGACTACCACTGAGACATCCGCCACCACCTGCACCAACCGCCTGCTCTCCTGGACCTGCATTAACGACAAGGACACCAGCAAGATCATGAACACCATCCACTCGAGATCACCGTTAGACCCATGTCCACACTACATCTTCAACAAAGCCAGCACAGCCATCGCACCCCATCTCTGGAAAGTAATCCACTTCTCCTTCAAAACAGCAACCTTCCCAGAAAGCTGGAAACAATCCGAGATCAACGCCTTACTCAAGAAGCCCAAGATGGACCCCAAGGATCTGAAGAACTTCTGGCCCATCTCCCTGCTCCCTTTCCCGGCGAAGGTCCTCGAGAAAACCATCAACAACCAACTAACCCGCTACCTCGAGCAGAGCAGCATCCTGGAGCGGTCCCAGTCCGGGTTCCGCAGCAACCATATAACGGAAAACGCCCTCAACACCGCCACCGACGACATCAGGACCCGGCTAGACAATGAGAAACAGAGGCCCTCATCCTCCTGGACCTGTCAGCCGCCTTCGACATAGTCTGCCACCGCACACTACGAACATGCCTACACGACACCCGGATCCAAGAGAAGGCTCTGGACTGGACCACCTCCTTCCTCTCCGGCAGAACAGAGCGTCCGCCTCCCCCCCTTCTGCTCCGATGCCACCGAGATCATCTGTGGCGTTCACCAGGGCTCATCCCTCAGCCCAACGCTGTTCAACATCTACATGGCACCCCTCGCCCACGTCGCCTGACAGCATGACCTCAACATCATCTCCTACGCTGACGACACCCAGCTTATCCTCTCCCTCACCAAAGACCCTCACACCACCAAAACCAACCTCCACGAAGGAATGAAGGGCATCGCCGAATGGATGAGGAACAGCCGACTGAAGCTGAACTCGGACAAGACGGAGGTCCTCCTCCTAGGTTCTACCCCCTCAGCCTGGGACGACTCCTGGTGGCCGACAACACTAGGAACAGCCCGACTACCACCGACAACGCACGCAACCTAGGGGTCATCCTCGACTCCACCCTCTCCATGACTAAGCAGGTCAACTCGGACTCTCATCCTGCTTCAACACCCTCCGAATGCTCCGCATGATCTTCAAGTGGGTCCCCACCAAAACTAGAAGAACATTCACCCAGGCCCTCGTCAGCAGCAGGCAGCACTACAGCAACACCCTCTACGCAGGAACGTCAGCCAAGCTCCTGAGACGACTGTAACGCATCCAGAACGCCTCAGCATGTCTGATCCTGGACATCCCCGCTGCAGCCACATCATACCCCACCTGAGAGACCTGCACTGGCTTCCTGTCAACAAGAGAATAACCTTCAAGCTCCTCTCCACAACACCGGCCCAGCATACCTCAACAGACAACTCAGCTTCTACACCCCCACCCCCCAGCTCCACCGGCCTCGCCCTCGCCGCTGTCCCCCGGATCCTAAGAACAACCGTCGGCGGCAGATCCTTCTCCCTCCTCGCCGCCAAGACCTGGAACACCCTCCCCACCAACCTAGGGCAGACCCAAGACCTACTGGCCTTCAGAAGACTCCTCAAGACCTGGCTCTTTAATCAGTAGCGGCAATCCCCCCACCTCCCCCTCAGCGCCTGAGACCCTCACGGGTATGTAGTGCGATTTACAAGTGTCTTGATTGATTGATTGCCAGCAAAGGTTACTCCTGTTTACCCTCTCTTAAGTATGTCCACCCTTGCTGGAGTAAAATCTTTCATCTTAAAAAGTCCATCAAGCAAGCCCCTTGTCCAGGTGGGATTCCACTGGACTTGCATAAAACCAAAGTAGAGGTGAGGGCACCTTTACTCACCAATATTAACTTTGCTTGCAAGACGGAGCTGCCTTTGTCTTGGAGATCTGCAATCATAGTTACCATGTTTACAAAGGAAAAAGACCCTCGCAGTTTTCGTCCAATTTCTCTGTTGCATTCAATGGTTAAAGTTATAGGTAGAGTTGTCCAAGACAGGTTAATGGCCTGGACCACATCCTATCAGACGTGCAGAAGAGGTTTCGGACAGGGGTAGGGACTTTATAGCAATGTTTACATTTACATCTGCTAATTAGCGAATACACTATAGCAGCTAAATCCTGACATATTTACCTGTCATTGATGGGCCTATCATGCTCTATTGGCAGTGTAAATAAAATCTGTGGTCAATCTTGCTTGCCATGGGACTAGACAAGAAATTGATGGACATCCTCCGAGCCTTACACCAAGATTTAACAGCCCCCATTGGGTTTGGGGAAAATGGTAAGCACACCAGCTCCTTTGGCCTAGCCCGGAACATGCAACAAGGGAGTGTTCTTGCACAAGCTTATTTTTTCATTATTCATTGGTGACCTAAAGGTAGTGCTTATTGAGAGGTGCAGGATATGCCGGTAGTTAGGAATAAGTCTATACCCGACTGCTCCATGGTGGGGTGCATTACTGGTGGCTACTAGAGCACCTAATGGTTTTAAAAATCTAATTGATGTAAATTAAAAAAATTATGGACAAGTTGAACCTTGAAACTGACCTCACTAAAACATTCTTTATTGACTTGTAGACGTAAAACCCCCCAGACAAGGGCATATTCTATCGCCATCCCAAAGATAGGGTGTACCATAATCTCTATATTGGAGTGACCGTCGATGGGGCTGGCACTTGGGATCATTGTCTGCTGAATAGGAAGCAACATTTTGCAGTCTGTCGTCTTTTTCCTTAACTTGACCACGAACATCAATCATAAACTGATTTCTCCACTTATGGACTGTGGAGGGCCCGGACTGGTCCTGCTACTGATCTGAAGAAGGGCCTGGAAGCAGGGTGGGCCGATCTCGCGCCTACCCCTGGGTATCAGTTGAGGATACACTTTAGTCAGAAACGCGAAGACTTGTGAGGCCTCATCCCTATGCCGCCAAAGAAGGGGAGGGGCAAGACGACCAGCAAGGTATCGGATTTCTTTTCAACACTCGGCAAGTGCCCGCCAATAAGGGTAGACACAGGCAGGGCAGGCATGGCTCTCACAAAGACAGATCTAATGACCATGCTTAAAGACATTAAAACTGAACTACGCAGGGAGCTCTGTCAGGACATTAAATCCTCCTTTGGCCAATTGAGATCGGACCTGACCTGATTACGGCTGACGGACCTGCTTTTTGAATGCCTCGCAGCAGATCCATGGGAACATTTTACCGAACTACCTACCCCCTTCCCCTCCCTGCTCTACTCCTCTCCTCTTTTCAGATACTAACCTTTGCCCCCACCTGTCCTTGCCCTAGTCCCCACCCTGTTTACCTGTGAATTTCCCGCGTCATTTGAGAGCTAGCTATTTTGTCTGATGCCCGATGGAGCTACCTGGTTTAGCTATAGGGGAGATGGGCCATGGATTCCCTCCTTGGACGTCACCTACCCAGTCGGCCTTTAGACAGATTTCATTTTGTCTCTCCCTGTTGTCTCTTCCCATATCCTCCCTTTCTCACCTTCCCTGTTCCCTCCCCTCTACGCTCCATTTATTTTGCCCTCCATGTTATTTAATGTTTCTCCTTGAGACCTAGCTATTTGGCTAAAGCCCGGTGGAGCTACATGATAGCTATAGAAGAAATGGGTTTTGGGATTTCCCCCTCGACCGTCATCTACCCAGCCGGTCTCTGGATAGACTTTCCTTCGTCTTTCTGCCGTATCTCCCTCCCATCCTGTTTTTCTGTGCTCCTCTTCCCTCGACACTTGAGACCGAACTACTTTGTCTGATGCCCGATGGAGCTACCTGGTTTAGCTATAGGGGAGATGGACCATGGATTCCCTCCTTGGTCGTCACCTACCCAGTCGATCTTTAGACAGAATACCTCTCGTCTCTACGGTTGTCTCTTCCCTTATCCTCACGTTCTCACCTCACCTACCCCACTTCCTTCCTCTCTCCTTTCTCTCCTCTCCTAATGTATTGCTCATTGTCTGATGTCATTTTGTAATTGTTGATCTTCTTCTTTTACACTGTTAAACCACATTGTTGCACTTCCTTTCGTCCCTCCTGTCGTCTCCTCCCACGTCCTTCCTCTATTTATTTCTCTCCTTCTCCCCTCTCTCAAAGTATTGAGACAGAACTTTTTTGTCTGATGCCCGATGGAGGTTCCTGGTTCAGCTATAGGTGAGATGGGACGTGGATTTCCTCCTGGGTCCTCAACTACCCAGTCGGTCTTTAGTCAGTCTTTAAACAGACTTTCTTTTCGTCTCTCCTTATTGTCGCTTCCCTTATCTTCTTTTCTCACCTCTCCTGCCCCCTCCACTACTTTTCTCTCTCCTCTCGTAATTGTATTGCCTTTGCTTCTGGGATTTAATGTGTAATTGTTGAACTTTTTCTGTTACATTGTTGATTCTCATGTAAAGCGCTCCGATACCTCCGGGTCTAGCCAGCGCTATAAAAAACTCTTTAAAAAAAATATATAGCTTTGGTGTCAATAAAGAGGGAGATAAGTTTTCCTTGGCACACAACTGTCAGAAGGATGACCAGATATCAAATATTATCCATGGATCACCTAAAGGGGTAGAGATTGTAAGTGAGAGGCAAGTGCTTGATTGCCCACCAGGATGAGGCCCTGTGTTTTGTTGAGATTTAATTTTATTTGCTACCTCTTGGTATTCTTCCATTATCAAACTTAATTCTTTTAGAGGCTGCTTCAGTTTGACAAGTGACAACAGGACATTGCCATAAATTCCAGAATATTTAAGTTTCTTGGTGGAAAGTTACAACTTTTATCAGTCTCTGATCCTCTGAAGAAGAGGTTTAAAATAGAGTGAATTATAAAAGGGGGAGAGAACATCTGTATTGAATCATTCGGAATATGTTTATTCAGATGAAGAGCCTGACATTTAGCTCAATCTTGGCCCAAGCAGACTCACAGATGACCTCAATCTATCTCATAAAGCGGTCTTTGTACCAAAACTTGTGTAGAGAGTCTCAAATCATTCCCCAGTCAACCTTGTCAAATGATTTTTTTATGTCTAGGGACAAGATTATTACTTGCCTAGCACATTTCCTCACTATGTTAATCTGTTGGAGGGCTTTCTTGGACCTGTTGCTGATTGTTCGACCTTGGATGCATCCTGTCAGGTATGCACAAGTCATGTAGGGCATCGCCATATCAAGTTTATTTAGATTTCCGTTTCAGACTTCTCATGATGGAAACAAGGTATTGGCAGGGACTGAAGGAGGGGGTACTCCTGCAGACGCTGCTTGGATGCATTAGGTGTTTTGTTTTTAAACTTATTCCAGGAAGCAACAGCTGAGCTTGGGTTGACCGAGAGCCTTCAGTCAAAGCAGGGGCCATATTATCAGCTTCTGCCTATTGCCTGGGTTCATTTGTTTTAATTTTTAACCTGGTAGTGGGTATAAACAAGCATTTGCAATTCAATAGGTCTATCATTTGCAAGAGTTTAAGCTATTGGCATTGTAAATGACAATGCCTTTTATTTATCTGTTTTAATAATTAACACATACATAAAAGGCATTATCATTTATAATGCCAATAGCTCAAACTCTTGTACATGCGGGATCTATTTCATTTCAAATAAGCGTCCGCCATTGTCCCAGGCTGCTTGGGAAGTGAAAGCACGCATGGCGTGCTGAATGTTGCAGGAAAGCTTGTCGTGCATGCAGTTGGAGAAACTCATTAAAGAAAACAGGCTTACAGACTAAATAAGACATACAGTGTAACAGCAGAAGTAAAAGGGCCAGTCCTCATGGGAGGTTACAAATGAAGACAAGGCGGTACTAAGCAGGGACTAACAAGCAAACTAATGAATCAGAGAGCAGCCTTTACAAAGGAAACTTACACAAGCCAATGACAAATATGGGTGGCTAGTGGGCGGGGCTTCAAGTCTATACTCGAATACAGCAAGCCTCGCAGAGCAGCGCATGCACTGCCCAGGCTTGACCTAAAAAGGGCTGGGCATTGATTGGATGAGGAAGTCGGACATGATGAAGAAGGGATGTGATTACCTTCCATTGTTTTTGGTAGTGATTTTGGTTGCCAAGCCATCATTCTCCTCGCTGCATACTCACTGGTTATTTCGGTTTTGTTCACCAGGAGCTTAACACAGGCCCCCGTGCTCCAGGGGCCCCCTCACTCTCAGCAGAGGAAGACGGCTGCAAGCAAGGCAGCAAGCCTAAATTAAACAGTGTGCGCGAACGCCACGGACGGTGACGGCCTCACTTTAAACATTAAATTACAGGGGGGTATTAACACAAGCCCCCGCAGGGGCCCCCTCACTCTAGGCAGAGGATCGGACGGTGACGTGCCGGGCCGCTATTTAACCATTACTTATATAGGGGCGTATTAACATAGGCCCCTGCAGGGGGACCCCATGCTCCAGGCAGGGCCGCCTCATTCTCAGCAGAGGAAGAGGCAGTAAGCTGCTGAAGCAAGCAAGCAACAGTGCGCGCACGCCACGGATGGTGACGGGCCTCGGCCTCTATAAACATTAATTATGGTGCCGTGGTGCGCACGCCCTGCCAGCCTGCCTGAGCCTTTTTTAACTTAATGAAATAGTTGGTGCGCACTGCGCAGTATGCCCGGGCGGGACGGCTCTTCATAATTAAAATGGTGCGTGGGAGTGGCGGCGCGCAGTTGTTGTCTATGCGTCACTCTGCACGCCGCGGTGTTCAGGGTGGGGGCGGGGCTGGTGACTAACGGGTGGCAATTTTCTCATGCGTATTGTAATTAAAAGTGCGCGTGACTTTAGTACTAGCTGAGAAGGGTGCGGCCGCTGGTACTAGAGTAGTACTAGCCCCTGCCTGGCCCTGGTGGCTGGCGTAAACATTCTCTAGTCGAAACGAAAGAGTCCTCTCAGACATCTACATCAGAAACAGTTCTAGAGTGTACAAGTGAGTTTGACCCTTCATTAATATATCACCCTAAATCAACATAGTGGTATCCTTCAAAACATGCATTAAATGATGTATCAACCTTTAGATAAGCTACTCCGAAACAGACTTTGCTCAGAATGTCATTTATCATTGCTTAATCTTATGATACCGCCACCCTGGCATTTGACCCTAACATTTTGATTTTCTTCGCAAAATTTAGGACGGACCCCAAAAAAGTGGTGAATAGGCCCTAAAAAACTGTCAGGATAGAATTCTAGATTTAACACGCTTCTAAAGATAATGGATTTAACTCAATGACAAGACTGGAAGGTACTCAGGTAGCTCTTTCTATATTATTTAATCAGGCACAAACAGCGATTTGGATTTGAAGAAATACAAATTCAGCTATTTCCCAAGAACGCCGTAAAAGCCTACTTTTAAAGTTACACCAAAATTGGGAAAGTCACCAGGGGAATGGCCTCCTTTTTGGTGGTTTTGTCATCAAAGCAATGAGTAAATATGTGTAGGCTCACCCTTACCTAGGGACGTGTACGTGTAAAAAGAAAAGGGAAAAAAGTGCAAAAAATAGGAAGAGAAAATGTCTTCCTAATAACTCCTGGTTTAGGAGGCTTCCTTCATTAATGTTTCTGCACTTTTTGAGTGTAACAGGGGTACACCATGGGTCACAGGAGGGGGGTGGTAGCGTAATTGGCACACCGCCCTCGACGCTAGGCACCCTCAGTATACCTGCATTACCCTTAAACTGGACCCCGAAGATTCGTCCCTAGGTAAGGGTGGGCCTTAGCGTGCTCATACCGCCAGGGTTTAGTACACCTATATAGTCCTGATGAATGCCTGGTAAATACACACCGTTTCGGAGGCAGAAACATGTTGACTGACTAAGGAAATAACCACACAATTAATTTGTGGACTACTTTCCTACACTCATTTTTAAAAACATGTCCTAAGTGATTGCTTAATAAATCAGTTCCTGATACACTAAAGACATTTTTAATCCCCTCACAACTATTTAGTTTATTTTTCACTGCACGCCTTAAACTCACATATCCTGCTCCGCAGTAGATCTGGCGTTGAAGCATACTGAAGAGGCATTCGGCCTCTTCAGTGGGGCCCAATGATGAAGCATGTCATCACCAGGTGGTGAGTGAGGGCCTTCCTAAAAAACGTCCTAAATGTGTCCGTTTTTTCCATTCTTTCGTTGCTCCTTCGTGTGTTTTCTTTGAAACCATATGACACTTCTTTTTTTGCTTATCAAACATAACCGGGAAATAAGAGTGTCTCAAAGTACTCCCTATCTCTCCTCTTGTTGATATATGTTGTTTGATTTAGGCAAGAAGATAAAGCATAATACTCGCCTTGGTGTCCTTCATAAAATCAAAACTTTCATTCACTGAAGCTATGAAAATCTCTATTTGAGTCCATTATGCCTGCTTCAGAATCCCCCAGGGAGCTCCTCTACAAAACACTATGTATCACATCATCAGTTAGTCCAGCGATTATTAAACTTTTGATTTCTACAGACCCCCACTGGATCACTAGTGAAGCAGTGGAACCCGGCCAAAAATATTACTGTAAAGGAAACCTAAAAAAAATACAGAAACCCATGTACATCAAACAAATGCATACACAATGTCAGTGGCACCATACGATCCTCTAGACGAGGAACATAGCCATTCACGATCTCATTGTAAAAGGAAGCAGTGCCCGACTATGTCCGCAATGTAACATACCAATCACCTATGTAACTGTTCTTTAAATGTCATATATTCTTGTGTTAAGGCCATTTAAAATGTGGTTCATACTCAGGGCTTCTGGAATTATGTGATTTTGCGGCCAAAGGATTTTCAGCATAGTTCTAGATTTGCCTCAATTCACAAATAATCCATCATCTTCTGAATACTCTGTAGAATTCAACAGAAAAATATCTTTCTAGCTCAAGCTGATCAAAAGTGTGATGATACAGTTACCTTTCTCTTGCTAATTTAAGTATCTGGGTGCCAAGTACTACTAAAGAGGTGAAACCTTTCCCAGACATGGCTATAAATTCTAAAATAATGAGATACTACTAACACTAAATGTGTCATTTATTTATTTTTGCCACATAATTTAGACAACCCTGCCACATATTTTGGTCCTCCCTTGCTGCATATTTCCAGTGGCCCTGTTCATACTTTGTGAACTTGACTAAGCTCCTATGTACATACCTTGGGGGTAACATACCAGTAAATGACTGTGAAGTTGTTGGTGTTGGGCTTGCAGGCAAGCCCAACTGCTGTTTGCTGTCGACTGTTCACACATTAGGGATGGAAATGGAAAGATGCAAATACATGCATTTGGCTCCTTTGCAATTAACATACACATGTCAAAAGAAAACTAGATCAAAAGTAACTACTGCACCAAACTTTATTCATTACATTGGAGGCATTAGAAAGTAAATCAGGTAAGTGGATGAAGCTTCATAGGTCATTAATGGGTGGAAATGGGGGGTGAAGGGTGCCTTGATGCCAGTGAAGATGGCCGCCTTCTGGCGAGCCACAACTGCAGCTTGGAAGGATTGTGACCCTTCCGGACGGACACTCCTTTCATGCACCTCTGAATTGGAATCCCTGGAGAAATGAAAGACTCCCAGTCTTTACGTTGGCCAATGTTGTTTTAGTCCCTTCAGATATTTTTCCTCACCAGAAATTACAATGTGGTTTTCCTTAACTGGACACTGTGTTTCTCACACTTTGAAGCTGGCAAAGTCACAATGTGGCTTGTTTACCGAGCAATAATTGAACCACTTTCTTGCAATTCATTAGCCAGGAGTTACATATTTAATTTTTTGTTACAAGCATTTCAGCTGTAATTGCTGCTTCATATTTGGAATTTGTCTCTGAGAAATTATTCTTCAATTGACATTTAACAACTTGGAAAGAACGAAGCTACTCTGTTGTTCTTGCTCCCTTGTACAGGTATTTATAGTACAATTTATTTTCCTTGCATATTGAGAATTGCCCTATCGTCATTTCTTCTTCAAACTATATCCTTTCAGCATACAAAAGCTTACTGCTCTGTGGTGTTTTATTTTATGGAGAAAACGAGGTCTGTTTGTGGTATTGTTACTACTACTTCTACTTCTCCATCTCTGGTGGACTATAACCCATTCACTATTCTTTAGGAGAATATAGAAAAGTCAGAGCAGGGTGCCTCGTCTCTACCGTTGGGAGCAACACCAACGAATATTCTGCCTCCTACTTCTAAGCATAAATCTAATTAGGTTGCCTCCTTGATGCTTTCACCAGGTAAAAGGGTTAAAAAAAGATCCACCTCCTCCTGCTATATCTCCTCCACCAATATCTATGGAGTTAATTCTTGCGGTGATACGAACGCACAGGCCTTATATGGAAGAAACCAATATAAGTCTTCAAAATCTTGACGAAAAATGGTCTAATATTTAGAATAAACTTGGCCAAATAGAGCATTGAGTATAATGTAATGTAAAAGCGTACTTGTATAGCGCAACTATCACTCCAAGGAGCATCTTGGCAATGATACGGAAAACCAGAGATGGAAAAAAAGCTGGTTTGCTGCTACCAACAGAAAAACAATGGGCGTTCAGATCAGAGTTTTACAAAGTATGTATCAGCACAAAAAATCCAGGTTTTAAGAGCCTTCCTAAACACAGACTCAGATGCAATCTGGCAAAGCTGAAGTGGAAGTTTATTCCATGCCTTTGAGCCTATGACCGCAGGTGATTTTCCTCCCTTCGACACCAATCTGAAAGTTGGAATGATCAGCAGATTTGCGTTGGATGATCATAAGCTACGGGAGTGGACTCTTTTCCAGCTTGTGCGTTGGATTCCCTCTCTCAATTCACATGGAAATCTCGCATCTTAAAAAAACAAGTTGAGAACCTTGAAAATAACAACAGGTGCAATCATTTATGTTTTTATGGATTAGCAGAGGGGCTCAAAGGCTCTCTCCTTTTTTCAATCTTTTCTTCCAAAGATACTGGGTTTTCCTGAAACATCAGCATCAAATATCCAAAGAGCAAATCATCTTGCTCACAACCCACAGACTGCATCGTCATCTAACAAACCAAGAAGCGTCATTCTTTACATATTATAATACACTGATTTACTAAAAGTTTTACAAGCAAACTGAGCTGTAACATTTTGTGCCGGGGATCCACTCTTTGTTTTCACAAAATTATGCTAAAACCACGGTAGATAGAAGGAAGACATTTTTGGGAGTCATGAGACCTGCGCTTCTGAAAATAAATGCCAGATTGGGCATTTTCCATCCTAGTCTTTTTAAAATGACATCAAAATAGAACCACGAACTATGAAGATCTGGATCTATTCCAGCGGTACATGGACAATGGCAAAGAGGAAGACATGGACGTTGCTTGCTTATCTACTGTTTGATTATTTGGTATAAATGTTTAAGTATAGCTCCTTTTCTTGTCATGTTTATCATAATTTATCATGTTTAAGATAACATGTTTTTCTCATTTCATGTTAGGTGCTGTCTTCATAGATGCTCATAGTGACTCCTAGTCTGTTTGAATGGTGTGTTCCTTCCTCCAATTCTGTCCAGACGTTTTCAGTCGGTTGTGTCATTTTGCCATTTGTGGCTTCACCACCCTCGATTCCTGTGTATGTTTTTTGGTATGTAATTTTGTTTATTCTTTGTATGGCTTCTGTCTCTTTCTTTTCTACCCCTTCTCTTATATTTTCTTCATGTCTTTTTTCATGGATTTTTCTCATTTATATTATATATCTTTCATCTTTCTCTATTCCCCCTTTATCTCTTTTTCTACTTATTTTGTATTCCTTTTGTTCATGAATATATCTTTTTTTCTCATATACTATCCATTTTGCTGGTATATTACTGCATATTCTTTGTTACGTCTTATTACATATATGATATTATTGTATTTTACCAGTTAATATTTGTTTCAAGTTTTACATTTGTATTATAGATAGCTTTAAGAACTATTTATTGGAATGTTAAAGGTTTAGGCTCACCTATAAAATACTAAAGTGTCTTGTTGTAAATCTCTAATCTAAAGGTGATATTATTTTGTAGCAAGAAATCCATGTATTAGATAAGGAAATACCTAAACTTGAAAAACAATGGGTTGGCCATATTTTTGCTTCTCCAGGTTCAGGAAAATGCAACGGGTTTGCTATTTTATGTCACAAACGTTTGGATGTACAGGTCATTGGGCGGGATACTGATGTTGAGAGCAGATGGTTTCAGTTTCCTTAATTGTTAACAAAATACATATGACAATTTTTAACTTGTATGAACCCACTGTTCTTTCACACATGCATTCCCAATTTTCATCCACTATACATCAAAGGTCCCTTGTTGATACTTGGAGATTATGTAATCCTACCTTCCAAGAATATACTTTTGTCTCTCCTGTACATTCTTCTCAATCTAAAAATTGATAATTTGTTCATTTCTCAATCACTTGCACAATATTTGTTACACTCCGATATAGGCTCCATATTAATTTCAGATCCTGCTCCAGTCACTCTAGATTTAGATCTTCTTCCACCTATTCAGGGAACTAAGAGAGGGAGAATCAATAATTTGCTTCTTTTAGATCCCAATTTTACTCAAGGCTTTGAAAAATTTGCTAATACAATTTTTTCTGGAAAAGAAAAATCCAGATATCTCCTCTCAGACTATTTGAGACACTTTTAAAGCTGCCTCTAGAGATTTAATTATTTCTTTTGTAGCCCATAAAAAGAAATCCTCCTTTGAATAATTTAAATTCCCTTAATTAATGTATTAAGCAATTAGAACATTCTTTTAATACTACTAATTCTAAAACTTATCTTGATGAATTAATGCTAAATTTACATTTAATAAACTCTCAGTAGAAAATGCAAATTCATATTTACTTAAATCTAATGCTAAATATTACGGCGGTCAGAATAGGGCAGGGAAACTTCTTGCTAATTACTTTAAAATTAAAAAGGAACGTACTATGTTTGACTCTCATCTAACTTCTACTAATTGCACTGTTCATAAAAATGAAGATATACTCTCCAAATTGTATAATTTCTTTCAGACTCTTTACACTCCAGAATCTCAATCTAATCAAGAAGATATCCTTCAATATTTATCTTCTATCAATCATCCCTCTCATCGTAACAAACTTTTTTTAAATTTTTGCTGATATTCAAATTCATGATATCCTTACTGCTATACTTTCTATTAAGTGAGGAAAAGCTACTGGACCTCATGGTTTTACTGTAGAGTTTTACTCTTATTTCTCCAAATTTCATCAATTGTTTCTACACTTTCTATCTTTTCAAATATCAGGTGGTTCTTTTCAAGATGGTTTAATATGTCTCTTCCCAAGGAAAACATAGACCATCCATTGTGCAAAAACCATGGACCTATCTCATTCAATAATTTAGATTATAAAATATTGCAAAAATACTTTCTCTTCGTTTAGATATTTTATTACCTCAATTGATTGGGAAGGAACAATGTGGTTTCATTAAAGGGGTACATCTTTCAGACAATACTAGATTATTTTTCAATGTCCTAGGTAAATCTAAATCATACAAATATTCTTTAGCGGCTGTTTCTTTAGATGCCAAAAAGACATTTGATTGAGTTAGCTGGTGTTTTTTTTATGCTTTCGTGGTTCGGCTTTGGTTCTAAATGTATTATGTCTCTTAGTTATATTCTATTCTTCTCCCAAATCCTCTATCTTAGCCAATGGCCTAATTTCCCCGTCATTTTCCCTTTACTCTGGTGTTCGACAAGGGTGCCTTCTCTCCGCCCCAATTGTTCATTCTTGCCCTAGTACCTTTCTTAACAAAAATTTATTTGAATTCACAGATTAAAGTTTTTTCGTACGGTGACAAACAGTTACAGCTCTGCGTTTATGCCAATGATATTTTACTTTTAATTGGCAACTGCATACCTCTTTACCAGCCTTTTTAACAGAGGTGGAACATTTTGAATTCCTCTCAGGTTATAAATGAAATACTATTTACAAAAGGGGGTGGTGATGAACAGAGTGTCTGAATTGAGCAGACCACTCTTACCCAGTCCAAAGATCAGGGCTTGATCCATCACCGTTATTTATCTCACTGCCCCATCCCAGCTCAGAATCTGGCTATATGCAAATCAGTCTGTCCCTGGCCCAGTGCATCATGGGAACAGGGCAGACTAAACTACCAAGCCAATTCTTTACCAGAAAGGAGACAAGCTACCGGGGACCGGTTTCTGGCATTTCAGCCTCTTCGGCCCGGCTTGCTTGAATCCTGATGGAGCAGTGAGAAAGGGACTCATGTCTGAGTATACCCTGCCACACCTATAGTGGCCAAAATCGATTTACAAAAGGGGGTGGTGATGAACAGAGTGTCTGAATTGAGCAGACCACTCTTACCCAGTCCAAAGATCAGGGCTTGATCCATCACCGTTATTTATCTCACTGCCCCATCCCAGCTCAGAATCTGGCTATATGCAAATCAGTCTGTCCCTGGCCCAGTGCATCATGGGAACAGGGCAGACTAAACTACCAAGCCAATTCTTTACCAGAAAGGAGACAAGCTACCGGGGACCGGTTTCTGGCATTTCAGCCTCTTCGGCCCGGCTTGCTTGAATCCTGATGGAGCAGTGAGAAAGGGACTCATGTCTGAGTATACCCTGCCACACCTATAGTGGCCAAAATCGATTTACAAAAGGGGGTGGTAATGAACAGAGTGTCTGAATTGAGCAGACCACTCTTACCCAGTCCAAAGATCAGGGCTTGATCCATCACCGTTATTTATCTCACTGCCCCATCCCAGCTCAGAATCTGGCTATATGCAAATCAGTCTGTCCCTGGGCCAGTGCATCATGGGAACAGGGCAGACTAAACTACCAAGCCAATTCTTTACCAGAAAGGAGACAAGCTACCGGGGACCGGTTTCTGGCATTTCAGCCTCTTCGGCCCGGCTTGCTTGAATCCTGATGGAGCAGTGAGAAAGGGACTCATGCCTGAGTATACCCTGCCACACCTATAGTGGCCAAAATCGATTTACAAAAGGGGGTGGTGATGAACAGAGTGTCTGAATTGAGCAGACCACTCTTACCCAGTCCAAAGATCAGGGCTTGATCCATCACCATTATTTATCTCACTGCCCCATCCCAGCTCAGAATCTGGCTATATGCAAATCAGTCTGTCCCTGGCCCAGTGCATCATGGGAACAGGGCAGACTAAACTACCAAGCCAATTCTTTACCAGAAAGGAGACAAGCTACCGGGGACCGGTTTCTGGCATTTCAGCCTCTTTGGCCCGGCTTGCTTGAATCCTGATGGAGCAGTGAGAAAGGGACTCATGTCTGAGTATACCCTGCCACACCTATAGTGGCCAAAATCGATTTACAAAAGGGGGTGGTGATGAACAGAGTGTCTGAATTGAGCAGACCACTCTTACCCAGTCCAAAGATCAGGGCTTGATCCATCACCGTTATTTATCTCACTGCCCCATCCCAGCTCAGAATCTGGCTATATGCAAATCAGTCTGTCCCTGGCCCAGTGCATCATGGGAACAGGGCAGACTAAACTACCAAGCCAATTCTTTACCAGAAAGGAGACAAGCTACCGGGGACCGGTTTCTGGCATTTCAGCCTCTTCGGCCCGGCTTGCTTGAATCCTGATGGAGCAGTGAGAAAGGGACTCATGTCTGAGTATACCCTGCCACACCTATAGTGGCCAAAATCGATTTACAAAAGGGGGTGGTGATGAACAGAGTGTCTGAATTGAGCAGACCACTCTTACCCAGTCCAAAGATCAGGGCTTGATCCATCACCGTTATTTATCTCACTGCCCCATCCCAGCTCAGAATCTGGCTATATGCAAATCAGTCTGTCCCTGGCCCAGTGCATCATGGGAACAGGGCAGACTAAACTACCAAGCCAATTCTTTACCAGAAAGGAGACAAGCTACCGGGGACCGGTTTCTGGCATTTCAGCCTCTTCGGCCCGGCTTGCTTGAATCCTGATGGAGCAGTGAGAAAGGGACTCATGTCTGAGTATACCCTGCCACACCTATAGTGGCCAAAATCGATTTACAAAAGGGGGTGGTGATGAACAGAGTGTCTGAATTGAGCAGACCACTCTTACCCAGTCCAAAGATCAGGGCTTGATCCATCACCGTTATTTATCTCACTGCCCCATCCCAGCTCAGAATCTGGCTATATGCAAATCAGTCTGTCCCTGGCCCAGTGCATCATGGGAACAGGGCAGACTAAACTACCAAGCCAATTCTTTACCAGAAAGGAGACAAGCTACCGGGGACCGGTTTCTGGCATTTCAGCCTCTTCGGCCCGGCTTGCTTGAATCCTGATGGAGCAGTGAGAAAGGGACTCATGTCTGAGTATACCCTGCCACACCTATAGTGGCCAAAATCGATTTACAAAAGGGGGTGGTGATGAACAGAGTGTCTGAATTGAGCAGACCACTCTTACCCAGTCCAAAGATCAGGGCTTGATCCATCACCGTTATTTATCTCACTGCCCCATCCCAGCTCAGAATCTGGCTATATGCAAATCAGTCTGTCCCTGGCCCAGTGCATCATGGGAACAGGGCAGACTAAACTACCAAGCCAATTCTTTACCAGAAAGGAGACAAGCTACCGGGGACCGGTTTCTGGCATTTCAGCCTCTTCGGCCCGGCTTGCTTGAATCCTGATGGAGCAGTGAGAAAGGGACTCATGTCTGAGTATACCCTGCCACACCTACAGTGGCCAAAATCGATTTACAAAAGGGGGTGGTGATGAACAGAGTGTCTGAATAGAGCAGACCACTCTTACCCAGTCCAAAGATCAGGGCTTGATCCATCACCGTTATTTATCTCACTGCCCCATCCCAGCTCAGAATCTGGCTATATGCAAATCAGTCTGTCCCTGGCCCAGTGCATCATGGGAACAGGGCAGACTAAACTACCAAGCCAATTCTTTACCAGAAAGGAGACAAGCTACCGGGGACCGGTTTCTGGCATTTCAGCCTCTTCGGCCCGGCTTGCTTGAATCCTGATGGAGCAGTGAGAAAGGGACTCATGTCTGAGTATACCCTGCCACACCTATAGTGGCCAAAATCGATTTACAAAAGGGGGTGGTGATGAACAGAGTGTCTGAATTGAGCAGACCACTCTTACCCAGTCCAAAGATCAGGGCTTGATCCATCACCGTTATTTATCTCACTGCCCCATCCCAGCTCAGAATCTGGCTATATGCAAATCAGTCTGTCCCTGGCCCAGTGCATCATGGGAACAGGGCAGACTAAACTACCAAGCCAATTCTTTACCAGAAAGGAGACAAGCTACCGGGGACCGGTTTCTGGCATTTCAGCCTCTTCGGCCCGGCTTGCTTGAATCCTGATGGAGCAGTGAGAAAGGGACTCATGTCTGAGTATACCCTGCCACACCTATAGTGGCCAAAATCGATTTACAAAAGGGGGTGGTGATGAACAGAGTGTCTGAATTGAGCAGACCACTCTTACCCAGTCCAAAGATCAGGGCTTGATCCATCACCGTTATTTATCTCACTGCCCCATCCCAGCTCAGAATCTGGCTATATGCAAATCAGTCTGTCCCTGGCCCAGTGCATCATGGGAACAGGGCAGACTAAACTACCAAGCCAATTCTTTACCAGAAAGGAGACAAGCTACCGGGGACCGGTTTCTGGCATTTCAGCCTCTTCGGCCCGGCTTGCTTGAATCCTGATGGAGCAGTGAGAAAGGGACTCATGTCTGAGTATACCCTGCCACACCTATAGTGGCCAAAATCGATTTACAAAAGGGGGTGGTGATGAACAGAGTGTCTGAATTGAGCAGACCACTCTTACCCAGTCCAAAGATCAGGGCTTGATCCATCACCGTTATTTATCTCACTGCCCCATCCCAGCTCAGAATCTGGCTATATGCAAATCAGTCTGTCCCTGGCCCAGTGCATCATGGGAACAGGGCAGACTAAACTACCAAGCCAATTCTTTACCAGAAAGGAGACAAGCTACCGGGGACCGGTTTCTGGCATTTCAGCCTCTTCGGCCCGGCTTGCTTGAATCCTGATGGAGCAGTGAGAAAGGGACTCATGTCTGAGTATACCCTGCCACACCTATAGTGGCCAAAATCGATTTACAAAAGGGGGTGGTGATGAACAGAGTGTCTGAATTGAGCAGACCACTCTTACCCAGTCCAAAGATCAGGGCTTGATCCATCACCGTTATTTATCTCACTGCCCCATCCCAGCTCAGAATCTGGCTATATGCAAATCAGTCTGTCCCTGGCCCAGTGCATCATGGGAACAGGGCAGACTAAACTACCAAGCCAATTCTTTACCAGAAAGGAGACAAGCTACCGGGGACCGGTTTCTGGCATTTCAGCCTCTTCGGCCCGGCTTGCTTGAATCCTGATGGAGCAGTGAGAAAGGGACTCATGTCTGAGTATACCCTGCCACACCTATAGTGGCCAAAATCGATTTACAAAAGGGGGTGGTGATGAACAGAGTGTCTGAATTGAGCAGACCACTCTTACCCAGTCCAAAGATCAGGGCTTGATCCATCACCGTTATTTATCTCACTGCCCCATCCCAGCTCAGAATCTGGCTATATGCAAATCAGTCTGTCCCTGGCCCAGTGCATCATGGGAACAGGGCAGACTAAACTACCAAGCCAATTCTTTACCAGAAAGGAGACAAGCTACCGGGGACCGGTTTCTGGCATTTCAGCCTCTTCGGCCCGGCTTGCTTGAATCCTGATGGAGCAGTGAGAAAGGGACTCATGTCTGAGTATACCCTGCCACACCTATAGTGGCCAAAATCGATTTACAAAAGGGGGTGGTGATGAACAGAGTGTCTGAATTGAGCAGACCACTCTTACCCAGTCCAAAGATCAGGGCTTGATCCATCACCGTTATTTATCTCACTGCCCCATCCCAGCTCAGAATCTGGCTATATGCAAATCAGTCTGTCCCTGGCCCAGTGCATCATGGGAACAGGGCAGACTAAAATACCAAGCCAATTCTTTACCAGAAAGGAGACAAGCTACCGGGGACCGGTTTCTGGCACTGGGATGGTGCAGTGAGCTAAAAAACGGTGTTAGATCTAGCCCTGATCTCTTGACTGGGTGAGAGTATTCTGTTTAATTCAGAGACTCTGTCCCTCACCAACCCTTGTTGTAAATATTTTTGTCCACCCTAAGCGTGGAAGGGTATACTCAGATGTGAGTCCCTTGCTCATTGCACCATCAGGATTCAAGCAAGCCGGGCCGAAGAGGCTGAAATGCCAGAAACCGGTCCCCGGTAGCTTGTTTCCTTCCCAGTGTAAGAATTGGCTTTTGTAGTTTGGTTTGCCCTGTTCCCATCATGCACTGGGACAGGAACAGACTAATTTGCATACAGCCAGGTTCTGAAACTGGGATGGTGCAGTGAGCTAAAAAACGGTGTTGGATCTAGCCCTGATCTCTTGACTGGGTGAGAGTATTCTGTTCAATTCAGAGACTCTGTCCCTCACCAACCCTTGTTGTAAATATTTTTGTCCACCCTAAGCGTGGAAGGGTATACTCAGATGTGAGTCCCTTGCTCATTGCACCATCAGGATTCAAGCAAGCCGGGCCGAAGAGGCTGAAATGCCAGAAACCGGTCCCCGGTAGCTTGTTTCCTTCCCAGTGTAAGAATTGGCTTTTGTAGTTTGGTTTGCCCTGTTCCCATCATGCACTGGGACAGGAACAGACTAATTTGCATACAGCCAGGTTCTGAAACTGGGATGGTGCAGTGAGCTAAAAAACGGTGTTGGATCTAGCCCTGATCTCTTGACTGGGTGAGAGTATTCTGTTTAATTCAGAGACTCTGTCCCTCACCAACCCTTGTTGTAAATATTTTTGTCCACCCTAAGCGTGGAAGGGTATACTCAGATGTGAGTCCCTTGCTCATTGCACCATCAGGATTCAAGCAAGCCGGGCCGAAGAGGCTGAAATGCCAGAAACCGGTCCCCGGTAGCTTGTTTCCTTCCCAGTGTAAGAATTGGCTTTTGTAGTTTGGTTTGCCCTGTTCCCATCATGCACTGGGACAGGAACAGACTAATTTGCATACAGCCAGGTTCTGAAACTGGGATGGTGCAGTGAGCTAAAAAACGGTGTTGGATCTAGCCCTGATCTCTTGACTGGGTGAGAGTATTCTGTTTAATTCAGAGACTCTGTCCCTCACCAACCCTTGTTGTAAATATTTTTGTCCACCCTAAGCGTGGAAGGGTATACTCAGATGTGAGTCCCTTGCTCATTGCACCATCAGGATTCAAGCAAGCCGGGCCGAAGAGGCTGAAATGCCAGAAACCGGTCCCCGGTAGCTTGTTTCCTTCCCAGTGTAAGAATTGGCTTTTGTAGTTTGGTTTGCCCTGTTCCCATCATGCACTGGGACAGGAACAGACTAATTTGCATACAGCCAGGTTCTGAAACTGGGATGGTGCAGTGAGCTAAAAAACGGTGTTGGATCTAGCCCTGATCTCTTGACTGGGTGAGAGTATTCTGTTTAATTCAGAGACTCTGTCCCTCACCAACCCTTGTTGTAAATATTTTTGTCCACCCTAAGCGTGGAAGGGTATACTCAGATGTGAGTCCCTTGCTCATTGCACCATCAGGATTCAAGCAAGCCGGGCCGAAGAGGCTGAAATGCCAGAAACCGGTCCCCGGTAGCTTGTTTCCTTCCCAGTGTAAGAATTGGCTTTTGTAGTTTGGTTTGCCCTGTTCCCATCATGCACTGGGACAGGAACAGACTAATTTGCATACAGCCAGGTTCTGAAACTGGGATGGTGCAGTGAGCTAAAAAACGGTGTTGGATCTAGCCCTGATCTCTTGACTGGGTGAGAGTATTCTGTTTAATTCAGAGACTCTGTCCCTCACCAACCCTTGTTGTAAATATTTTTGTCCACCCTAAGCGTGGAAGGGTATACTCAGATGTGAGTCCCTTGCTCATTGCACCATCAGGATTCAAGCAAGCCGGGCCGAAGAGGCTGAAATGCCAGAAACCGGTCCCCGGTAGCTTGTTTCCTTCCCAGTGTAAGAATTGGCTTTTGTAGTTTGGTTTGCCCTGTTCCCATCATGCACTGGGACAGGAACAGACTAATTTGCATACAGCCAGGTTCTGAAACTGGGATGGTGCAGTGAGCTAAAAAACGGTGTTGGATCTAGCCCTGATCTCTTGACTGGGTGAGAGTATTCTGTTTAATTCAGAGACTCTGTCCCTCACCAACCCTTGTTGTAAATATTTTTGTCCACCCTAAGCGTGGAAGGGTATACTCAGATGTGAGTCCCTTGCTCATTGCACCATCAGGATTCAAGCAAGCCGGGCCGAAGAGGCTGAAATGCCAGAAACCGGTCCCCGGTAGCTTGTTTCCTTCCCAGTGTAAGAATTGACTTTTGTAGTTTGGTTTGCCCTGTTCCCATCATGCACTGGGACAGGAACAGACTAATTTGCATACAGCCAGGTTCTGAAACTGGGATGGTGCAGTGAGCTAAAAAACGGTGTTGGATCTAGCCCTGATCTCTTGACTGGGTGAGAGTATTCTGTTTAATTCAGAGACTCTGTCCCTCACCAACCCTTGTTGTAAATATTTTTGTCCACCCTAAGCGTGGAAGGGTATACTCAGATGTGAGTCCCTTGCTCATTGCACCATCAGGATTCAAGCAAGCCGGGCCGAAGAGGCTGAAATGCCAGAAACCGGTCCCCGGTAGCTTGTTTCCTTCCCAGTGTAAGAATTGGCTTTTGTAGTTTGGTTTGCCCTGTTCCCATCATGCACTGGGACAGGAACAGACTAATTTGCATACAGCCAGGTTCTGAAACTGGGATGGTGCAGTGAGCTAAAAAACGGTGTTGGATCTAGCCCTGATCTCTTGACTGGGTGAGAGTATTCTGTTTAATTCAGAGACTCTGTCCCTCACCAACCCTTGTTGTAAATATAAATGAAATACTGACAAATGTGAAATCGTTCCATTAAAATATGTTTTCATGCAGATTTTGCATCTTCTTTTCATTGGAAATCAGATGGACTATGGTTTAGTGCTTCTATTAAAGACATTGTATCCTTAAACCTGAAAGAATTACAAACAGTATTATTCTCGTCTACATCTTGGTGGCGACGTTTAGATACTATAAAAATTATGTCAGTTTCCATATTATTATTCTTGGTTTCGAATATTCCTATAAATATCGTTAATTCTCATTATAAAAAAATATGCTATTTTGCCCAAGTTTTTATGGAACAACAAAAAAATCTAGAATGTTTCTCCATAAACTCAAAAGACCTAAACATATGCAAGGTGTTAATTTTCTGGATTTTCATTCTTACCATACAGCTTTTTTTCTTAAACAGTCTTCTTTTTTGTTACATGACGATGATTCCTCCATCTCTCACCCTATTGGCGCATCTTGAAAAGTCCTTTTTTCATCCTTTTATCTTTTAATGAGTTTCTATCCTTTTCACATAAACCTTTATCATTATCTCCTCCCATTTTTAAAAGTGCTTGTAAGACCCTACAACCTATTCTTAATTATGATCAAAACATTAAAGTACAATTTCTACATTCATCAATTTGTTATAATTAATATATTAAAAGAAATAAAAGATTTTTTTTAAAGATTGGTATGCTAAAATACTTAGGAGGACTTATCAACTGTTTCATTATGATGTTTGCATTACTTTCTCGATAGCTCAAGCACCTTTTCCCTTCCCTCTTCTTGTCAAACCAAATACATTTCCTTAATCTCAGAGGTTCAATCCTCATATAACCAGCTTCTTCTCAATCATATGTCTTTCTCTCCAATATCTAGTATAAACTTGAATTTATACAATTCACCTTTTGTGTACCAACTTTATAAACATCTAATTTATTTTCCAGATTATCAAGATAAAACGGATGTAGGACTTTACTGTATATCTGATTTACAAACTTTTTTTCAATTCCAATCTGGAATAAAATAAGGAAATCTTCTAGAGCAGCAAATACTACTTAAACTTTATTTTTCATTTATTATTGACCCGAACATACCCCTTATTTGTTGGTTATGCACCACTGCTCCAGCAGATCTTAAACATGTGTTATATGAATGTCCCTCTATTCCTAACTTTTGGTTACAAATTTGGCAACAGATAAATACTATTTTTCTCACACAAGTCCCAATTACTTTTGCTACTATTTTTCTAGGCAGCATCTCAGAGGTTTTGTCATCTCAACCTAATGAATTTCACATACTTGATTTACTTCTTGCTGTTGCTTTCCAACAGATTACCGAGGCATGGAAAGATGTTTCTACTGTCTCTTTTCAGGCATGGTGGTATGGAGTCTGTTACAATCATAGACTAGATAGAGCATATGTTGATCCAATAAAAGAGATCTTCTTTGTTTACACATAACAAGTTTGTAAAATATTTCTGCAACCAGGACATGTTCACATAATCCTAAAAATTGAAGAAGTACCTCCAGTAGATAATACACAGAGTGCAAGTCAGGGAAACCCCCGCAAAAGACTGAAAGCACCACAAGTGCCGTTTATAACAACGCTAGCATAAAGCAAATAACCACTTCTTTTCCTGTGTGACAACACCAACATAGAAATCATTGACCAGTAGACTACGGGACTTGTGGCTGAGTGAGTGCTACGCAGGGAGCTGCCTGGCACGCTTTTACGGCGCCATGTCGGGCAGGGGCGCAAGAAATCAGACTACGCAGGCCAAGCTGGATAAATACGCATACAACAAGGGTTCTCCCGCGCTACCGGAGGGACGTGCCTCTACAGGGAGGTGAGCAGGCGGAGTAGGACCGCAGAAGGTGACACTGGAGGACATTATGAAAGCACTTTCGCAGGTTCAAACTACAGTAGGGACGATCTCCACAGATGTTTCCCTGCTACGTGCAGAATTCCAGAAAATGACGGACAGAGTCAAAGAGGTGGAGATAGTCGCCAAATCTCTAGTGGCAGATACATCAGAGCTACAAACAACCGTATATAGACTCGAGACTGAAAATAAACTATTGGAAGCGAAGCTCGACGATCAGGAAGGACGCTCGAGACAGAAAAACGTACGCATTCTTGGCATCCCGGAAAGTGAGGGCACTGAAGCGATGGACCTCTATGTGGAAGACTTGGTAAAAACATGACTGCAACCTCAAGGGGCTGTCTAGGTTTTTCTCGGTGGAAAGAGCCCATAGGGTTCCGGGTGGGAGAGCAAAACCAGGAGCGCCCCCCCCCCCAGACCGGTGCTCGCCAGGCTATTCAACTTTAGAGATAGGGAAGTCATCCTGCAAACAGCGAGAATCGCCCCGCCAATCCGAGTGCAAAACTCAACGGTCGCCTTCTTCCCAGACTATACAGCGGCGGTCTCACGACGTAGGCAAGACTTCCTAGAAGTTAAGAAAGCCATGAGAGCACAAGAAATACCCTATTCCATGCTATTTCCAGCAAGGCTAAGAGTGGTGGCGGACGGGAAAACATGGTTCTTCGAGACACCAGAAGCGGCTTACGATTGGCTCGAGGGTTGGATAACAGTGAGTAACCGGAAACAGGAATCACCGTCGTCATGAAGAGGAAGACGCCTCCGAACACCAAACGGCATGACGCCAGGAGTCGGACCGCTTACCAGAGACTGAGACCACTGGTCATGGGTAACCTTATTGACCAAAAGCCTCCTGGGACCATTAACTGTGGTCGAACTGACTGGGTTCGGTAATTCTCAGTTTGTTTAGTTCTGTTACAGTTCATAACGGCAATGTTGGCATAGCAGAAAGTCCCCCAGCTGGGGATTCCACAATAGTGATGATTGGGGACACGCTACTGAAATCAACATATCACATCTATGTCACTGGGTTCACAAGTTAATTGTTACCCGTCCACGACCCAAGCAACACAGGTAGCCCCGTTGAAGCTCGTGACATGGAACGTCTGAGGGCTAGGGGACAAGATTAAGAGAGGTCTGGTGTTGCGGGTTCTAAAACGACATGGCCCTACGTTAGCACTACTACAAGAAACACATCTCACGGGAACTGCATGTAAGGCGCTAGACAGATGGGGGTATAAGATGGTGGCCCACTCAGAGTTTTCATCTGGTTCCAGGGGGACGGGCATATTGACACGGGAAAACTCACCCTTCATGGTTATCAGTACCAAGATCGACGACCAGGGAAGGTTCGCAGCGATACAGGGTCAGTGGGAAGGCAAACTTCTAAATGTAGTGTCAGTATATATCCCACCTTCCTTACACACAGTGGCACTCCCAGCACTCAGCGACTTTCTACTGACTCTGCCTGAGGGGGGCCTTATCGTTGGGGGAGATTTCAATGCTACGATGGACGCCACTATGGATAAATATACAGCTAGGCCACCGGCACCTGGGGCCTCTCGGTTGCAAGGCTTTGCTGACGCTGTAGGGCTGGTAGATGTGTGGAGACATTCACATCCAACAGAACGCCAGTACACGTATTACTCCACAGTGCACAATAACCTATCACGACTAGACTATTTCATGATGTTAAGGACCGGTCTCCACAATGTTGAGGGAGTGGAAATTAAACCAAGGGGCGTCTCTGATCATTCCCCGGTATTATTGACTTTCTCCTACCGCCAGAAAGCCCGACGGCGGATATACTCTATCTACCCCGGCTATCTGCACATTCCCAAAATAAAGAAAGAACCTGCACAGCCACAAAAATTTCTTTGAGGAAAATACACAGTCCGTTAGCTCACCCTCAACAGTGTGGGAGGCATAAAAGACTGTATTTAGAGGGCAGGCAATAGCGTCCATCTCGGGATATAGGCAGGAAAAACAAAAGGAACTTTTAGACCTGGAAAGGGCACTGCAGACAGCTGACATTAACCACTCCACAAATCCTACGCCGGAAACGGCGCACACACTACACAACAGACAGCAACAACATAGGGGCCATTTGCAAGAAAAGATGATAGCTCAACAGACAGCCACTAAACACAAAATTTATGACGTGGGAGACAATGCGGGGAAACTGTTGGCTTGGTTGGATAGACGGGAGACGAGTTCCAAGGGAATACAACAGATACAGAACGCAGAGGGACAGCAGTCGACAGACCCAGAGGACATAGTAAACATGTTGGCAGACTATTTCCAGGGAGTCTATAGAGCGGCTTCGGATGTAGAGGAGGACGAGATAGCAGAGTTCTTGCTACACATAGAGATGCCGAGGTTACCGCACAAGGCTACTTTGGAGTTAGAGGCAGACCTCACGAGCGAGGAGTTACAGTTGGCATCGGATCAGTGCAATCAGGCAAGGCACTGGGACCTAACGGGATCCCGGTGGAATGGTACAAATGCATGGCAGAAACTCTCTGCCCCCACCTCCTAGTAATGTTCAACGACAGCCTAGAAAAAAGAGAGCTACCAGTGGATCAAAGAATAGTGACGATAGTGGCAATTCCAAAACCCGGCAAACCCCCATCTGAGTGTGTTTCATATCGCCCTATTTCATTGCTAAATGCGGAAGCAAAAATATTAGCTAAATTGATAGCCAACCAGTTGATGCCCCATTTACCACACCTGATCCACCGGATCAGTCTGGTTTCATACCTCACAGGAATACGGCACTTAACCTCAGACGGTTGCATGGAGTAATGGCTAGGGCACCGTCGCTGTTGGAGCCAGCAGTGATTCTGTCACTGGATGCGAGGATGGCATTCGACATGGTAGAATGGCGGTACCTCTTTGAGGTCCTCCCTCATCTAGGGTTCGGCCCCGAATTGTGCACCTGGGTGCGCCTCTTATATACAAGCCCGATGGCTCATATTACAGCTAACGGGCACATGTCCAAAGAGATACCACTGGCAAGAGGGACGCGTCAGGGTTGCCCCTTGTCACCACTCTTGTTTGCATTAGTTCTAGAACCCCTGGCTACGCTGATCAGAGACGCCCCACTATTGAAGGGTATTAGATGGAAAGAGGGCTGGGAAGACCACCTCTCCTTATACGCGGACGATATATTAGTATACCTTACAGACCAAGAACAATCAATATTGATACTCCTCGCTATCTGTGGGGCTTTCGGGAAGCTCTCAGGTTACACCATAAACTGGGCCAAGTCAATCTTATACGTATTGAAAGGGCCGGCGCCACAACTCCCTACCGACTGCCCATCAATAGTGATGAGTGATTCCTTTAAGTACTTTGGTATACATATCACACCGAACAAACCTGACTTCTTCTCCAAGAATTTGTTGCCCTCCCTGGAGAGACTGCGAAGAGATGTGTCACACTGGGCTGCCCTGCCCCTTACACTGTTAGGCAAAGCGGCACTGTACAAGATGATGGCCCTACCCCGATTCCTCTACGCTCTAAATAATACGCCATTTTAGGTTCCACCCAGGTACCTTCGACAAATAGCTACGCAGGTATCGACATTGTTATGGGGCCACGGTACTGCTCGAATAGCGCAGGCTAAACTATACAAAAGTTGGTACGATGGTGGGATAGCTCTTCCAGACATACAGTTATATTATTGGGCAGCCCACCTCAAAGTCGTCAATCAGTGGTTGCACTCACCGCAAGACGATCCAGCCTACAGGACGGATAGAGCCCAACTATGTAGCATGCTTACATTCCTCTACAACAAAGGACCGGCTCTGACACTGGAGGGCCCTACAAAACATACGGTTAGATATGGCACTCAGCACTGACACGGTTGGGATGGAAGGGAGTGATTACTAAACTTACCCCACTGTGGGACAGCAAAAAACTGGGACACCTGAGGAATAGTAAAGTGTTTGAACAGTGGGACAATATTGGCATTTCTACAGTGGGAGACCTATGGGATAAGGGGACGGTAATCTCATTTGAGCAAGTCCAGAGCCAATACGAATTAGGCCCTACGGAATTATGTAGATATACACAAATTAGGCACGCGCTATTGGCAGCGATCCCATCAAACACTGAGGTCCCTGAGGCCTCCCCACTGGAGGACCGGCTCCTAACTGAACACATGCAAACGAGTGCCACATCACTCACATATAGAAAGCTACTCAACAACTTACCTGACCCAACAGTCTCACTATGCGGCAAATGAATGACAGACGTGGGAGAAGTAGATGACTCTGAATGGCAAGAAGCCCTAGCATCACCTAAAGAGGTGGGAATCCCTGCTAGAAAGCGGTTAGTGCAGGTTTAGATCCTCCCTAGGGTATACTATACCAGGTCCATGTTATTTAAAATACTAAGGGTACAACACCCATATTGCCTGAGAGGGTGCGGAGAAGAGGGAACTTTCTTACACACACTATGGGGATGCTCAGCAATAGTAGAATACTGGCGGCAAATAATGAGAACAATGTCACAGGTGATGGGGTGTCCCTAGTGCCAGAGCCGCGCAGATGTCTTTTAAACATATGGGAGCCCAACGACCTCACACGGCATGGACTAACATGGGTCACTCTGGGACTCACGGTGGCGAATTGAAATACTGCACAAAAGTAGGGAGCAGTCAACTCACCATTGCTAGAGACTTGGTGCAAGGATATGGACCTTGCTATGATAGCGGAAAGAACAGTCTATACTAATCGCAGAAGCCCACGTAAATAGACAAGAATATGGGCGGCTTGGAATACCTACAGGGGGGACATCTGCGACCCAATACTGGAAGAGGACTCTGACAGCTCTGATGAGGATTGAATGGGATAGGCTGGGGACTGCTATATCATTTACAGATGTTGAGAGAGATGTTAACTAACTCTGTATAATACGGGAACTGATTTCTGAAATGTGTCACCTGATTTTATCACATGTTCAATTGCAAACGTGTCATCATTGCCTAAAGTGTTTTGAATAAACAGTTTTAAAAAAAAACATTGAAGAAGTACCTAAATCTCCTTGAATCTTTCATATTTTGCATTTATTATTATAATATCTTTGCCAATATTTTTTTTTTATTTTAGAAATGTTGTCCTACAGATGTTAGTTTGTGCTTGATGGTATATAATTCTACCCCTTCTCGTTTTCTGAATTCATATCTAATATTATCATTGTATGTTTAATGATCATGCCTTTTATTTATTCTATTGTATTTGCATATTTCCCAAATAAAATGTATTTTTGAAACTGAAAAAATATGAAATTGATGGGTAAAACTGATTAGGCAAAAATGCTAATTCTTCCAGAACTTTTTAACAATGTGCCTCTCACCTCACCATATTTCTGTATTAACTGCTTATCCAAGATGAGATACTCTGTAGTGCCCAGTGCACATGCCATGTACTAAGCACTACTTAATTTATATTTGTTCATGAAACAGCTCTATTAAAGCCAGCAACAACACTTTCCTAGTGTCACACTTCACTCAAGTAATAACCTTACTATAGAAAACAAATGTTACAGGTGCTCACTGTTTTAAGGACAACCATATACTTATGACATAAGACTAATTATACATGCACTACAAATTCACTCAAGCACCAAAAATACAGCATGGAGAAATTATACTTTAGAAATTATTTATGCAAGAAAGAACGTTCATGGAAAAGGCAAATTTTCTTCATATAATTTGTATTAAAAATAACAATTTTGTATCTGTAAATGCACTGGCAAACATACTTACGGAAAGTGAATGTAGTTGATATTTAGAATGTGATTACATTTGAGTTAGTTTAGGTTTTAACACAAAATAAACCATACCCATGAGAAAAAAACCACATTTCTATGGGGCATCGAGTCATACCCTAAGTATAGGGCACAGCAAAGTAAAGCAATGACTGGAGTTGTCCTGCAGGATGTAAGCTGCTTGTGTATGCCATCCCAGATGTAAGAGGGATATTGAGAATTACTCCTGGACCAGAGACAAATTAAATTAAGCAGCCACTTCACAACACAAGATGAAAACAGTCTGTAATAGGCTCGCCCAGCATTTATCCTAAATCATTTGGAAGCACATGCATCTCATTGATTGTATGAACACAGAGTTGACATATCAAGAAAATAAAGAGTGATGATACAGTCATTAAAGAACTGACCAGGCCCAATTATTAGTGACTAAATGAGCATTTATTTTTTATATGGAACAATTACAGCAATGTTCAAAGTCACAGAAAAAAACATTATCAAACTTTATACAGCTGTCGGCCTAAAAACACAATGCACTCATTCCAATTTTTCTTCTTTTCTCATAACTATAGATCAGTTTATAAACATAACAAAAGTGCTGCACAGATGCATATCTGGGTGGGTTAGAAGTACTGGCTGCAGTTTCTGTTATGGGAAGGCCATACTAAGACCCTGCACAAAATCTGCAAGGCATGATATGCAGACATAGATGAAGCACCTGGTTGAGATGGCATATGAGGTTGTATAGACACAAAGGTGAATAAAAAAAGAGAAACAGACAAAGAATGCAGGCTTACAACATTCATAGTTTTATTGTCTTCACACATAGAAAGCAGTTGAACATCAAGACACAAAAGGGTGAAAATTGAAGTCAGAAACACCAGAGGCCTCCTGTTCCATAATAGGCCTGTGTATCTACTATATTCTTCAAACACAAAATCTCGAAAGCAACCTCAAATGACCAAACCCATATATATAATTTTACAAAGCAACAAAACTACGCAAGGCATTCAGGTATATGCAAGTAGTACAAAACAAGAAAATAAAATGGGCGATCAGCACATTTTATACAAAGGTGCAACTCAAACTGGGTGACAGCAACACACCCTCACCTGGAGGTAGCGTTGCCTGCTAAAAGCACAGGTTTGCATCAGTTAGTTATCCTAGACTTGTGTGTGATGCCCCAACATCTCTATTTGGAACTCTAAGGTTTTGCTGGTGTAACAACATAAATAATTCTACAAACAATTTGTGTTACAATAGGAGAGCGCCAAAAGGAACCAGAACACAGCTGGTTTGCTCTGCCATTTGAAAGATAACAGAGGTCTATAGCTGTAGATGTTCGGCCTGAAAAGGCATCTAGGAGTGCTACTGATGTGCTCTCTGGAAGACGTGATATTATTGTTTCAAGGAGTTGCTATACAGTATAAAAAGATTAGATACATAATTACAAAAAGAATCATATTTATCTGAACCACGCAGTAACATGCATCAGCAAAGTCAACAGGTCGAGCCTATGAAAGATCTATAGGCTTTGTCAATATCTTTTAGGCATGTTATACAGCAAAGTGCATGGCTCACAACTTGTAGTCAAAGTTACAATAAAATCACTAAAATAAAAAACTTTCACTGAAGGGCCATTATTGATAATATTAAAAAATGTTTAAAAAAAACACTTAATTTCTACAGAGTGTTCAAGGAGGCATTCGAGGCTCTTCTGTGCATTACTGAACTTAATACCTTATATCACAGATGACCTCATTGATTATATTACTAATTATCTCAATCATGCTGTATACAAGGCATGTAGTAAACAAGGGCAGCATGGAGCCACACCATATATAGGCTTGCCCATGTTTCCCTCTTACATCCTGGACCGTAAGGCATACATTGCATTGGCCATAGAAAACCCTTCCTTGTTATGCACACAGGGCATGGCTTTATTAGTTCAGTGTCAGAATTAGGCAGCCACACATTTGCTTAAGAAAAACTAAAAACAAATGAGTGTGAATGTGCTGGTTGGCTTATGAGCATTAGCTGTGTAATGCGAAATATTGTGTAGAATGTTGGAGTGAGAGGAGGTTTCAGTATTGGTAAGCATCAGAGAGAAGAATTTCTAAAGGCCGGAAATAAGTGCTGTACCCACAACAGAATCACAATAGGGTAGCTTCTCAGATGCTCAGGGAAGGGCCACTAGGCATCTACATTGGAGCATGAGTAGATGTCAATCTATATAAAAGTGGAGATTGCAGAGAATCATAACGTCTATGTATGATAGAGAATTGTGCGTCCAGGATGATCCAGCATAGTTTCTGCTCCTATGTGCTAGATGGCTGTCCTAACCAGGCTGCACATTTAGCTCTTACAGAATGTTTTCTGTACGTGGATGACTGGAAAAAAAACTCTGCAATCCAGGGAAGAAGTGAATGAAATTCTCCTTCACAGAATATGAGATTTTTCAATGTGATATTTGTTTAATCAATATGGTAAAATTAAAGGGCATAGAGATCACTTTCAGTATTGGACTTTTTCTTCATGTGAATATATTTGCATGCTAATTGTTAGTTTTTCCAGTCGTTTGTCAGGACAGATCAATATTGCTTTCTTTGCCAGTTTAACTCCTTAACAGCTCACAGGTATTTTAACAATAATTGGTCTTGTACTCAGTTGATTAAAACAGTTTATTTTGAGTCAATAACTCATAAAACGTGTATAAAATTCAACTAGAGAGAAAACAATTTGCATTAAAACCTACTAAATATCAGAGTACAAACAGATGATACATATATAAACAAATTTGAGGGCGGATGAACAAATTTACATATTAATCACAAATAGTTGTAAGAAAAAACATGATCCGGTATCAGAGAAGAGGTAAATCAACCAATTTTGTCATCAAATCTTCTACCTGTCTTGTGAATATATTCTACCTTGAAAACACATATCTAGAGAACACAAAACTGGTGCAGAAAATGTAGTGCACCTAACAATCTGAATGGCCAGAACGGGAATATGATGGTCAGGCTTGTAAAAGTAGTAAGTGACCACGTTCTCCTTTGCTGAGTATGCATTGAGCAAAAAAATACATTGAGCCAGGATCTCAAATTCTGCTAGGTAACAAGTTAATTGATCCGAAAAGGCATATGTGGGGCCCCCAATTGCAGGTGGAATTTGCCAAGTGCAGAATATCCAGGTGAGGTTTGTTCTACAGAATCTTTGCTATGAAAGGCTCAGCAAATACACTATAAACTCCTAACCAGGGAAAGACAATTAAAGAATGCTTCAAAGAACCCTTTTTTAGACATATATGGCGATATCTAACCCCACTCCCAGATATTGTTTTTTTAAGATTGAAACAGGAGTTCAGTCACTTATCCAATTATTTTCAACGCTGAACTCAGACAAGATGGAGTGGTCATGAGAGAACTGTGGTAAAATAGACACCATTTGAGTCCCAACACATCTTTAATTGGAGTCCCAACACATCTTTAATTGTCTTCTCATTAGGGTGCAACTCTTTTTTTTACTCATAGTTTAATCATAAAGAAAATGGGCCTTTTGCTTATTAGGCCCATTTTTAAGTGGAGGCGGATGGTGGAAATACTTGTGGGCATATTAAACGGGCTCTTAAAAAATGGTTCTCAACTGACATTACATTTTCCAAGTTGTTGAGGTCCTTTATCGCAGCAATGTAAAGGGCTACAGAACATGCATGAGCCTTCCACATATGTAGGATGCGTGATATGGTTTGATTAAAAAGTTTAGTATGAACGTGCCATGATCACAAAAAAATTGTGGACCTTTCTCCAATAATTGGCCACTAAGATGGATCTTGGCATAAAGGACCTGGGCTATTCATCAGCCATGCATTTGGTCTTTATTGTAACTTGATTAAAAGCTTCTTAAATCCCAATATACAATAAACCCCTCTAACAATATTCCGAAGCCATCATCATCTGCAAACGGTAAAGTAGTGATTCCTCCTTCCTCCAACAATAGCGAGGCAGTCGCATATTGTCATAAGAAATATACAGCACCATTAAGGGATAAACAGAACAGAGCCAGGTTCGGCACACTGGCCAGGCAGTTCCAAAAGACACCAGAAACTCCTTGAATGTTTCTCCTATTAGACCCGATCACACCTTTGAAAAATTCCTCTGGCAGTCTACTGTAGCATGAAATATGTTGTCTTTATATATCCCAAAAGTTTGCCTCCAAATTTGCAGTAGTATATTGTTATGAAAAGTAGCAATCTGAATATCTGATCAAGGGTACTCGCATTTTAAACCCAGCCTGAAAGTGTGAATAAACATGATTAACTACGGTCGGTTCCTCTAGCCTGGGCAGAAGCCACTAATAATTGACCTTCTGTAACAAATTAATTAGACTGTGCCAATTTGGTGGATCTCACTAGAATCTCTTATTGCAAGCTAGGACAATATCAGCCCAGAGGCAAATTTTTGAATGGGATTTACCTGGGATGTAGCATTTATCAATAATAAAATTAAAAGAAGCCAGTTCTCTAAGTTGATTTTAAACAAATCAAATGGAATTTTATCCAGCCCAGAGCTTTACCAAACTTTTGACTTAAAGTAGCACTTTGGACTTCTTAAATGAAGAACTAGAAGGTTCCAACAGTGTACTCCTGTTAGGCAAATATCTTAAAGCCTCATGATTCTGATAGGGCCAGTAACTCTGTTACTGGCCCATTGGAATTTATGAGGTCTGAAAAAACACCATGGACCTGTTTTGCGTCTTAAGATCATTTGGCTGTTTAAAACAGCCAAAAACATGGAAACTGCAGAGCAGAATATGCAATTAGCAGGTACATCTGACCCAGATCCACCAATTTACCCAGTAATTCTTCATATCTCAGTGGGACCACTCAGAATATCTGCTAACTCTGGACCCACAAGTTAACAGTATCCTTGGTAAAGCTAATAATGGGATGCGGATTTACTCTGTGCAGGTCCGTGGCACTCGTAATGACTCATTAGTGGGATGTTTGAAGACATACTGATTTACGTACAAACCAGATGCATACATAGTATGTAACAACATATTGTATGCAGTGCCTTGGCTTTAATTACATAATGGCAGGTGGCACTGCAAGCACAAGTTTGTTAATTCTTTAACATGATATTAGAAAAGCAGAATAGGTTAGTTAATATGTATACATACTTCTGGTTGTGCAGCAGCAAAATAGTTAAGACCAAAAGGCTTCTGTGGCCTAATACCTATTGACAACCGGAGCAGAGTTATAGCTAAAGGAATTGTATTTACTATTCTTTTGTTCCTCTTGCTAAACTGCTAAACTTAACTTTACAATGTCAAAGACTTCTGGATTCAGCTTCAATTTATTTATATGGTATACAATTCATGTAGACAAATCGAGCTTTAATGAACACAATGTATAATTGTTCTAAATTACAACTGTAAATCATGTACAATACACAAGCACACTATAATTATGTTTGTACTCATTTTTTTGGGCTGTGAATAAGAATGGAAAAGTATGTGACAGTTCTGCAAGTGGCATCGTCATAAATTAATTTAAACAGTACAATCCTGGGATGCTTAATTGAACCTTTAAACAACCATACAATATGGCTCTGTTATTGTTCCGCAAAAAGACCAAACTATTCCAGGTTCATGCACTTGTTTCTTGCTGCACTTTGTGAATGTGAAATAGTGTTGAACTATGGTAAACTACGGTAAATAAAAGAGCAGCACCAGCAAAGTGCAGCACCCTAACTCGACAAAAACGTGGTACACTGTATAAGACACCATATGGTTCACTCTACAATGCGTTCTTCAATCACTTAGGTCTTTCCACAGGAAACTCAATCAGAGTTATGTTATATTAAAGAAGTGTACATAATGCAATTGAGTCTGCTGTCACACCTTCATTGGGGAACTTCAGGGTGAAGAAACACATGCTAACTTTATCTTGCCAGACTATGCATTTCATGTGAAAGCAGATACAGCCTTGCATTCTTTACCGAAATATTCAACAAGAACAGTGGTCTCCAACATTTACTGTAATAAAAGCCACTTATGTGCAAAGAAAATCATCTTGAGCTACCAAAATTGGTTTAGTGACCACATCAGACAAGACTACATTAGTGGCCACCATTACCAACAGTAATCATTGCAGTGCATCAGCCATGGTTGACAACAGAAAAAAAATGTTTTGTCAATGTGTAATGCCTCTGCATGGAATGCATAAATGCCATAGCTGCAGGGCCCCTGGCACCGAAGTTCATAATATCAGTAATAATGTCTCCCCAGCACCAACACCACATGATTTATTACTCAAATATCAGCTATGAATATATTTTCGAAATTCAACCATTTTATTACAAGCAACAATTTACGAGTTCCGAAAATGTTTGTCTCAAATACACAATTTTCATAAGTATTTATATAACTAGGCAAGAGCTTTCAATTTAATAAGCTTAGCAGCACACAGGAGAGCCACTTATAAGTTGATAGCTATCAGAAAATCACAAGCTCCTCGTTGGAGAAGCTTGACTAGAGGGTAATATCTTCCACTTTGGAAGGCTTAAATATCTGGGGTTCAATCAGTAAAGAGACTTTGTTTCCTCTTGACTAAATCCTATGTGCAGAAACAGATGTTTTGGGATGAAAAGTCACTGTACAAAAGCCCAAACATAACAAGACATATATTCATTCCTCAGTGGAATATGCCAATTATAGAAGGATTCAACTTTTAGGATATTCCACTTGACAAGTTAGACTTCTTAAAGAACATTGCCATCAACAAAGAAACCACTAAGTGTATTATATAATTATATAAATATTTTACTTGACTTGATAAAATTCAATTGCACAAATTTCGAAATCTATTATATTAACGGCTACATAATGAAATAGACCCTATTTCTCTAGGTTGAGTAGTACGTAATCTTGAAAAACATTATTTTAGCTTTTAAGCGCAACATACTGAAATTCATATGTGTGTGCCATTGCGGATTTTGACAATAGTTACCAATTTCTTGTCTATCTTTCTTCAAAGTAGTCAAGATTGTTTTGTAAGCCACATCATTTGTGCTGAGTTCAAAATCAGCACAAGTGTTTGTGCTAGATTATCTAATCAATACCAAGTAGGCTTTCTCGGCGTTAACACCACTTTCCCTGAACTTCAATGTCCAACTATTTATTTATTTATAGTCTTATATCGCGCATGAATCAGCCCCGAAGGGGTATCTCCGCGCGTGGCTACTGTGTGATTTGGACAAACTATAAATTGGGAGAGACAGAGGGAAGCTGAATTAATCTTGTGTGAATAAGTAAGTTTTTAGTATCTTCCTAAAGTTGAAGAGGTTGGAAGTTTGTCTTAGCTGGGGGGGAGGGAATTCCACAGCAAGGGACCTTTAAGGGAGGGGGCGCGGCCACCCTGTCTCGTTCTGGTTACTTTAGGTACATATAGCAGCATAGTGTTGCTGGAGCGTAGAGTGCGTCCGGGAGAGTAGGGAAAGAAAATATCTTTCAGGTATTTGGGACCAGACCCATAGATGCATTTATGCATGATGCAGCAGAGTTTTAAATTTACCCGCTGTTGCACTGGAAGCCAGTGAAGGTGGGAAAGGAGAGGACGGGAGGGGGTACGGGGAGGGGCATTCAGGATAAGTCTTGCCGCGGTGTTCTGCACCACCTGCAGTCTGCGCAGTTGTTCCTGGTTGGCAGAAATGAGTAGACTATTACAATAGTCTACCCGTCCAAACTATTTCCAGTTATCCTTAGCTGTCAATTAGGTTAACTCATTTGCTCACTGGTGATTTGCAGTAAGAAGCCCTGCCAAACTCAAGTCTCTGAAAGCCAGTTCAAAGTGAACTATATTTGTAAGAGCTAACTTTGTATTAACTCCCTTAAAACCAGATAATTTTTCACACCAATATGAGGGCACAAGAGACGGTGAAAGTAAAAATACATTTGAAAAAAATGGTCATACATGTATATGAAGTTATGCAAGGTTTAAAAATATATCACAGGCTTACTTTTACTATGACATTATTCATAAATTAACACCTTAAAATTCTGATTCGTCTAAATTTACAATAGGTCTTACTTCTCTCAGAAAAAAATTATTAGCACTTCATTAGTGACCAAAACAAACATCACAATTAAGACACAGTATTTGTGTAATGAATTTAAAATTTCACATTTAAAATCCATATTTCATTACATGGATGGGGAAAACTGGGCCTAGTGTAAATGGATGGGTAAGAGATGTGAGCAAATGGGCGACTGCGTAGGAAGAACACCTCCTTAAATGCAGACATGATGATAAGGTGGAAGAAGATCTGCAACATTGGGATGATCTGCTGAATACGTTTCTGGGCTGGGAAGGAAGATCACAGGAGGTCTCCACTGAAGATGAGGAATTGGCACATGCAGCTACGGACCATGATACTTCAACAGTACCCTGAAAGGAGAGTTGTGGGATGGGATGATTAAGTTTTCCTTTTCTACTTCTGTGGGACTTGACAGACTAATATGTCAAAGGTTGGGGCAGGCCAGTAGTTATGGGTTACCTTTTTTTCTATTGCAGTAACTTGGCTATAAACAATAAAAATGTCTTTAAAAAAATACATATTTCAGAATATATGTATTTTCAACACTAAAGGTCCGAAACAACAATTGTTTTAGAAATTTCTTCGCATTCATGATGTGGGTATGAGCAAGTTAGACTGTGACGTGAACATTGTTTCTTATATCTTGACAGAAATATTTTACTTTGCTTTTATTTTAGAGGCACTACACCCATACGATTTCAAACATTTGATTTTGAATCCGCCTGTCACTTGCGAGTTTGATTTTTTCATCATCAATTTTACCCCAGGAAAGTGACATCATATTTTACATGATTTTCCCCCACTGGTTCTACTTCCCTCTGTTTCCTCCAATCGCCACAACCTGTTACATTTATACTTCAATTTCTGTAATCTCAGATCTTGCGAGACTACTGGTCAAAAGGCGGCATGTTTAAATAAACATATATTCATTAAGCTTTAGGCCGGCTGATTGCCCCGAAGTGGTTGATCCTCTGGTCCAGCTTCATTTTGAGGTTTCCTGTTTTCTGGATTGCCAGTATTCGTCCTCCACAGTAGGACATTCTCTTTCCTCCAGAGGAAAACAAAATCAATCAGAAACACGAAACTTGCCAAGAAACCAAATGCCTACAAGAAACAGAAAGAAGACATTTGTAAACATGCATAATACTTATTTTTGGTGTAGAAGGTCAAGAGCTTTGCGGGTTAGAAACATTTTGCTGACAATCGATTACCAGTATCCCCTGCGGTACAGATAGAGCGATCATGCATTTCTCACATTTATTAAGACTAGTAGGCTTCAAATAAATGAGAGCAATGATATCAAAAGCAACAGCATCCATTGTTTGCACCCTAGAGCAAAATATTAACTTGATGGCAGCTATGATGGAGATTGGAATATCGTGATAACAATACTATTTTTTAACACCAGCAAGTAACACTGCAAAAGAACCCATACAGTTCAACCCTCTGAACAAGCTGAGCACTATCAAAAGAAAATTAAAGAGGAAACCATTGGTGAATACTAGCCCCTGTGGTGCATCACCCAATCATCTAGAATCAATAAAGTCAGTCCTAAAAGGGCCATTAGAGCTCTTTTTTATGAGCACCACTACACTCCAATGTTCTTTACACAGCTGAGCCTTTACGCAATTGAGCCTTCAAGTCCAAGCCATACTTTTGTACAGCTGAAGTATACAAAAAAAGTGATGGATGGAATGCCTGAATTAATCTCCCCCAATAGTAATGGCTTGGGGCCCACATCCCAGTCCATTGTTACTTCAGTGTATTCTAAGAAGGACACTCTAAGAGGGATGGGTATGCCCAGACCCAGATCCTGTACAGAATGTGCCACTGGAACCAAACTATACCCGACCGATGAGTCCTCATAAGGGTGAAACCGGTCTTGGGTTGTTTGTGTTCTATTTCAGGAAGAAGCTTTGCCTGGCAATTTAGGATGGACTGTTACTTCGTTTTGAAGCAGGGTCAAGAGCCAGAGCATGGCTACGCTGAACTTTTCAATCAGACATGGCATAGCTGAAGACCCTGGAAACTTGAGTTGTGCCGGAACCAGCTGCGGTATCGGCTCTGAAGTCGTCCAACTTCGGGAGGAAGATCGAGCACGGTGGCGCCACCCTCGAGATTGCTCAGGCGAATGCAACTGGCACGAGGGAGCGGAATCCTGCTGCAATTTCTTCTGTTTCTTATGCTTACCGGAGAACTTAGAGCATGACGAAGACCGGCTTCTGGAGCAGGTCAGCTGGGAAGGGGAACAGGACCAAGATCGAACCTTCGATATAGACCATGACTTGAAACTGTTGGGGTGGTGTCTTCTTGTATTTGACTTTGCAAAGTTTTGCCTTTTCGGATGGCCGTGAAGTTGTGGCTCGACCCCTCGCATCACAGGCATACCTAATGGGGATCCATCACAGACATATGTCTGTGACAGTCCTAAAGGGCTTAAAACTTGTAGATTTAGGAGATGACTTCCCTTGCACACTGAATACAATTCTGGGAAATATCGAGTTAAGTGTGAGAGGCGATAAAGAAGCTTCAGATTAGCATCTTGTGGCATAGAAAGAAACAAACTGATGTCAGTTCGCAGTAGTGCCCATATAGGCTCCACACATAATTGCCAGAGCAGAATGGTGTCAGTGGAGAGCCGCATGGAGCCACCTACCAACATACAGAAGTACTGCTGAAAAGTTTGCAGATCCAGTCTGACACCGGGGTGTATTCAAAAGGTGCAGATAATCAAAATGCCCATTTGATGAACCGGACAGTCAAGGCAATAGTGCTTTGTGAATGTGAGCACTGAAGCCCATATCGCAGCCTAACAAGACGTCCAGGACAGGCACTCCGTGTGCTAGAGCAGCAGTTGCAGCGGCCTTGGCTCAAGTGGAATGAACCCTTAATCCTTCAGGTGGTCGCTTCATACATAGCTAGTCCTATTCGTCTAGAGATGTTTTTTTCTGCACTCCTTTGCTCCCAAGAAGCCAACAAAGAGCTGACCGACCACCCACCTGATTTTAGGCAGTAGGCGGGGCAAAAGAAGTCAGAAGGGTATTAGCCTACATGACGTGGAAAGGTGTTCCAACCTTTGGCAGAAATTCAGCTTGGGTTATCAACCCCAATTTTTCTAGAAGGAATATAATGTTATGCAAAAGGAGGGTGGGAGCACACTGCCTCACATCCCAGCACTCAGTTCGCCCCAATGCACATTGGTAAAGGCAGTGCATGATAGCATGGCTTGTGGCATCATAAATTGCTCCATCAGAAACTAAGTTGTAGAGCTTTATGAAATTACATCATAGAGGGTGATTTAAACAAAGAAGGCGGATCTAGCAACCTCTCAAAAAGCCAAAAAAGCTGACAATAGCCTTTAACTGTGCCCAAGGCAAATCCTTGCTGAGCCAAAGCCAAAACATGCAACACTTCAAAGAGCTTTCCTTGTAGAAAGGTGAAAGGTGAAAGGGGCCACACAAAGCCACAAACTTGTCCCAGCTCCAGGCATACACTGTTTTCATTGATAGGTGCCTGGCTGAAAGAATATCAACAACTTCAGGAAGAAGATCAAAGGAGACTAGCTGTTGCCACTAAATCCCCAAGCACGTTGGTGCAGAATTCGCAAGTTGCAGGACCCTAACCTGTTGTTTTGACAGTAGATCCTCCCAAAGCGGCATAGGCTCATGTTGAGAAGTTCTGGATACCATACCCTCTTGGACTAATGGGGTGCCCTAGGTTAACTTGTACTCGGTCAGTCTTGATATTATTCCAAACTCGAGCCAATTGCGGTAGAGGAAGAATGTCCTACCAGAATCCAGACCTCCACTCTATGCAGACTGTGCCTTCGAGAGAGAGCCTTCTTGGGAACTCTGACGTGCAAAAAAAGCTGACATGAGCAAAAAGATTGAGTCAGGGTCACCATCTCTGGGTGTAACTGTCATTCGTGATGCATTAGGCATCGGTACCCGAGTGGGTTCGCCACCAGATGGTTCAGGACCAGAGAAAAGCCACGGCCAGTCAACCACTTTCAAAGTCGCAGAGGCTCTTGGCACATGACCCAATACCCCACTCCACCCTTGCTTGTTGTAGTACCATATGGTGGTAGTGTTGTCTGCAAGAACCTCTACCAGTCTTGATGGATCAAAGGAAGGCCTTCAACTCGAAGTGGATCACCTGCAACTCCAACAAACTGATGAGGTGGCGGGTTTCGTCACAGATCAGAGTCCTCTGATCTCCCCCTCTCCCAGATAGCCTCTCCAGTCCACTAGTAAAGCATCCAGAGGAATCTGCCACTGGCCTAATTGTGGTGAAACTGTTACCGCTTCAGATCTTTTTGCTATCTCCTGTGAAAACTGAACGGAATCTGAAAGGTCCCCCTGGTGCGGTGGCCACGGGCATTGCAGAGCCCAGGTGTGATGGTTGACCAGAGAGAGAGACCAATGATCCCAGCAGCCTCAATGCCAAATCCTCAGTGAGATTAGGGGGTGAGGTGGGGGAGTTCTCAAGGTATGGCAATAGTTGTACACCCAACACTCGAAGTTATGCCGCAACCACGACCATCACTTTTGTGAACAACTGAGAGAGACTGGAAAGGCCAAAGGAAGCACCACAAACTGAAAATGCTGATGGCTCACTGTGAACAGGATGGTGCTGAAAGGGTTGAGATCTAAAATAGGAAGAAGGCTTCCATCCTTCTTCAGCACAAGCAAGTAGCAGCAGACAGCCCCAACACACCATGGCATAGCTCTCCTTAAAGCAATTCAGGATTGAGACTGCTTACTCACCAAAGAGGTGAGAGCCTGCAAATGGCATGCCCATTAAACATGCCTGGAAATCTCAGGGAAGACCGTAGACCTCATCCAGGCATGGCACACAAGCACCACACTCGCACCCACAGTCTGGCCCACGCAGTCAGTTGTGTAGAAAATACAGCTAATAACACATCTTGCTGCCTCTTGGCTGACTTGCATTGTTTGGGTTAAAGATGCTCATAGGTCCTTTAAAGACGCTGGCAGTATTTGACCAAACATATTCGATACTGCATGACTGTAGCGGCCCAATAGGCAGCTGGCATTGATGGAGTATGAAGCAAGACTAGCAGACGAGAACATGCATTTGCCAAAGGTCTCCATGCATATAGACTCGCAGTCAAGAGGAGCGGTAGGGATGACTCTGCCGGTGAACGCCTGGTCCACCAGACTCTCTGGCATAGGGTGTTGGGTTAAGAAGTCATGATCGCCGAGCCGGTCAGTGGTGCTGAAGACCTGCCTGCCAGTCGACTGGGGGCTTGGAGCATGGCTTTGCCCAAGCGGGTATCTACTTTGGCCCCACTGAATGGAAAGAGAGTTTCAGTAGGTACCCGTCCGGGGAAGGACTTTCAGGCAGCAGGCAGGCTTCCCAAATGGTTTTGTGTCTTTTCATAGAATACAAACTCACTGAGTTTCATGTTCATTGTGTTTCATTCATTGATAGGTCCTGGCCAATTATAAGTTAAGCTATTTCCCTTTTTTTAAGCAGTGAAAATGCTAGACTGATTTGTGCATTTGAAAAAGCATTATTTTTTTCACAGATGCCATCATTTTTCTTATGAGTTGAAACATGGTACAATGGGAAATACATTCTTAAAATGGCCGTGAGTATAAAACGCTGCAAGTATACATTTACTGCAGAACTTAGAACGATTGCGGACTTACTCCTTATTATTAGTTGCAATATTAAAAGTAAAGGAAATGGTACCATAAGTATTAATAATAGTAGCTGTACCATGAGTATTGCTCATAGTTCTGGTACTTGAAGGTGTATTAGTTTTGCAAGAGGTGCAATATTTTATTGCTCATATTTTTTTGAAATGGGATTTTGGGAAATTGAAAATGCCTTCAAATGTTTATGTACTTTTTGACGAGAAGGGATTAGATGAGACTAAGCCCACGAGTTTGGTAGTAGTAGAATCTGGACACTAGCAGGTAACAGATCTGCTCAGGTTCTGTACCCACTGTCTAGGTGGGCGAATGCCAACTCCTCCGGAACCAGGTGCTTAGGGCGATGATGGAAAGGAGGGGTGCAGAATCTTCCCTCTCTCCATCGGCAGGAGACCCCCTCCAGTAAGAGAAGCAGGTCCCTTTAAGCAGTCCCTGCTTTATATAAATATGAATGTTTAGAACCGCATTAATTCTCTGGAGGACCTGATGCTTAGCACCACCCACTGTCCATGCCAACCCTGACAAATATGAACCATCTCAAAATACAAGTGTGACATTTTAGAATACTCAAGCTGTGCGGATCACCTGGAGTCGCTAGATTATTATTGCTTTCCAAGTATAATGAACATCAACAGTGAGCTCTACTCAAAGTTAGATAGAAAGCACCACCATGTCGTTGACTGTCATAATAAATTCTGGTGCTAGCACTGGCAAACACCAGCACAAATTAAGCACTTGTCAACAGTAGATGGTGTTGACCTGAGAACCAAACCTAGTGGTCCCAAGTTGTAGTCACCAGTGTGAGACAGCACCCTTGGGGGCCCCATATCTTCTGCGGAATATTTTGCATCAAGGCATATATCAATGCCACTGACATGAGGGCGTTGCTCAAGGATCCAGACTTTTTGGCCTAGATTCTTGGGTTAAGTTGCCTGGATTGATTGGGTGCACAATGGAGTTTGGAACAAAAGAGAAACTAGCAGCAACTGGGTTTCAGGAAGCTGGCAAAGACTTGACTGGTCCCAAAACCGAGTGAATCTCCCATCCCTTAAGTAAACGGAGACATCTGTTCAGGTTGTCTACACTAGTGCGATCAATGCCTGTATTGTCGGAGACCAGAAGGAACCCTGATTGCCCACTCCGATACGTCTACTGCCAGCCAGCAGAGTAGCAGGGAGGGTGTGACTTCATAATTTCAGTCATAGAGGTAGAATAGAGCAGGAACTGAGCTCTATACCCCAGTGCACACTCCAGACTTACTTGAGCGAACTATGGGTCTAATTTATATTTCGGTGGACGGGATACTCCATCACAAACGTGACGGGTATCCCGTTGGCTGTATTACAAGTGCCGTTTGACATAATGGACTTGTAATACGATGTTAGAATATAAGTTATCTTTGAGATGAAGTATCCTGCCTAAATGTAAATCAGGCCCTATGTCTCCTTAATTGCAGCCATACACCAACCCTTACTCAACATCTTGGCGTGCACTTCACTTTGAAATTTGCATAGCACTTCAGACCACTGGTGCAGACCCTAACCACTATTTTGATGAGTCGAGTAGCGCAAGGGCTGGAGGGGCACTGTAACTGTGCCTCTGCAGTCTTGGTGCACAGCTAATATGTAATATTGATGCAGGAGAGTGTAAACCATATAGTGCTGTACTTGATCATACAAACCATGCTCAGTAAGCCTTCACGGTAGGGTGAATTTGGAAAAGCGTATAGGACATGCACTTGTTGAGAAGTGATCTTGCTTGGGTGGCAGGCGCAAGTGCTTAGAAATAGCCAGGTCTTTTCAGCTAAAAAGGAATCCTGGTGCTTAGGAAGGTTTTTTATTCTTGTTGGGAGAATGTTGCTTATCTTTGCTGCCTACACTACAATGGGGCCCCATCAATGCAGGTGTTTCTGAACCTTAAAAAATTAAATTCGGAAGACGGGCCAGTCAAACTACGTAAAGTTCCTTACTGTGTGGTAGGTTCAAAGTTTATGTTGCAGGAAGGCGAGTCCCACACTATGGAAAGGTCTATGAGCAAAGCAGACTGTATTGTAGGAGGCTTATATTGCAGCGGGAAGCCAGTTAAGAACTAGAAATGTTGGGTTCCAATGATCACGACCCACTGATGTAGTCGAAGCAGAAGACGACTGAAGCAATGGAGGCCTGTACGCGCAGGGGAAATCGCAGGTTAAGTAGAATTTGGCAAAAAGCCCCTAAGGTGAAGGAGGATATGGTCACTGCATTTATCGTGGGTACAAGGGAAAGGGTGGGGGTACAAGGGAAAGGGTGGAGTCTATGATTTACCCAAAGATCTTTACGTTGATGGCAGGAATGGGTGGATATGCTGAATTTGCTGGGCCAGATGACAGTCGGGTTGGTGCCAGAACCAGCTTCCACAATTGAGCACTTCTCTTTTGAAACAGAGCTCAAGGAGACTGCATGGCATCCAAAGGAGTACTGCAAAGTGGCAAGGCACAAGTGCACTGCACTCCAGATGATCTGGGTGTCATTACCATAGTTGTTCCTGTTGAAGATGAAAGAATAGCATCATGACAGTACGGCATGAATCCCATCAGATTTGGACTGATACAGAACATCTTCCTTCTCTTGTCAAGATGTTGCTTCAGGAATCTTTGGATGAAAGGAGCATGAAAGGAGATGGGGGATCTAAGGGTTTAATCCAGATGACACCCAGTGATGTGGGACAGGGGCTTGTTGAGGCCCTGAAAGCTAGTCATACTGGGAGCTGACAGATGTTTGAGGAATGTGTTGTCTGGTCGCTGGTCTTAAGTGGAGTCTAGCTGTGTTCCTCTGGACCAACAGAAGTACTGATTTGGAGATGTGCGGGTGTGGGCGAAGGACAATGTAGAGTTAGTTAAAGTTCATGGAGAGAAATGAGAGGGCGGCTGATGAGGTGGTGAATACAAGCTTTGGTGGCTGGTTGCTCACATCGTTTATAAGAGGTGTGTAATCAAAGTAAAAACACTGATTTGTTCTACAGTTACCACTATTTAGCTGGTTTCATCCATTCACTCACTCATTCATCCACCAGGCAGCTCTCACCATCCAGCTGTCCAAATTATTCACAAGGGGACTTCCCGCTACATGTGTGTAAGTGTTTGCTCTAAATCCTTTAATGCACTGCCTGCGCGCCTTAACGCCAGCTCTTGGACTGAGGGAGCGGTTATCTCACAACCATGCTGTAAGAAGCCAATACTTCAGGATTCCAAAGGAAACATTTGTGGTTGGTGTTTATAAATGGTGCCATGGATTGCGAACACTGTTCAATACTTACAATAGAGACGTTTTCAAGCGTTGTGCGGTAGTTGTCAGCAGCAAATACAATAGAAGCCAGTAGGAAGAAACCGCCAACAATCAGAGTGAAAAAGGAGTCCTGGTAGGGAAACAGAGAAAATCGAAGGAACACACATTCAACTACAAATATATATAGCAAGCAACAGAGCAAACTCACAACAATTCTGAATGCTCTAGAGGTACAATCAAAGTGGGGCACGAGCCAAACTCTTCAAAGTCTTTCAATGTAGGAGCTCAGTTTTTAGGGCTCGCACCCTGCGTTGCACTGCGTAGCAGTGCTTCGCAGCGCAAGCGCATTTTGTAATTGAAAAACGGGGTTTGTAAGCTGCCCTAGGAATCACACACGCTCGTGCGTGTGCTTTTCCTTCTGTGGGCAGCTATTGGCCTTTGCGTGCGTCTTTTAATGAAAGACTGCACGCAATAGGCCACAGGCGGGCGCATTGCTCCGCTCATGGCCTATTGGTGTCTATTACGCGCTTGGTGCGCGTAATAGACACCAATAGGCCGTGTCGTGTGTCACAGTGGGGCGCGCGCACCACTCGCACTATTCGCGGGCTTGTTTATAATAGCGATCGCTTTCACTTGTTTTTTTTTATTATGAGACAAGACTGACCGCATTTTACACCTGACACGGGATGATTTCAGCTTTCTGCACATATCTCTCCCCAGAAATTCTGGGCGCTAGTAATTTTGGTAGTAAAGGGGGCGGATGTACAAGAAAATAAAGGTGATTTGACCAGGATCACAGAACTTTGTCTAATGAGGAAGCCAAGATTAGAACTAGAGTCTTTTGATTCCTTAGAGTCTTTCCCCGTTTTACTATGGAAAATCTATCAACCGCACCCCGCAAGTCAGAGCACTTACCCCTCTCTACAAAAACATTACATTGAAATCTTAAAGTTTCACAAACAAAGTAAATATGGCATAAATGGGAAACAGTCCCTACTATCCTCCTTGTGCTGGCACTGCCACACACTCTCCAATCCCGACCATGAATGACAGGCGCTTCTGCTGCAACACTTTTGTGCAACCTAGCCTGCTGTGAAGGCCTCCTGTGTTTGGTCGGTTACCCAAGATGAAGGTCGTGATTGGCGATGACTGCCTGCAAGCAGGTTGACTAGCACCCGGCTTGCTGACCTTTTCTGCTTTCACTGTTAAATCAAGAAGTGAACTGTGCTACTTAAAGTGCCAGCGCAGCATTTCACAACCCCTGCAGATGCACCGGGCTGGAGCTGCACAGACCGCAGAGATCGAGCAGGGATGTGGCAGCGAGAGCATCAAGTTTTACAGTCTCGTGAGTAAGCAGCCCAGGCTTCACTTTGCATTGTGGGACTTGTAGTCCTGATTATCCCAATAGAAAGTCAGGACGACAAATCCTAGAATACAAAGCAAAAACCCGCACTGGGTTCTCTTTTATTCATCCCATAACATAATGCATCCACATACTTCACAGGAGGCACTTTTTAAACGTGTACCTCTCTCCAAAAAGTGCTCGCTTTGCATTCACCTTAATGTGATCACCTCCTTCAAAATGCCTTCACTTGTATTTTTGAGTCAAGAGGTACCCTATCCCTGTTCTCAGAAATGTCAGACTCACTGATGCAAAAGGAGAGTCTCTTACTGCAAATGCAGCGTGTCTTACTACGAAAGTAAGAGCGAGACACACACAAAAGGAACAACTCCTTCCTAGCGGGATAAGAAGGGCAGAGGAGCCGGTGCTCGGCATCCACTCTAGAAGCCGTTATGTCTTTCTGGGTCTACAGACAGCCACCATATGCGCCTCCGCCCCGCACGCGCTTCTGCTGCCCACCTTGTGCCGAGCTTCCGGCGCCACGAGCAGTTTGTTTAATTCAGTATCCTATTGGATAGCCTTATTTCCATAACAAATTCACAACCTGCCGTAACATCAGCCCCCTCATTGATTACTGGTAATTAGATACGGATTCTCCAACAACTTCATCCCTTATGATGTATGTCCCCCCTGACAGTCACCATTACACATTAGCATTTTTCCAGTGCATTCAATACATCATATCCAGCCGCTATTTATTTTTTCAGTGGGCGGGAATATATTTTAAATAAAATATTAGCAATCCATTGCGGAGATTTATGCGTTCTGAAGTGCCTGGAATCTTCTGCCGAGCTTTGAATTACTTCATTATTTACTTGTGCGTCTTCGCTTCACAGTTTGATTGGATTTTAATGGAGTGGGCTCCTCTCCAGGGGAGTCCACACTAGACCAGACACGAGAGTACCTGCAGGGGGAAACAAAATGGCGACTCCTTCCTAATAGTACCTCAGAAATGGGGTGCTGCGCCTTCGGGCGTGGCACACTTTGGGCCTGGGACCTTTTCTTAAACACAGTTTTTTTAAAGAAAGGGGCGCAACCTTCATTCATGTGAAAGTGCGGCATGAGGGCTTTAACAACAAAAGAAAATTTGCAATACCATAGGTCTTCCATTTGTGAGAGTTTACGCTTTTGTCATTCACAATGCTAATAGCTCTCATAAATGCGAGACCTATTGCATTGCAAATGCTTGTTTAAATAGATACTTTCAAGTGCTAGATTTTAAGTTCTGTGACAAACAACTGGCAAACGTATAAGATTTTAACTTATCCAATAAAGAACTAGCAAACGTAATTCGGGTTAGGAAATTACAATCCACTTAGGCTCACAGCTCTCTACACTGACCAGCCGATTTCTGTTCCTGACAAACATTTTATTTCTAATGTGTTTACACAGGCCAATGACAGGTCAGCCATGTTTTAGGCTGATGGTAGGTGAGAGTGTATAGGATTCACAATTCCTTGATAGTAATGTATCACAACTTTGTGATGTAGTATTGAGAGAAGCTTGTTTGAAGAAGATACCTAAGAAACTTTTGGATTAATCATTTGCTGTTGTTAGTTCTTCATGCTTTGTGTTTTTACTTTGAAGGGGGATATAGGTTTGTTAGTATTGGATGTTAGGTTTGTTATTTGTGTGAATGAGGTTGTATTTATCCTTGTTATTGCCATCTGTTCGTGCTTGATCGAGGATGGCTGTTCCAGTGTTTGGTATGTTTCTTCTACTGTGATGAATATAGTTAAAAAAGAGGGGAGACGTGTGGTATAGTTGTACCTATGGGAATGTAGGCTGGTGGCACACTGATGACGTGTGCATTCTAGAAGGGAGAGTGAGGAGCAGTTGGGAACTGGTCATGTATCTTGGGCTCCATACACATATATAAAGTGTGTTTATAGTGTCATAAACCTCTTCTGGTAATTCGCTGAAGAACCAGTGTTTCCTTCACTGCACCAGGTCTGATCTTTAGGCTATCCGCAAAAGATACATTTAGATACAATTGATCTGAAAGCGATCAAATTCAGTGATTATCCTGAAAATCTGTAGTAACTTTGGCACTACAGGACCAATGTTGGGCAACCCGGTTATTATACTAGGGGCGGCGCGCCCCTTTCAGTGATGGTGGAAATGGAGAGGCAAGATGGCCTCCAGGAACCTATACATGTAGCAGGAGTCATACAGATAAACCTGCAGTGCCTACACTAACTACAGTCTTGCACTTTTAGGATTAACAGCACAATTAATACGCAGGTTAAGTTCATCAGCCGGAAGCTACGGAGTCCTGAGTAACAATATGAAAAGTAGGCGAGTATTGTAGTGTCTACAGGGGGTTGAGGACACCATTTTTACGCTCCCAGAAACTTCTCTTCTTCATCCTCTGACCTAGAGATTGTCTGACTGGGTAAGGATACTACTAGCAGTTTGTTTCTTGGGCCTTAAATTCCGGTTGTGATATACAACAGCTGAATATTTGAAATTGGGAGGGAAAATTCGGAATGTCACAAACGGTCAACGATTATTATTCAAAAAGCTTCTATGGCAACATGCAGAATAAACGTCATATGTTACAGGACTCACATACAATTCCTGTAACATAATACATGTACTATATTTATCAGAATGGCGATTTTATCACTACTCGCGACATAAAATTGAAGAGATCTTTTTCATATCTTTGCAGATGAATAGACGTCTCTTCCTATCAGTGTGCACAATTTTCCAGTACACAGATGTGGCTGGATAGTTTAATGTATGAAGATGCTGACATGGTAGGAATTCACAGAACTACTCTTCCATTCATGGTGACTGCACTCATGTTGATTACTGGTTGATATTACAATTGGCAACATAGTGGGCCACACTAGTTGCAATTTTTCCTAGACAAGAGCACGGGGGGCAGCGCAAGCCGTGACATCACATTGAGACATCGCGCAGGAGGCATGAGGACAGATTACTACACACTCAGACCACCTGCCAATAGTTTCATGCTTAAGATTTCACGTATTGTGTCTGCTATTCGTTTCTGGAGATTTAAAAGTGATAGTTATTTTCTTTACACTGGATGGTCCCTTTAACCCGTTGGCTGCTGCCGTCGGCCATTGGACGACGGCAGCACTACCTCGCTGGTGCTGCTGTCGGCCAAAAAGTGGAAGCAGCCAACGGGTTAAAAACTGGTGGGACAATAATAAAACACAAATGACACCAGAGTTAAAGATGGGATCCAACAAGGGCTGGCAGATTCTGAATAACAGAAGGTGCAAAAGATCAATTCTTGGATCACGTTACTAGGACACAATGGCATGGGCAAAGGGAAAAGACTTATAGGGCTCTAGCCTGGCTGGATAGGGGCAAAAGGCACTAAAACAATGTTTCTAACTTCGGGCTAAGGCAAAACTTTTTCACTCTTTGTTTATGAATTTTCCATACATGCAAGAATATTTAAATATGACCATAGTAACTTCAAACATTTAGGCAACAACGTTTTTAAGTGGGTTATAGCCTCTGAAGATAGAAGTAAGTTTGAATACTGTGTAAACGGGGTGAATTAGGGAGGGGTGGACATTTACAGTTTCATTTGAGTTGTACAGAAGATTTCATGACTTGCGACGTTCAGTAATATTCCCCATGATTGTAAAAAACTCAGAAAGTATCAGGATTACATCAGAGTAGCATGGATTCATGACATCAATGCACAGCACCTTCGAAGTTGATATCAGTAAAGTGTATTGTTGATGCAATCAGGGAATTTGCTGGCAGTAAGGCCCTAGGCACAGATGGCCTTACCGAAGAATTCCTTAAAGATCACTCAAAGAGTCTAGCTCCATCCTCTGTTGGAAGTTGCCCTGGTGACTGCCTCTGACATGCACAGAAACATTAATATGGTTCTTCTTATGTTCAAGAGGCAAAGTCGGAATGCTCTTGCTTATAACTACTATCGTTGTTTAATTCTGAGAACCAGATCGAAACTGATTACACATCTCTTACAACCTGCTTGGTCCCAAATGGCAAGTTCATTCACCCTACACACCTCTATTAGAGTAACTGTACCCCATATTACACAAAAGTAGAATACTGGGGCCAAACACAAAATTTTGGTTTTGTTTACATTTATCTGGATCCATTAGCCTGACAATAAACGCCAATCTCATTGAGGTAGGATCCATGTATTGTAGGCTAACGTCGGGGAAGAGAATAACTGACTGATAGTAATGACATTATCATCAACCGAGGGGCAGGCCATCACTTTAGCATTACAATCACCACTCATGATAGTTGAATAAATCTCCATTTCACTCTCAAGGAGGCTCATTATACCATCCGGTCTCGCTAAGATACTTTTCTTGTCTATAGAAAGGAAGAAGTAAATATAAACTTGAAATAGGCAACAAGGTCCAACCATGGCCAACCGTGGTGGTGATGTTGTCAATTTCCCAAATAGTCAATGTATTTTGCTACGATCGTAGCTCCTACGGTGTACCATTCTCCAGAGATCACTGTTATAAGGCCATGTAATCATACAAAGGTGAAAAGTATTGGCCTTGCTCATGGTCTTATTTATTTTTACCAAAATTGAGCAAAACTTCAGAGACACGTGTACAACAACCACTACTGTCACATTCTTTTATATTTAGCAAAGGAACAGTTCTCTAGTCACGCCTTCCCTTTCGCTGCCAAGGCAAAGCTTAGATTGCTTGAAAATGAATTTTCCTTGGTTTACTAATTAACCAGGATTTAGACGTCCACGGAGTACAATATAATTCTTGGTGGTCACTGAGCATGTTGTATGTGGGTGAAGCGACAATCTGGTTACTCTTTAACTACTCATTGACACGTGAGGCCTAAAGTAGTCAACTATCATAAGCAGGCGAAACTGTACTAAAGTGCTGGGACTAGAAACACAGATGGCAAAATAATAAATGAAAATCAACAAGTGGAAGATGCTTGATTATGTCACCTACTGAATTTTACAAAATAAAAAAAGGGTCTGTCCGTTAAGTCCAGTTGGGGATGGGGACTAATAGTAAGAGAAACAATTCCCTAATTAGCCATTATTTTAAATAAATAAACCTTTTTAACATTCTAGAACTTGGACATACCTTTTGCAACAGTGTTATTAATTTTTTTAATCATATTTATCATTGCTTCAGAACACTGTCTCATACATTCTTAACATGTACGCTCTGGGAAATCATTCAAAACCAATTGTATTCACAATATTATTCTCAACACCCAAGTACCACTCATATAGTGATATATATGACAGTTACACTATAAACTTACTATAGTGATATGTGTGACAGCATGACAGTTACTTTATAAACTTACTATAGTGACAGTTACATTATAAACTTACTATAGTGATGTGTGACAGTTACACTATAAACTTACTATAGTGATGTGTGTGATAGTATGACAGTTACATTATAAACTTACTATAGTGACAGTATGACAGTTACATTATAAACTTACTATAGGGATATGTGTGACAGTATGAGTTACATTATACATTTACTATGGTGATATGTGTGACAGTATGACAGTTACATTATAAACTTACTATAGTGACAGTATGACAGTTACATTATAAACTTACTATAGGGATATGTGTGACAGAATGAGTTACATTATACATTTACTATAGTGATATGTGTGACAGTATGACAGTTACATTATAAACTTACTATAGTGACAGTATGACAGTTACATTATAAACTTACTATAGGGATATGTGTGACAGAATGAGTTACATTATACATTTACTATAGTGATATGTGTGACAGTATGACAGTTACATTATAAACTTACTATAGTGATAGTATGAGAGTTACATTATAAACTTACTATAGTGATATGTGTGACAGTAGGACTGTTACACTATAAACTTACTATAGTAATAAGTGTGACAGTATGACAGTTACATTATAAACTTACTATAGTGATGTGTGACAGTATGACAGTTACATTATAAACTTACTATAGTGATATGTGTGACAATATGACAGTTACATTATAAACTTACTATTGTGATATGTGTGAAAGTATGACAGTTACATTATAAACTACCTATAGTGACAGTATGACAGTTACATTATAAACTTACTATAGTGATGTGTGACAGTATGAGTTACATTATAAACTTACTACATTGATATGTGTGACAGTATGACAGTTACATTATAAACTTACTATGGTGATATGTGTGACAATATGACAGTTACATTATAAACTTACTATTGTGATATGTGTGAAAGTATGACAGTTACATTATAAACTACCTATAGTGACAGTATGACAGTTACATTATAAACTTACTATAGTGATGTGTGACAGTATGACAGTTACATTATAAACTTACTACAGTGATATGTGTGAAAGTATGACAGTTACATTATAAACTTACTATAGTGATATGTGTGACAGTATGACGGTTACATTATAAACTTACTATAGTGATATGTGTGACAGTCTGACATTTACATTATAAACTTACTACAAACAAAATGTTAAAATTGGGATCATGTGTGTGTCCTTGTTAAAGTGAACTATAAGGTCAATCAGGCATTTAATTTCTTCTCAGGGTGCTGTGGCCATTAGTTACTAATATTAATCCATCATTCAGTGGTCACCCCAGAATTAATTCAATCATAATCTATGTGCACTCCTCACTTAACCTCGATGATGTGCGTTCCGAAAAATAAGGGAAACAAAGAGTTGAGGTCTGTATCAGGACCTGCATCCTCTTAAATACACAATCCTTTTATATAAATTAAATGGTACATAATCAATAGAGGCATTCCACTTTGATTTTAGATGTGTACTTGTCGTAGCCACACTCGCATTTCAAGGCAATCAATTATGTCATCTTTAAAGTGGGATTTCCTATGAAAAGAATACATACAGGGGGGTTGAACATTATTCGAGGCTACTATTGTGTGATATGCAAGTTACCAACCACCACTGCTAACTATTCCTCTGGCCTTTAGTAGTAAGTTTCTCATTTTCCAGCCACTCCACCGTCCCTCCCACATTTATTACTAAAATGAAGTTGTACATGTGTTGAGATTTCCACTCATTGAAGACAGGAGAGGCGGCACCGTAGACCTCTGCACATAGGAGAAGTGTGGCTCACTGGTTAGAGGAGGCAGACCCTGATGCAGAGGTCAGACCCGGGACCAGGGTTCAATTCCCGACGCAGCAGGGTCTTGAGCTCAAAATGTCCACCGACATAATTCTCGCCTCAGTGCCTACTCGAATCATGGGTTCAGACTCTGCAACTCTGGGCAATAGCTTACTTAATCTCCACTACGGCCCCACCGCAATGGGATGCCTGGTCTTCACCTTGGGGATGCCCATTAGGGGTTATCTCGCAGGGAAAGCCAGGACGGGTTCCCAAAGCAAGCGCTAAGAGACCTGTTGGTGATTTGGCGCTATATAAATCGAAATTAACATAACATAACATAACATAGGCTTGTGAATAGTATTTCTTACTACATTTCTAGTACTACTAAATGTACTACAAAATGCACCTTGTGAATAGGATCTACGATGATGAACATCCTTACTCCAGTTATTGGGTTATGTTGTCAATCAAGCCACTTGTCGTTATTGCTTTCTAACTCTAAAAATATTAAACTGCTTTCAAATGTAATAGTGAATGCAACCTTGGTGTGCATAAGGTAAGGTAAACAAGGAGGATAGGAGGGCTAACTTTAAGTTTAGAAACAAAATATACCTACCCAGAAAACACGAACCCCTTTCTTATTCACAAACTGCACTTCTATAGTTTCTACAGCTAACATGCTTTTACAATGCCAGTAGAGTAGGTCTGGCTTAAGGATGAAAGTGCATTTTGTGTCACTAATGGGTTTAAGTAGTAAATAATTCATCATAGATACATTCCGTCACTCATCTTTGAGCTCATGCCTCTATTCATCCATCCACTGCCCATTCTTGCATTTTCTTGTGACACAATCTCGATAAAAAACACACACTCAACAATATATGCAGGATAAATTAAAAGACCCTAAACCCTTGACAACTACAGTAATTAGTAAAGATTTCATGTTACAAAATACCTACTTGTAGGCTTTAATACACAGTAATAACAAATTGACAAAATACCTACCTATACAGAGAAATAGCAAGCCACACGTACATGCCTATTGGCTTTAACATATACTTTCACAATAAATATATATGAGGCCTAGTGCCTTTATCATAACATTTCATAATACGCAGATCTGACCTATCCCCATGACAATAGACTGGCTTGCCAGCATAACCAACGCAGTCCTGCTATACTGAGTATAATATTTGCCACTAGACAAAAAGTCCAATACAAGCACTCTTCTTAGTGGCAGCACACAACTTCATCTCGATCAAATCCTCAAGTCTGTAGACAACTTTTGGGGAGAGCCTAAGCCTTCCTCGGTGGTATTCTGGAAGTTATGCTCTTTTTTTGTAGTTTACATATGGTTCAGCGACAGCTGTGCTGCCAAGGCAGATCTAAAAATGCTTGTGGATTACTGTGGCTTTGGGCGTCTCATATGGCTCTCCAACAACCGACTACACTCTGAAGTCTTAAGCTAATGATGGAAAGAGAAGGGTCTCTGTGCAGCTGGCAGCAGAAAAAAACTTAAATGATCCATATAGACACTTCAAAAGTGCCATGAGCCTGTCCCTGAAAGTTCAAGCTCCATCCCGATGTAAGCTTGATACTTTACGCCTGCTTTTGAGGCTTCCCTCTGCAGCCATACTGCAGCTGGCTTATGCCTCTGCATAAACACACAAAATAATCACAGCTGAGTGGAGAGCAAGCACCTTTTCTGTGAAAGTAGGCAACTATTGCCAAATAAAAACCTGTACCCCTGTCCCTCTCTGTAGTACTCCTGAAAGCTCTTTTTCAAGTTGGTCAAATGAGGTTAGCAGCAGCTGCACTATAGAGCCAGACCTGGAAAGGATCCAAAACAGTTGTAAATGTACTCCAGCTTAGACGTGAAGCAAGTTCAGCAGCACCCGTTGCCACTCATAAGTGTGCAGCACTCTCCCATAGAATATAATTGAGGTAGGGATTTAAAATAAAACCCTTAGGAACTAATGTTAAAATAAATTACATTCAAAACTATAAATACATTTTATTTAATGTTTTAAATAAATCGTTTATAACTAAAATGTAATTATTGTATGTTAAAATATTTTGTAAAATGTGTTTATATTTAAAAAATGTATGTAACATTAATATTTAATACATGTAGATTCTTTTTACTTAAGGTGGGGATTGTAGTTTAATTTAGGTTTTAGAAAAATAATGTTATTTTAATATACTCAAAAATAATTACAACTTAAGTGAAGTTATTAATGCTGTAACATTTTTATTTTGTTCTAGATTTATAAGACTAACAAATATTTGAAAAAAAATATTTCTTTTAAATGTTTTAAAACATTTAATAACATTTGACTCCACTTTACCATAGGAAACTCTCCACCCCGGCTGCAGGGGACTCTGCTAAATGTGTTGAATGCCAAATATGGGATTAAAACCACTACTAGTAGCAACTATGCAGACGTTTTGAATGTACTTACTGACTCCACCCCTATTTCTGGGGTGGGGAGAGAGGAAATGTAAGTATACACTTTTGCGTAACTTTACACTCGTAAATGGTGATTAGCCAAAAGTAGTAACATTACTAATACTAAAAAGTGCAATAGTAAATTTATTTGTACTAAATCTCCATGTTTAGATTTACATTTGTGAATAGGATACAATGTCTACAGAAATGTTTTATTTATAGTATATGTAGAACATAGCATCTCCTGATGTAAACAACTTTACTATAGATACATATACCTGTGTGGTTTCTTTAAATGATGTAATTCTTTTAGCAGAAAGACTGACTTTTTTCTTCTTTGCCCACCATGTAAGCAGGAATGTTTGTTGTTAAATTTAGGATACAGAGGTAAACCTCAACTCCCAGGTTAAATGTCATTTTTGGTTCAAGTGCATTTTTCATGTGAGATGATGAGCAAGTGCTCCGGGGGAAAGGGATTATGGTTTCATTATATATCACAAATGGTGAATCTCAGTAACTTATATTTTTTATATCACAACTTCCCATTTGCTTAAGTTATTTCATGGGATTTTCTATGCTTTTTATAACAAACATTATTTTCTCTTCCCCGTTAAGCACACTTCCACCTTACTTTTCATCTCTTTCCATCCCTGCGTAAAGACACATCCTAACAAACAGAGAGACAAACACAATATTTACAAATATTAGAAGCTCAATATTAACAAAAAAAGGCTTATGCCATGTTACAGGTTACTTCATTACCTCAGGGAGTGGCATGGCTCTGTATCAACTGCGGTACTCATTCTATTAGATTTAAGTGCCACATTCGACACTGTGTTGCATAGCATCTTGCTTAACGCCCTTAGGTCTCTTGGGCTGGACGGCACTGCCCTATCCTGGTTTACTTCATTCCTTGATGGTGGCACTTTTCAAGTCTTTTCTGCTAAGGCATCATCTAAGATCTGCGTATCAGCACATGGAGTCCCACCGGGATCCATTTTAAGCCCCCTGCTCTTTAACACCTATGTCAGACCTCTGGCAGAGATAGTGGAAGAGGCGGGTCTTTCCCTATATTCGTATACGGATGATACGTGGATTGTCTTTTCGCTTTCCACAACTAAAGACGCTACGACATCTGCCTTTCAGCGCGGCCTAGTGGACAGAGTGGATGCGCCTTAACTTTTTTAGGTTAAATGGGGATAAGACTGAGGTCCTTATACTGGGCTAGCACAAGGACCTGTGGGGCCCTCACCATTGGCCTCAAGAAATGGGTTCCTTTCCGCGACCTTTTCCCCATGTCCGTAATCTGGGCATCATTATTGATGATATTCTCTCTATGAGACAAAAGGCGGAGAGTGTTGCTGCCATCTGTTTCACGATCTTGAGGTGGCTCGTAAGATCATTTGGATGCTTCCTGCCTCAACCCAACGCACGGTAGTCCAGGCACTCATCACCTCTCGCCTCGATTACGGCAATGTTCTCTATCTCGGTAGCTGCCAAACGGTACTGAGAAAGCTACAGGTAGGTCAGAACTCTGCAGTACGCCTTCTTTGTCAAGTTCCTAGACAGGCTTCCATCTTGCCGTATCTACGTGACCTTCACTGGCTTCGAATTGATCAAAGAATTAAATTTAAAACCCTGTGTTACATCTTTAAAATTAAACAAGGTGTGGCACCAGCGTATCTGCAAGAGCTCATTCATCCTTACATTCCTTCTCGTCCTCTGCGCTCTACAGCCCACGGAGACTTCATCATTCCCAGATTTAAACTTGCAAGAATGGGAGGTCGTTCATGTCTTGGCCCCGAAATCTGGAATTCTCTTCCAGTGTCCTTGAAGAATGACCCGTGCTATCTCAGCTTTCGAAGAAATCTTAAAACGTGGCTCTTTTAGTAGCAAATGGTTCTTGACTGCTCCTTTTCTAGCAATTTGTGTGCTAGGCGCCGGGAAACACTTTTTGGGTAGCTGCGCGTGTTACAAAACTAATTTAATAATAATAATAATAATAATAATAATGAACCCCCTTCACCCTACTATTATTCACAGATAAAATGGCAGACAACACATAATTATCACCAAAACAGCCCCGCAGTAGACCACCCACCTTTCCTAACACACAGAGAACAATACGAACATTGCACACCGCCTTCATCTAAAGAGTCCATCACAAGTCATCACAATTCTTCCACACTACCAGAAATGCGCCCACGGAGAACACCACACTGAAAGTACAAACCTGTTTCCAGATAAACACTCTCTATTACTCTTTTCAACCATGTAACGGTTTCAAACTGTTCAGGGTCCTTGCAATCACCCTTACCAAACATTCATTGGTGCTACTTTATTTTCAAAAAGTTTACCTGCTCTCATATTTCATTTACAAATCCTTTACAATTAGACATTACTATCAAGAACCTTAGAAATGGCTCACAAACCTGCTCCCTTCCAACTACATTAGGTCGACATAGAGTCTCGTCACCTTACGCCACACCAACAAGCCATAGACACAAAAGCTTCTTCCTTCATTAAACACATTATCGATTCCACGCACTAACTAGACAACACCACATCCAAACACATGACCTAGTTATATGATCTGCACATACCAAACATACTGTAATATATTTCTGTATTTCCTATCTAAAATATGATATCAAAAGCAACAAGGAACATCCACAGGAAAAAAAGACTATATAGTTTTATGTAAGTTACACAAACAATATTTCCATAAGCAAGATTTGTTATGAAAATAAAAGAAGAATGCATCAGTACTAAACTACAAACTTGCACTAAATACTTGACACTGAAAGACACTAGGCGCGTGTTATAACTTTGTCATGTGTCATCAACACCCCCGCTCAGGCTCTTGCTAGGAATGCAGAATCAATCAATCAAGAGTATTTTTAAAGCGCGCTACCCACCTGCTCGGGTCTCAAGGCGCTGGGGGGGTGGGGCTGCTACTGCTTGAAAAGCCAGGTCTTGAGTTGCTTTCTGAAGGAGAGATGGTCCTGGGTGAGTCGTAGGTGGGTGCGGAGGGTGTTTCAGGTCTTGGCCGCCAGGTAGGTGAAGGATCTTCCTCCGGTGGTGGTTCTGCGGATCCGTGGGACAGTGGCGAGGGCGAGGCTGACGGAGCGGAGCTGGCGGGTTGGCGTGTAGAACGTGAGGAGGTTGTTGAGGCATTCGGGCCCAAGTCGTGGAGAGCCTTGTGTGCGTGGGTGAGGAGTCTGAACGTGATCCTTTTGCTGACGGGGAGCCAGTGCAGGTCCCTCAGGTGGGCGGAGATGTGGCAGTGTCGGGGGATGTCCAAGACGAGTCGTGCTGAGGCGTTCTGGATGCGCGGGAGTCTTTTCTGTAGTTTGGCGGTGGTCCCAGCGTAGAGGGCGTTCCCGTAGTCCAGACAGCTGGTGACGAGGGCCTGGGTGACCGTTTTCCTGCTTCCAGTGGGGATCCAGCGGAAGATCTTACGGAGCATGCGGAGTGTGTTGAAGCAGGAGGAGGTAACGGCGTTAACTTGCCTGGCCATCGTGAGGGAGGAGTCAAGGATGAAGTCCAGGTTGCGTGCGCGGTCCGTGGGCTTGGGTGGGGGGACCAGAGCAGGGGGTAACCAGGAATCGTCCCAGGCGGAGATGGATGGGCCGAGGATGAGGACTTCCGTCTTATCTGAGTTCAGTTTCAGGCGGCTGAGCTTCATCCAGTCTGCGATGTCTTTCATTCCGTTCTGGAAGCTGGCTCTGGCGGAGGCGGAGTCGTTGGTGAGGGAGAGGATCAGTTGGGTATCGTCGGCGTAGGAGAAGATGTTGAGGTTGTGCTTGCGTGCGATGGCTGCGAGGGGGCTCATGTAGACGTTGAAGAGGGTGGGGCTGAGCGAGGAGCCTGGAGGTACGCCGCAGATAATCTTGGTGGCTCTGCGAGGAAGGGCGGGAGACGGACTCTTTGGGTTCTGTCGGAGAGGAAGGAGGTGATCCATTCCAGGGCCTTTCCTTGGATCCCGGCATGGCAGAGGCGGGTTGTCAGGGTGCGGTGGCAGACCGTGTCGAACGCAGCCGAAAGGTCGAGCAGAACGAGGGCGGCGGTTTCTCCGTTGTACAGCAGGGTCCGGATGTCGTCGGCGGCCGCGATGAGGGCAGTCTTGGTGCTGTGGTTCGCTCGGAATCCGGACTGCGATGGGTCGAGGGAGCCGTTCGTCTCCAGGAAGGCTGTCAGCTGTTTGTTGACGGTTTTCTCCATGACTTTTGCAGGGAAGGGGAGGAGCGAGATGGGGCGGGAGTTCTTGAGGTTTGAGTGGTCTGCGGTGAGTTTCTTCAGGAGGGCGCTGATCTCTGCGTGCTTCCAGCTCTCCGGGAAGGTGGCGGATATGAAGGAGTAGTTGATGATGTCCCGAAGTATGGGTGCGATGATGGAGTCGGCTTTGTTGAAGATGTGGTGTGGGCAGGGATCGGCTGGGGAGCCAGAGTGGATGGTGTTCATCGTGTGGGTGGTATCTTCCGTGCTGACCTGAGTCCAGGCGCACATGGTGGTGGTGGGGGGTGTAGTTTCGGTGGTGGGGTACGTGTTCTGAGCACCGAAGCGGTCGTGTATGTCGACGATCTTACGGTGAAAAAAAGGTGGCCAGAGAGTTGCAGAGGTCTTGAGAAGGCGTGATGTCATTGTCGCTGGCGTTGGGGTTGGAGAGCTCTTTCACGACGTTGAAGAGTTCCTTGCTGTTGTGGGTGTTGTTGTCCAGTCGTTCTCTGAAGGATGACCTTTTGGTGGTGCGGATCAGCTGGTGGTGTTTGCGGGTGGCGTTCTCGAGGGCTGTCATGTTATCCGTTGACTGGTTGTGGCGCCAGGCTTTCTCGAGGTCACGGCAGGATTTCTTGGAGTCTTTGAGATCATTGGTGAACCACGCAGCTTTCTTGCTGTTGAGGTTGCTGGGAGGGTTTTTCAGTGGAGCGAGGGTGTAGGCGCAGTCGGTGATCCACTGTGTGAGGTTGCGGGCTCCTTCGTTGGGGTCCGTGGTGTTGGTGGGAGGGTTTAGGCGCAAGGAGGTGGTGAGTTGGTCGGTGGTGATCTTGCTCCAGCATCTTCGGGGGTTTGTTGAAGGTGGTGGTGGGTCGTTGTTTTCCTGAAGTTGAAGTGTGTGCAGCTGTGGTCGGTCCAGTGAAGCTCGGTGGCGTGGCTGAAGGAGATGTGGTTGCTCGAGAAGACAGGGTCGAGCGTGTGGCCGGCATAATGGGTGGGGGTGTTGAGCAGTTGCTTGAATCCAAGGTTGGCGAGGTTGTCTAGTAGGGCGGTGGTGTTGTTGTCCTGGTCGTTCTCCAGGTGGAAGTTGAGGTCTCCTAGGAGGATGTAGTCGGGGGAGGTGAGGGCGAGCGGGCTGATGAAGTCTGCGATGGCCTCGCTGAAGTGTGAGCGTGGCCCGGGGGACTGTAGATGAGGGTTCCTCTGAGGGTGGTCTTGGGGTCGGTGTGAATCTGGAAGTGCAGGTGCTCTGCGGTGGCGAGGGTGTCGTCGGTGTTGGTCGTGATGCGGATAGTGTTTCTGTGGGCGATGGCGATGCCTCCTCCGGTCTGGTTGACGCAGTCCCTCCGAATGATCTTGTAGCCGTCTGGGATGGCAATGGCGATGTCGGGGGCTGAGGAGGCGTTCATCCAGGTTTCCGTGAAGAAGGCGACGTCTGGTTCCGTGCTGTCCAGGAGGTCCCATAGTTCGACGGCGTGCCTGTGGATGGAGCGGGTGTTGAGCAGGATGCACTTGAGGTGGTTGTTGTTGGCGGCTGTTTTGGCTGGCGCGGTGCAGGACCGAGTGCAGGTGAAGTAGCAGGCGTGGCAGGTGAAAGCTCCGTGGGTGCGTTTCGGGGTGGCTTGGTAGCAGGCTGGATGTTGGCCGGTGTTGAGTGCGTGGAGGGTGGCGGCGCCGTAGCTCAGTCGGGTTGGCTGGCTCTGGCGGGGTCCAGGGGTTCTGGCGCGGGGCGCGGTCCAGGCGTGGACGGGCGTAGACGGGCGCGCAATCGGCGCGCCCGCTGCGCGTATGCGCGGTCCCCGCCATTTATGGCGAAGTGGGAGGGAGGAGCAGCTGGGAGGCGGGAGCGGGGCGGCGAATGGGGAGCGGGAGACAAGAGAGGGGGCGGGGCCGCAGGAGAGCAGCGGCGGGGAGCAGAGGGGGGGAAGAGCGGGGAAGAGCGAGGGCAAGCCTGGAGATTGGGGCAAGCCTGGGCAACCATAGTGAGGGGGGCAAGCCTGGAGAGCAGGGGCCCTAAGGAGTAGCGGCAGCAAGAGGGCCAAGCAGGCAGCGGCAGCAGAATCCGGGCACACGGGGGCCGTGCGGTAGTGGAGTGACCGGGTCAAGGGTCACAGCTCACTGCCGCGCGGTCCACGCCATTTATGGCCAAGTGGGAGGGAGGAGCAGCTGGGAGGCGGGAGCGGGGCGGCAAATAGGGAGCGGGAGACAGGAGAGGTGGGCGGGGCCGCAGGAGAGCAGCGGCGGGGAACAGAGGGGGGAAATAGCGGGAAAGCGGAGCGGGGGAGAGCGAAGGCAAGTCTGGGCAGCCTGGAGATCGGGGCAAGCCTGGAGAGCGAGGGCAAGCCTGGAGAGCAGGGGCCCTAAGGAGAGGCGGCAGCAAGAGGGCCAAGCAGGCAGCGGCAGCAGAATCCGGGCACACGGGGGCCGTGCGGTAGTGGAGTGACCGGGTCAAGGGTCACCTTAGACTAGTGAGAGTTCTCTTGTAAGCAGAGGCTGGCAGGTGATGGTGAGGTGGCAGCTTGTCAAGGGTCGTCACTGTTAGCTTGAATAAACTACCTTTAAACCACATCTCTTGAGTGACGTCTTCTTAAATACACTGGCTGTAAGTCAGAATATCGAGATAAAAAAATATTATCCAGGGCAAATGTTGACTCTACAATATTGATTACCACTATATTGTCGAAGTGAGTATTTATAGGGAAGTGCAGCTTTATATTCTTAAATCCTTACTCACCTACTTTGACAATATCTTTATTATACCATAAATCCGGTTTCATGAAGCTCTAAATTTGGTATATATGTTTCTCCTTAAATTCACAAATGTACACTGCCCGCAAACTGCAATAAACTACAAGAAAATGGCAAGAATATTAAAAGTAGTGTGCACCGGGCCAAAATGCTAACTTGCCACCAGTTACCTACAAGAATTGTCCAAGAGACACTTTATGTGACTATGTCTTAGAAACCTCCTTTCCTTTACCCACTCCAAAACGAAGCAGCTTTTCTCAGTGTGTGTGCCGCTGTGTGACCTTTCCTCAAACTGCCATTTGTTTTTCACTCCGTTTTCACAAATGCAGCAATGCAGTGTTCAACTACACAACCCATCTTTCAGTCCTCATTAGGCATGGGGCACCTTCTCCAGAATGCGGGTTGGCCCGCTAATCATCCAGAACTGCCAACTCCAGCACCATCTCTAGCTGACACCGCACCATGCTTGAGGGCAGGAACAACAACTTCTTCAGAAAGTCCCCGTCTTCTTCCATATTACAAGCAGCAAACTCTTCTCTTCTTTAACCTCATGCGCGCTAGCGGAATTCCGCTCGTACGCTGAGATTTTTTAAAATGCATGTTACGTGACGAGCTGGGCTCGTCATCAGCGTGCGAGGAGGCTACGCCATGACGAGCCCAGCTCGTCATCAGCGTGGAAGGGGTTAAAGTGTGTAGGAAGCCTCTTTAGCTGAAGTTCTTTCATCTTCCCGATCTTCCTAGTTGCCTCTTATTTTCCTGGGGTGGTTGACCGACCGTACGTGGCATTGGGGAGGCTTCTAACTTTTTGATGCTTATTCCAGGATGCTTCCCTTAAGTCCTTTGATTCTGTTGCTGGTGTAATACATTCTACATGGGCAGATAGAAAGTAATCCTTCGTTCTATGTTACATGCAACTTTTAGGTAGCTCCTACATATGTCCCCACAAGAAGCCATGATGTCCATCCTGCTCAAACTTTCTCATCAAACATACGAGTCATTGAAAGACCCTCTTATTAGACACCCCTGCCCTGAGAAGAGACACGCCCGTCATACATATTACCAAGCACATGGAGATACCAGCTACCTATACTTCTTGTAGAAGGATGTACACAGATATAGCATTTCTTAATTGTAACCTACTGGTGCCAAGTTTTCTTACTCATGCTAACCTAGCCTATAAGCCGTGTGTGTGCTGTATCTTGCCAACAGAAGAATGAAAGTTGAAAATGAGCGTTCTCAGCTGAAGCGGTTTACGTTTTTGCTACTCTAGAAGGCCATGTACTAGTTCTCATGAGCTCAGCTAGGCACCACCTGCTTGTTCTCTTGGTGGGAATGCAATCATGAAAAGAGTAGGTAGCAGGCTATATATTTGAGCTCTGCCTTCTGTAAGAGAACGGACTTCACAGCTGATATATGAAGGATCCCAATTACAGTTGTCGCTCCGATTCTCGAATTACCCATTTTTTATAAAACCAGAGATGGACTTTTCTTCAACATCTGTGATAAGCGCAAAACATTCACATTATCATACTAACAAAGACTCGTGACAATAAATGCCCGTATACATCTAATAACCAAGTGAGGATGAATTTTGGAATGCATTAAACTTAGCAATAATTGGGAAAGTACCCAACGTTGAAATGATATTTCTGCCTTGGTGGTTGTGTGCGCGCCACGATTCTCCAGACCTCGTTCCGCAACAGTTTTTAAAGAACTAAATCGTCTCCTTTTATCATTGGTATGGACAGTGCGATGTAGTAGGGTGAAGCTAGATGTTTTGAGATTGCCTTGGAATTGTGTGGGCCTATAGCTCCCTCAAATGGAATTGTACTGATAACATCTCAGTCGCACCCTGCAGGCAGGTGGCTAGATGAAGTTGTGAATTGGGTGAAGACAACTGGTGGGAAGCCACCCTCAAGTGTCACATCCCAAACTCCTCATGCAGGAAGCGTATGTTCTGGTGGGTAAAAGCACTGCTGCTTTACCCTCATTTGCAGCAGGCATGCACACTTTCTCTCGGAGTCCATTAGAGGGGTTACAGAAGAAATGTAGCTCCTAGGTGGTTGGAGTTGGACTGCGAGTCATTAGGAAATCTCAAGCGCGACACAGGCAAAGGCAGCTTAACTTATATGGAGCATATAGACTTAGGCCCCAACACAAACACAGTACCTGCTGGACTTAATGCCAGTTAGGAAAGATGGCAACAAAGGTTTTTCGGAGAAGATGCTGGACCCAACTACTAGATGTTGGAATAATGCACAAACTTAAGTTTGCACTAAAGGGGGCATTCATAGCTAAGTAGAGAACAGGGATACACTGGTTGAGGCCTGCGGTTCAAGGCATGGGTAAAGGATGCAATAGAATGGGCAACAGTAAAGAAGGGGGCTCATGAAACTGGTACAGGAGGCTGAGGGTGGCACGGATGGCCATGTTGAGAGAAATGAGTGAATCTCCCCCAGCCCCCCCCCCCCCCGCCCCCCCACCCAAGACACCAGGCCTGAAGGAGCCTTGCTTTGTTGACAGATCAATGGATAAATCAGTGCTATGTAATAAGTAGCACTAGCAACTATGGGGTGGTCGAACTTGCATCTTTGTGTAGCAAAGCGATAACAGTAGTGACAGATGTGGAGATCTTTAAGGGGCTACCGAAGCAACAAAGCGGACAAGGGTAGCGGGCAGTGCTTGAATAATGTGCTGAGGGCCTCAGGGTGCCAAGCCTGGACATTCCATGGACGGGTGATACAGATGCACTGCGGGCTCCTTAATTTGATATTATTGGATAGTGGTCTTAGTCATCAGCAGAAAGACAGGCATGAAAGAAGAGAAGAGATCTGTCGCACACTGCTGGACATTGCAGAGGACTTTAGTGACGTCCACCACTGCAGGTCCCAAATATCTTCTACACACTTTGATTCTTTATCTCTCACAATGATACTCAGATAAGGGCTAATATTAACAATGCCCATCTCAGCAGATCTGTTCCCTTCTTTCTCTCTCCAGCCATGCCCGCTCAGGACCAGCTGTACACAAAATCGGAGACTAGATAACCCAGTGCAGAAACCAGACTATAACCATAAGAAATACCATCCAGACGGCTGTTCAACGCTACCAGCGTACTGAAAACCATACACTGCGCTTGTCTCTCACACTTCATTATCCACCACACTTCTACGCTCTGCGTCCCATCAAACGATAACCACACCTTGGAGGTCATCACAAGTGACGCGGAAACACTTCCCATGTAGGATTGAATATAAAGACAAGATCCTTCCAACCACACACCGTACACAGTGTAGCGTGTTACACATGTAGGCAATCGCTTCACCGCCCCACATAGGGTAGGAAATACTATATAAATGCTGCAATACAGAACAATACAATGTATTATACTTATGTATCAGGCATAGAACCTGTATGTTTTGACATTCCTTGATGCATTCACTTTTGATAAGGTTGATGTATTTATAATTATAAAGTAAACAACAAAACTATGTTTCCAAAAAAACATTTCAAAGATCCACATTTTTGCAGCATTATAATTAATGGTGACACAAGACTTCTGTATGGGACAACACCAGAACAGATCAATATGACAAAATAATTCTTCATGTGGACATAAACCCCTTGACTCATCTGGATTAGGATAAGCCCATCACCATGTCAGAACTAGAGGGAGAAAACTTAGGGAAATGTCACCACTGGGTTGGCCCATCAAGACAACTCTGAAAAGGAGCTCATTCCAAAAGACTGTGGGGGTGATGCTCCTCGAGACCCTGACTTCAGAGCAGTGATGATCAGATTCACCGAGTTTGTGAGTGTGGTGAACTCATCTCTAGTTGAACTGGGAAGTGGCTCAGTGGATTTTGTTTATTAAAAGTTGCGTAAAATGAAGTTCTCACCCATTTCTTTAACCTCTGCAGTGAAACCTTCTCCGCAATTTTTGTGGCGTAGACGAGGATCACGACCAGGCTCAACAGCAAAGCTGTGCAGCTCATGAACTCAAAAAAGTACAGCGCACCACAGTTCGAGCAATGCTCCACGACCTCCTCGCAGATGAACGCGATCAAAGACAGCACCTATGGGAGACAAGACAGGAGAGTGAGACCAGTGCTTCATTTGTGAAAGAATAAGTGCTGGGGCCCAAGGTTTTACTCAGAAACCTGTCGCCGGTGCTAAGGAGTCTCGGTGTGTGAAATATCGATGCCACGTAGTGTAGTTTCACCTCATGCCTCTTCCATCCACTACCACACACTCCCTTACCCTTTGTGTCACTCTTGCAGGTTCTTTTTCATTCCTGCTTTCTCTCTTATGCAATCTGAATATGTAATTTTCATATCTAGTTTACAATGAATGCAATTTTTTTCAGTATTGTGCTGGCAAACATTTTCGTAATATGTCAAACATATCACACTGGTTTTTCTATCTTTCTCTTCCTCGCTCTTTCCCCCATGTGTATTTTGCTCTCTCTTGCTCTGGACAAAGTGTGATGAGACAAGCATTAGCAAAGCCAACAGGTCTCATCTATGGCTGATACTTACCAATGTCTTTTGGCCATGTTGTACAGCAACGTGGCTGCGCAGCATGGCTAAAGCTAGAAAAAACAAGTATGACACGGCCAGCGCTGGTCACATCCTAGCGCTTTTTTGCTTTTGGCAGGTGGGGGTGGGCAACATAGACAAAGGGAGAGTGGGTACAGGTAACACAGACAACTAACAGCAACAGGGTAGTAAATAAAAAACAGTACTACGACGAGGCAGGACTGGCTGCGCCAATAATCTTTTTTTTCATACAATGAGTTGGGAGAGGCAACAAGACAATGAAAGGATGGTCCCCGCGGCAGCCGGCACAGGTTAGCGCGGTGTGGGGTGGGGAAGAGTGCAGCGGGCTGAAGTCGAAAGACGACGGAATGGGTATTATTCATTTAACTTTACCTATTCCGTCATCTGTCGACTTCCCACCCCTACCACCTCTCCCCGCCCGCCGCGTTTACCTGTGCTGGACGCCGCTAGGTGGTTGTGAGAGGAAAGAACAAACATAGATTTGGGCAGGGCGTGGAAGGATGATAAACAACAAGAACAAGATGGGGTAGGAGGGGAAGAAGCAACATTCACAAAGGTCGGAGTGGGATGGGCAGAAGCAACACGGACAACCGTTGGGGGATGGGATGGAAGAAGCAACAAGGATGGGAAGAATAAATAAAATAGTACCTATTCAAAGCGAGTTGTGGACGGTCAGTGGGATGACACTAATCAAAGTAAATCAATCAGTACTTAGTCCTTGCTGCAAACAAAAGAACAGGAAGTGACATCGGCAAGCTTGGCCAAATAGACCGCAGCAAATAAGAGTGATAATTAAGTCAACAAATGGTAAGCAATAGGCAGGCTCCATGCCTCCTTATAGTAAACAATGTTTCACAGCGACAGCACATTCGCCTTTCATCAGGGGAGACACGTACAAAATAAGCACCGGTCCCAAAAATGAGAGCGGATGGACCCCACCTGCAAACATTGGCTCAAATAAAGCACTGAATGGGACACATAACCAAGTACTGTTAAATGTGCACAAACTACTGTTTTATTGCTGATAAACTAGGGTCTCCCACATCTACACATGTGGTTATACTGCTGAGAGAGCGCAATTTGAATGAAATGTATGAATACGCCATATTTACAAATCAGTTGCGTAAAGTTAGCTAAGGTAACTAGAGATATGAGAATATGTATCCGCATTTACTCACGATTGCTTTGTTAGATATAGAGAGCACATATAGAGTGTGGGCTAATATAGAAATGTGTGGAAATGCTTAGAAATGTTAGATGTGTTAATCAGGTTCCATGTTATGTAGCTGCTAAATGAAGAAGGATGTAAAATACAAAATGAAGAAACGTGCAGACCACATGGCACTGTATAAAAACGAAATGTACCATTGCATCTTTCACGTAACGTGGATTCAATATTATTCAATGATTTTGCTTATATGTTAAAGGCTGTGTTTTATAGATGTGTTTTGTATAATCAGAGAGTGGTGTGTTAGCATATTATTTTAAGTTAAGAAATAAGGGTTCACAGGGTGCAGGCTACTGCACGTAATTTAGTAGGCCTGGAGAGATAAAGTGTCTTCTTTGATCTGCACGTGCTAGTTAAAGTCAAGCCTCGTTAAAATAAATTGTCAATGCTGGTCGAAGTTTTATGGCCTAGCCTGATAAGGGGAGCCTGGAATTTGGGGCCCTGCTTCGAAGTGTCTGTTTGCAGGTGCGAGGGGGGTACCAATCAAGAGCTTGATGAATAGAGCTCTGTTCGAGGAGATAGGCTCGGGTCCGGAGGAGTCTACTGGAATGTCATGGGGGTACCAGCATGCTGGAGACGGAGCCTGGGAAGCAAGGTCAACTTTAACAGACGGCCCAAAGAAGCGAAACTATGGAAAAAAACAGAATCGAGACCACGTGAATTGTGTACGTGGTGGGCGTCTCAGAGGGGAGTTCCACCCATACTGTGATTTTGTATTAGGGACAGCACCCTGGGGAGGAGGTAGAGCAGATGGCCTGAGGACCCTTAGAGAGCGGATGGGTAGGCAGAAAGAGTACTGCTACAATGCATAGGTTTTCCATCTAAGACTAAGAGAGAGAGATTGAACTTCTTTGGAAGTCAACACGGCTGACACCTTTTTAGGTAAAGAACTTGCTAAGTAGGGATGTCATCTAGTCTAGTGTAGGGTCAGTCTAACCTGATTTGTTTCTTTTCTGTAAATGATGCTTAAGATTCATCTTGTGTCGATGATATTTAACTTACTGATTTTTGAATTGGTTTTGGTAGTTTTCTTCTGCCGATTAAGATCTCTCAGAGAGTTCGTGTTCATCTTACTGCCTGTGTATCTGTTGAATCTTATATTGAGATGTTTGTACCTGCAACTAATTTTGGCTTTATAATAAATCTTTAAACTTATCAGTAGTAAGTGGTTCTTTAGAGTTGTGTCAGTTTTGGGCTGGTTTGACCTATGTAGGGTTTGCCTTTTACTCAATGACAGTCAACAATCGATCCAAAAGACTCAAGTGAGATAGGAGTCAGGGTGATCTGATAATCGATCAAAAATCTCACTTTCCCAGTTGGTAGCAGAGAAAGATGGTTGGCTTCTTGAGGAAGGCGACCTAGATTAGGTCAAGATTACCCCAAGGCCCCTAGTGATCGACGACCCAGAAGAAGAACCACCTGCCGAAGAAGGTGCTGACGGTGCGAGAGAGAAAAGCAGCAGAGTCGGTCGAGAGTGAGTATAAGGGTCATGCGTTGTCAGATTGCGGTGTTTGTGTTGTATCTGTGTTGTAATGTCAAGCGGAGTTGAATGCCTGTAGTGTGATTGTGAGACGGTTGTGAGCGCACGCAACCTGGTGAAAATCTTAAGTTCAGAGAAGAGCTTAAGTGGTTCGGGTGTATCGGACATCCAGAGTAATTGTCTACCATTGTGAAGGGGGTCATGAGGTACCATTGATCGCCCGTAGGACCGTGATAGGGGGAACATAAGAGTGAGTGTATGAGTAACGGACGCTGGTCGGACGTTTACTGTGTGTAAGTAACCTATCAGTTAAGGCGATCGTCTGTCTGAAAGATTACGGAAGACGTTTCGTCACTTGAGGTGACAATTACAGTTAGACTGTGGACGTACAGTCAAGAAAAGTGATTGCTTGGTCGGAAGTAGTCATTTTTCGGTGTATGAATGGGACGCATGCATGACCGGGAGACGAGCTGAGAAAGGAGGGGAACTGCTGCAAAGGGGACGAGGGACGTCAGAGAGAGCCGCGCTGTGATAGGCCGGTTGGCGTGAAGCCGCGCTGGGATAGGCCGGTTGATGCAAACCGCGCTGTGATAGGCTGGTTGGTGTAGAGCCGCACTGGGATTGGTTGGTTAGCGAGAGCCGCGCAGGGATTGGTGGATCACCATCGGGAAGTAAACAAGGAAGTGAAAATCGTAGATTCTTGAAAATGAAGTGTTTTAAATGTTTGAGAGCGATCTTTAAAAGAGAAGGGAGGGATTCTTATGAGGGGGAAGAGGCCCCGCTGGAGGGCACACCCGCTCACTACATGGCCACGAACGTAGGGTTACATACTATACTATGGATCTCTGAGTGGAGCAAGATAACGGAGGGAAATGAGGAACTGACGTTCCCGAAATACAGAACGTTTAGGCTGGAAGCATTAAACCAGCTGAAAGCAGTAATGCTTGCAACGAGACCTCTACCCAGACCAACACAGTTCGAAGCCCTCAATGCATGGTTTAGGGCGGCATACGATCAGAGTTTGAACAGGCGTTAAGAAAGAGTAAGACGATCGGTAAGAGCAGTACAGGATGCCAAATGGGATGAAGAAGCTAAAAAGTGGAGAGTTGAGAGAATTGAAGTAGATAAACTGTATCCAGTGATAGAAGTCACAGGAGAAAAGAAGCCTCCAGTGGAGGATGATGAGAGCGAGACAGATGACAGCCTGATAAATAGGTTATTGTTGGACAGACCACCTCCGTACAATAGAGAGGCTGAACGTCCCGAGCTCCAAAAGGGGGACGGGGCCGGAAAAGGGGAATATAGACCGCTCCCCATAACAGATTGGGAACCCAACAAAGGCGAGGAAATACCTCAACCTAGTCCAGTACAGACAGTGGTTGGAAGGTTTGTGGTACAAAAGGTGCCGGAAACAGAGTGTGCAAGGTCGTACCAACTGCCGGACGCTCTTCAAGTACCTGTTACCATAGGTCCTGTAGTATCGATTTACGACCCAGAAAGAGCGCAAAAAGGGGAACAGGTACGATCGGACAGGGAAAGAGCAGAGATGGAAAGCAGGAATAATACGATTAATACACAAAGGCAGTTGCTAGGACCAAGAGGTCGGAGCACACCATTAGATTCGGTAGTGGATCCCATAATAGATCAAGGGGGTCAGAGAGGGCAGATGGATCTGAGAGGACCACGGCCGAAATCCTTTAAGGAGCTAAGGGAGTACTTGAAAGAATGGGATGCGGCCGTAGAAACTCAAAACAACAGGTTAGAAGCGGAAGCAGAATGGGGAAACCGAGAGAACGGTACCCTGTCTCACTGCGGAGCTGGCGAAAGCGGTCCTGAGTGGGACGGGAAGAGTCAGGACGGTAAGGGAGATACTCGCCATATCAGGAGTGGAAGTAGACAGGAACATGAGGATAGGAATGCAGGATGCGGAGGGGTGCCTCGCCCCATTCTCAGTGAGGGAGATCGAAGAACGCAGGAGTACAGGGACAGTTACAGGTGCACTCACCACACACCGGGCGAAGATGTACAACATTGGAGTCGCGGGAGTATGGAGAGTCGCGAGGGGTTTCACCATGCATCCAGTGATCATGGACGGGATCGCGGGAACGCGGAGAGCTGTGAGGGACCTTATCGAGTATTGAGTGACACTAGACAGCAAAGGAATGGCGAAGGCTTAGAGAATAGTGGAGGATCTTATCGTGTGTCTAGAGAGGCTGAACCGAAGAGACAGAATGGGATGGTGGGAAATAGAGCATTGTTTCACCACACACCGAGGGAAGATGGAAGAGCATGGGATTTAGAAAGATGGGAACAAGGGAGGACTCCTCATAACTCACCCGAACCTAGGCGTAGGACTCGGAGTTGGGACGGGAGGAATGTAAACGGCCCATCTAAGAATGAGGTACTAAGAGCTGAGGTAAAGGAAAAGAGACTCGATGTAACCAGTTTAAAATCGGACTTAGATGAAATAATAGACGGCACATTGCCAATGGAGAGGATCGACCTGTACGAACAAGACGAGGTACTGTTTATGGCAAAGGATGTTACTCGGAAAGCGAGGGCAGTACATGAAAGACTATCTGAATTGGCAGACAAGTACACAGTAGACCTATCAAGGACTAAAGCACTACAGGGTAACCATAGGCTGCATTGCACGGATCAGGATTTAGACGAAAGGAGGACGATCGGGTTGAAAACACACATAAAAGAACTGATCATGGGTATAAGAACGTGAAGAGATTTGGATAAATGGGAGGAAAGATGGTCCAAGAGGGGGACCGTCAGAAGGAGCACAATTGGGATGTCCCCAGAGGGAGGGCCACAGAGAATGGAAGCATACCCTTTGCGAGAAATTGCGAATGGAAGCTATGTGCATGTGCCCTGGAGTAGGGGGGACTTAGCGGCATTTACCAATTCTTTTCCTAAGCTAAGGGAGAACCCCGTGGAGTGGTATAAGCAGGTAGAGAGGTTTGTAAAGATATCCAAAGTACTATGGGTTGACCTGAACACCCTGTTTGACATTGTAGTGCCAGGGGACTTGTGGACAGCATGTAAGGTTAGCGTCGAATGGCCAACATCCGAACCGGATAGGGATGCCCAGACAAACGGACCATCAGAGAAAGTCATGGAAAAGTACGAAAGGGTAATGGCATGGCTGAAGGATAAGGTGCCGTTGCAAGACATAGATTGGGTTAAGATAGATCGGACCACCCAGGAACCTAAAGAGACTGTCCATGAGTATTATGAGAGATTGCTGAAAGCATTCAAACAGTACAGTGGGTTGGATGTGATGGATCCCAGAGACATAGGACAGTTTGTATCAAAGTTGGTTCTGGGTTTGAGACCTGATATTAGTTTGATGATCCAACAACATTTAATTTGTTGGCAAAACAAACCATTGGATGAAATTTTGAGATATGCAAGGTACTGCAGTGATGAGATAGATTCCAAAGCAAAGAAACTTAAGGAGAAACTAATGATGGTGCAGATGCAGTCGGCTGGAAAGGGTGGACAGCGGCAACAGGGAACAGGGACATTAGGAAGGAAGCAAAATAATCAGAATAAAGACGATGAGGAAAAACAGAGACCTAGGGTAGATATTGCGACATTGAAAAAGACGACCAGATGTCACCAGTGTAACGAGGTGGGGCATTGGAAACGCGAGTGCCCCTATAATATTGAGACTGGAGAACTAGAACCAGAGGAGGAAGAGGTCCAGAGCAGTTTGGCGAAGGGGACAACGATACACAAGGGAAAGATTATGAAAGGGGGGACCCCAACTCCTCGAGCCCAGTTCCCTCAACCACCCAGAATTGCGACAGGGGGAAAGACCTATAGACAAATGCCACTTTTCGTAGGAGGAGAGGAATGCTATTACGTTGATCCCCTTACGGGACAGCGAGTAAATAGAGAGGAAGATTGTACCCTCGGGGCAGTTTTAGAGGTGGACCAGAGGGGACCATACGTGGAGGCCGAAGTAGCAGGGTGTCCTACAACCTTTTTGGTGGACACGGGGGCCACTCGATCCACTCTGAGATCAGCAGTAGTCCCAGGCCTGCCAATGTCAGGAGAAACAATTCAAGTGGTAGGAGTCGCAAATAGGAGAATGACTAATCCTTTGACAGAACCAGTATCAGTGAAAATAGGGAAATACAGTGATGAACATCAGTTTGTGGTCTGTGACTCCAGCCCTGTGTGTTTGTTGGGAAGGGATTTATTGTGCAAACTGAATTGTACAATATACTGCACCCCCTAGGGAGTGGAGGTACTGACTAACGATGAGGACGCTGATTTCAAAGTTGCAAATTCAAGGGTGTGCGTGGAGCTGTATCCCACCTTGACGGTGGAAGAGCTTCCATGGGACTTAAGAGGTGCGGTGTCATCTGAAGTGTGGGATTTCACTGGGGAAGAAATAGGACTGATCAAAGGGGTAGAGCCAGTGAAGATCATGGTAAAACCAAATGCTGAGTATCCCAGAACACCCCAATACAAGTTGACTCCGGAGACGATTGCAGGATCAAAGCCTGTGATCGAATCCATGATTAAGCAGGGAATACTGAAGGAAATCGTGGGAAGCCCATGTAACTCCCCGATTATGGATTTGCAGAAGCCTAGTGGGAAATACAGAATAGTGCAGGACCTTCGAAAGATTAATAACATAGTTGTTTCGTGTTGTCCAGTGGTACCGAATCCATCAGTGATATTGTTTCAGATACCATTCCAAGCTGAGTGGTTCACAGTGATAGACCTTTGCCAGGCCTTCTTTTCAATTCCCTTAGATGAGGAGAGCCAATATCTTTTCGCTTTTAAGCTGGAAAATCGCGTTTTAACATGGTGTCGTATCCCACAGGGGTATACAGAGAGCCCATCGATTTTTAACCAGCTGTTGAAGAAAAATCTTGAAAGTCTAGTACTGCCACAGAACTGGTCCAGTACATAGACGACCTGCTTGTGGCGTCAGAAACTGAGGAAGCTTGCAAAATAGACACCATCACCTTGCTGAATCACTTGGCTGAGAACGGACTCAAGGTGTCTCCGAGCAAATTACAGTACTGCTTGACAGAAGTGCAGTACTTGGGTCACAGAATTGAAAAAGGGAAACGAAAGGTGTCACCAGACAGAATAGAGGCGATCATGAAAATGAATTCGCCCACTACACAGAGAGAAGTCAGGATGTTCCTAGGAATGGTCGGTTATTGCCGGCAGTGGATAGCTAACTTTTCACTGAAGGCAAAACCTTTACAAAAACTGACGCACAAGGGGGTGAGTGATCCGGTACCATGGGACAAGGATTGTTTGATGGCATTCTTACAGCTGAGGGAGGACTTGTGTCGTGCCCCTGCTCTGGTAATGCCAGATTACGAGAAGCCATTCTTACTTTACTGCTGTGAGAGGGAAGGCTGTGCTTTGTCAGTTTTGGCCCAGATACACGGAAATGCCCGTAGAACAGTTGCATACTTCTCGGCTACCTTAGATCCAGTAGCCGCAGCGTTGCCCGGATGTCTCAAATCCGTTGCTGCAACGGGTGTCAGCATTGAGTGTTGCGAGAACATTGTAATGGGACACCAGTTAGTGGTGTATGTGCCTCATTCTGTAGAACTGTTAATGACCAGGACCAAGACACAGCATCTGACAAATAGCAGGCTCACGCGCTATGAGCAAGTCATTCTGGCTGCCGAGAACGTGACCCTCAAGAGATGCTCTGTTTTGAATCCTGCCACTTTGATGCCACTTCCAAATGACATTGATGATGATGTATGTACGGATCATGACTGCCTTGATGTGACTGAACTATGTACCAAACCAAGACCAGATATCGTAGATGAGCCCTTGACTGACCCTGATGAAATATTCTTTGTTGATGGCTCATGCGTAAGAGACGATATTGGTCAGCTGAGAGCAGCTTATGCCGTTTGCACCATTACCGGAGTTGTGGAAGCCGCTTGCCTGGAAGGAGTACATTCCGCTCAGGTAGCTGAAATCATTGCTTGACACGCGCCTGTTTAGCAGGTAACAAAATTCGAGTCACCATTTACACCGATAGCCAGTATGGTTTCGGGGTAGTTCACGACTATGGGCAGTTATGGTCTCAAAGAGGTTACATGACCTCTTCAGGTTCACCTACTCGGAATGGAGAATTTGTTCGACTATTGTTGGAAGCACTGCAAGGTTCGATAGCTATTGCCGTTGTAAAATGCACAGCTCACACTAAAAACACCGATTTTGTGTCGCAAGGCAATAGGTATGCCGACGAGGTTGCACGCTACTGTGCAGAACAAGGATATTCTTTTACAGAGGTGGAAGTGAGTGGGATTCAGGAAAGGACCGAATTAACCATGTTGTTGGAAACTGTAGACACTTGGGATGAGTTGAAATGTATACAAGAGAATGCACCTGATTTCGAGAAAAAGACATGGGAAACTGCAGGTTGTACAAAGAGTGAAATGGACTTTTGGGTCTCCGCAGATGGGAGGGCAGTATTACCAAACGAACTAGTTAATCCAATGGCAAGGAGAATACATGGGCCAGCACACATAGGTAGAGATGCTATGGTGAGGGTATTCAGGCAAACCTGGTACAACCCTAAGTTTAGAGTAGCGGCAGAAGCAGTATGTCAACGCTGCGTGATCTGCCAACAACTGAATGTAGGAAAAAGAACACCAGTCACATTGAGTCACATAGGGAGGTCCGGGGGGCCATTCAATAGGATGCAATTAGACTTTATTGAAATGCCAAGGTGTAACCGCCTCAGATACGTCCTGGTGGTTGTCTGCATTTTTTCCAGATGGGTTGAGGCTTACCCCACACGCAGGTGTGACACACTCACAGTAGCAAAATTGTTGCTTAGAGAACTGATACCGCGCTTCGGGGTGCCGGCCTCTTTGGAATCAGATAGGGGAACACATTTCAACAGCGAAATTGTGAAGATGCTTTGCTCAGCCTTAAATATAGACCAGAAGCTGCACTGTAGTTATCGACCAGAAGCTTCAGGAATTGTGGAACAGATCAACAGCACGATTAAGTCCCGAATTGCCAAAGTTTGTTCATCGACATCCTTGAGCTGGCCTGATGCACTGCCACTGGTCCTTATGAGCATACGTAGCACACCAGACAGAAGGACAGGTCTCTCTCCGCATGAGGTGTTAATGGGGAGGGCTATGAGACTGCCATCAGTTCCAACTACTGCGCTGTTGAACATCACAGATGATTTGATCCTGGACTATTGTAAGGGGCTCTCTGACGCCATTCATTCTGTGTCTCTTCAGGTGCAGGCCGCTGAAGTTCCATCGTCCCAAGACTTGTGCCACGACCTGTGCCCTGGGGACTGGGTCGTGGTGAAGAAGCACGTAAGGAAGAATTGCTTAGACGTGCGCTGGCGTGGGCCCTACCAGATCATACTGGTAACGAACACTGCAGTGAAGTGTGGAGGCTTGCCCAACTGGATCCACGCCTCACACACCCGAAGAGTTCCAGCACCTCCGGAAGAAACAGCTCCTCCCTCGGATGAAAATCCAGCTGAGAATGGAGAATCAACGGAGGAGACCAGTCCAGCTGTAGAGGTGCCAGAAGAGACTGGGAGCGTGTCTGACCAGGCCGAGGACGGTCAATACACCAGCGAAACTGAAGTTGCCACAGAAGGAGAAAGTAGCTGGGAGTACGAATCGGACACTGATGAAGCTGCAAGTGGTCAAGAGTCGAGTGCAAGAACAAGGAGCAGGAGAACAAGGAGTGGAGAGGCTAGCTGGCCGGAAAGAAGGAGAAGGCCAAGCCTGAGAACAAATCCAGAGAGAACTCTTGTTCCAATTTCTGAAGACTCAGACCTAGACGAAGGTGCAGTGGACTCAGACTCTGAGGGTCCAAGAAGATCAAGGAGGATACGTGTGCCCTGCAGAAGATACGCCACTCCTGAGTGGACCTACTTGGTGGCAGATGTCTTGGGGACAGAGATCCGGGAGGGTGAGGGAAGTGCAGGTGACCAACCTTGATCCAATCGTAACGGTGGAAGTAAGACTGTTGACACCTGGAATTGAGACCGAAGGGCTGTTAACGTTCACTCTCCCCGTCCCTCTGTATTTAAGCAGGATCAAAGACCTGGTGCTGAACAGATTAGAATTTCCAACTTTGGGTCACCCAGTACCAGAGCACGAGGAAACCATCCTTCGTTTGGAATTGTTGGAATATGCTATTAGAGCCGCTGGAACAAGAATTATTGTAGATACCTAAAAGACTTTGTAAATAAACCAGAGAGAGAAGATAACCTAGCGCCTAGTGGAAGAAGAAAAAAATTTAGGGACATTTCATTTAGTGGATGGAGAAGGGCTAGGGTTGTCTGTTGTTGAAATTAAAGAGACTGAATTGCAAAAGGACTTTATCAGCTTCCAAGTGTGGTTAACAGACTGAGAAAGCGAAATGAAAGCAGAGTGAAGAAATCAAAAGAGACTTTTCAGAAAGAAACTACACTGTTTGATAACATGGAGGCCGGTGGTCCGAATCGCAAGGCAAAATGCGTAGTAGGCACACTTATAGCAGTAGTGATTTCCCTTATAGTCATAGTAGTTACTGTATCATACATAGTGGGACATGCGAGTATAACAAAGGCAACAGATGTAAAGCCGGTAGCGACATCGAAACCTGCTGTTGCTGGTAAAAAGGAGGAGGACAATGCAATTCAGGAGAAAGCGTTGCTGGCAGCAGAGGCCCGTAGGTTACATGTAGATGAGTCACAGGGCAATTTTCAAACTAATGCTTATGCCAAACTGTTATATGAATACATTGACGTCATGGAGGCCAAGGATTGCTATGTCTGCATGCAATTGCCGGCTTCTGTAGATGAAGGCATTCGGTATCATCATCTTCCATTGACTTATGGTATTACATGTAGTTTGTTGCTTAGTATATTTTATGGACGAGATGGTTTTGAGTATTATTTCTCGAATTATGATTCAGTATTACCAGAAGTCCCGAACTATAAACAGATGAATAAATGGGACTATTACAAGAAGGAAGATAGATTGGCGAAATTCTTCCTTCCTTGGGATACACTGGATACTTCATATGCACGCAGAAACAATCTAACTTGCAAGGTATCAGAGATTGAGAAGAAGTTTATAGGGCAAGTTGATGACCGTTACAGAAGGCAAAAGATTCTGAAAATGTCAGGACAGTGGAAAACAGATTGGACCGAGGAGGAGAAGGCCCACAAAAGGAAGGGTAGTAATGGTCCAATAGCTTTAGATCGAACACAGAAAGGGAAGTTATGCCTACACAGAAGCAAAACTTACTATGAGAGTGTGTTTGTAGGTGAAGTTAGTTGTGAACATGCTTTCCCATTAGAATACTATACCAAGGATTTCTTAAAGGGAATGCAAGTGATTCCTAATGTATATTTTGCATGTGGAAGAAATGCCTACGTGAAACTGCCTGACAATTGGTACGGTTCATGTTATTTGGCAATTGTTTTCCCAATAATATATCATGCAAAAGATTTAGAGATCATAGAGGGAAAAGCCTCAGCAAGGGGGAGAAGAGATGTAGGTGATGCTGAGGTAGTTGGAGATGTATTTGGCGCTATGTTCCCTCTTTTAGGATTGATACTTAATGATGTCAAGATCAGGAGACTGGCTACAGTTGTAGACAGATTGTCTGCAAGTACTGCAAGATCACTAATGCTGGTAGAAGGGGAGATGCAATCGATAAGAGCAATGGTTCTTCAGAACCGTCTTGCTTTAGACGTTCTGCTAGCAAAAGAGGGCGGAGTCTGTAAGGCTTTGAAGGTCCAGGAATGCTGCACTTACATTCCAGACAACTCAAAAACTCTTGAGAAGGGCATACAGAATATTACAAAGATACATCAAGAAATTGAGGACCTAACAAGGGTAAATGTCTGGGAAAAAGTAGGTCATGGGATGGGTGAAGTTGGAGGTTGGTTTGCCAATCTCGGGAAGAGTTTTGTCTGGTATATTCTGAAGCCTATCATCATAATTGTGATTTGCGTAATCATATTGTGGGGTTTAGTGAGACTGTATAAATGGTATAGGTCGAATAGATTGCAAAGGTCTATGAGAGAACAGGAGCAGAGGTTAGCTGCTATGCAAGATCATCAGTATAGGAGTCTGAGGGCTCTAGAAACGATAAAAAGGGGGAGCCTTGCAACAAGTTCTGTTTGATCCATTCAAATTGGTGTACTGGTGATGACCCCTAGAGGTCATCAAAGGGGGGAACTGAGAGAGCGCAATTTGAATGAAATGTATGAATACGCCATATTTACAAACCAGTTGCGTAAAGTTAGCTAAGGTAACTAGAGATATGAGAATATGTATCCGCATTTACTCACGATTGCTTTGTTAGATATAAAGAGCACATATAGAGTGTGGGCTAATATAGAAATGTGTGGAAATGCTTAGAAATGTTAGATGTGTTAATCAGGTTCCATGTTATGTAGCTGCTAAATGAAGAAGGATGTAAAATACAAAATGAAGAAACGTGCAGACCACATGGCACTGTGTAAGAACGAAATGTACAATTGCACCTTTCACGTAACGTGGATTCAATATTATTCAATGATTTTGCTTATATGTTAAAGGCTGTGTTTTATAGATGTGTTTTGTATAATCAGAGAGTGGTGTGTTAGCATATTATTTTAAGTTAAGAAATAAGGGTTCACAGGGTGCAGGCTACTGCACGTAATTTAGTAGGCCTGGAGAGATAAAGTGTCTTCTTTGATCTGCACGTGCTAGTTAAAGTCAAGCCTCGTTAAAATAAATTGCCAATGCTGGTCGAAGTTTTATGGCCTAGCCTGATAAGGGGAGCCTGGAATTTGGGGCCCTGCTTCGAAGTGTCTGTTTGCAGGTGCGAGGGGGGTACCAATCAAGAGCTTGATGAATAGAGCTCTGTTCGAGGAGATAGGCTCGGGTCCGGAGGAGTCTACTGGAATGTCATGGGGGTACCAGCATGCTGGAGACGGAGCCTGGGAAGCAAGGTCAACTTTAACAGACGGCCCAAAGAAGCGAAACTATGGAAAAAACCAGAATCGAGACCACGTGAATTGTGTACGTGGTGGGCGTCTCAGAGGGGAGTTCCACCCATACTGTGATTTTGTATTAGGGACAGCACCCTGGGGAGGAGGTAGAGCAGATGGCCTGAGGACCCTTGGAGAGCGGATGGGTAGGCAGAAAGAGTACTGCTACAATGCATAGGTTTTCCATCTAAGACTAAGAGAGAGAGATTGAACTTCTTTGGAAGTCAACACGGCTGACACCTTTTTAGGTAAAGAACTTGCTAAGTAGGGATGTCATCTAGTCTAGTGTAGGGTCAGTCTAACCTGATTTGTTTCTTTTCTGTAAATGACGCTTAAGATTCATCTTGTGTCGATGATATTTAACTTACTGATTTTTGAATTGGTGTTGGTAGTTTTCTTCTGCCGATTAAGATCTCTCAGAGAGTTCATGTTCATCTTACTGCCTGTGTATCTGTTGAATCTTATATTGAGATGTTTGTACCTGCAACTAATTTTGGCTTTATAATAAATCTTTAAACTTATCCGTAGTAAGTGGTTCTTTAGAGTTGTGTCAGGTTTGGGCTGGTTTGACTTATGTAGGGTTTGCCTTTTACTCAATGACAGTCAACAATCGATCCAAAAGACTCAAGTGAGATAGGAGTCAGGGTGATCTGATAATCGATCAAGAATCTCACTTTCCCACTGCCAATGCTCTTTTTATGTCTCCATGTTATTGTGCACAAGTTTAAGCCGAGCTGCTAAAATGTGTGCAGTTCAGCGTGCATCCGCCTGAGCAGTGTAGTGACAGGCATAGCTAAATTCACATATGCAAAGTTATATTTTTAAAGTGCCAAATGAACTATGTAAAATAGAAAAACAAGAAGCATGGTACTGAACCTACAGAAAATACTAAATGTATGATGTTTAGAAGCATTTAGGTTGCAAGCCTAGGTCGGCTGGGCCATGAACCCGGTAGACACATTGCCCTTTGCATTGCTTAATCTTTCTACTGCTGCCAACAACACACTGTATTGCATTGCATTGTATTATAGTAATTCAATTCAATTCTCTTCATTCGGAAACATGTGTGCTTAATAAAAGCTTGTATTACCCTTTCATGCTGCTTACATTCGGCTGGTTGTACACATGTAAATCTATCTGTCTCTAAAGAGAGAAATATATTGATATATTTAAAAGGGAAACACTGAGCCCAATGTTTTCTCATTCCAACTTCTTTTTTAGCACAGAAAATATTGTAGGTAGATAGGAGAATCAAAAAATAAGATGTTCTCATTGCAGGTGGAATTTCCAAAAAGAAACCTCGTCAGGCAACGAGTTACTGTGCGCCTACAGCGTAAAGAGAGGCAAGCACTGGCAAAGGCAATAGGTCTTGCTTACATTGGAAAATGAACTGCTTTAGTAATGTTGAGAAAGGCAACTGCTATGAAACAAGAGGTTCCAGTCATTTACACGACAAATACGCCTATAACAGAAGCATATACTTATTCAATCAAATACAGACCGACCCTACGACTAAACTTTTGATTAAATGCTGCGCTGCTTTAAGTCATAGGTTTATTTCCCCAGGCTCATGTCCTGAATCTATTACTTTAGTTACATCAAGCCTTCCCTCTCCCATCCACTACAGGCTCATGTTTGCATGAGCATTTACACATATTTAAAAATGTGATGGATTTAGAATAAGTTGGCCGAAAAACATATTTACTACCCAAAATATTTGATAACACCAGCCACATAGTGTGTATTATGTATGTGATCTACAGTATATTAGATCGGTAAATTTGCTGCAGCCTAAATTAACTCATGATTTACTGAAATATGTTTACTTGCAGACATTACCATCTCTCTCTGCAAAGGGTAATTTGGAATTTTCTCATGCAGATTTGAGCTCTGATAAAAACAACCTTTTTATTTGTAACTTCGGAACATTCTCAGACCTGATCCATTCACAATGATGCGTGAAGAGGCAGGAGGGGGTCTAAAGAGAATGGCGTTAACTAATCTGACCAACCACAAGTAGAAAGTGTTAATAAACGAAGTGTGCATCATGTAACTGCTTTTTGATGGACCCAGCTATGCCGGAAAGCAAAATGCCAATTATTTCCCCCCTGGTTATAAGAAGAGAAGGTGCAAGTTTATCTCATTGGCTGTTTGCGAAGGAACAGCATGAGGCGAAAGGCACAGCTGGGAACTATTTTCTGCACTTTTTGCAGGAGACATGGTCACGACTAACCCTGGGCATAGTACTTCGCTCGCGGAGTGTGCGGAGTTTGAGCTACTACGCGAATTGCATGTAGCACAGTGCAAAAACGCATAGCAGGCATTTTTTGCTTGTTCGCGGTCCTCAACGTCAAGTTGGCGACCCCAAGCGAGCAAAATCAACATCCCGGCGAAACTTTTTCCTCGTTCGCAATCAGCAACATCAAGTTGCCGATCCCGAGCGTGAAAAATAAACCTCCCGGCGAGCTTCTCAACGGGGAGGTCACGTTTCTTATTGTGAGTAGTCGCGTATGCTCGCGATGAGAAACTACCAGTCCGCGTTGAGAAAGCTGCCGCTTGAGTACAAATGTACTCAAGCGGCAGAAAATGACTGCTTGCACTGTGCAAGGTGCCGTTTGCAATGATTGCACAGTGCGGACAAGCATCCAGCACTGTGCAATCAGTGCGAACAGCATTTTCCCTTCTGCACTATGCAGTTTGCGTAGCTTCGCGTTGCGCTACTATGCAAACTACGCCCAGGGTTAGTCACGACATCTTTGTAAACGTGTTTGGCCTCTCAGAATCAGACTTAAAAATTATCCTATTGTGTTCCTTGCTATAATCATATGGTTTGGGCAAAAAGGTGCCTTTCCTTGCAGCTGCTAAACTTATTTGTCGATTCTTATGTGATGTTTCACTTACAAATGTTTGATGGTAAAGCAATGCTTGGGTTCCATTAGAAAGCGGTTGCACTGAGTTTACAGCGTTTAAGTAAACATGCTATAATGTAGGTAGGGTATCTTTCTTATGGCAGATGTGGTGGGGGAACAACACAGACAATGTGGATGCAAGGAAATAAGCAACATGGACAGCGGAAGGTTGGAGTGAGGGAGGCAAGGAAGTAGCAAGACAGACACGTTGGAGGGAATAAGCAACACAGACAACCGGAGGGTGGGAGGGAATAAGCAACTTGGACAAAGGGGGTGGAAGGGAAAAAGCAACATAACATCAGAGTAAGGAGAAAAAAAGCAAAATAGTACTTCCGTCACGCTGGCAGCAGCGGAAGGACCCTGATCAAGATGAAGCAATCAGTACTTGGTCTATGCTCAACACAAAAGAGAAGGAAGGGAAGGCAGCAAGCGCTGGCCAATTGCAGGGCAGCAGATAAGAGTAACAATAAAGCCAACGAATGGTGAGCAGTAGGTGGGCTCAAAGCCCCTTACACAACACAATATCTCTTACAAGCGAGAGCGCATGCACTATTGAGAACTAAAAACAACATTGGCCGAAGGCAAAAATAGTTTTGGGGATAAAAAAAGCACAAGAAGCCCCTGGCACTGAATGAACTACTTTTTGTGTAGATGTGCTCCTCGTGAAAGGGAAGAATGCTGTCACACACATTCACTCATCACTCATAGTGAAGAGAGAAAATAGTTAAAGTGGGTTGACCTATTGCTAAATGCTGGAGTGAGCAGAAGAGAAATGTGAATTGCACAACAACGATGATGAAGAGGGCTGACTGAATGCCCCTGTAAGTATATTACAGATATAATTTTAGTAAAAATGAAAAGGACTTGATTAACACCAGACCTAAAAGGTAGTTCTCTAGTAATAATATTTTAGTGACTGAGAAATATTATTCTGCGATTAGCATATTAATTTCGTATGGTGTGGGAATTCACACTCAAGGAATACTTTTAAACAGTAGATATGTGGAATATGAAGACAAAATAATAAGATATTGTGAGCCGATGTTAAGAGCAGACAATGACAATAGCTACATATACAGGACAGTACTGCTGCTCTCATGTCAAGCGAGAACGTGTGTAACATCTATATGGTTGCTCCCTTCTACATTCCTCCATGATATATATTTTTTCAGACAGCATAGCTTATCTTGGTTTCCCAAAATAGAAGGTTTTCTGTTGAAAGAAAGTGCAAATGCGCTGCTTCTTTAATTTAGAATTAAGGAGAAACAAAGGTCCTTAGTATATCTAGGATCAATACTGGGATAAAACATAGGCCATAATGGGAACTATATTTGTCCACAGTCCAGCCGGACAGGGTATTTTATTTTTCAATCAAATGAAAACACACAAAGGGATGTTAGTAAGGCACAGTTCTGTACCATAATGGGGACACACAAGGAAGGGAATTTTTCAGGCAAGGGAGAGCATTATTGGCCACTTTTAAGTCAGTGTTAGTTTTAAGTAATGCCAAACAAGTGCTAGACACAACAATATTCACACATAATAGTCAGGTTGTGAAAACACTTATAAAAAGTCGACGTTTCGATCCCTTATGCTCTAATATGTGGGATCATCATCAGGACTGACAATTGAACATTTGCCTGCCTGGCATAGTCATTTTACAACCGCCCTGATCGGCGAGTTGTAGCCCAGGGGTTATGTTGGGTGTTATGTTGAGGGAATATCTGGTATGGCAACCTCCTGCTGCAGGGGATCAGGACGATCTTGGCTGAATTCCAGGCTGATCCCCTGCAGTCCTCAGTTAACTGAATGGGTTCCCTTGTTTACTTAAAAAGTCTTTAATTTAGAAGGTATATTTTTATCCCCAAAAACTTCGACAACAAGGCTGCATTAGCCGAACTTTCCCCTCCAATGATCAAAACAAACCTACATAGATGCTGAGATTTGGTCTAGGTGCATAGACGCTCACCACCCATCCGGGAGATCCCAGCTGGGTTCTAATCTCTGTTAAGGTGCTTTACCAACAAATCCTGTGCTTCTGGGAAATCACAACCCACGCACATGTGTATCGGATCATGCATGTGTACATGATTTATGATACAAAATCTAACTGCAGTCTGCTCTTGCCCTAAGCACCTTCCAGTCCACCCTGCTCAGCATGCTTGTTTCAGCACCACCATTACAACACGTCATTCTGAGATGCTCCTGCTGCAATAGAAGTGTTCACTACAACGCATTCTGAAGCACCTTGAGCACAGGATCATACGTGTAGTATTTGGTTTACGAAAGAACTGAAGGAATGTAGGATGATCTATTGAAGCTAAAACTGAATTTCTAATCAGGTAGATTTTCAAACAAACACCAGGATTTTTTTTGTGCACTGGGGATTTGTAAACACCAGAGAAACCAGACAAAGAGCCAGCTCTCTGTTCCCCAGGAATTCCACTCTTCATAAATGCATGTTTCTAGAGAGTTGCCTTGGTTCCGGGCAAGTTAATTGTGGGAGAAATTGCAGGGTTATTTAGCATTTGAAGACTCCTTTTACTTTGAGGCAGACGTGGCACAAGCCCGGTTCCGTCCTTTCCTTGGCACACGAATAATGCTGAAATGAGTGCCATGATGAGCAGCGTGGAAGTACAGACTTGCACCCCATGTCCGAATCATGAGTTTAGATGGTACCAGGCAAGGTTTGGTGCAACAGCCCGGTCTTGCTTCTGGTAGGAAGACGGGTTTCCAAGCAAGCTTTCTGCTGGTTTGGCACGATTTCAGGTTGTTCAACTAACTTCACTTTTCAAGTGCCACCCTGGTCCTGTAGACCGAGCCACCACCTCTGGGGAGAAGCAAATAGTCCCAAGCCTTCTTGCTAGAGTATCTGAGCAGAGAAGCTCTTGGTAGGTACCCTGTCGATGCATCCATCCTTGATTAAAGACCCTTGTATCCGGGCAAGGAGACTTCTGAGGATGTGCCCCTTACCTGCCGCAAGTTCTGGTCCAAGACGAAAGGCTGCCAAAGCCCTTGACTGCACTAAGTGATTATCTGACTCATTTAGCTACATCTCAAGCAACAGAGTGCCTCGGCGTTATGAGGACCACTGAAGCTGGTCAGAAGCAAAAGCATAATCAAAGAAAGAGTAAAAGGAAAACTTAAGAGGCGCAGAAAAAAACTGGCCGAGAAGAACTACAATGTGAGACAGTTGGGAGCTTCAAAAGGACCTTGTGAAAGAGTTAGACATATGTCAGAGCACCAAAGACACGCCCATGACTGTGCAAGAGGCTCGATGGTCTTTTGAAGGTCTGTAGCGGTCTTGCGAAAGTACTGTGGCAATGGGACCACACTTATTCTGTATTTAGAATGGAAATATACCATAAAAGTAGTGATGTTAATGCCAGGGTAATATGGTAGTCTGATTTCAAGGACAACAACAGTGTTAGTACCCTGTTCACCTTTTTAGGTCGAGCCCACTCATCGCCCATATTGGTCATTGGCTTGTGTCATTGTCCTTCGTTAATGCTGGCTTCTGATTCATTAACAGGCTTGTTAGTCCCTCCTTAGTACCGCCTTCTCTTCATTTGTAACCTCCAATGAGGACTGGCCCTTTTACTATTGTTGTTACACCGGTACGCCTTCTTTGGTCTGAGTCTTTAATGAGTTTCTCCTACAGCAGGCAGCAAATGCTTCCCTGCAACATTCAGCGCTGCTTCTTGGGGGGGAGGAGGTGGGCGGTGGGAGGGGCTGCTGCTGCTGCAGAAGGAAAAGATTCTCAATACCTGTTTTTGCAGCTGGGCGGCCACTACACAAGGCGACGGGCGGGGGGGGGGGGGGGGGGGGGAAGTGTAGCAGAGTGGTGGGTGAGGAGAATCAGTGATACCTCAAAGAGCTTGCCGACCCCTTAGACTTTCCGTACTAATAACGTCACTGGCGAGCAGGTCTTTCGCATGTGTGACAACTAAGCAATTCATGGAACGCCAGGAGGCAGCGCTTTGCATCTTGGGACTTGTAGTTTAAATGCCCCAGGTTATTAATTCTATCACAAATGTTTGTTTACAAACAAGGACTGCGGGCTGTAACTCCTAACTGGGGCCGTCTGTGAAGTGAGTGGCTAGTGTACCGCCTTGTCTTAATTTGTAACCTCCAATGAGGACTGGCCCATTACTCCTGTTGGTACACGGTAGGTCCTGTTTAGTCTGTAAGCACTAATATCTATAATGAGTTTCTAATGCTGCAGGCACAACATGCTTTCCTGCAGCTTTCAGCGCGCCACGGGTGCTTTCACTTTCCAAGCAAACGGGGACAATGGCGGCCGCTACCTTGAAGTGAAAAAGGTCTCACATTTACAGGAGTTTGAGTGATTGTTAATAACAATGCCTTTTATTTATGTGTTAATTATCAAAACAGATAAATAAAAGGCATTGTCATTTACAATGGCAATAGCTTAAGCTCTCACAAATGCGAGACCGATTGCATTGCAAATATTTGTTTGAGAGGACAGGGAGTGGTCGGCCATTACGACTAATGCACGTCATTAATGAGCTGTGAGATAATTTGTGCTTCTCCTACTTTTTAGGGCCAATTAAGTCTGTTGCAGGAAGGCATCTGGACCACTAAATACAGCCTATGCCTTCATAGTTCAGCATCAATAAGGACCACTAAGAACTGTAATATGCCCAGCAATAGAGCCGGTGCCGGCGCAGGTCAGAAAATGATCAGGTATTATCCAAACAGTGTCTTTGATACCGCATCATTGTTTAGTTTGACGCACTGCATTCACAAACAGCCTTGTGCACCTAAGAAGGCAAAGGTATTACTACTTTTGGTGGCGTAGAGCTGGTGACTAATGCATGCCTAGGCTACAAATGCGACCAATGAAAGTGATGGACAATGGACACAGTCACTTGGAGAGTCTGACGATCCAGGAGAAGTATCTTTAAACAAAGAGAGAGGTAGGGAGTGTAGACTGACACTCTTATTCCCCGGTTATGATCAATAAACAAGCAAAGAGTGTCTTATGGTTACACTAAACCACATTAGGGAGCAAGAAAAAATGGGAACGGCCTCACTTAGGACGTTAAAGAAAGCCCTCACTCACCACCTGGTGATGACATGCTTCATCATTGGGCTCCACCAAAGAGACCGAGTGTCTCCTTGGTGTGCTACAACGCCAGGTCTACTGCGGAGCAGGATAGTGAGATTTAGGACGTGTTTGTGCAAACTAAACTAATGAGTGGTGAGGGTATTAAAAAATTGTCTGTAGTGTATCAAAAAATAAACTTTATTCTATGATCACTAAAGACATTATATTAAAATCTATGTGTATGGAAGCAGTCCACATTTAGTTGAGTGGTAGATTCCTAGATATCAGTCGACATGTTTCTTGCAACAAAACTGTGTAATTTTACCAGGCAATTCTTCAGGACTAAAAGTGTGTTTTAAACCCTGGCGGTATGGACACGCTAAGGCCCACCCTTACCTAGGGACGTGAAAGTGAAAATAAAGAAAACAGTGAAAAAGTGCAAAAAATATTAGGAAGAAAGGATTGTCTCCCTAATCACTCCTGGTTTAGGAGGCTTCAACTTTATGGTTTCTGCACTTTGTTGGTGTTAAGGAAGAACACCATGGGTCACAGGAGGGGGGTGGGAACGTAATTGGCACACCGCCCTCGACGCTCGGCACCCTCAGTGTACCTGCATCACCCTCAGCTCTCTATTAATATGCCTCAAGGGAGCGACTGTGGCTCACAGCCTCCTGTTCCTCTCCGCCACCTTCAACACGTTCTCACACTGCACCCTAGCCCACAGACTCCACGACGCTGAAATCTGGAACAAGGCCCTCGACTAGATCCGCTCTTTCCTCTCACGCAGAGGGTCAGACTCCCTCCTTTCCTCTCGGAACCCACAACTACCACCTGCGGAGTACCCCAAGGATCCTCCATCAGCCCCACCCTGTTCAAAATCTACATGGCACCACTTGGTTAGGGACATGGATGAAAGTGAGAGTTGCTGCAAGAGATGGAGAAGGGGTGGGAACATGAAGACATTGATGAGCGAAAAGAAGAGGTGGAGAAGGTAAGAAAGGAATAATAATAAAAGTGAAAGAAAGAGGTGGATGCAGAATCAAGGGAGTTCCTGTAACACCTGGAGAGGGGGTGGAGAAGAGACAGATAAGGAAGGTGGTGATAATCTCAAAGAAATTGACTGGAGAGAACTACGTGGAGGTGAAAGACATTAGGGGAAATAATAAATGTGAAGGTGATACAATGAGAGCGGTTAGAGAAGAAGGTGAGGTGGAATCAGGTAAAAACAGAAGGGGGCAGAGGGAGACTGGAAGGTGCGGGAATGGCAGATGAGGAACATGGGAGAAAGAAGTATGGTAGGGTCTGGAAGGGGTTGGTGAGGAGGAGTAGGGTACAGATGTAATTGAGAGAGATAATGGTAAGAAAAATAATATAAAGAGATGAGGATGCGTTTTTAAAAGAATTGATGCATCTAAAACAGCTTATAACTGTGCAAAGCCAGACCCTTTGACTAGTACAGCCATTACTGCCCAATTGACCCTATGCTTTGGTCCCTTATATTCTAGCTCCCATCAACTGCCTGCATCAGTATGAAGTATGTGCTTGAAGCCCCTGCACTCCTGAAGAGTAAGGCTGGCTCCACCTCTTTCTCCCTTACTGCCATGCCACCTAGGTGTACATCAGCAGAGGAACAGGCATCCAGTGCGGCTAGTCTGTCAGCATTCTGGGGGCTAGGCTCACATTCGGGCTATTGAACAGGTAGAGGTGTATGGTGCACTCCAAAATTTAGACAGCAATCTTAACGTGCTAATTCAAAATTTCAAAAAGCCTAAACACTGATAGCGTGCTACGCAGAGATCTGTGGGCTGCCCGTCCCACATAAAAGTACATGAAAAGAAGCTCAAGCACCCTGGTTGTGTAGACACGGAGTGTCTTCATCCATTTCCTGTTTGATCACTTTTGACTGTTCCCAATTCTGCCTAACAGGACACCAGTTCTTCGTTGTGCTGTTTCAGATGCCTCTCATCCATTGAGGAATGTTCCGGTTCCTGTAGTGTTGTACTCAAGAAGATTGATAGTTGTGCATTTAAAGGCCCCTGAAGAAGGGATATCTTGTCTTGAAATGCATTGGGCTGCACACCTTTGATCTGCATTTCTACAACACAGTATTTGCATTTAAAAAACATGGTATCATTGTCATAACATGTATAATGTATGTTTATTGTAATCATTGTAATAAGTGTTGATTATCATATGTAATTCTTTTCAACAAAGATGTCATTTGTTTGAAACCAATTGTGGTAGGAGTATTCTTTGAAAGAATTGCTGGTTTTCGCTGATTTTTTTAAAAAAAAGTGATGACAAATTGAGCGGATATTTAATTTGTAGTGCACGCAGTGTTTCAAGCAAACACTGTGCTTGAGTTTCTTTTCACATTCGGGCTACACCAACTTGTGTCTCCCTGAAGAGGGTGGGCAGAGTCCTACCCCCAACAGACTACAAATCGCGTCAGCATTCTCTCAAAGGTAGACATTCCCCAAGACTCGACGACTGCTCCCCGCTCCTTAATCTAATACCCAGAGCCGGGTCCTGAACTCGTCAACACCTTTGAATTCAACTGTTACAACTAAACCAACCCACCACATTTGAAGATTATTGTAAAAATGGAAAAAAAACTGCCCGAGACATCTGGACACTTCGAAAACCTGGAGACAGTAGGCACCCGAATGCTACAAGGCAACCTGAAACGGAGGCCCTCAAGAAATGAGACTGTTGCTTGTGGGCTATTGAAAACCTATGACCCTGTCCTGTTCTGGCCTAAGGAAGTTAGATCTCACCCAACATACTGACCGACATAAGGAACTGGGCTGGGATTATGGTCGGTCAATCTGACTCCAAAGTCAGGTCAACGGTGACAAAAAGTGACCGCAACACATGGAGAAGATGGACATATTTTTCCTTACTTTGGTTACCTCTCCTTCCCTTCTTCTCTATCCTTACACTAAGAAATCCTTAGAAGTTTGCTCTTGATTGTAGGAAGAGCAGGTCCATGCCCTCTACTAACTTGATCAATGATAGGGGAGAAGGTGGGAGAACAGACAGACAAACAGGGTTGGTTGTAACACCCTAGAGTGACGCCTGTCAAATTCATCTCTCTATACATGCAACTCCCCAAGCAAGGGTTGTCAAGTTTCCTTGTATTGAATACACCACATTCTGGCCTATATAAGTGATTGTTGTGAGACAGAGGGCTCTGTGGTGGAAGAGAATGCACTGCCTACTGCTACATCATGCCACAACATGACTCAAAAGCCAGTGAATTGGCTAAGCGGTCACCACCTTAACGAAGCATCCGTATCACACCTTTCTCTACACCAAAAGACTTAGGTAGGCAACTACTGGCACCATCACACGCACCAAACAGCTCCAAGACATCTACATGGCTAAGCACGTGCCACCTCAACAGACCGTCTAGCGGAAGCAATACTCTCACTTCGCCCCAAACGGATGATGCACAGTAGGCAACTCCTGGCACCATTGGGTGCAGAGAGGAGATTCTGTGCTCATCGAACACACCTGGTTGAGGGCACTCCAGGCTGCCGCCCAGCACTGCAGCGCAGTTTTCACAAGCTGTCCCCTGGGTTGCAACAAGCCCAACAAGAAAAGGAAGAATGGAGTTCAAGTCCAAGAATTACTAATCTACTGCACTGTCTGTTAAATTGGGGGAGTTAGTGAGACCAGCATTAAAGAAGTCTGCATCCCTTACAGTTTACTTTGTCCTTTTGCTGTAAAGACTTAGGGCCAGATGTAGGAACCCTAATACCGGTCAGTAACGGCTGAAATTACCGAATTTCGGCCGTTACAGACCGGTATTAGGCATTTGGGATGTAGGTGGCTACATTTCAGATTCGGTAACTTACCCAATCGGTATTTAAGAATTCGGTAAATTACCAAATTCTTAAATACCGATTCAGTAAATTACTGAATCCGAAATGTAGGAAGCACTCAAGTGAGTGCTTTTCACTTGTAAGGATTCGTTATTTACCACCAACTACAAGTTGGTGGTAAATAACAAAAACCATTAAAAAAGCAATTTTTAGCTTTTTATTCAGTGCTGTGTGGCAGACATACATGCCCTTAGGGCATGTATGTGTGCCACATGTGTACCCATGCACTATTCAGGAGTGCAACATGGTGTCAATGTGGCACCCTGCCACCCTTGAAAGGGTTCCTCCTATTACCGATTCGGTATTTACCGAATCGGTATTTAAAGAATCGGTATTTAAAGAATCGGTAATTCCCATTCATTCCTATGGGCCTCCAGGCCCATAGGAATGAATGGGAATTACTGAATCGGTATTTACCGATTCGGTAAATACAGAATCGGTAAATACCAATTCTTAATTACCGAATCTTACCGATTCGTTAATTTTTACCAAAAAATTATCTACATCCCATTTACTTATTCTTAAATACCGAATCTGTAAAATTCGGTATTTAAGAATAGGTAAATTGAGATTACCTACATCTGGCCCTTAGTCTTTTAATACCGGGTCTGGTGGCTTAGTGGGTTAATGCATTCACTGTAGGGGCCTGTGTTTAACCGCATGGTAACAAGTTAGATACCGGCACGTCCACTCAACCTTTCATCCTTCAGAGGTCGACAAAACGAGTACCATTGAGTTGGGTAACAAAAGGCATCTGTTATTCAGCACCAAGAGGCCCTTCTGGGTGAACGTGCGCTATACAAATACAGATTATGTTATGTATACAGCATCAGACTGACAGAACGTGATAAGTGCATTATGTACTGAACACTGGACTATTTTAGCTCTGCAAGCACCCAACACAAAGCATTGTGGCATTAAACAGGATACAGACGAGCTCTAGGCCTAGTAGCAGAAATGCACAATATGTAAACAGGAAACCAGGCCACAAAGCCAGCTTCCTCACTTAACCAAACAGTGTTCTCCAAGGGTAATCACTGGAATTCACAGGGCCTTGTTTTCCTTGACTGTATAATCAGAGAACATTTTCAGATGTGAACTATGCAAAGCCCTCACTCACATGAGGTTTGAAAGACAGCACTGCTGCTCCTTATATAACATCAACATTGGCAACATATACAGTAGGAATGTAGTAGCAGTTAAATGCTTTATTGTATTAATCATTAGATTACAATAAATAAGATGTGAGCATTTAGGAGATGAATAATTTCAATAAAAACGTCCTATAAAAGGTCATACACATTTCATAATACTGTATTTACAAGAATATAGCACCTTACAATGCATGCGATTACAACACAGTCGTTACAACGACCACGTTGTTACATCGCAGTAGGTTACAACGCAAGCCGTTACATCGACTTGCCGTAGGGGGCGCGCTGGATTTAGGAATAGTATAATTTACTAATCCAACTCCAGTGTGCGCAACAGCAGGGAAGGTGTTTGAATAGTAAATTATACTATTCCTTAGGTTGGCGCGCCTACTACATCAAGTCGATGTAACAATGTCACGTTATATATATATATATATATATATATATATATATATATATATATATATATATATATATATATATCCATTCATCAAGGCTCCTTCGTGAAAAGGAAAACACCGCTCTCCAACAGGGTTGATATTTAAGGATTTATTCCATGCAATTGATCACCACTGACCACCACCAACGCGTTTCAACCTGCAATAGGTCTTGCTCACGGTATGTGAGTCCATCATTACTTTCTTACTTATATATGCTCCTATTCATGACATTTAAGAGGCATTATGGGATATGTAGTCTATGAACAAATTACCAAGTTTTTTTGGTGAATGAATTAATGCCAGGATAAGCCCGTTCCTGGCACCAGCACCCACTATACAAAGTGCGCTCTCCTTGGGGCTGTTTGTTGTTGGAGATATATATATATATATATTTTTCGTCCTACTTGTCTGCACGATGGTGTTGAGAAAATAAAAATACATCTTACCTGAAAATCGAGTGTTGGACCCTGTTTGTGTAGTGGTGTTTCTGGACCGCCTGGCTGCATACTGGAGCTGGTTGGGTCCGTCCTTTGCTGAAGAATATATATATATTTCAGGTAACATTTTTTCTTATGATCCAATGCAGCAGATGCATATTAAATGTTCAAGAGTTTCCTTACAAGTTCCATAAAGCCGAAATGCTTGTATACTTTTAAGTGCCTGGTTCCATTTCCCTTCAAACTCCCCAATCGGTATTTAAAATTGCCTAAACAGGGGGCATGGCTAGCAGCCGATTGGAATGGCCGCATAGCCGAAGAGCTCCGTGGGTGAAGCGCCTCTATCATCTATCCGAGCATTAATCTGTTGACATTCTAAGACTCCGAGGGGCGGCGGCTAAGGTCCGGAGCCAGGCAGCGTGAATCGGTGGACCCGGGAAGTGCTCCGCTACATGTGAGCGGAGAAGTCGGTGGTGAGCGCGGGAGGCCTACCCGACAGAAGCAAGCCGCGGCCTGTCCCAATCTGAGTGCCGGGCGGAAGTGCGGTAGACCCGGCTGGCGTGGGACCGGAAGTGCCCCGGTGTCAGCCAGCACGGACGGCCATTACCTGTGGGACTCTCGCCTGTGTACCGCGGGCGGCGACGGGGGCCCGACACTGGCGGTGTCCGCGAAGAATCAGCGGTGGTGAAGGAGGCAGCAAGAACAGACCGGGAGGACGAACCTACGGTGAGCGCCGAACGACTGCACTCGCGCTACCTATACCAGGCGCTCTCACCCCTAGCGGCCGCCCCCTCCGTCTCCCCGTCCCGACACAATACCGGGGAAGGATCGGGAGGCTCTTGACAACGGCCCTCCGCAGGCCCGGTGGTATAATATATAAATTGAGGAACCCAGATCAAGAGACAACAGCGGCTGGGGCTGATCATAAATCCTCGATGTGGTGAGGAACCTCCAAATCGGCTTGCACTGGGATTAAATCGCATAACAAGAGAAGGAACACCAGCAGGGCCTCCTATTCTAAAACCCTGTGGATGACACACACGTGAACAGCGCTGTGAATGAGAGGGGGCTGTGACACTAGGCCTCCCTCTCTTGCCTGACACAATGACGGTGGTACTAACGTGCGACTACCGCCTCTCGACTTAACCAGAGGTACAGTATCACCAACAGCTTGCCCTGGGGTGAATGGTACTTCAACTTCAGTAGAGGCACTGGAAAATATCGTGCCACACCTGAACACCCTTACCCATTGATCGCTGTTGCTCCTGAGGAACGAGCGCAACTTCACCCTACTTATTGATCCGACGCCACCACCACTCTCTTCCTGCATTGGCCCTGCTACAGCAGATCGCGTGAGGAGTACACCATGACGGGAAGGGGCCCAAGAAATCACGCAGCGCAGGCAAAGCTGGATAAATTTGCGTATGACAAAAACAATACGCCCTCAGCGGACGGACGCCCTTCTACGGGGAAGACACCGGAAGGCGATGGAACGAAAAAGGTCACCTTGGAAGATATTATGAAGGCGCTGATGGCCGTACAGACAACGGTAGGGACAATATCCACAGATGTTTCTCTGCTATGGGCGGACTTTCACAAAATGACCGAAAGGATCAAGGAGGTGGAAATAGTTACGAAATTCTTGGTGGAAGACACATCTGAGTTGGAGAGAGCAATGGCACGGATTGAAACAGAAAACAAACACCTGAAGGAGAAGCTGGATGACCAGGAAGGGCGATCGAGACGGAACAACGTACGGATTCTTGAGATTCCGGAAACAGAGGGTACACGAGCCATGGATCTGTATATAGAGGAGTTAATCACAACCAAACTGCAGCCTAAAGGACTGTCTACTTTCTTCTCCGTCGAAAGGGCCCATAGGGTCCCTGGTGGCAATCCTAAACCGGGAGCGGCCCAGAGACCGGTGCTTGCTAGACTATTCAACTTTAGGGACAGGGACGCTATCCTTCAGGCGGCAAGGACCTCTCCCCCGGTCCGTATACTGAACTTGACTCTTGCATTCTTTCCTGATTACACAGCAGAAGTGGCCCGGCGCAGGAAGAGCTTTGTAGAAGTCAAGAGAGCATTGAGGGAGCGTGAACTACCTTACTCCATGTTGTTTCCAACCCGGCTCAGAGTAGCAGCAGACAATAAAACGTGGTTTTTCGACACACCGGAGGCGGCGCGTGACTGGCTGGATGGCTGGCGAACGACAGGAACACGTCGACGTCTCAACAAGACTCAACGGCACCATCAGGAGGAAGCTAAAGAAGGATTTGAAGAACCTGAGCACGACGATCTGACCCGCTCACTACGGCTAGTGCTAGATGAACATGAACAGAGCCAAGACCTTTGACTTCACTTCCCGACCTACTGACCAAGATACAGTACTACCAGTTGGACATTGAGCTGGCACTGGATTCCGGACTGGGGCGAGCCTGAAGGAGCATAGAGGGCTGCTGCCTTACGGACCTCTTACCCCAACGAGCAAGTACATGGGATGGGTTGGGAAGAAGCACTCTGCTAAGTTGGGGTGGCGGGAGGTTCTTTGTCCGTTAAGCAGCGAGACAGGGAGGGGGGTTGGTTGGGAGAAATGGGGTTTTGTTTTTCAGTTTGTGTGTGTCAAGGCAAGTAGTGCAGGACTGCATATACTAGGAGCACGATGGAAGGGCAGTCATATCGAACATGGGTTGGGAGACTCACTCCCCCGTTTTCACCACTACATTAATGGCACACTACCCGCAAGCAAACCTCCACGGTGAGGCTTCACAGGAATCCCTAGTGGCCCCCCTGCAAGTACTAACGTGGAATGTTAGGGGATTAGGTGATAAAAATTAAAAGGGGATTGGTCCAGCAGGCCATAAAACGCTATTATCCTGCGATAATCCTGATGCAAGAGACGCATCTTACGGGGAAGGCATGCCAAGCGCTAGATAGAAGAGGATACAAAATGGCGGTGCACTCAGAGTTCACATCCGGCTCCAGGGGAACTGGCATTCTGGGATAAAAAAAAAAAATGCACCGTTTCTGATATTGCAGACTAAAGTGGACGACCAGGGGCGCTTTGCTGCGTTGCAGGGCCAATGGGGGGGGGGGGGGGGGGGGGGAATCTTCAATATAATATCAGTGTACATTCCACCTGCGCTGCATTCCATAGCACTGCCGGCATTGGGAGAATTTATTCTAGCCTTACCACAAGGTGATCTAATTATAGGGGGAGACTTTAACACAACGATAGATGATTCACGGGATAGATTCCCCACTAGAAAGCAACCATCCAGGCACTCTCGGTTTCAGAGCTTCCTCGAGGCAATGGGACTGACCGATGTCTGGAGACTTATATATTCCACGGGTAATCAGTACACTTTCCACTCCACGGGACTTAACAGTCTATCGTGGATAGACCATTTCCTGCTCTTGAGAACCAGACTACAAAATGTAGAAAGTGTCGACATCAAGCCTAGGGGTATATCAGATCACTTCCCGGTATTATTGACGCTGGCTTGCCAGGAGAAAACCCGCAAGAGATTATATCCTATTTATCCCAATTATTTTAGGATCCCACGTATAAAAAAAGAACTTAAGGTGGCCACTAGGCAATACTTTGAAGAGAACGCATCCTCTGTAAAGTCACCCTCGGTACTTTGGGAGGCATATAAGACAGTTCTCCGGGGTCGGGCGATAGCCTCCGTTACTGTTTATAAGCGATCGCAGCAGCAGGAACTATCGACGTTAGAGTTGGCCCTACATGAGGCAAATGCTGCACATATGGCAGACCCTACACCAGACACCGCGCACACCCTGCAGTTATGTCAGCAGCAACACAAAGCGCACCTGAAGAAATAAACAATAGATAGTATTAGAACAACCACCCATAGAATAATAGATAGTATTAGAACAACCACCCATAGAATATACGAGGTCGGAAACAAAGCAGGGAAATTATTAGCCTGGCTGGACAAAAAAGGGGGCAGCACCAAGGGAATACAATCCTTACGCACGAGGGAGGGGACAGCACATTCACGCCCCCAGGAGATAGTACACACACTCGCAGAATACTTTCGGGTAGTGTATACACCGGAACAGGTAGCATCGGAGGCGGCTGTGATGGAAACATTAAGCCACATAAACACCCGGACGCTACTATGGAGCTAGAGGCAGACCTCACAGCTGATGAAATACAACTGGCTATAGGAGCGATACAATCAGGGAAGGCGATGGGCCCTAATGGAATCCCCATAGAATGGTACAAGATAATGTCTGATACCCTTAGTACACATTTGTTAGCAATGTTTAATGACAGTCTGGCGACTGCGGAACTCCCACTGGACCAACGTACTGAGACAATCGTAGCAATTCCAAAACCTGGCAAACCCCCTTGGGAATGCACATCATACCGCCCTATCTCACTGCTAAATGCAGAAGCTAAAATACTAGCGAAATTGTTATTTAGCAGGTTGATGACCCACCTCACACAGCTGATCGACCCGGATCAGTCGGGTTTTATGCCCAACAGAAATACCTCCCTCATTCTCAGGCGAGTCCATGGGGTGTTGGCACGAGCATCGACGTTAACAGATCCAGCAACAATCATGTCGTTAGATGCCAAAATGGCATTTGACATGGTGGAATGGGAATATCTTTTCGCTGTACTGTCCAGAATGGGGTTTGGCCCCAAATTTAGGGCTTGGATAAGACTTTTATATACTAACCCAATGGCACAAGTGACAGCTAACGGGCACTTATCACACACGGTACCATTAGCCAGAGGGACACGTCAGGGTTGCCCCCTGTCACCCTTATTGTTTGCATTAGTCCTAGAACCTCTGGCTACCCTAATCCGAGCCACCCCCTTATTGAAAGGTATCAGTTGGAAGGAGGGATGGGAGGATTGCCTCTCGCTTTATGCCGACGACATGTTGGTGTACTTGACAGACCCGGAAATAGGGATCCCTGAACTTCTCACACTCTGTGACGTTCACGGAAAGGCGTCCGGTTACACCATAAACTGGACTAAGTCAGTGTTGTATGTCCTGAGGGGTCCGGTGCCTATGCTTCCGATTGACTGCCCACTAATTCTAGCGGAAAACTCTTTTAAATATTTAGGAATATATATTACTAAACACGCGACCGATTTTTTGGGGAAAAATTTGATGCCACCGTTAGATCGGCTGAGACGGGATGTGACCCATTGGGAGTCTCTGCCCCTGACCCTGTTGGGCAGAGCAGCACTATATAAGATGATGGCACTGCCCAGATTTCTTTATGCACTCGATAACACTCCGTACCCGGTTCCGTTACGATTTTTTAAACAGGTGGCAGCACAAGTAACAAGCCTGTTGTGGGGGAATCGCCCGGCCCGGATTGCACAAATCAAATTAAACAAGAGCTGGTATGACGGGGGATTGTGTTGCCTAATTTACAGTTATATTACTGGGCGGCGCACCCAAAAACCCTCTATCACTAGATTAATGCACCCCAAGACGACCCAGCGTATAGGGCTGATAGGGCGCAATTAGGCTCAAACAACATGCTTGCAGTGCTCTACAACAGGAAACTGGCCACAAAACTGATAGGACCCACGAAACACTCTGTTACATTCTGGTACACGGCGCAAGCGAGACTGGGATGGAAGGGAACCATAACCAAACTCACCCCGCAGTGGGACGCCAGGGCGTTGGGTCAACTGAGAAACAGTAGGGGCTTCACGAGGTGGGACAATATCGACATATCCACGGTGGGAGACCTCTGGGACAAGGGAACAGTAATTCCCTTTACGCAACTTTAACAGCAATATGACCTGGGTTCAACTGAAGCGTAGAGATATAAACAGATTAGACACGCTTTACTAACGGCGCTACCAGAGGGTACCGAGGTCCCGGAGGCCTCTCCACTGGAGGATCGGCTCTTAACTGAATATATGCAACACAGTGGTACATCACTCACTTATCGGAAACTGTTTAACAACCTACCAGATCCGACACTGAAACTACGTGAAAAATGGGCGGAGGAGGTGGGCGCATTTGATGATCCGAAATCGTTGGAGGCCCTGGCGTGCCCTAAGGAAGTGGGCATCTCTGCTAAATTCAGACTAGTACAACTTAAAATCCTACACCGCATTTACTATACCAGGACCACTCTATATAAGCTTCAGCGCACGCAGCATCCCTTCTGTCTCCGTGGATGCGGGGAGGAGGGTACCCTATTTCATACCTTATGGGAATGTCCAGTGATAACTGAATTTTGGCGGCAAGTGATGCGCACCATCTCGCAAACACTAAAAGTGTCCCTCTTGCCTGAACCACGGAAATGTCTCCTTAATGTATGGGACCCGAATGACCTAACTAGCCATGGACAAATATGTGGAACACTAGGAATGATGATTGCGAAGAGAGACATTGCACAAAAGTGGGGTGTAGCAGATAGACCTACATTGTCAGCTTGGTGCAAAAATGTGGACTTGATAATGATTACGGAACGCTCAGTATATGCTAACAGGGGGAGTCCACGCAGGTGGAATCAGATATGGACTCCTTGGAACGTTTTTAGAGGGGAAATATGTGAACCATTGACTGAGGGAGACATTGATAGTTCGGACGATGAAATGGAGGAGGTTTAAACTGGATCGGGAGGGGGGATTGTTAACTGCCACTATACATATTACATGCTTTACTAAGTACAGAGACGTGACTGTAACGTTATCATATTACTGAAGTACTCCTGCCATTGTAACTGCCTTGTTTAATGGTAAAATAATAAAAAAAACTTTCAAAAATGTTTTTTTTAAATTGCCTAAACCTTAAATATTTCCATTTTATGTAACTAGGTAGATTCCATCCTAAATATTTTTGAGCCTGTATGGTATATGCATCGATTAGTAAATCCATATGTTTATATTTTCCAGATCGTAGCAGATCTGAATTCCACTGCGTTGTAGTTAGCGCATTACATATTAGATTTTTCCGCACGGCTCCGGTCCTTCGCCCCATCTCCTGTATGTCGGGCAGATCATAGGATCCTACTTCCATCATTATACTATGTAGTTCTAAATCTCTGACTTGGTCACTCCCGAGCTCTTTAAATATTAGGTGTTTCAATGTGCATGGATCAGCCTTGGCACAATCAATAATGTAGATCACACACTTCTCTTACAGTAGGAATGACTGACTGGTGCCTCTTCGTTCACTCCTGAGTCCTGACAACTTCTTAAACCCCGGGGTGGGGTTTGAATGATTCTAAGTTAATACCAGAAAGTTGTTGTTTTTTAACTAACATAAAAGCAACGAAACAATCAAATATACTCAACTCAAACACTTATAGCAATATAAAAAAAATTGGTTTTAAAATGTTATCCTATTTTCACAGGTTATTTGTGGTTTGATTTCAAAGCCAAATCCTTCAGTGACTCGGCTGCTGCTGTGGATCCCAGGGCCATAGCAGACCCATGGCTCAACTCTCTCTCTGAATCTGTTCCCAGCCCCCCTTTATTAGAAGAGAGCTAAAGACCTGGCACCGCCAATAGTACTATTTGGAATGTGTGCAGGATCACAGAGCTGGAGCGATGGGGGTAGGTAGCCGCAAATAATTTTTCTAGCAAACTTCTTGCAATTCAGAGGAATATTTTCACTCCTATCAGGGGTTTGTGAAGTTTTCAGCATCTGGGATTTCATGTTAAAATTAGGATTTTATAACCACTTTAAAAAAAATTCTGAGAACATAACCTCATCCTTTCAGTCGGAAAGTCATGACAAAAATTGTTTTATGTTATAGGGCGAGAAAACTTTGTACATGCAACACTGGTCCCATGCATACAGGAAATATAAAAGGAATAAAATATAGACAGAGTCAATCTATATTACGAGTGACATGTCCAGCCGGACAGTGGTCTTCAAAGTTTACTCAATAAACACTTCGTTATAACACAAGCAGTACCTTCCACAATTCAACCAGTGTGGAACACAAGCCTGTGCCCAGCACTAACAGAACGGGTACAGAAGGTGGATATAAAGAGTGAAGAAGGGTTTTTTAAGGCAAAGCACGTATTCTGTCATTAATGCAATTGTACAGAATTTTTAACAAAGCACTGAATGTATGAATGGATAAAAGGTTGCATGGATGGATGTGTGAAAAGGTGGGTGGATGAATGATGGGTGGATAGAAGGAAGGGTGGATGGGTAAAGGATGGGTGAATGGATGGATGATGTATGTATGGATGGATGGATGTGTGAAAAGGTGGGTGGATGAATGATGAGTGGATGGATTGATGAAAGGGTGGATGGATGAATAATGGATGAATGGATGGAAGGATGAAAGGGTGGATGGATGAAGGATAGATTGGTGAAGGATAGCTGTATGGATGAAAGGGTGGACAGATGAAGGATGTATGGATGGATGTGTGAAAAGGTGGGGGGATGAATGATGGGTAGATGGATGGATGAAAGGGTGGGTGGATGGATGAAAGGGTGGATGGATGAAGGATGGATGTATGGATGGGAGGATGAAAGGGTAGATGGATGAAGGATGTATGGATGGGAAGATGAAAGGGTGGATGGATGTATGAATGGATAAAAGGTTGCATGGATGAATGATGGATGGATGTGTAAAAAGGTGGGTGGATGAATGATGGGTGGATGGAAGGAAGGGTGGATGGATGAAGGATGGATGTATGGATGGAAGGATAAAAGGGTGGATGGATGGATGTGTGAAAGTGTGGGTGGATGAATGATGGAGGGATGTGATGAGGTCTATCAGGCGCATTTATGGTTGTCAAAAGTTGATGATGAGGAGTACCAGTTTCTAGAAACTTTTGTCGGAAGGGGGTCCTTACGCCTAAAAAGGTTTTACAAGGGGGTCTCAGCATCAAAAAGTTTGAAGACCTCTGCCCTAAGGGCATGTACGTCTGTCACTTGGCACAGGTGTAAATGCACAGATTTGCATTGACAGAGGAATGCCTTATTTACCACCAACTAATAGTTGGTGGTAAATTACGAATCCTTAAAGCACAAAAACACTCTTTAAAGTACTTCCTACATCTCATTTACCGATTCGGTAAATACCGAATCGGTAAATACCGATTTGTTATTTACTGAATCGGTAAATATACCACCTACATCTGAAAAGGCTATTACCAGTCGGTAACGGCCGATTTCGGCCGTTACCGACCAGTAATAGCCTTCCTAGATGCATTTCCTAAACATAAAAGAGGAAAGAATTTGGGAAGGAGTTATACTCTCCCATATTAGACCCAACATTGGTTTTGAGCCCGAGGGACAAGAAGTCTCCATCACAGAGCACCGATGAGCAGGATCAAGATCCACTGTGAATGCCCTTGTAGGATAAAAGACGGAATATGTGGGAGTCGGACAAAAAGTCTTTTGGGGTGGGGTTCGGGAGTTGTGCCATGCTTTAAGACACTTATGCTTAGTATGAAATAACAAGGGTGTTGTATCAACTTGCTTAATAGGTTCTTTTATCTCAAAGACAAAAGGGAAAGCTTTTGTATTTCTCATTACGGCAGATTCGTAGGAGTACAAAGGTAACGACCAGATTACTTACCAGTAATCCTCATTACTCCTAGTCCTCCCAGTACTCATTGAGTCCGCCCACTCAGTGTTTGGCCTTTATCCTAGATGCTTGGTATTTACAGGAGCTGCTAGGAAGCCACGCCCTAATCATACCCGATGAGTGAGGTGAGGGCAAGGTTTACTAGCAATCTTATGTGTTATTTTCCTATTCCAGGCGAGGTGGGGTTCACCTCATAATTAGTCACTGGTACGACTACAGGAAGAACTAAGTAATGAAGATTACCAGTAAGTAATCCGGCCAATTCCAACCTCCCATCGACCCACCGTTAGCTGCCCACAGCCTTTAACTCTGCGTAGTGGGGTTTGGCCAACGTGCAGTGCCCCACCCTCATTATGCATCGCCTTTCGTATAATTTAGGTCAATTGTAGTTAAAATGGTAAATACTTTTTTAAAAGCAGCCTCCACCCTCAATGGATCTGCTCCGAAACTGACATGCCGAAATGTAGTCGTTTACATTATTTGATTGGAAAGTTTTGTAGCGATCTGTCTTTTCAATGGAAAGTCAATCTTAACCATAAATTACAAAGATTATTTGACTGACAATACAATATTATATATGTATGCTTTATACATACACACACACATATATATATATATACATACATACACACACACACACATATACATATATATATATATATATATATATATATATACACACACCTACATATATACACATATATATACACACACACACACATATACACACGTGTATATATACACACACATACACAGACACATATAAATATATATATATCACACACATAGGTAAGTGGCACAGAACATTTGATACACATAAGGTTAGAATAAATGGTAAATAAACACCTTATTTAATAAAGAAGCTGTGTGTATCAGGCAGTCGAATATCTGCTACACATCCGGTTTCTTCTCAAACAAGGCCAGTGTCCTAGCTATCCAACAGTCTGTTAAGTAATGTCTGCTGATGCCAGAGTGCTGTGTGCAGGGCTGCCGTCAGACACCAGGCAAATGAAAGCAAACGCAGCAAGAATTTCCATTACATGACTTCAGGGGAATTTCCAGCAACTTTTTCACAAGCGCTGCCCATAAAATGTCCCTCTCGATCTCCGTCCAGATTGTGTGAGAAAGTATTGTTCATTTTGTACGCCTCTGGTTTCTTTCTTCCTCATAAAAAGCATTACGTCAAATGAACTTCCACCGGAAGTTGTAACATCTTGTCTACATTTACATGTCTGGTAGTTCTCTCTTCGGTAAGTGCACCCACCAGGGAGGCAAACGCACAAAGACAAAATCAAAGATACTGAGAAGAGCTGTCGGTAAAAAAAAAATCTGAACTTTTCTTGACCTTGCACAGAAAGAGGCCTACTTAACCCTCTTCCCCCGAGCTCGGAAAAGCATCGGATGCCATTCATATTTTTCAGAAAGAACAGAAAACACCCCATCTTATTATAATATTTAAGGGCTGCTATATAATAATATACTTGGACTGTCGAAAAAAGTGCTTTAAGGCCACCAATAGGCGCCATGTTGGCACTACATAAAAAACATGTACAAGCAGGCGGTACAGGTCGCAATTCTATGAGAAAATCCTCCTCACTTCACCTTCACCTTTCTCTAGTGAGGGACACCTGCGAGGGGGCACATGGGAGGGCAGTAGGAGCTGAGAGAATGGTAAGGTGTTGGTAGAGTGGGTGGGCAGTAGTGGGGTTTGTGATGAGGGTGGTGGAGTGGCTAATGTGAGGAGTGAGTGAGTTGTTACTGGACAGTAGGTGAATATAGAAAACCTTGAGAAGGAATGAAGAGTGAGTGTGAGTGGTTTGTGATCGCATATTTCAAGGTTGGTGAGTTATGCTCGGTGAATTGGGCCAGGTGTGGTGGGCAGGGATGCCATGGTTAGGTATATTCACTAGAGCCAATGGGGAGAAGCTAGGTGGGCAGGGAGCTAGGGCAGCAGTCAGAGTTGCTTGGCTGTGCTGGTAGGGGTGTTTGTCGGGGGTGCAATCAAGGGGAGGGGTGACCTGCTAGCGGTGGACTGCCAGCGGATAGGGCAGCAGTTGCACAACTGGTGGGCAGCGGAAGTGGTGGACAAATCGCTGTGAGGGAGTTTATAAAAATCATTATTAAATGGGGTGAACAGATGGCAGGAGAACAGCTGATCGATAGTAGGGTGGTGGACAGTAGGCGGTGGGTACGTACTGTCAACAGTCACGGTTAGTAAGGTACACAACAGACCGTTTGTGGTGTGGAAAGTCACAGAGGAATGGTAGGTGGGTAGTCTGAAGGTAAGGGTCCCATATCTACAAACTCTTCGACACCACTATTGACCACCCTAAATGGTTCAATTTGACAGAAATAGCTGGTTTATGATTAAAAGATTTTGAAACATCCAATTGGGGCTAATCAACGAGCTCTTACCTTTCACCTAGGCATATATATATATTTTTTGCGGAGTTTTATATAGCGCGAACTAGACCCGAACCGAATCGGGTATCAGAGCGCTTTACATAGCACCAGTTACGTTACATTAGGACACATTCATTTTTCTTAGGCACGGGGTAAATAAGTGATTTGCCCAGAATCACAGAAAGTTTGGCGTCCTTACCGAGACTCGAACCCGGTTCCTCCAGGTCCGATGTTTCATGTATTTAAAGTTGTGTGTAGTGCTACATACCAAAGGAAGTCTTGGAGCGTTTAGGGAGGGAATTTAAAGGATTGGTGAGAATTCTACACTAGGGTAATGGCTTTCAAATTGTTTAAATGATTTTCCCTCACAACCACACACTATTATTTCATCAGCAGTCAGCACCCCCAATGACAAACCTATTTCTCGCAAATATTGTATAAGATGTACATTATTGTAATATTGCAAAATAATGCTTGAGGGATTAAGGACTCATCCTTTAACATATATGGACAAACCTAAGACTTTTCAATGTATATGCAGTATGAAACATAGAAAACAAGCCAAATATTTCAATTGAAAATGTGGGGTCGAGGAACACTAATAATAAAAAAGAACAATGTTCAGTGTTACTTGTTTCTTATCCGTTTCAAGATTAATATGAGAAATAAAAATATGTATTATATGCAAAGGTGTCAAAGTATTTGAGGGACAATAAAAAATCTCCAAGGAATGATGAGATAATGTAATATACGTTCCTGCTTGTCATTTTGTCATATCATACAGAGCTGCCAATTAGCCCCATGTCATATATAACACCACCTACATCTAATCCTGACTTTTCAGCCATAAGCATTTTGTGCTGGTATTTTCTGATCATAGTTAGAAGGGTGCAAGTGAAACTACAAGTCCCAACATACAACGTACTACAATGCAAAGACTGGCTGAGTGTGCAGCACAGGAAAAGCGCAACTCTGAAGCTATAAACGTATTTAACATCTCAAGTACAGCAACGCCGCCACTCCACACATTGGAAACTCACCCCACCCCACCGCGGCACTGGGAACGTGACGCCTCTCCCGTACCGACCACTCCCCGGAACCAGGGACACAAGCTACATACCACCATGCAGTTGTATTTCTTGTTAACCTATTCTATTTTTCCTTTGCACCTTCTCTTAGATATCACACTTTAGTGCCTAGTGATTTAATTCCCTCTTTTGTACTTTTTTCTTTTCCTTTCCTTCTTCGGTTTATTAACATAGTCGTCAAAACGTTTAGAATATCATAATATATGGGCACTACTATGTACCCACAAATACCTGTCGTTGATATCGACTCAGATACTAGGTTCGGCGACTGTTTCCTGAAATGAGCCGGAAGAGGCACACACTTCGGGTATCATGTTCCTCCGCATCATGTTCACTGAGCCCAGGGTAGGCAGCTATATTGAGCATGCAGCTACACACTCTCCATAGGCACTTCTACCATAGGAACCCCCTTCATGTACATAGATCGCATCTCGGGCTTTATTGTGATTCCCTGATCCATACACTGGTATTCTTATATACAATGAACCTATCATTTCCTACCATGCGTTTCATTCTCATAGCAGTGATGCTTTAGAGAACACTCTCATGGAATGGGTTAAGATGCGTGAACGATGCCCTGTACTAACTGTTGTTTTCTTTTCTTTTCCGACTCATTTTGTATGACGACGGGATGCTGTGTTGAGTTTTTCTGCTTAACATTACGATATGCATTGTGAATTAATAAAAAACGAAAATCAATAAAGATATTAAAAAACAAAAAAAACATCTCAAGCGCAGCACTGCTGTTCAGTCATCCGTTTAAAAGGCAGACTCACATGCATGACTGCCAACAAACTAGCAAGCGGAATGTCATCCTACAAAAGGTCCTTTATCAGAAGAGAGGTGCCTGCATTATCTAAAGGCCTTTGGCACCTGCTCTCAGCCAGGACAAGACTGACAAAAGCACAGACGCCCCCGGGCATTCGTTGCGCTTTATACATTTAAAAATCTAATCAAACCAATCAGAGTGGAGTGGAGTTGTGCAGAACGGAGTGGCCTAGACTTGGGTGTTGTAGAGTGGAGTGGTGAAGACTGAAGTGGGGTAGAGTAGAGTGGCGTAAAGTGCCGCTGATGGGCGGTTATGGAAGGCCTTAATCTTGCTCTGTTTACTTTCTCTAAACCCTTTAGTACTGTTCTTCAGCCTGAAGCTTGTGTATTCTCCTCGGTACAGAATGTGGGCCACTCGTGCCCTCCACACACAGCTGGAAACAAAAGTGGTGCTGTGATAATTTTCATACGGGGTGCTGCGATAATTTGTAGGTCACTGAGGTCATATGGATTGTGAAAAATCCAAGCATTACACAAAGAGCAAGCGTAGTGAATGAGCCACGCCCCTTCCGCAGGAGAGAGGTATGGGTGTGCTATTAGCCAACGGTGCATTTTGAAGCACACCGTCACAAATATTGTACTAAGGCATGCTGTGGAAGCGCACTTCAATCTACAGACGCACATTTTCTACTGAAATGGCCTCAAAATGATCACTCGCAAGCAGTGTTACTGAGGACACTACTTTAATAGGCCTCTACTGTTTCTGATCTCTTTCTCGTCTTTTTAAATATTTAGCACTGTTTCCCATCTCTTTTTCCCATCTATCTCCTTTTCACTGCTTTGCCAATAAGTTTTAGCCATGTTGTACAAAAGGGTGGCTGCAGTTCAGCATGGCTAACAGTTAGGGGCGTAGAGGAGGGTGGCATGGAGTGTTGTGGAATTGAAAAGAGTGGATGGAGTGGAGTGGCATTGAGTGTCGTGTACCGGAGTGGCATAAAGGCATTGAGTGTCGTGTACTGGAGTGGCATAGAATTGAGTTGAGTGGTGTGGCATAGATAGAATGGACTGGTGTAGAGTGCAGCGGCATAAAGTGTTGGAGAGTCTAGTGGTGTAGAGTGGAGCGGCATAGAATTCAGCGGCCTACAATGGTAGATTAGAGTGGTGAATTGTAGAGTCAATGGTGCAGAGAGTGCAGTGGCGCAGAGTGGAATGTTGCAGTGCATTGGAGTAGAGTGCAGTAGTGCAGAGTAGAGTGGTGTGGAGTTCACTGGCAGACGGTGCTCTGTTGCAGAGTAGAGTGCTGTACAGTGGAAAGGTGGTGTAAAGTGCTTTGGTGAAGAGTGCAGTGGGGTAGAGAGGCATAGAGAGGAGTGGGAGTACAGTGGTGCAGAGTAGAGCGCAGTTGCTTAGAGTGCATTGGCACAGAGTAAAGTGATGTAGAGTGGAGCGGTGTGGAGTATAGTGAAGTACAGTACAGTGGCGGAGAATTCAGTAGGGTAGAGTAAGTTGTTTCAGAGTGGAGTGAAGTGGTGCGGAGTGGTGCAGAGTAGAGAGCAGAGGTGTACAGTGGCTTAGAGTGTAATATCGTAAAGTTGTGTAGAGTGCAGTGATGCAAAGTAGAATGCAATGGCATAGAGCACAGGGTCGCGGAGTGGAGTAGCGTAAAGCGGAGTTGAGTGGGGTGAAGTAGTGGCATAGAGTGCATTGGCAAAGAGCACAGAAGGACAGAGTAAAGAGACATAGAGGAGTGCAGAGTGTGGTAAAGTGCAGTGGTGCAGAGTGCAGTGGTGCGGAGTGGCACAGAGTAAAGTAGAGTTGGGTGGAGCAGAGTAGAGTGGCGCAGAGTGGGGTGGGGTGGCACAGAGTAGAGCGGGTGGGGTATAGTGGAGTATGCATGGTGTGGTAGTGTACTGCCACTACAGAGAACACATTTTCAACTGAAATGACCATTACATTTGAACAGAAATACAGTTTTACTAAAAAAACTATACAGCCTACAAACGATAAAGTGTGGAAATGGCATCACCTGGTGTATTGGTTTGTTTTGATCACATTAAAGTATTTGTTTCTAACATACTTCAGAATTAGTAAAAAATGTGCTTCATTTGTGACCAATTCTTATATATTCTGCATTACTTGCACAGTTCATTTCAACGTTGTATGCTAGCGGGGGGGGGGGGGGTTTCTACCCTCAGTATCCAGCAATATTGTCACATAAATCCTCTCAACTGTGAAGTTGGGGAAAGAAAAGCAAACTTCAAGCTTTCTCAGAAGACAGAGCCTGGCATTTGGCCTCTGTCTTGGAATGCACAGCAAATGTGACAAGATACGATTTACAGGTCTGTTTACAGAAAGGAGCACTCGTGGAAGACTACAAAGAGAGGTAGTGTGAAAAGGCTTTGCTCCTTATCACAACCAATAACACACCACCACCAACGCTATCATCCTCAATACCACAGCCAGCACACTAAAGGAACCAACTTCACCACCACTAACAATCATCCTCAATAGCACCAACATCAACACTAAAGGAACCAATACCACAACCAATAAAATCACGTTACCAATAACACCCCACCACCAATACCACCATACTCAATGCAAATATCATCAATACCAAAGGAACCAATACCACAACCAATAATATCACCACATAATCAATACCCTCACCATCAAGACAACATCAATACCATTATCCTCAATGCCACCAATATCTTTACAACAACCAATAATATCACCACTATTGATAACACACCACAAGCGCCAATACCATCATCCTCAATGTCACCAATAACAATACTAAAGGAACCAACACCACCTCCAATAATATTACACTGTCAATAACACACCACACCAATACCACCAACATCAACACAAAAGGAACCAATACCACTAACACCACCAATAATATCACACTGCCAATCACACACCACCACCAATATCATATTTGTCAATACCACCAACATTAATACTAAAGGAGCCAATACCACTACTACAACCAATAATATCACACTGCCAATCACACACCACTATCAATGCTCAAGGCCGGCTTTATGGCAGTGCGACCGCACTGGGCGCTGGCCTGGGGGTGGGGGGCGTTGACCTCAGGTGTGGGCACTGTTTTAGCAATTATGTATAGTTTAAAAGCAGCTGATGCAGAGTTCCTTGTGTGTCAACATCTGGCAGATTTGGCTCACCATATGGTAGCGCAGAGGGTTAACATGCCTGCTGCTGTGTTTAAAGTGGGTCAGTAAAGCCAGCCTTTACCAGCGCTTTAAAACAAATGAAATGTATGCGAGAGAGGGGCCATGGAGAGACGAGGGGCCCTTTTGCTGGCTGGGAGTGAGGAAATCTGAGGAGTGGCAATGGGGGGCGCTAAAAAACAGACTGTTCCATCAGGCGCCAGCAGCGCTAAAGCGGGCCCGGTCAAGGCTGAAGGAAACAGTGCCACAACTACCAAGCACTGGCAAAGCCAATATGCCTGGCTCTTACTTTTATATTTCTCCTGCGTGTGTAGTGTCATAGGCCCCTCCTTCCCCGTGCTTTGGTCTCGCCTGTGGGTAGAGTGGGTCGGCCCATGGCTCACTCAGATGGCTCTGTGTCGTGAGGTGGGGCGGTCCGCGGAGGGCGGCGCGGGGTCTGATTGCTACTGTGAGTGTAAGGGGTGGGGCAGAGGGTTCAAGTAAAAGAACAGGTGTGGAGCGGTGCCAAGGGATGCTGCCAGGGGGGCTCTGGGTGGATACAGGGGCACTTTGATGGGTAGCTGCACTCTAGCTGGGTAAGGGTCCTGTCGATAGGCGGGGGCCCTCGGTGTGGGCAGCTGTGCCAGGTCGCTGGTGGTGGTTAGGGGCAGAGCAGGTGAGCACTCGGGTGTGGTCTTGCTTGGGTAGGCTGGGCGCGCGCTGAGGTGTGGTGAGGCGCGGCCCCGGCGAGGGCTAGTGGCCCTCTTGGCGACAACACCCTCTCGGTGGACCTCTCCAGGGCTCCGTACTCACCACCTCCAGGAGTTTCAAGGCGAAGCGTAGAGGCTTCAGGTGCAGCCACCCCACAAAGGTGGGTCCGTCCTCCTTCCCGACGGTCGTCTGCCCGTAGACAGGGTCATCTCCTTCCGCCATGGCCTCCCGGTAACACTAACAGATCAACCAGAAACAACCCTTAAACTGATCACAAGGCACACCCTCAGCGCCTCGACGCCACCTCCAGCCCCCCGCAGCGCTGTGCTTGAGGTCAACGCGCACGGAAGTGGGCGAGAGAGCGAAACTCCGAAGCGAAAGTGAAAGCATCCGCTCCCCGAGGTGCCCTGCCCAGGAAGGAGGAGCTGTGGCCGCCTAAGCTACAGGGCGAGGGTGGTGTAAACACCCCGCGCCACAAGATGCAGCTCCCAGCCCAGTGCGACGCCTCCTCTGACAAAACAAATAACAAAACTTGTCACTTCCACCCACCATGCGCATTCGTCTCGGTTCCCGCAGAGGCTCGGCCCTCTGTTGTTGCCAGGAAATAATTCAATTGTTGTATTATTTTATTTTCAGCGCGTTTTTGAAAATGGCACCTCAACCCCCTTTTTGCGTTGTATGACGCAAATCTCAAACATGCAAATGTAGTGGTTTTGAAAGGAGAAACCGTACCAGTAGTACCAGCCTGAGAAAAAGTATTCTGCCAGCAGGCGGGAGCATTCTCCCTCTGAACTGTGTGTTGTACTCGCCACTTCTTTTCCTGCCACGCTCGGCAGCGCCGCAGCGGGCATTTCGTACAGATCTGCACACTGAAGGGAGGGCCAGGTTCTCTAAAACCGTCTCTTCACTCTTTATTTATTTATTTATTTATTTATGCAATTTTATATAGCGCGAACTTTACCCGAAGGTGTCAGAGCGCTTTACATAAGGACCCAGTTTCAAACATAAGGACTGACGGTACAAAACGAATTAGCAAATTTTTGACTTACATAAGAACCAGTTGAAAACATACGGACTTAGGATTACATGCGTGCTAAAAAGGTACAAACAGAAAAAAATTTGCAAATGTACAAGAGATAAAGTCACACAAGGAGGAGATACAAATGGATATATTTTAGGCAAATACTAGTGAAATCTCTATCTACTTAGGGAGGGGATACACATGGATATACTCTAAGAGTCACATAGGAATGGTAGAGAGCAGAGCGGACTCCTGCATAAACTAGTGATTAGAGTTATCTCTATATACATAGGGAAGGGGTAAGACTGGATATACTCTAAGAGTCACATAGGAATGGAAGAGAGCACAACGGTCTACTGCATATACTAGTGATTAGAGTTATCTCTATATACATAGGGAGGGGATACACATGGATATACTCTAAAAGTCACATCTATCGCATATACTAGTGATTAGAGTTATCTCTATATACATAGGGAGGGGATACACATGGATATACTCTAAAAGTCACATCTACTGTATATACTAGTGATTAGAGTTATCTCTATATACATAGGGAGGGGATAAGACTGGTTTTAAAGTCACATCACCGAGGGAGGGACAGAGAAGGGCAGGAAAGTGAGACAAACCAGAGAGGGAAGCAGATAGTCACAAGTAGGCATCAGGAGAGACAATAGAGAGGTCACTAGGACAGAGAGGGGGAGGTGAGAGATCGCTAAAAAGGCGGAGGAGAAAGGTAGAAGAAGAAGTGAGTCATAGAGAGAAAATGGCGGGGAACACAGAGGTCCAGGTCTGAAAGTCCAGGAAGAGTGCTGCAAGTCCGGGGGGAGAAAGGCAGTCCAAAGCAACGGTTGGGTGATTACCCTCGTGTGTTAATTATGTCCTTGCTGCAGAGAGAGAAAATCCCTTTAGGTTTGTCCCTGGAAGCGCGTGGTCCGCTGCTCACCTCTGTCCCGATGGTGCTGTACACCCCCAGATATTCCGGATCGGCTCCGTCGGCCGTTTTCAACACTGGACGCCATTTTGAAGTCAGGCGATTGTTGCCGATCGGGGGCTATTTCGTGCTTCAGTGCGGTGTTGGGGGCAGCAATCGACTCTCCAGCTCCCAGATCGCCGCCGATGGATGGGTGGCGTCACGACCATGCTCGGAGTGACCGCAGGTCTGTGGAGAGGCGAGGCAGAGACCAGGACAGCCAAAATGGCGGGCCGTCATCGATCACCGCTACCTGCCTCCTCGTGTGCCCTCCAGAACTCGCATCAGGGAATGGCACTGTCGGAGTGCCGCCACTCCTCCGCTGCGGCCGCATACAAGTGCCCCCGTGCTGCTCCTGGCGTATAGCGCGAGGCACCGGTCCAGACTCCCAGAGCCCCGGCGGGCGCCATCTTGCCACCGGGAGCGTGCGGTCCAACTCTCCCCGTCTGTTGCTGGGAGCGCACCCAGGCATGATTTCGCGGCATCTCCCCGCACTACATGCGCTCCGACACCCGGCCGATATCAGAACAGGTCGGGGCGACGCTGGGAAGCGGGCAGCATGAGAGCCCGATCGCGGAGCCTCAGCAGGACACGTCTGCCTGGCAGAAAGTATCACCCCTTTTGAAAGTTCGTACATTTAAAAGGCCAGTCAACTTTAAAAAGTGATGCAACATAGATTACCACTTGGAGAAAAATATGAAAGAGGCGCGTTTATGTATGTATGTACGTAGGCCTAGGGTTTTTTATCTTCATCTTTTTTCTACTTAAATAAAACAACTTTTATTGCTTCTCACGTGAGCAGCGTTTGCTTTACAATACATTTGTAAATTTTGGGCGTCCCCCCAAACCATACAAATGTTTCAGCCGGTGTATTCTTATTAGCATTGTTTCTACTTATCTTTTTCGAATAACAAGTTAAATTGAAGCATTGGCAGTCCCTGTCGGTGTGTCTTTAATGTGCACATGCTGCTAACACAGGCGAGTAGGTTACTTGCACGCATTAGCACATTAAAGCCACACCCTCTAACTTAAACCCCCAAAAGACACCTGTCTCCATCACTGGCTTCAATCAGCCTTAATAAAAGGGACCGGCACAAAAGGGGGTGGTGATGGACGGAGCATCTGAACCAATCAAACACACACCAATCACACACCCAGTCAACAGATCTGGGTTTAATCCATCACCGTTCTTTAGCCCACTCTGCCACCCCAGTTCAGACATGGCTATATGCAAATCAGACTGACCCTGTGCCTCATGGGAACAGTCCAGCCTGAACTGCCAACCCATGTCTTCCCTGGACTGGAAACAAGCTTCCGAGGACCGGTTTCTGGCATTCCAGCCGTCTTCAGCCCGGCTTGCTTGAATCCAGTGGTAAAGTGAGCAAGGGACTCATGTCTGAGCATACCCTGCCACACTTATGGCGGCCAAAAGCGGTACAAAAGGGGGCAGTGATGGTCGGAGCATCTGAATCAATCAAACACTCACACCCAGTCAAAAGATCTGGGTTTAATCCATCACCGTTCTTTAGCCCACTCTGCCACCCCAGTTCAGACATGGCCATATGCAAATCAGTCTGACCCTGTGCCTCACATCGCAGAGCGAGGACAGTCTCATAAGTATGGCGGCGGCTGCATGCAGATGCAAAACCAGTTGAAAATTATGGCTATAAGGGCACCTTAAATTTGGTATATTTCTTCCTCACTGTCCAAATCAGTCTCCCAAGAGCAGTTGAAGGGTGTGCACACCTAAGAAGGTAGCTCCCTGCGTTTCAGATTGAAGGCTCCCATTAATGTAGCAACTTCTAGGCACTTCTGTAGGAGGACTCGGTGTTACTGGAACAATATACAGAGTGGGGTGCAGCCATAAATGCTTTGCCATTGTGAAAAATTGAAGAGTCACACAAAGAAGTGTGGTAAATGCATTCGGTGCATGTTGGAGCACACCGTTGCAAATAAATAACTAAAGCATGGTGTGGTACCCAATTGTCATTTACAGTATATTTCCATCAAAATGACCACTTCATTTGCACAAACATATGGTTTTACTGCTAAAACTATATTCCACACAAAGGATAATGTGTGGAACTTAAGTTCCTGCAAATATTCCATTTGCGCATCACCAAGCATATTGCTTTAATTTGATCCTATCAAAATGTTTGTTTTTCAGTCACATTCATTATTACAATAATGTGCTTCCTTAGGGCTTTCCTAACTGCTGATATACTTTGAATAATTTGTACAGTTCATTTATAGGTAGACAGCATATCCCCCCATCCATTGAGACGTCACAGCAGCTGGCCCGAGTGCTGTAGTGAGACTTCCTGCAAGCCTGGAATCCAATACGATGTGCGAGATGAAGAAAAACAAGAGCGCGTGGTTGATGCCTGTGATCATACCAACCCGACTGATGGGACGTTACAGGGAGCAACCGAAGTGTTAGTCTGGTGTCTGGTGCCCTGATGCATACTGCCGCTCTGCAGGCAACAAAGAGGACCTTGACTGCAGCCCACGTTCTCACTGTGCTGTGACTGAGGATTGCGGCTGCTGCGGACACCACGTGTGGCCTGTGACCGGCTGGATTTCACGACCTGACCAACTACTTGAGGGTTAGTGTTGTATCTAGGGGGGTAGTAGACCCTTGTAACATGCTGGACTGCCGCCAATGTTCCAGCATCTCATGTTCCCCGTATTCGATCTCTTAGGGTGCATTGTCAGTTGGTGCCTTTACTTGAGTATACGGGAATGCTGGTCAGGTGGGCTTGTATCAATTATACTGCAGTTTTGATTGTTACCTTTCCCTTTAACTGTAAAGCGCTCTGATATCCTTCAGGATCAAGTTCGCGCTACATAAAACTTTATAAATAAATAAATAAAATTTAATTTTTGTTGTGTGTTGGAAAAAAAAGACCACCTTTTCTTTCATGCTACCTGCACCCCAGCCCAATCCGGGATAAGACCCTTTGGCTTTATCAATCAATCAATCATTTGTAAAGCGCAATACAAACCCGCGAGGGTCTCAAGGCGCTGGGGGGCCCAGGTAGGCTGTGTCGGTCTTGTGGAGTGCCTTGTGCGCGTGGGTGAGGAGCTTGAAGGATATCCTCTTGTTGACAGGGAGCCAGTGCAGGTTTCTCAGGTGGGGGGTGATGTGGCCGTGGCGTGGTATCTCGAGGATCAGTCGTGCCGAGGCGTTTAGGATGCGTTGTAGTAGTTTGATGAGCTTGGTCGGGGCTCCCGCTTATAGGGCGTTTCCGTAGTCGAGCCTGCTGCGGACGAGTGCCTGGGTGACTGTCTTTCTTGTATCTGTAGATCTTGCGTAGCATGCGGATGGTGTTGAATCAGCAGGAGCAGAAGACGGCGTTGACTTGCTTGGTCATTGAGAGCGTTGAGTCGAGGATAATTCCCAGGTTGCGTGCGTGGTCGGTGGGTGTCGGGGTGCCCCCAGTGCCTTCGGCCATCAGGAATCATCCCAGGCTGAGGGGTTGGAGCCGAGGATGAGGACCTCCGTCTTGTCAGAGTTCAGCTTCAGACGGCTAGTCTTCATCCAGTCGGCGACGGTCTTCATTTCTTCGTGGAAGTTGGCTTTGGCGGTGATGGGGTCCTTGGTGAGGGAGAGGGTCAGCTGAGTGTTGTCGGCGTAGGAGATTATGTTGAGGTCGTGCTTTCGGGCTATGTGTGCGAGCGGGGCCATGTACATGTTGAACAGCGTCGGGGTGAGGGAGGATCCTTTGGGTACGCCGCAGATGATCTCGGAGGCTTTGGAACGGAATGGGGGAAGCGGACGCTCTGGATTCTGCCAGAGACAAAGGAGGTGGTCAATCCAGAGCCTTGTCTTGGATCCCTGCGGTGTGGAGGCGTGCGCGTAGTGTGCGGTGGCAGATGGTGTCGAAGGCGGCAGAGAGGTCTAGGAGGATGAGTGCTGCGGTCTTGCCATTGTACAGCAGGGTCCTGATGTAATCGGTGGCAGCGATGAGGGCAGTTTTGGTACTGTGGTTGCTGCGGAACCCTGACTGGGAAGGGTCCAGGATTCTGTTTTCTTCGAGGTATCGGGTTAGCTGTCTGTTGACTGTTTTCTTGATGACGTCAAATAGGCCATTAGAGATGTTGCGCATAGTTTATAAGATTCGTAGAAAAAAATATATATAGTGAAAAGCACTACCTGGTCTCTGCCATTTCATATTCACCCTGTCCAGAGCGGATTTGTTCCTAAGTGGGGCACATCCCTTTATCAGGCCATTAAATAACTTCTTGAAAGGCGCTCCAAGCATTGTACCTCAACCTGAAGTTGTTTCAAAAGGTTTAGAGAAGGCCTTCAATTCTTTTAGCTGGCATGTTAGAAACTGGGTTGTAGGTTGAATGGGGGTATGTGTCCTAGTAAAGCAACAAGAGTCATAGTCAAGGGTAAGACGCAGGCAAACCCTAAATTAATCTGTGCTCACCCTCTGGTAGCTTGGCACAGAGAGATCAGGCTTAACTTAAAGGCAATGTGTAAAGTAGTTGTGCAACACTGCAAACAGTAAAACTGTGAAAACAGCACACAAAAAGATTCCACACCAAGTTAGAAAAATAGAACTTAATTTAATAAATAAAACAGGCCAAAAATCCAATAAGTAGGACTTGAGTTATGAATTTCTAAAGAATAAACTGTAAAATAGCACTTAGAAACAGGAAACGCCAACAAGGGACATCAGGGGCCGTATTACACAAGTTCCCGTTGCGCCCGCTCTGCGCATACCCAAGGCAGTTTGGTATAACCGAAGGGGCTGCAGACGCTTGTGCAGCCCCTTCTGCAGTACAGATAGCACTGGTGCACATAAAGCGCCAGTGCTATCTTCAGGGAGTGTTCCCTCATTTGCATGGGGGTGTGTGCCATGCAAATGACGGAATCCCTTTGCTTCTGCGCCCGCACCCTATCTAAAAGGTGGCCCACTGTCAGTGCGCCCCTGATGGCTGCCCTCTGGAGGGGGCAAAGGGGGTCCCATGGACTCCCAGACATCTCCTTGCAGACGGGTGGAGTCATTCACTGCACCCGCCTGCAAGGGGATCTCTCATCCCCTTTGACAGTGCAGGTGGGTTGCTGCTTGCACTGCGAAAACAGAGCGGATTCAAAACTGCAGCACCTTTTTTCACAGGAATGTGATGCCCCCAGGGCAGTTGAAGTTCCTGGCCACCCTGGGGGCAGTGCATTCCATGTAATAGGGCACACTTCCCTGTTTTTGGCCTGGCGCACCAATTATAAGGTGCAGCGGGTACAAACAAGGAAAAGGGCCCCAGGTTGTGCCGTACAGGGACAAAGTCAAAAGTTCAGGCCAGCTGCAATGGAGCGCGGGTCAGCTCCATCTACCCAGTTATGCCAGCTGGACCAAATTACCTTAGACCTGGTTGCTGAGCGCTTGTGTGGATCTGCGTCAAAGATGTATCAAGCAGCAGAGGCAAATCGTCAGTTCTGAGGTGCGATGAGGCTGCCGTGCAAGGTCCTTATGCGTCGACGACGAGGATCATGTCAACGGTGTTTGCAATGCAAGGCCAGTGTTGAGGATGTGAGGCGCAACGGAGGTGATGCATCAGTTCAGATGAGTAGTGAAGCTGCGATGCAGAGATCCAACATAGTTGTCGAGGCTGCCATCGATGGGGGTTGCATAGAGTAAAGTGTCACGCAGCAGCTATTCCGAAGGTGATGCATCGGTCCAAGATGAGGGATTTGAAGATGCAAGTCTTTTACAACAGGTCCAATCCATGCAACAGCAGGGATGCATCAGTTCTGCTTGAAGATGTACCATTCAGGCAAGGAGAACTGTCGGTTCTGCTCGAGAATGCATCACTCAGCAGAGGAAGCATCATTTCCACTGGAGATACACCTACGTCCCACTTCGAAGGGTTCAGGACTGGGGTGGCACCACTTGGCAGGGCATTCTCACAGATAGAGTGCAGGTACAGCAGCAGGTTGGTTAGATCAGGAGGCCAGCCAGCCCTTGGAGTCATTCTAGGGTCAGGTGAGGCAGGTACAGTCCTTCTCACGCAGGCGGGAGGGCAGCAGCCAAGCACAGCAAAGCAATAATCCAGCTGAGTAGCAGTCCCTTCAGCAGGAAGGCAGTCCTTCCTGGCAGAGTCTTCACAGGTCCAGAAGAGTGCGGAAGTGGTGGTGTCAGAGATCCAGTACTACCCAGTTGTGCCTTTAAAGTGGGGGAGACTTCTACGGCATGCCTTTGAAGTGAAACTCACACAAAGATAAATGGGTAAGAGGAATTAGTCCCACTTGGACCTCCTACATAAGATTCCTAAACACGACTTAGAAGAGGGACTATGTACTCAAATAGCTGTAAACAGGTGTGGGGGAAACACACAGGAGAGTTAATACTGCCCTCATACACAGCAAGCTGTGTCATGCTTCATCATAGGGTTGCTAACACACCTCCGTGCAGACCAACGCAGGAGGTGGAGCAATAGGGAGGGGGAAGACAATACAACAGATAAGTGACAATGGTATGGGATCACAAGTGAACATAGGTGCAGAAACAAGTATTAAAATGGTCACAGGGAGTCCCTATTACAATGTTAATATTGGGTACCCAGTCCAGAACAAGAAATGGTCACACCAGGACTAGTGAGTGTTGGTATGGGGAACTTATAATGAGACACCAACTCCTCCACTCTGCAAAACCGTGAACATGTTTCAGCTGGCACAATACAATACCTGGGCTTTCATCAGGACTCACAAAAGTATGATCCCCAAGGGTACTAATCCTATCTCCTTATGATCCAGGGGTGAAGGAAAGTCACCCTTCTAAGTAACTGTTCAGGTTTAAATGTGGTAGAGCCCCTTGCTCTCCACGAGGAACCTGCAACAGAAGCAATAAAAACACGTTACGCGCAAAGTGCTGGGCCCTATGCGCAGTAAATAATACCAACTAAAGTGGTGGGCACCCCCCATAAGAACAGCAAAATATCAAGGGCGTGACAACACCATCTCAGGCTAAAAGTGAATATTGTTGCGCCCGGCGGTGCATTAAAGTTAAGTAACCGTCTCTGAAAATGCGCATATGTTGCACACGAGTCATAAGGATAATACTATATTTATAATTAATAACGAGCAAGCATCAATGCTAGGAGATTGGAGACACACCATCATGCATAATGTTACACTTACAAAGTTCATTTAAAATCTAAACTTGAACTGGCGGGGGAGCGAGGACAGCTCCCTATAGTCACACTCTGCGAGACATGAGGATAAGTTAACCCTTTGGATGCTCATGACGAGCTCAGCTCGTCATGATGCACAGTTGAGCTGTGCTGATGACGAGCTGAGCTCGTCATGACACCAGCAAAATGGTAATTTTCAGCACAGGGGGGGGGGGGAAACGCCTAGCAGCCAAGGTGTTAAAAACAGAAGGTGATTAGTAAACAAACTGCCATCCAAATCGACGGGGGCAGACCTCGTCCACACCGGTGTAATGCGGTCTAGTCGTTATCCCTAACTATTGTACTCACAACCAGGAGCAAGGGTTTGGACAGGTCAGGTAATATCTAGAAACATACAAGATAGAGTGGAGCACCACAGCAGTGGCCCCTCCCTTGGCAATTGAACCCATGGCTCATACTGTGAGATCTGGGGGCATGGACAGAGGTAGCCATATAGATGATATCCCATGTCATGATGCAATATGTAGATGATATACTGCTGTCTCAAAAAGATGCGGAGTGGAACCTAACCCTGGTGCTGGTCAGGACATTGCCCTTGTTATATTTTGCTTTATAGGTGTATGAGGCTTGCCTCGAAGGGACTTACCCAAAGAGTCAGGTTTTCAGTTTCTTGCGGAATTCAAGAAGAGATAAGAAGGCTCGATGTGGCAGGGGGAGATCTTTCCATGCTTTAGGAGCAATGTATAAGAAGGTGTGACCCTCTGTTCTGGCTTTGTGTATTCTAGTGAGATTCCGGCTGAGCAGAGGTGTTTGAGGGCTGCACTCAGCTGTTTAAGTAGGCTGGGCCGATGTTTGTAGTGCTTTGTATGAGTGGGTAAGAAGCTTGAACTGTACACATTTCTGTAAAAGGAGCCAGTGAAGTTTCCTCAGTTGTGGCGTGACGCGAGATGCATGGGTGGAGGAGGACCAGTTTGGCTGCTGTGTCTGGATGGTCCGCAGTTTTTTTGTGATTTGGTTGGTAATTCCTACATAGAGAGTGTTCCCGTAGTCCAGTCTGCTGGTGATGAGGGCTTGGGTGAGTGCCTTCCTGGTATTGTTCGGTAGCCACTTGTGTATCTTTTCAGCATCCTCAGGGTGTGGAAGCAGGATGTGTGGATGACGTTGAAATGACTGGGCATGTCCAGATTTCTGTCTATATTGATCCCCAGATTACTTGCTTGTGCGTTGGGCGTGGGAGCTGTTCTGAGGTCTTTGTGCCACCAGGCGGAGTTCAATTGGCAGGTATCTCTTCCAAAGATACCCTTTTAGGACTTTTCCTTGTTCAGCTTGAGGCACTTGGACTTCATCCAGGTGACCACATTAGCCATGCAGGAGTTGAAGCTGTTCCTGGTGGAAGCTGTGTTATCCAAGAGGGATAATATCAGTTGCATGCCATCGGCGTCAGTATGTCGATGTCATACGCACAGATTACGTATGTTAGCTGAGTCATGTAGAAGTTGAACGGAGTCGGAGTGAGCGAGGAGCCATGCGGAATCCGAAAATTACTTCCAGCGCTTCTAAAGAGTATGGCACCATAGTAACTTTTTCTTCAGGTGCAGTGTGGCATCATGTTGACTGTTTGGGTTCATATGGTGAAAAAGGTGCAGAAACACTGGAGAGCAGCTATCGGGATTGTAGCAGGATATGGAGACGGCAGATTTAACTGTTCAAAGTCCTACGTGTTCCTCATTAGGCCCAACTTGGTTAGCTTGGATATGATGACTGGACATTGTGCCCTCCAGTGCAAAGGAACTATATTTCGCTATTTCGGGGACAAATATACCACAATGAGCTTGCCGTTGTAGATAGCAATATAGGTAGGGCAATAACAGTTGTGAAGAGTTGCATCTCCGTTTGGAGTTCTCTTCCCTTGTCTATTATGGGCAGGGCTCTTCTGGCTAAGATGGGGATCAGCCATAACTTCTGTACTGTTTCACCAGTTTTGTGGTGCTTTAATGCAATTAGACTCCGTCCTGGCTGACCAGATCATCACTTACTGCTGGGTTCAAACCGCCGGAGGGGTCAAGTGCCCAGCTGCTGAGAGCGGCAGGACAATGTTAGGCGATGCAGACTAGAGGCCTAATTTATAGTTTGGCGGATGGGTTATTCCATCTCAAGCATGACGGATATCCTGTACTCCTTATACAAGTGCATCATATCCTGTGGCCCTTGCAAAAAGGTGGGCGGAATATCTGTCAATTTTGTGACCAGGTACCCCTCTGCGAAGGTTTACAGGAGACCTTCTGACGTGGCAGCATATACTTCTGCTATCAAAATATGGGGGCTGGGGTGAAAGGGAGTTTCTTGTTGGAAGCGAACAGTAACAGCCTTGAAAATAGCAGACTTGACTTTAGTGAGGGATCTAGGGATCTACATGCAGCAGGGATTCAGACACTTCCAAGAATTGCTACAAAATATGGTCCTGCCTTCAGGGCAGTTTCTCATACATGGGAGATTAATTAGCTAGATGAAGAATTTGTGCAAGAATGGAGATCAAGAGCTGGTCACTTATCCTTTACTGACTGTCACACTCTTAATAGAGTTGAGCAGAATAGTGGTGACAGTGCTTTATAGGGCTCTGCTGAAAAACTACAATGTTCCCTGTCTGAGCTCAATAAGTGGTCAAATGATGTAGGAAAGGAGCTGAGAGTCAAAAAGAATGCACACTGTAAATCAGGGGTCTCCAAACCGGTCCTGGAGGGCCGGATCCATGCCAGATTTTTAAAATAACTACATCTCATTTTCTACACAGAACAGATCTTATTCTGAGAAAGAGCAGTAAAATCCCCCCTCCCGCCACACATACACTGATCCATGCCTTAGAAATCATCAAAGGGAAGCGGGTTTCTTCCACATGACATAGACCTGCCCGGAGTTAGGGAAATACAGGGAGTCAGTGATAGGGGTAATGGAGGAAACAAAGTGTATGTAGGGACGTCTAAAAACCTGAGACCTATCTGCTGGTCTTATGTCCTGCCCAGGAAATAAACTTATCAGAGCAAACAAAGCAAAGTCCATATAGGTATCAATGTTGAGATTATTTCCTACGTTTGACACAATGACCATTAATGTACTGTCATTTATTATCAAAGTGGAGAAAAGAAGACTATGACCCAACCAATTAAACTATAAATACTATTTTAGCAGTTCGTGTTTTTAAACATCAGAAACATATTTACAATGCGTGCTCAGTGTGACGAGTAAACACACGGTGCTCAAAAAAGTGTAAAGATGGCAAAAAGGGTCAAAAAAACTGAAAATAAAAGGCAGAAAGGCCAAATAATAATTCTTTCAACGCAGGTCCCAAACACAAAAGTTCATACAGTAGGGGCTGGGGGGTCTAAAAGCACTAGGGAAGCTTCAAACGTCGCAGTTACTCTCTGATTGTGCACGAGTCTCCACATTTTCTTTTTTTTTTTTTTTAAATTTGTTTTTATTGCAGAATTAGAAACCATTGCATACAATAAATCAACCAGCACACTCATGGTGTCCCCCCGCATGGGTCGAGTAACACAGAGTATACACAGCCATTCAGCCCGTATCCCGGGGGCCGGGCGGCATAATGTTCCAGTTTGCCAGCAAGACATCATAGTGAGCATCCCTGAGGGACAATGGTCGAAATCTCTTCATGTATCTGCATTTTACCCCCCCAACACCTAACCCAACCCCAATACCGTCCAGCATAATCTAACAGCCCGCTCTCATGGCGATACTGCGATCCCGCCCCCCAGTCCCTGTGAGGGCCCTGTCATGACAGTGCCACGTGCCCCTGCCCCTGCTCCGCTATCTGTCCATACTCTACAGACCGTAAAGACAGTCACAGGCCCGGAAGTACCTCCGCTCCCCAACCTGGATCCCGGTGTCCAACCCACCCCTCAACAGCCCTAGAACAACACCCGTTCCCTCCCCCCCAGCAACCGCTAATGATGTGTGCCGTGTTCCTGACTCCAGTATGGGTCCCGCTACAGATCTACTTATACCTCCATACTCGTAAGCCTCGCAGTGTCCTCATGCCCCATCCATTCAGTCCTCATCGTCCACCAGGGAGTCACGCAGAGCCTGCACTATCAACTCCCACGCACGCGCTGATTCCAGGCGCTTTTCATTGTCAAGCTTGACTGCTTGTCTCATACGGAGCACACTCTCGCATTCAGACCACCTCAGCAATTCATTCGTCCATCTCCTCACCGACGGCCCCTCCCTGGACTTCCAGTGCCAGGTGATCTCCCTCTGCGCCAGTATCAGCCCCAGGTCAATAAATTTACTTGTCACCTTAGTGTTTTTTGTGTGTGGGAACCAGAGCAACAAGCACGCCACCATGTCAAACTCCACCTCCCTGTCGGTCACTGCATTGAGGAGTTCCCCAACCTCCGCCCAGTAATCCTCCAGTTTCGGGCAGCCCCATAGCAGATGATCCAGATCCGCCTCCAACGCCAAGCACCTCGGACACCGCGCCTCCTGTACCTGAAAGTACCGTTTGATCTTCTCCGGAGTCAAGTAGGCCCTATGCAAAACATAGAAATGCACCTGCTGGAAGCGCGCGTTCCTCGTGCCCTTCCACGTACTCTTAAGGATATGACCCCACACCGTGTCCGGAATGGGCTTGCCTATGCTCACCTCCCATTTCGCTTTCAGGCCCAGGAGCGGCTCCAGCCCCTCATGCAACATCCTATTATGGAGGCAGGTCACCGCTTTAAAGGTGCTGGCGGCCATCACTACATACTGGCAAGCCATAGTCGTGTCTGGTTCAATGAGCCCCCCTCTCCAATGCTTTTGCATGGCCACCACCACGGCCGCATGCAAGAGGAAGCTCCCCTCCGGCAGCCCAAACTGTTCTTGTAGCGTTTGGAAGGGCACCAACGCTCCATCAATATACAAGTCCCCCACCACTTGCAGTCCCAGCTCCTCCCACTCCAATAATGGGGACCAGTCGCCCCCATGCGGCAGCGCAGTCAGCATGCCTATCGGTATCTCCGGGGCATACGGTCGGGACGCCTTCGCCCTCCTCAGACTCCTCTGCCAGCATAACCTGAGCGTCTGCTCCTCCATGGTAAGGCCTCGCAACTCCAGTTTCTGCTGCATAATGATATAGGCCAGGACATGGCGTTGTATCCCCTGCTCTCGGTCGCGTTCTGGCCCTCTAAACACCCTAGCCACATGCTGTGTGAGAACCTGAAGTTGCGCGGCCAAATAGTACAACTCCGGCCATCCCCCCCTCAAGCTTGGGACGAAGCAACGTGTTCAGTGCCACTCTACGGCGGCCGTGCCCCCAAAGGAAGTCAATGACCATCTTCCGCAAATCCCTAAAGATCCTCTGGGGAATTCAAATGGGCAGCGTGCGAAAATAGTACAAGAGCCGCGGGAGCGCTAACATCTTCAGCAGAGCCACCCTACCCAGCACCGACAGGGGGAGGGACGCCCAGAAAGACATGCAACCTCTCAGCGCCCGTACGCCCCGCCCAATATTGCCCTCTAATAAGTCCGCGACCTCGTGGTAGATACGGACTCCCAGATAAGTGAAGCAAGATGGCTCCCAGACCACCCCTACATCACGGGCGGGGCAGGGCGCGTCTGCTCTAAGCGGAAAGACACACGTCTTCGTCCAGTTAACCCTGAGGCCCGACAACCGACCAAACTCAGACAGCATCTCCATCGCCCCTTCCAGAGCCCGTTCCGTATCCTCCATGTACAGTAGCAGATCGTCCGCATACAATGATATGTAGTGCAACTGCCCACCTCTTGCAATCCCTGCGTACATGTCTCCCGACCTGGCACGCACCGCCAGTGGTTCCATCGCCAGTGCAAACAGAAGAGGGGAAAGGGAGCACCCCTGTCTCGTCCCCCTACCAACAGGATAAGCCGCAGACACCAGATTGCCCAGACGTACTCGCGCCGTTGCCGAGGAATACAACACCTTCGTCCATCTGCGAAACCCTTCACCAATGCCGAACCTCACTAGGACTTCATCCAGATAGACCCATTCCAACTATCAAAAGCTTTCTCAATGTCTACAGACAACACCGCCTGGGTACCGTCCGTATCTGCTGCACCATCCAATATCCCTATCAGACGGCGAATATTTAATGCCGTACTCCTCGTGGGGATAAACCCCGCTTGGTCCCTGTGCACCAGGCCGGTCATATGTGGGGCCAACCTGGTGGCCAGGATCCGGCTTAAAATCTTATAGTCCACCGTCAGCATGGACAATGGCCTGTAAGACCTCACATCAGTCGCTTCCCTGCCGGGTTTTAGCAACGGTACTATCAGTGCTTCCCTCATTGATCCGGGCAGACCCCCCAACCTATGAGCCTCCTCATATACCACCAGTAGTCTGGGCGCCAAGCTATCAGCATACTTCTGGTAAAATTCTATCGGCAGGCCATCCACCCCGGGTGTTTTATTCCTCGCCATATGTTTAATGGCCGCCCTAATCTCGGCCAACGTGACAGGTCCACCTAAGTCCTTTGCATCGTCGTCGTCAAGCACCGGAAGCTGCATTGACTCCAAATATTCCGCTATTTCGCACGCCTCCACTCCTAACTGACTCTCGTACAACTCAGCATAGTAGGCCCTAAAGCACTCCAGCACCGCCGTTTGGGAGTAGACCGTCTCCCCCAGTTCATTTTTGATGCTCAAGACCGGGCAGCCTCTGAGTTCTGGATTAGCGAGCCTAGCCAGTAACGTGCCCACCTTATCCCTTTCAGCATGCGCTCTAATGGCATATTGTCTGTAGTCATAGCTCCGTAGCCGCTCCGTTTCGGTGGCCACCACCTCCTTGGCTTCCAGCAACCGGGCCTGTAAATCCGGTCGGTGCGCCGCTCCAGATCCCTTAATTTCTCCTCCGCACTGGCAAGCGCATTCAACACCGACACTCGAGCATTCGAAAACCTCCCCAAGCATACTCCTCTCACCACCACTTTCATCGCGTCCCATTCAGTGGACCTACAAGAAACTGTCCCCTCATTCTCACCAAAATACTGATCTATGCCCCGTTGGACTGCGTCACTGAACACCGAGTCCTCCAGGGTGTCGGGCCGGAGCCGCCATGTTGGAATCGCGGAGCGCGCCCTCTGCCATTGGACATGCACCAGCAGAGGATTATGATCCGAGATGGTCCTGGCCAGATACTCCGTATCAGTACCGAGTCGATCCTAACATGTAAAGCGTGGAGGGCTGAGAAAAAGGAATAGTCCCTACCACCCCGGTGCTGTTCCCGCCACACATCCAGCAGTCCCCATCTTTCCTGCCAATCCTTCCTGTGTGCGACTAACTTACGTACAGGGGAATCAACGAGTGGTGGGTGGGATCTATCTAAGGCCACATCTGTGATCGAATTGAAGTCCCCCCCCAGTATCAGAGGCCCCGCTAAGAAAGAGGCCAAGGAGCCGGATAGACCATCAAAGAAGCGGGCCTGATCAACATTTGGAGCATATATACAGCTGAAAACCACATCTCGACCATACAACCTCCCCTCCACCGCCACATATCTGCCCTCAGGATCCACCAATTGATTCAACACCTGGAACGGTATCCCCGCCCGCACCCATATCAGTACCCCTCTAGCAAACGCGGAGTAAGTGGTGCCAAAGACCTGACCCCGCCATCTCTTCTGTAGTGCGATGCATTCCTGTTTCGTTAAATGAGTCTCCTGCAACATGGCAACCTGAACCCCCCGCCTCACCAAATAAGCATGCACTTTGTGGCGTTTGACCATAGTTCGCAGTCCTCGGACATTCCACGTTAGGCATTTCAAGTTAGGTAACGTCCCCATACCAACATAGAGCGATCCAGTTCAAGTATAGCCATTCAATGCCCACACCATAGCGGTTGCCCCCCCTGAAACGAACCATAGAAAAAACTCCCCAAACCCCACTCCCCAGGACAGAGCCTACAAACCCAGCCGCCATCTTAGGTGTCTCTGTCGCAGCTACACGGGCAGGCCCGGACCTCACCAGGTCCCGATATCCTCTACCCGGGGGACGTGCGCATCAGCAACGATCGTGATAGAGAGCCTCCGCAGTGCCCGCAACGCTAGAAATCATAAGTTCTAGCACCGTCCGCCCCACTGTCGCCAGAACCGGGGGGAGGGGGAGGGGGGAAGTAGAGACGAGTGCGTGCCCCCAGTACTCCAATCCAATGTTGGTCACCAATCTCCCCGCTCCTCAGGTCCGTGCCAGCAGTTCCTGCAACTCCGATCTTGCACAGGCGGGCCACCCCGCGAGCCGATGCCAATTCCGCTCAGTTTCGGTTCAGAGACCATCGACCCTCGCCGTCGCCGTCGCCATTTTCTTCGCACTCCGGGCAACACCTCGGACGCCGTCTGACTAGGTCTCGGTGGGACTAGCGGACCCCAAAGATGTCTCCTCCGCTCACCAGTGGTTCCCCAACACTTCGCAGGCCAGTTGCGCCGACCAGGGGTCGCCCCAGGTGCGGTTTTCAGGAGAAATAGCGGGACCCTGCGCGGAGCTGCAAGCTCACGCCGCCATCCCGATCGGCGTCCAAACCACGCCCCCGTGCACGAGTCTCCACATGTAAGCATTACACACAGAACTCCATGACATCGCTTTCAGGTGCATTTATTCCACATTTATTTATTTATAACGTTTTATATAGCGCAAACTTGATCCTGATGGATATCAGAGCGCTTTACAGTTAAAGGTAACAATCAAAACTGCAGTATAATTGATACAAGCCCACCTGGCCACCATCCCCGTATACTCAAGTAAAGGCACCAACTGACAATGCACCCTAAGAGATCGAATACGGGGAACATGAGATGCTGGAACGTTAGCGGCAGTCCAGCATGTTACAGGGGTCTACTACCCCCCTAGATACAACACTAACCCTCAAGTAGTTGGTCAGGTCGTGAAATCCAGCCGGTCACAGGCCACACGTGGTGTCCGCAGCAGCCGCAATCCTCAGTCACAGCAGTGAGAACGTGGGCTGCAGTCAAGGCCCTCTTTGTTGCCTGCAGAGCGGCGGTATGCATCAGGGCACCAGAGACCAGACTCTAACACTTGGGTTGCCCCCTGTAACGTCCCATCAGTCGGGGTTGCTATGACCACAGGCATCAACCACGTGCTCTTGTTTTTCTTCATATCGCACATCGTATTAGATTCCATGCTTGCAGGAAGTCTCACTACAGCACTCGGGCCAGCTGCTGTGACGTCTCAATAGATGGGGTGCGATGCTGCCCCCACCACAAGTGTCAAGAAGCTGGAACATGGACAGTAGTCCCACATGTAAAGTGTGCCCCCTCCAGTTGACAGAGCGCCACTGAGTCTCAACACCTACAAAAAATTAACAAAATCAGAATTATTGTGGAACCTCGCAGTTGAGTAATTTAGGGCAGGGGTGCATGTTCACAAAAACTATGCAGGGAACATTCCTACCACAACACAGGATAATATTGATTATAAGTTAATTTATAAAGAATACTTGTGTGTATTCTTTTTAGCCAAATATAATTGTTTTACATAACAAATCACATAATATAGATAATTTATATACTTAATTTTTCAGACCATTCTTTGAGTAAGCATGTGCAAAGTTTCAGAACATGTTGATTTTATAGGGTGAAAACTTCTTTTGAAGATCAGTTCTGTATTCAATAAATAGACACTGCGGCATGCTGAAAACAACGCGCCTCATGCATTGAAGTGGAAGCCCTCCTACGAGGCGGAAAGATAAAGACAATAGCATGAGGTGAATGCTTACTTCTCTGAAGTCCACTGTGAGGATATTTTTGGGAAGAATAGTGACTAAAGCTGTGGAAGTCTGCTGTTCTGTCAAGCCCGACCTTAAAATACTCAAAAAGGAGGAGGTATTTTGAGTCAGAGTACAGGTTTCAAACTCTTAAATAAAAGTACTGGTCAGGGTGCATTAGAAATGGGATTCCTGGTTGGCTGAGGTGTGCACCCAGGCAAGGCAGGAACCACCACTCTAGTCAAAGTAAGCTTGGTTCACAGGAAAAGATAATTTGTGCTCACCCTCTGGTAGCATGGCACAGAGCAGTCAGGCAATGTTTAAAGTATTTGTGCAACACACTCACACAGTAACACAATGAATACACCACAAAAAGACTCCACACGGGTTTAGAAAAAAATTGATTATTGTATAGAGAACAAAACAGGACCAAAATGACAAACATCCAATGTGTAGAAGTTGAGATATTGAATTTTTAAAGAATAAATACAGTAAAGTGCTTAGAAGCAAGTAGCACTAAAAAGGTTACTTTAGATTGCGCTGGACTGGGGCAAAATTGAAGTACAGGGCGTCAGCAATACAGCGCCGGCCCTCTACAGGACCCACACAGGCTCTGGTGAACAAAGTACCTTTCCTGGTCGCAAACAGCAAGATGCATAGATGTCGAGGCCTGCAGGTGCAGGATGTGTCGATCTTCTCCACGTTTGAAGGTGATGCATCAGTTCCGAAAAAGGATTCCGGAGTCAAGAGGTGTCAAGTGATGCTGCGGATTTTGCCACACACTCGAGGGCATGTGTACATCTTACCAAGCTGCAGCGGCGATGAAACGCTGTCCAATGCATCTATCTCTGAATGCAAGGCACGGGTTACGATCTAATACACCGATTTTACACCTACAACCGTGTCAATGCACCGGTTCAGCTACATGCAGACAGGAGATGCGTTGACATTCGTGTTGCAAGTATCTGGGCTACTTCCAGTGAGCCAGGCACAGGAGCAGGGGTAAAGACTTTGATATCTTTGAGTCTCAAGCAACAGAAGATAAGCCAACAGGCCCTTGGAGACCACTTGGAATGAAGGCAGAGTCCAGAAAGTCCTGGAGGACAGAATGGGCAAAATAGCTGTCCCTCCGGACTTGGCTGTCCAGGCAGCAATGTCTGGTGAGCGTGTGCAAAGATGCCCACGTGGTTGCCTGACAGATGTCAATGAGTGGAACTCCGCGAGCAAGAGCGCTGTAGTAGCTCTGGAAGAATGAGCATGGAGTCCCATTGGAGGTTCCTTCTTTGCCAAAGCGGAACATATTTTAATACAAAGGAACACCCATCTCGAGATAATACTCTTTTGAACGGCCTGACCTTTCTTGGCACCAACATAGTCAACGAAGAGTTGATCTTCCACCCGGAAATCTTTTGTGCGGTCAAGGTAGAAAGACAGCAAACGTTTGGGGTCCAGACAATGAAGTCTCGCCTCCTCTTTGGAAGGGTGCGGTGGTGTAAAAATGTGGGTAAAGTAATGGGTTGTCCAACGTGAATGGGTGTAACCACTTTGGGAAGAAATGTCTTGTCCTAAGCACCAATTTGTCCGGATGAACAGAGAAGGAAGGGGGCTTAGAAGAAAAAGCTTGGAGCTCACTCACTCTGCGAGCAGATGTGATGGCAAAAAGGAAACCTGTCTTTAGAGAGAGGAGCCTGAGAGGACAGTTGTGAAGAGGCTCGAAGGGAGCGCTCATAAGATAGGTTAAGACCAGCTTCAAGTCCCATTGGGACTTTACGAAGGGAGGAGGAGGAAAGAGATGAGTGATGCCCTTGAAGAATCTATATACAATGGGGGACTTGAACAAAGATGGCTGATCTGGAAGCCGAAGGAAAGCAGAGATGACTGCAAGATAGCCTTTATTAGTGCCCAAGATAGAGCCCTGTTGGGCCAAAGAAAGTATATACAACAGGAGCTGTGAGAGAGGGGAAGAAATGGGATCCACAGCCTTTGCTGTGCACCATGCCACAAACTTGTTCCACTGACAGGCGGATACCATCTTAGTGGAGGGACACCTGGCTGCCAAGATGACGTAACAGACGTTGGGAGGAAGGTCAAAAGCTGTCAACTGTTGCTGCTCAATCTCCACGCAAGGAGGTGGAGGCTTGACAGGGGCTCTGGGTCCGACTCTTCGTGCCCAGTTCGGGGCCACAAGAATGACTTGGGCCGGTCGAGCTTGATCTTCTGCAGCACTCTAGAGTAGAAGTGGTACAGGTGGAAGGGCGTAAAGAATGTCGCAGTTGCATTCACAACAAGCGTCGCCGAGCGAGTGCCACCTTGGAAATTCCAACACGCAGAATTGCTGACATTATGAGTTCTCTTCGGTAGCAATCAATCAATCAATGACACTTATAGAGCGCGCTACATACCCGTAGGGTCTCAAGGCGCTGGGGGGGGGGGGGGTGCCGCTACTGCTCGAACAGCCAGGTCTTCAGCTTCTTCCTGAAGGAGAGGTGGTCTTGGGTCAGGCGCAGGTCGGTCGGGAGGGAGTTCCAGGTCTTGGCGGCCAAGTAGGAGAAGGACCTTCCTCCTGTAGTCGCTCTTCGGATGCGGGGGACGGCGGCGAGGGCGTGGTTGGCTGATCGGAGGTGGCGTTTGGGAGCGTAGAAGTTGATCCGGCTGTTGAGGTAGCTCGGGCCTTGGTCGTGTAGGGCTTTGTGTGCGTGGGTGAGGAGGCGGAAGGTGATTCTTTTGTTGACGGGGAGCCAGTGAAGGTCTCTCAGATGTCCGGAGATGTGGCTGGTTCGTGGGATGTCGAGGATGAGTCTGGCTGAGGCGTTATGGATCCGCTGGAGTCTCTTCTGGAGCTTGGCGGTGGTACCGGCGTAGAGGGCGTTGCCGTAGTCCAGTCGGCTGGTGACGAGGGCCTGGGTGACGGTCTTCCTGGTCTCGGTGGGGATCCACCAGAAGATCTTCCGTAGCATGCGTAGGATGTTGAAGCACGCTGAGGAGACGTTGTTGACTTGCCTGGTCATGGAGAGGGAGGAGTCCAGGATGAAGCCCAGGTTGCGTGCATGGTCTGTCGGTTTGGGTGCGGTGCCCAGGGCGGGAGGCCACCAGGAGTCGTCCCAGGCGGAGGGTGAAGAGCCCAGGATGAGGACCTCCGTCTTGTCAGAGTTTAGTTTCAGGCGGCTGGTCGTCATCCACTCGGCTACCTCTTTCATCCCTTCGTGCAGGTTGGCTCTGGCGGAGGCGGGGTCGTTGGTCAGGGAGAGGATCAGCTGGGTGTCGTCGGCGTAGGAGATTATACTGAGGTTGTGTTTGCGTGCGATGGCCGCGAGGGGGCTCATGTAGACGTTGAAGAGGGTGGGGCTCAGAGATGATCCTTGAGGGACGCCGCAGATGACTTCGGAGGCCTCTGACTTGTACGGTGGTAGGCGGACTCTCTGTGTTCTTCCGTCGAGGAAGGAGATGATCCATTCCAGCGCCTTGTCCTGGATTCCGATGTTGCTGAGGCGCTGTACTAGGGTGCGGTGGCAGACAGTGTCGAATGCCGCGGAGAGGTCTAGGAGGATGAGGGCCGCTGTTTCTCCGTTGTCCATCAGGGCTCGGATGTCATCGGTGGCGGCGATGAGGGCGGTCTCGGTGCTGTGATTGGCTCGGAAGCCGGACTGTGAGGGGCCGAGGGATCCATTCGTCTCGAGGAAGGCGGTTATCTGCTTGTTGACGGTCTTCTCGATGACTTTGGCTGGAAACGGGAGGAGCGAGATGGGGCGGTAGTTCTTGAGTTCGGTGGGGTCCGCTGTTGGTTTCTCGAGTAGAGCGCTGAGTTCGGCGTGTTTCCAGCTCTCAGGGAAGATGGTGGTGTCGAAGGATGTGTTGATGATGTCTCGCAGGTGGGGTGCGATGACAGCGTCGGCCTTGTTGAAGACGTGGTGAGGGCAGGGGTCGGTCGGTGATCCGGAGTGGATGGAGTTCATCGTGCGGATGGTGTCTTCGGTGCTGATCGGGGTCCAGGCGAGGAGGGTGGTGGTGGGGGGTGGTTGTTCGGTCATGGTGTGCGTTGGTTGGTTGTTAAAGCTGCTGTGTATGTCCGCGATCTTGTTGTGATAGTATGAAGCGAGGGAGTTGCAGAGGTCTTGCGATGGGGTGATGTCGTTGTTTCCTGCGCTGGGGTTGGAGAGCTCTTTCACGATGTTGACAGATCTAACCAAGGCTCTACACAGCTCTGAAAGAGACCTTGCACCTCCTCGGAGTGAAGACGCCATTTGTGATGCACAAGGCACCAACGGCTGAGTTTGTCCGCCCTGGAGTTCTGAGAACGTGCCGCGTGTTGAACCACCAGGGTTATGCCCTAATGTTCCAGCCATGTCCAGAGACAAAGAGCCTCTTGAAATAGGGCCCATGACCCCCACCACGTCCTGTTTGTTGCAGTACCACAGGGCAGTGGTGTTGTCTGTGAAAAACTGCACCACTTTCCCTTTGAAAGAGGGAAGGAATGCCTTCAGTGCCAGATGAATCGCCCGGAGCTCCAGCAGGTTGATATGGAGCCCAGACTCTGACGGAGACCAGACACCTCTGGACTTCGCCTCTCCAGATGGCCACCCGATCCCAGGAGTGACGCATCTGTCACCACTGTGAGGTTTGGTTGGGGGAAAGGAGAGGGATCTACCTCTGACCCAAGCTTGGTTCTTTAGCCACCACTGCACTTGTTGCGAAGTCCCCTCCAAGATCTGGACGTAGTCGGAAAGATTTCCCTGATGATGCATCCACTGGAACTTCAGGTCCCACTGCAGAGCCCACATATTCCACCCGGCAAGATCCACCAGGAGGATGCCATGAGGCCCAGCAGCCTCAGGGTCATTCTCACAAAAATCCAGGATAGAGGCTGAAACATCGGTATCATATCCTGAATATCCCAGACTCGCTGCTCGGGAGGATAGGCTCGAACCTGCACTGTGTCCAGAACAGCTCAGATGAACGGGAGCGACTGAGAGGGAATAACGTGTGACTTCGGCCCGTTGATAGTAAACCTCAGCGAATGCCGGAGGTCCGCCTAAGTCTGGAGGTGGGAAGACGACCGCCTGGGGCGAGCCCGCCTTCAACAGCCAGTCGTTGAGCTAGGGTAAGACTGGAATCCCTGATCACAGCAGATGAGCTGGGACCACCGCAACAGATAACATCCGAGGGGATTGGTAAGGCAGAAGGGGAGAACGGTAAACTGAAAATGGTCATGGCCTACCGTGAACTGTAGGTACGTCTGTGGGCTGGCATGACGGGGATGTGAAAGTAGGGGATGTGAAAGTAGGCGTCCTGCAAGTCCAAAGCCACCAAGAAATGAATGAGCCACGTAATTCCATATAGATTATAGATACACGTTAGAATATCTATATGTGTATTAATCCGTGCTCAAAGATATTCATCGCGGCGGCACAACATGGAGGAGCAACGGCATTCACTTAAAACAGAGGATGTTTGGAAAAGCGGCAGCCCTCATGTTGTTACCAATTAGGTCCGCCGCCCGAGTGACGATTTGTGGGCTCCTGATTGGCTTCAGCACTGTTTATAGTCGGGCAGCACCGTTACGTCGGTACCTCCCCCCTTGGCTTATGACGAGGCCAGAGGTACCGACGGACAGGTGAGGTGTGGCAGGGCGTTTCGTTTTCTCCTGTTTCGCTTCTATTTCTTCTGCAATTTTGTAATGCTCTGCAGGGCTTCTTTGCCAGAGGGGAACGTTGCTCCCTCTCCAGCGCCTGCATTAACTCATGGGGTGTCTTTTGGCTAGAGCCTTGTGGTAAATATTTCTTTGGCCATCTTTTTGAAGTCAAGGTCAAAAACCCACAGACATGATCTTGAAAGTTTTGCCAGTTTCTTGTTTAACACTACCAAGAGCTATACATCACTTATACTAGCTCTGGTTATGGTTTTAAAGCAAAACTTGTTTACGTTATATACCAGCCTAATGGAATTCCTGCAATCTCCATTTTCCATGACCAATACCAAGGTTTTTAGTGCATCTTTCTGATTGCACACGTAGTGGACATTTACTTGCTGGGCCACACCTAACGAGGGTAACCCACATATGTAATTTCTTTGTTTTTCCACTACTATAGAGCGGGGCCTCCATTTCCTGAGCAGTGGCCAGGAGAGGGGAGGTTTACTCCCAAGCATTTTTGGGTGAGTAAATAAAATTAGCCCTACTTTTGTTACTATCTTTGTGAAGGCTGACATTGAAGCAATTTAAAAATCATTTTTTGACAGTAAACACGTTTTATATGTGTCATATGTATTTGTTATATAGATATATTTGTGTGTTTGAAATTTTTCAGGAAAGAATCCTTTAGAAATTCAGAAACCGGAACGCCGGCGCAGGAAGTATTCCGCGGATGGTAGGGTATCCGGTATCACTTGTTTAACAATCTAGAACAGTGTTCTTGTTATTTCTTTGCAGTAGTGTATATAAAGGTCCTGATGAAAGCCTGGTAGGGGAGACGCCCCTGCAATGGCAGAAACATGTTGACCGCAATACCATCTAGTCCTGGCACTCATTATTTCAGACTGTCATACACTCTTTTTTAACGTTGACACCATGATTTATCCCCAAAGGAGTTCCTCTATATCATGGTAGCCAATTTTAAGTTGCACATTTGATTTTTGTTCACACACATTTTTTCACTGCAATCAATTTCCCACATCATTACACCCACGTGACAACATCTTTGGGTCGGATCCATCACTGGAGGTCTTGGAGAATTGGAGAATTACAAACAATACCAACAGGTGTGTCTCCTTATCTAGACCATTACCTAAAACAATCCCAGATGACGATGCTCCGCCATATGGGTGGGCTGATGGGATTCATTTCCAGTCTCTAACACACGTATTGCTCCTGACACATAGTTTCTTGCTTCTGTCTTTCTGCTCAGTCTTTTTCTTAATATAGACCACTACTAGTCGTTTGCATAGCTGGTTATACCAAAAAGGACTGAGTTCGCAAAATGCCATTCTCTCAGCATTTCCTACTTCTCAGCATTTCCTACTACAAGCAGTAATGCTTCGCAAAATTGTGGAATGAAGGCTAAATCGAAGCCTTGTAAATGACTGCCACCAGAATCCCTCTCAACAGCTCAGAAAAAGAAAATGTTACTATCATGAAAGGTTTCACATTGCAGGTAAGGGGTTCTGGCTTCATATCGGTGCCAGAAGTGGCATCTTTGGACATCCCCCGAAACCATGTAGCACACACTCAGGTGCAGCAACATCAGTTTCCATCCATTTTTTCCAAGCCTTCGTGGTGAACCGAAAAACTGATATTCATAGAGTAGTGCAATGCCAAAATATATTTTGGGATCTTATTAACTTTCCTAAGAGCAATCCATCAAAAGGGAAGGCAGGAGGATCGGTGCTGAATCTACAGGTAGACAGAGTATCCACCATAAAATCGTTACAGCAGGTAAGTAACTTTTTCTTCTGTTGGATACATTCATCCTCAGATTCCTCACCTGTTGAATAGATTGCAGAGCCATACCCCATCTGGGAGCAGGGTTGATCGATGGTTCCACTAGGAAATCCTGCAAGAAGGATCTGGCAAAATTACCATCTCTACATCAAACGGGTGGGCCATGAACACATTTTGGTGGGTCACGAACGTCCAAGCAAAAAATAAAGATGCCTTTAAATTCCCTTGGGAGGAAGATGGGGGTAATTGTCCCTGAGCAGGCAGAAAGCCCCCTGGATATCAAGAAATGTTTATTTGGGGCTGCCAAGCATAGGCATAGCCATACCCCGACCTCAAGTAAACAGGGAACAGTCTTTTTGCCCCCCTTGTGGGAGAGATGGGGTAATTACCCCCATTCTGCACCCCCATTGAGGGGAGGGGCAGAAAGTCCACTAGACACCAGGGATTTAAATAAAATACAAATATAGGGTTAGGGACTGCCCAGCATGGGCATGGCCATATCCCCACTCCAGGCGATTACCCCCGATCTGTTCCCTCCAGGGGGGGAAGAAAGGCCATTAGATTCCAGGGACTTTTTTTTTTAAAATATAGGGGTGGGAGCTGAAAGCCATGGGCATGGCAATGCCCCTACCCTAAGTATATGGGGCAATAGTCATTCTGCCCCCTCTGGGGACAGATAGGTGGATTTTCTATTCCATCTGGGGCAAGTTTGGGGCAACTTCCCTTAGTGGGACAAACCTCCTGACACCAGGGATTTTGCCTTTGGGGCATAAGAAAAAGGTGCAGGTGTTACACTATGGCATTGTCCACACTCCACCCCAACCAAAAAGAGGCAACCCAGTCTTACCCCACGTCTCCCTGGGGCAGGCAGGAGGCGTGCCCTCAATTTCACCCTAGGGGACAGAAAGTCCACTCTATGGCAGGAATATATATATATATATTTTAATATTGGGATGGGTGTTGCCCATGCAAATATCAGGCACCACTCTTCACCCCAAAAACCTCAACAATTTTTCTACTCCACTATGGAGTAAAGCATCCCATCACAATGGCAAGCGAGAGGACATCTGATTCTTGTGGGTGTTGCTTTTACAAAAGGGCCAGGAGAATGTGGCTAACTTCCATTATTGTCCCACTTGCAATGGTGGACGGTTGCACCTTTTGGGCTTGGGTAGGCTCCCACCTAGAAAAACTTAACAGACACAGACAGTTCTGAAAACTAGACATCTGGGGGAGTCCAGGGTGGGATGCTTCATATGCATCACACATTTCCTTACCCACTATGCTCTGCAAACCTCAAACTTTGACTATAAACACATTTTCCTCACATTTCTGTGAGAAAAACTTCTGGAATCTCAGAGGAACCACACAGTAATTCCCCCCCACCCTCCTTCCCCCCACAGTCTACAAATAAAAATGGTACCTCACTTGTGTGGGTGGGCCAGGAGACCTTGACATAAAAAGCCCTAAAATGCTACACACAGAGTGATCACCATGGGGCTGTGCTCACCGCCACCCATGGAAACCTAGCATCCACAACCATGTTTGAAAACTAGACAACCAGGGGATCCGAGAGTGGTGTCCCATGCATGAATCCCACAAAGTTTTCTTAATCACAATGCCCTGCAAACCTCAAATGGCCCAGCAGTTAAAGGGTTACATTTAGGTGAGTCATGAATGTTTGTTGTTATAAAAATTGGGTCTGTGTTCTGAACAAATTTGAGAAGCCCTGCTGTAAAGAAAGGAGAGGATGTAAGAGCTTGTAGCCCATCTGGCTGAAGTAATTGCCAGTGGAAATTAAAAGAAATGTTTAACATCCTTAAGGGACAAGTAAGCAGAGGCTCAAACAGAGTCCACATGAGAAAAGTTAAAACCAAAGTCAAGCTGGGGAACAACACAAGGGGTTCACTGTGGCTCACTGGTTAGAGGCGGCTGACCCGAGAGCAGAGGACGGCCCGGGACCAGGGTTCAATTCCCGACGCGACAGGGTCGTGGACCAGGGTCAGCGGACTCGATAATTCTCATCTTGGTGCCTACTCTAACCAGGGATCACACTCGGCATCTCTGGGCATTAGCTTGCCTCATCTCCACAACTGCCCCCCACATTCGCCGGGGATGGCTGGTTTCACCTTGGAGATACCCAGTAGGGACCATCTCACAGGGAAAGCCAGGACGGGTTCCCCAGCGGTCTACTGCGCAAAGATACTCCTTTGGGAGCTAGCGCATTACAAACCCACAATTAAGTAATTAATTAATTGGAGGATAATATAGATTAGTCAACCCCTTTAAAACAAGCATTTACAATGCAACGGTTTCACCTTTGTAAAAGTTAGAGCTATTGGCATTGTAAATTACAAATTTTTTATTTATGTGTTCGTTTTGAAAACAGATAAATAAATGGCATTGCCATTTACAATGCCAATAGCTTAATCTCTTGCAAACAGTAAAATTGATTAATAATAACTAACCTCCTTCTTATCAAAGGACCAAAAACCCTGCCTTAAGTTGCAGTCATTAAAGAGCTTGCTGCCAATTAGGAGCTCCCTGAGTGATGGTGTGGGTTTTGTAGGTGTGTGTGTGTGTGTGTGCACGTGTGTATTGCTAACATGCAATGTTTAGAATCAATTAGGAGCTCCCTGAGTGATGGTGTGTGATTTGTAGGTGTGTGTGTGTGTGTGCACGTGTGTATTGCTGACATGCAATGCTCACATTCAATTAGGAGCTCCCTGAGTGATGGTGTGTGTGTTTGTAGGTGTGTGTGCGCGTGTCCACGTGAGTATGCACATGTGCACGGGTGTGTGTGCATGATCATTGTGTGAATGAACATTCACGAGTGTGTATGAATGTGCGCATGTGAGTGAGTGTGCATATGCATGGATCCACGAGGCATGCAAATGTATGTGCCACTCTAGTTTGTTGGTCTGCAAGGATTGTTTCATCATGCCCTCTGAGACAATCATGGACCAGAAACAATGTTTACTGCATGTGTGAGTGAAAGCAAGTGAATGTCAGAATGTATTTGTTTGTATCTGTGGCAATGTGTTGAAAGTGGTGCGTGCATGTGTGAGGGTAAGTGTGTGAAAGAGAGAGATAGTGTGCAAAAGGCCTTGAAGGGCTGGTGTCAATATGCAACAAATGTCAGCAACTCATTCTCCTGCTCATCTATGCAATCATAAACCAAAATGTATGTGTGTGTTCGTGCATGTGCACTCGTTTAAGTGTGTGTGTGTGCGCATTTGTGGAAGAGTGCACAAGTGTATTAGAGTTTGAATGTGTGAATAATGCGTACACCACTCTAGCTAGGTGGTCTGGCACATTCGGCTTCCCATTAACATACTCACTGAAGCAAACAAACTAAACCAAATCTTTTGTGTGAGCTGTAGGGTCTGTTTCCCTTGCGAAAATAAGAGGTGTGAAGCAAATTACCACATGGGAGTCAACCCCGAGCTCCCAAAGTGTCATTGCCTGCAGGGGAATGAAATCAAATTGTGATGCCTGTTACCCCTGTCCCTAATCTTAAGGTTCCCAGGTCCACTCCATAAGCAATCCATTGTGTCCTTGTTATTGCGTTTCCTTAAACCCATTGAGATGGACCGAGCAAACCCAACAACACAGATAATGCCTGCGGTAATGTCAGCTCTGGGGTGGTGTTGAGGGGACTGCAGGGCCAGAAACCGAGGCCAGCTCTGCTGCCCTGGGCCGAGGCACACCTCATCCCTGCTCCCGCGTCACTTTCTCTGCCACATACACACACACGCACACACAAACAGGGCCACAGAAGCAAGGCGCTCAAACAGCACAACACCAGCATGAACACCCAACATTCACGCAAACATGCACACTCAAAGTACACACACTCAAAAGGACATGTGAGCCCAAAACACAATTACAGGAATACTTCACCGAAGCACACACATACAGCAATCAAACCATGCACGCCTATAACAATACAAACTCCTGTGCATTCGGGGTAGGCACACAACCACAAAACACAAACAAAAAAATTCAAACATATGTAACACAAATCACAGCGATAGAAGCACAACCAATCACTCATACATAATGCATACATTCGACACACACGGAACACTCTTATGTCACATAGACATGTACATATCAAAACGACACAAATCACATACCCAAAACATACATTGAACACAATTATAAACTTTCAAAGGCGCATCAATGCAGTTTAGTATACAAGACACGTATGGCAAAACACCAAATACAAACTAAACTCAAGCACCAAACACACACACATCTACCAAAAGTAATGAAAACAGGTAACACAAAACCACTGGCCCAGAGCACACTGCGCCCCTCCAGCTCAAAGACAGCTTGTGGCTTTGCAACGGACAGGAACGACTTCCGCAGGTACTAGGGGAGGGGCAGCAGGGTCGGAGTTCCGAAAGGATCAGCACAGCAGTATTTATTTATTTTTATTTAGGGCATTTTTATAAAGCGCGGACATTACCCAAAGGAACATTAAAAAAGCAATGAAGGGGGAGTGGGAACGGAGACACGGACAGCGGGAGGGGGGGCGGGGGAAGGCAGGACAGCAAGCACGAACAGGGGGGGGCAGGACAGCAGCAAGCACAAACTTTCAAAGGCGCACCAATGCAGTTTAGCATACAAGACACGTATGGCAAAACACCAAATACAAACTAAACACACGCACCAAACACACACACATATCTACCAAAAGTAATGAAAACAGGTAACACAAAACCACTGGCCCAGAGCACACTGCGCCCCTCCAGCTCAAAGACAGCTTATGGCTTTGCAACGGACAGGAACGACTTCCGCAGGTACTAGGGGAGGGGCAGCAGGGTCGTAGATCCGAAAGGACCAGCACATCAGTATTTATTTATTTTTATTTAGGGCATTTTTATATAGCGCGGACATTACCCAAAGGAAGATTAAACAAGGAAATTGTGCTGCGTAGCTAAATACTTATAAGGTCCCAAAAGCGAGACCTATTGGCTTGCTTGTTTCTTGCTCGTTTGGGGTAGCCTTAGAAAATTCCCATGATGAACTTTTATCACTTTTTTGTGTTTCAAACAAATATATATATATTTTTAATTGGTTGTCCTCAGCAAGTCCCAAGAGTCGATACAGTGCAATTTTTCCAAAAACAGACCACTCTTTAATGTTATACATTGATGAGTAGAAGGTGTTTCATGCGTGCCATTTTAAAACTGGGAAGATGTATATGTATTCCCCATTGACTTACATTAAAGCAGAAGCAATTTTTGGCGGAAGACAGTGTAAAGTAACACAACAAACAGCTAAAATAAAAGCCATTTGGACTTCAAAAATCGTTTGCATCGGTCTGTTGGGATGTAATGTGTTAATTTTACTGCGTTGTTAACATACACTTAATATGAATTAAATCTACTTTGTAAGAAAGTGAAACCCTGACATTATATCCTTCTCACCAGTTTTTGTACACCCCGGGCTTCCGTCCAGCATGCACAGCGTAGTAAAACATCCTGCCGAGCAGAGAGATGCGCGAAAGACCGCAAACAAGGGAACAATAGCTGAGTCTAGCCTTAACGAAACTCAACATGGGATAAGATCACAGGCTCATGCATGTCCCAGCCGCTTCTCTTACTACCACTCTAATCCAGCCCAAACATCCGGTTAAACCCAAAACGGCCCGCCCCCACGGAGATGGTGCTGATTGGTCCAACATGTTAGGCACGCCCAGATCCACTGAGTCGAGGATTTACATCACAACCGTTGAACACAGCATCGGCCATATTTGCCTAGTATTGAAGGGTAGGTGGGTACCAATAATGGGAACAGGAGACGGTGACGCGCTAATGTTGTTCCCAGTTTTAGAATGGTGTGCGCCCTGAGTCTTGGCCTTCTCCGGAGATTTCATTTTTACTTAGTTTTGCAGTTTTATGTACCGCGCGTATGGCTCAAGCATTAGAATGCTTTTACAAAAGAGTGGCAACAAAAGACAATCAGACATTTAAAAAAAGCATTTTCAGTAGAGATAATACAACGGGATGAGGAATTGGAGAAATACATGGAAGAAACGTATTTAAATGTCTCAGGAATAGGAGAAAGTTACATTTCCAGCTGTCCTAACAACATCTTGGTGACATTCGGAACAAGCACTCGATTCTGCCCCACAACGGCGAAGGCACTGACAACGGGAGGGAGGGCGTGGGATAAAGAAGGTACAACAACGGCACAAAAACTCCTTGTGGGCGTGTATTTCGCCCTCTCCCCTTCCCATTGGCTGGAAGGTAAAATTCCAGCCAATGGGAAGAGGAGAGGGCGGGACTTAAAAAAAAGACACGGAAACGCCCCTGAATCGCGTTACGACGGGGAAATAGTGACTGACAGCCAATCTCATCCAATGGCTAGCCTCCATTTATGGAGCTAGCCAATGGAAGACAGAGGCGGGACGAAGCCCCATACTGTAGGACATATGTTTTCGCCCTGGACGGAGTACTGCTTTCGCAGTGCTACGGCCGGGGCGAAACCTAAAAAATTGAGTATAATCAGGGAATATCCCTGATTATACTCCATTTTTTTAAAAGGGATTGACTAATCTATATTATCCTCCAACCCCCTGTGTTGTTCCCCAGCTTGACTTTGGTTTTAACTTTTCTCTTGTGGACTCTGTTTGAGCCTCTGCTTACTAGCAATGACTGGTCACGCACACAAACGCAGACAACCTAGCTAGATATTCCTTAACAGTACCAACTGCACATGCCCTTTGTTCCAGTCAAAGTGCAAATTATACGACTTATAACCACTTGGCCCATAAGGGATCCATTTGTTGTCCACGCACCCCGCAACAAAGTTGGTCCAAGTCAAGTCAAGTCAAGTCAGAGAATTTATATAGCGCACTACATACCCAGAGGGTTTCAAGGCGCTTAGGAAGGGGAGGAGGATTATTTGTCAAATATCCACGTTTTAAGTTGCTTTCTGAATGCTAGGTGGTTCTGGGTAAGGCGAAGGTAAGCGGGGAGTGAATTCCAAGTTTTAGCAGCCAGGTATGAGAAGGATCTGCCTCCCATGGTGGACTTGTTGATGCGAGGTACGGTGGCGAGGGCTTGGTTGGAAGAACGTAGTTGGCGGGGGGGGGTGTAGAAGGACAGACGTGAGTTGAGGCATTCTGGTCCAATGTCGTAGAGTGATTTGTGAGCGTGGGTAAGCAGTCGGAAAGTGATCCTCTTATTGACGGGTAGCCAGTGGAGGTCTTTAAGGTGACCAGAGATGTGTTCGTTACGTGGGATGTCTAATATGATCCTGGCTGAGGCGTTTTGGATTCGTTGGAGTTTCTTCTGGAGTTTCGCGGTAGTACCTGCGTAGAGGGTGTTTCCGTAGTCCAGTCGGCTCGTGACCAGAGCGTGGGTGACTGTTTTCCTTGTTTCGGAGGGGATCCAGCGAAATGTTTTTCTGAGCATGCGAAGAATGTTGAAGCAGGAAGAGGATACGGCGCTGACTTGTCTGTTCATTGAGAGTGAAGAGTCCAGGATGACGCCTAGGTTCCGTGCGTGGTCTGTCGGGATGGGTGCTTTTCCGAGGGCTTCCGGCCACCAGGAGTCGTCCCATGCAGAGGGGGATGTACCTAAGATTAGGACTTCTGTTTTGTCTGAGTTCAGTTTCAGACGGCTTTGTTTCATCCATTCGGCAACTTCTTTCATTCCTTTGTGTAGGTTAGTTTTGGCGGTGCTGGGGTCATTGATGAGAGAAAGGATTAGTTGAGTGTCATCCGCGTAGGAGATGATGTTGAGGTTGTGTTGGCGGGCGATGGCCGCGAGGGGGCTCATGTATACGTTGAAGAGGGTGGGGCTGAGTGAGGATCCTTGTGGTACGCCACAGATGACTTCGGTGGCCTCTGACTTGAAAGGTGGGAGGCGGACTCTCTGGGTTCTTCCGGTGAGGAACGAGGTGATCCAATCAAGTGCTTTTCCTTGGATTCCGATGTTATTGAGGCGTTGTAAAAGGGTGCTGTGGCAGACTGTGTCGAATGCTGCAGAGAGGTCAAGGAGGATGAGGGCGACTGTGTCTCCATTGTCCAGTAGAGTTCGAATGTCGTCTGTTGCTGCGATGAGGGCGGTCTCAGTGCTGTGTCTTGCTCGGAAGCCAGATTGTGAGGGGTCGAGAGATTTGTTGGATTCGAGGAAGGCGGCGAGCTGGTTGTTGACAGCTTTCTCGATGACTTTGGCCGGGAATGGAAGAAGCGAGATGGGGCGGTAATTTTTGAGTTCGGTGGGGTCCGCCGTGGGTTTTTTCAGAAGGGCGGTGAGTTCAGCGTGTTTCCAGCTTTCCGGGAAGGTGGCGGAGTTGAAGGAGCAGTTGATGACGTCTCGGAGGTGCGGTGCTATGACGGAGTCTGCTTTGTTGAAGATGTGGTGAGGACATGGGTCTGTGGGGGATCCTGAGTGGATGGAGTTCATTAGGCGGATGGTGTCCTCAGTGGAGATTGGGTTCCAGTCGTTAAGGGTGTTCACGGGGGGAGAGTGTTCAGCAGATGGTAGGGTGGGTTGGTTTCCGGGTTGGTTGTCAAAGCTGTTGTGGATGTCTGCAATCTTGTTGTGGAAAAATGAGGCTAGGGAGTCGCAGAGGGCTTGAGAGGGGGTGATGTCGTTGGAGTTGGCCGAGGGATTGGAAAATTCCTTGACGATGTTGAAAAGTTCCTTGCTGTTGTGGGCGTTGTTGTCGAGTCGATCCTTGAATGCTGTTTTCTTGGCTTTTCGGATTAGTTGGTGGTGAGTGCGGGTGGCGTTTTTGAAGGCGTCCTTGGTGCTAGTGGTTGGGTCTTTTTTCCAGGCCTTTTCAAGGGAGCGGCAGAGTTTCTTGGACTTCTTAAGATCATCGTTGAACCATGAGGCCTTCTTGCTGCCAGGTTTGCTTTGACGTTTTTTCAGTGGTGCTAAGATGTCGGCGGTGTTGGATAACCATAGGGAGAGGTTGGCGGCGTCTTGGTTAGCGTTAGAAGAGAGGGCTGGGGTGTTTCGAAGGAGCGATGCGGAGATCTGGTCCGTGGTGATTTTGTTCCAGTTTCTTTGCAGGGTAGGATGGAGGTGGATGGTGGGTTTTGGTTTGTTGTAGGCGAAGTGAACGCAGCTGTGGTCGGTCCAGAGGAGATCCGTAGTGTGGCTGAAGGAGACATGATTGCTGGAGGTGAAGATGGGGTCGAGTATGTGACCTGCGATGTGGGTAGGGGAAGTGACTAGTTGTTTAAGTCCGAGGTTGGCGAGGTTGTCTAAGAGGGTGGCGGTGTTGCGGTCGTTGATCTTTTCAAGGTGAAAGTTGAGGTCTCCCAGAAGGATGTAGTCTTTGGAGGGGAGCGCGTGTGGGGTGATGAAGTCCGTGATGTCTTCACTGAATTTCGCGCGGGGTCCAGGTGGTCTGTAGAGGAGGGTGCCTCTGAGTGTTGTTTTGGGGTCGATGTGGATCTGGAAGTGAAGGTGTTCGGAGTTAGCGAGGTTGGCGTCAGAGCTGGTTGAGATGCGGATTGATTTCTTATGGACAATAGCGATGCCTCCTCCTGTGTGGCTGGTGCGGTCTTTGCGAGTGATCTTATAGTCTTCAGGGATGGCAATGGTGATGTCTGGTGCGGAGGAAGTATTCATCCATGTTTCTGATAGGAAGGCGATGTCTGGAGAAATGGTGTCTAGTAGATTCCATAGGTCAATGGCGTGTCTGTGGACCGAGCGGGTGTTGAGAAGGATGCATTGTAGGTGGTTGGGGTCGGGAGTCAGTGGTGTGGTCGTAGCGGAGATGTTGTCGGTGCCGCTGAATTTGCAGGAGAAGCAGGAGAAAGGTCCATGGGTTTGTCCAGGGGTGGCTTGGACGCAGTTGGGGGCGCGACCGGGGTTAAGGGCTAGGAGGGTGGCGGCATCGTAGGTAATGCGGGAGGGCTGGGCAGCGCGAGGGGCAGGGGGTCTGGCGCTGGGCGCGGTCCAGGCGCAGACGGGCGTAGACGAGCTTACCTTTGGCGCACCTTCGGCGCGGGTTGGGCGCGGACGCTGCGCATCTCCTCAGAACTCGAGAAATCAAGGGCATGGGAAGAAATGCGCAAAGCAGCTGAAAGTTTCACCTCAACTGAATTGTGTTCCCCACGGCTCTGTTCAGCGTATACTGGAGGGCATTGAACTGCTGGCATGGAGCATTTTTGAGGAGGTGAACGGAGTCCCCTACAAAGTGCCCAAGTGGGAAAAGATGTCCTGAACTATCTCTGACAGGAGGCAGCACTCATGGTCAGCAAGATGACGCCTGATCAGACTGCTGCCTCTGACATTGAGAGACCCGGCTAGGTGGTGATCGAGATACCATGATGGTGAGCCAAGATCATAGTCTTAATGCTTCCAGGCAAATGAGGTGAAACCCTACTCCCACTTGTTTGTTCATGTCCCACATCACTGTTGTATTGTTTGTCAAGATCTGGATGGATCAACCCTGGATGCAAGGGAGGAAGGCCTTGAGCGCCAGCCGAATCGCTTGCAGTCCTTACCACGAACCTGTTCTTATGGAGTCTAGAAACCTCTGATCTTCAGATCCTCTAGGTAAACTCCTTACCCTAAGGTGGAGGCATGCATCACTACCAGAGTCCTGATTGTGGTAGGAGTAAAGGCCATACGCATAACAGGTTTATCTTATTCCCCACCAAACCACTTTTGCCGCAGAGCTAAGAGATAATGATGGAATCTGCCAAATCCCCCCGTATTGTAACTACTGCCTGCAGAGGCACCACTGCATAGTCCTCATATGCAAACGTGCGTTTGTGACTCGGAGAATGCAGGAAGCCAGCAGACCTAAGACCTTCAGGACTGAATCTCACATGCCTTGTCGAAAGGAGAGGAGCATTTCCATATGTCGACTATCCTCAGAGGTGGTGAAAAGGCGACGGGGAGGATGGTACGCTGTACTGATCCTATGAACTGGATTCATTGGGCGGGCCTCAGATGAAACTTGGGGTTGTTGATTGAAGGCCGCCGGCCTAACAAAAGCAAGACTAATGATTGAAAACGGCGTGTGACCACCTCCGACGTACTAGCCTTGATCAGTCAGTTATACAGGTACAGGAATATTGGGATTTTCGACCTTCTAAGATTGGCTACCACCCCTGCCGTCGCCTTGGTGAGGACTCCAGGTGCTGATGTCAAACCAAATGGAAGCACAGCAAACTGGGAGTGCATAGAACTCTCTACAAATCACATATACGTCTGATACAACCGAAGGATGGGGATGTGGTAGTACGCATTCTGTAGGTTGAGTGGCAACCATCCAGTACACGGCTTCAAACGCCAGTAAAACTTGAGCTGGGGTGAGCAACTTGAACTTTGCCTTTTTGAGAAAAACATTTAAATACCTGAGGTCCAGAATCCGATGCAGATCGCTGCAAGGAACAGTAGGAGAATCCTTGGCCCTTTTATTGACCTGCCACTGACTCCACTGCTTTTTTCTATAAGCGGTGGTGCCAACTTCTGCTGCAGAATGAGGTGGTGGTTCGGGTTGGAAGACGAGCCTGAAGGAAGTGTAGGGTGTAGCCCTTTCTACTGTCTGAAGGACCCCTGTTCCAAAGTAATGGCCTTCCAGACTGGCAGGAATGAGAACACTCACCCTCCCACAAGCTTAGTGTGGGTCTGTGGAAGAGAGCTAAATCAGCTTTCCCAAGGGAGCAGGATAGGAGGATGATGAGGAAACTTGCGGGGTGGAGCCACGGCCTTTCCCAGGGCCATACTTCTGGCGGCCCAGCAGATTTTAAATTGTTGCAACTGCTGTGGGTAGGATTGTTTCTGCTGAAAGGAGACCCCCTGTAGAATCAAAGAAAACAACAAAACTGTCAATAATCCCTCTGAGGCTAAGGTTGCCGACGACTAAACGATCTGGAAGTTGCCTTGCTGGCTTTAAAGTTTTTTGCAGGCTACATCACTTTTGTCTCCAAATATTCTAGTGCTATAAAATGGTAGATCAATAAGATTGGCCTTCACGTGGCTGGAGAATCCTAACATCCAGAGCCAGGCATGGCAGGGGATGGAGACCGAAGTGTGACTGCTCTTGCCACAGAGTCAGCAGTGTTAAGTCTTGACTTAAAGATCTGTCACGAGGCATTCTGTCCATCTTGGTAACCTTCTAAAAGTGAGCAAGTATTTCCACCGGAGCATTTGGTGGGACGAGTTGGGCCATGTCCCTTAGAGCTTGTGAGTAGCGGGCCAGCACACAGTTCGTATTCAAAGATTTCAGTGCTGTACATATTGTTTGGACTCCCTGTCTGCCAGGACGGTCAGGAACGTGCCTTGTCACTGGCAAGAGGAACAGGATGCCTTTATCACTAGGCTCTCTAGTGAAAGGTAAGCCAAAAAGTAGGTCTTCTGGAATGGGGCAATACCGTCTGGGACAAGTTTATTAACCGCGGATGCAAACAAAGGTTTTTCCCAGGAATACAGATTGGCTATGCCAAGGTCTCAAGTCGAGGTTCCAATGTTGGGGCCGAGGGGAGCAAGACCTCCGTGAGGACATTAGTCTTAAAGTCCACTGATGGCACTTGTAGTTTCAGCACCTGTCCTGCCTTTCTGACCACTCAGCACCTGTCCTGCCTTTCTGACAACTGAGTGGAATGATACTACCTCTGAAGTACGGGATCCTATTGGAAACTCCATTTCTGGAGAAGTATCAAGATCAGTAGCTCATTAAAATGTTGGCTCTTCATAGGGTTTTGCTCGCTCGTCATCCTCCTGGGTGTGAAGTTTCAGAGGCTCAGAGTCCAAAGCAAAAAGGTTATTCCGGAGTTGGGAGCACACCGCTGACCTCTTCCGCCGTATCGCCCCACTGCATCATGGTCTGTGCAGTTCAAGTATTTTCAAGAACGGTTCAAAGTTCTAATTTCCAAAGTATTTCACCTCAATTGGTGCAAGTAAGTACTTGTATTGTGATTGAGTCCCTCATCAGTAGAGATATTTTCGGGGTTGCAGAACAGGTCGCCAAACACCCGTCACGGGCCTCGTTGCCCCTCTGGCACGCAGGTACATCTCCAACCAGCTCGTCAGCTAAATGGCTACTGGGAGACATGAAAAGGGGATTCCGGAGTTGGGAGCACACCGCTGACCTCTTCCGCCGTATCGCCCCACTGCATCATGGTCTGTGCAATTCAAGCAACGAGGCCCGTGACTGGTGTTTGGCGACCTGTTCTGCAACCCCGAAACTATCTCTACTGATGAGGGAATCAATCCGGAAACACGAGCTAGGCTCGTGTCTAGAGATGATCAAAATACAAGTACTTACTTGCACTGATTGAGGTGAAATACTTTGAAAATTGAACTTTGAAACGTTTCCTGAAAATACTTGAACTGCACAGACCATGATGCAGTGGGGCAATACGGCGGAAGAGATCAGCGGTGTGCTCCCAACTCCGGAATCCCCAAAGCAAAAAGGTTGTGGGTCCATTACCTGCATAACTCTGCTTCAATTAGCCTTTGAGCCTCGTTCTGGACCTCCCAAGAGGAGGGAGTTCCAATGGAAGAGGAGGAGGTGCCAAAGGCTCTGGTGGAGGCGTCAGTGGCTTCAGTAATGCAGCTGGTCACAGCGTTGAAGACTTAACGGAGTAGTTTTGTGCCAGGTTAAAACTGAAGCCTGCATCAGAAAACCTGTCCCCAAGCCAAATGACACCATTGGTGCAAACATGGGAAGGCAAAACGGATGGAGTGTGAGTCTGTGATGCACATCTGTCCCTTGCAGCCTCCACAGTGCTTGAGGCATGACCAACTGCAAGGGGCTTAGAGGGGGGGGGGGGTGGGGGTGTAAGGACATAGCACTGCACCAGTAGAATTTTTCTTGTGAGGAAAACTCAGGACTCATCGAGAAAGCAAGCTCTGGATCTACATCCAAGATGCAGGAAAAAGGGAACTGACCTTGCTTCCCCCGGGATGGGCGTTAAATGGTTTCCGTGATGTAACATGACGCCAATTCTGGCCAGCCTACCAGCAACGTGAGAACATTGCATTTTCTGCATCCAGTCGGACGACTGGGATTATTCTACAGGTGCGTAATCTGCATTTAGAGGTATCCATCAGTAGATGAAGGGCCCTATGTACTCCTGTGGTTACTTGTGGGTTAGGAACATCACATTTTGATGTGCAAGATGATACATGATAATGTCCTCTTGTGTACTGCCTTGCCCTTCATTTTGCCAACAAAGCAGATGAGCAGTTGTTTATCCAGTCTGAACTCCTAACTTGGCATGCAAAAGCCGACCGCACTCTTGGTGTCTAGTCTGTGCAGCCACTCTTCCTCATTCGTGAATTGTGGGGGAGGGAGGAACGAAGGGCAGGAAAGAGAGGAATTGACCTATGTGAAAAGGGATAACCACTTTCGATAGGAAAGCAGACATGGTTGAGAGAAAAAACAAAGACAAAAAGTGAAGGGAGGCTTGACACTCAATGTCTGCAACTCACCCACACCCTTGCTGAAATGATGGTAATGAGAAGCGTAAGCAGTTGCAAGGGGCAACTGTGCAAAGGTTCAAATGGGTAACACATCAAAAACGTGAGAACAAAATTTAGGTCCCATTGTGGCATTATGAATGGTGACCGAGGGAATTTGTCCTTATAAGTATGGGCGATTTTAAGAGGGAAAACAGGTGAAGGCTGATAAAGTCGAAAGGTACCCTTAACCATGCTCACTGAACACCCTTGCTGAACTGGTGTTAGGACAAAACACCAGATGTCAGATAGCTGGGCCTGAAGGGGGTCTACTGAATGATCCTTACATCACCATATGAAACTACTTCATCTACTCGAGTACACAGTTTTGGTGAAGTGTGTACTGGCAGATAGAATAACATCCACCACTTCAGGAGGTAAGGAAAAGGAATTCAGGTTACCCTGCGCAGGCTCCGGGCAGGAAGGTTGAGGTTCTGGAGGTTGGGTGCAGAGCGTGCCCCAGCAATAGCTAGAGGTCTACTCTGTGAGAGAGACTGGGCTGGGCACAAGGAGAGGTACATCGTAGCCAGTCCGGGCCTATAGGAATGTCTTGGGCCCGGTCTAAGCAAATCTTCTTCAAGACCGAGGAATAAAGGATATGGGAGGAAACGCGTAGTGAAGCAGAAAATGTATTTATATTTATTTCCCATTCAACAGAATTTCAGTGAGTGTTCTTGAGAGTGGCAAAGAGACACCCCCCAGATGAGTTTCCCAAGATGCTGAAGAGGTTTTGGACCCTTCCATAGAGATATGGAAGGGTCCAAGCACTGCAGATATTCACTGTGCGACTGCAAGATTGGTATCTGAAAATGTTTGTCGGGCACATTGACAGGCACCATTCAGTCTCCCACTTCCACCTCAAGCAGAACCTGAGCTGAAGACATCATTTTGAGCTTTTCCTTTTTGCCGAACCGGCTCAGATTTAAGATTGTGTGGAGACCAGCAATGTTCTTGGGGGCAGAATGTAATGGGACGAGCACCTGTGTCCTCATTCCTGCTCGGGCACCATCTTCACTACACCTTTTTACAGTAACACTTCCACCTATTGTTTATTTATGTTTATTTGTAAAGTTTTATTTAGCGCGAAGAAGGACTTGCAGATGGTCTGGTAGGAGAACAGCCTAGGAGGGGTAAAAGAGTAAAGGGACTTGCTGAAGTGGTACAGAATACCCAGTTTTCACAATTTGCAAGACACAAAGGTCAGAAGTATTTGACCTCCAGGCCAGTGGAAGGGAGAACACCAGTCCTCCAGCTGGATCCCTATGATCTAACAGGAGGGAACTAGGGCTGCTTTCCTGCGGTAGCTGGGGAGGGAGTGAAAGGAGACATGCTATTCCTTTGCCCCGGCCTCTATAGTGTCTGTACAGAGGGTTTGCTTGTGGCTATCTTGAGACTTGTTGCTGTCGGCCTTGAAAGGAAAATTCATTTGACAAACCACAAACGTCTTAAATTGGCAGAAGTCTCTGTTGCATTTGTAGGCCCAGCAATCTTGCAGTTACTTTACTTTTCTTAAACCTTTCGACCTTGCTCAGAGAGACTTAGGCTGTCTAAAAGGAGGTCCATAAAGGTCATTTAAACCCTTAAGAGAGTCCTGAGCCTCTTAGCCATGTGTGGTGCATAGAGAAATGGACGTTCCATGGCCTTGGAGACTCTGCAGTGCCCAGTCGAGACCGGATAATCTGTTGAGAAGCAGCACGCGCATCCCCTATACATTTGAACAAGTGGGGCTGAAATGGTCCTGTAAGTTGGGAAAGACTGAACCAGAGACTGAGTATAGTGTCAAAGGAGAAAGGTAGCATTTAATGTCTTTAGGACCATGCCGCCCGTTGAGAGCATGGTCCTAGCATATTGCTCCGTTGTTTTGGCACCCCTATCTGACGGGTGGTAGGGAAGGCACCTGGTGACAATTTTGAGGTGTGAGATGCTTGCACCGCAGGGCTTTCTGGTGATGGGTGGGTCACTAGAAGCCAGTCTGTAGCGTTTTGCAATCACTATGTGAACTGCAGTGAAATACATAATTTCTCTCTTACCACGAGATGGGCTCTACAAGGACATCATTAAAGGGAAGCAAGGGCTTTGTAGTGTGCAATGTAGCATGAAGGACTTTGGTGAGAATGTTTGCCTTAGTCTCAATAGAAGAAAGCTGGAGTTCCAATGTTTCCGCTGTTTTATTAAAGTGCGAAAGGTTGTAACCTCAGCGAAGGCAACCAAACTGAGTAGAATTCCCTTTCAGTGGAGGTATTCAAGCCACTGCAGTCTTTTAGCCCTAGAAACTTTGGGTCCAAGGTCATGGAATGCGTGTCCCTATGTGAACCTTGTTGGATAAACTCCAGCAAAGGTAAGGTGTCTGGTCAAGCCAGCTGCGGTGCCGGTGGCATCTGTTGCAGAGCCAGAGAGGTTAGCAGCCACAGTGGTGTTGACTGTAGAGCTGGTGGAGTCGGTCGCTGCGCCAGAGAGGTGAGAGGATTGTAGTACATGTTACTGTTCTAGTCTTTTTGCCAAATTAGCATCCAAACTCCAAGCGTTTTAATACCAGGTGGCGTACATTCAAGGGTGGAGGAATATCCAAGCCGACTGCCTCTCCAGAATGTCACTTGATTGGCAGTCTGTTCTTGATCCCTGCACCTCTGAATTTGATGATGACATTGCTGTGGCTTCCATAGAGGATGCGGTCTTTGTGGGCGAAGGTGTGTTTTATGCCAGTGATTGGGAGCGTGAGATGATGAATGAACACACCTTGCAGGAAGTAACCAAACTGTTTCGTCCGGTCCTAGGAGAGAAAGTTGCCTCCCAGTCTCTGTCTGTCCCTATGTTAAGATCATTGATGAACTTTCACTAGGCAACAACAATGTCTTAGTCAAAGGAGAGATATTTGGTCCCCCCTTTGGCATCAGGAGGAAGCTCTTGGCCTTCGCTCATGAAGGACCTGCTTCTAAGCAAGTTGAGGTCAGGGTCTCCTCTAGATCCCTGTCCTCTTAAAGTTCTTAAGGATAGCAGAGATACCCTATTGCCCCCGCTCTTGGACATCATGAACAGAGCAAGGAGGGATGGTATTTTTCCCGACCAATGGAAGAGTGCTGTAGTCAAGCCCCTCCTTAAGAAGCCCACACTAGATCCTGAGGTGCTCAAGAACTTCCGCCCTATTTCCTTGCTCCCTGCCCCTGCCAAGATGCTGGAGTCTCATCTAAACAAGCATCTGGCGGCGACAACTCAGGTCAGTTAGATCAGTCCCAACATGGTTTCAGGAGGGCTCACAGCACAGAGACGGCCCTGACGATTCTGCTTGATGACATCTGCACTGAGGTCGATCAGGGCCATACCTCCCTACTGATTCTATTAGATCTGACAGCCGCATTCGATACCCTGTCTCCCTCTGTTTTAACATCTCGACTGAGGGAGATAGGGGTAGATGGCGTGGCTTTGAGCTTGCTGCCTCTTTCCTGAATCAGAGGGAGCAAAGGGTTAAGCTGGGAGACTTTATCTCCTCCCACACCTGTGCAATGTGGGGTCCCTCAAGGGTCGGCATTAAGTCCGACCCTGTTCAACATCTATGTGGCCCCACTTGCCAGGTTGGTGAGATCGTATGGAATTGAGATAGTCTCCTATGCTGATGACACACAGATCTTGGTGTCCCTCCCTCGCTCAGTGCACGCTCCCATTCATAACTTTAGAAGTTGTATGGAGGCGGTTGCCAAGTGGATGATTAACAACTCACTCAAATTGAATGGGGAGAAGACCGAAGTTTTGGTCTTTGGTGGTAACGCCAACATCTGGACGGCGGAATGGTAGCCTCCTTCGCTGGGAACTTGCCCCACTCCTACAGATTCAGCTAAGAACCTGGGAGTAATTATGGACCTTGATCTCTCAATGGCACAGCAGGTCAATAGAACAATCGCCACCTGTTGGGGCATTATTAAAATTCTTTGCAAAATTAAGCACTACTTGTCCCCGCAGGCTCGTAAGCAGGTCATCGTTTCACTGGTGGCTTCACGACTTGACTATTGTAATGCTCTTTATGCTGGGGCCAACAAAGGTCTTTTGCAGCGCCTTCAGACAGTACAGAAAGCGGCTGCCAAATTTGTATTGGATGCTCCTAGACTATCTTCCGCCACGGCGGCCAGGAAAACCTTACACTGGCTCCCTATTGAGTCTAGGATTGCCTTTAAGACTCTCTGTATGACATGGGGCGCTTACTGGTAAGGGGGCTGAGGGCGTGAGGAAACTGCTGCATCCATACGCTCCGGAGAGAGTTCTCCGATCCTCAACCAAGAGTCTACTGGTGGTTCCTCGCGTTCGTAGATCCAAATGGGGTGGGAGGGCGTTCTCAACAGTAGCCTCCAAACTGTGGAATAGCCTGCCACTTGGAATTAAATCCCAGCTGTCAGTCCAGAACTTTCGGAAAGCCCTAAAAACGTGGCTATTCTCCATGGCGTATCCTTAGTGCTTGTTATCCGTTTAAAAAAAATCTTTTTTCTTAGGCGCCTTGATGCCTCCGGGCTTAGTTGCGCATGATAAGACCCTTTTCATTTCATTTCATTTTAATTTAATTTAATTTCATCTCGGCCAAACCCTCACACAACGTCGCCTAAAAAGTCATTTCTGGTGGCCTGGCCTAGATGCCAGAGTAGTGCAGTTGGTGGAAAACAGCCCAGTATGCAAAGAAGGTGAGAAGAGAATTAAAGTGGGTTGCAAGTCTAACATCGCTCACATCCAGAATCCGGGTTTGCCCTGGCACAGCATTTGCTCGGATTTCATTGGCCCCATGGGGGAACTGCACGAGAAAAACAGGTTTGGCATTGTAGTAGTAAAGTAGTAGATGTTTTTTCCAAATGGCTTGTGGTGGAGTTCACTAATGATGTCACCACCGAGAGCACCATCAAGTTTTTGGGCAGGTTGTTCAGGGATTAGGGCATCTCCTTCGTCCTCATTACGGTCAACGGCACTCAGTATCAAGGGAGATGCAGACCTTCTTGAGGGATTGCAGAATCCCACACCACCGCACCTCCCTCTATAATCCTCAAGGCAATGATCTGTGTGAGAGGTACAATAGAGTGGTGAAGGGGATCATTCAAATGGCCTCCGCCAATGGTTCAGTGGTGCGTAAGATGGTTAATGAGTTGCTCTGGGCCTACCAGACCACTCCCCTTGTCGACGGCAAGAGTTCGCCTTTCGAGTTGGTGAGAGGCAGGGCCCCAGGCTTGAAACTTGTTCCCTCGTGGATGAAACATCTAGTCACCTTACAAGGAAGGTGGGCCACCCAACTTGAAACAGTGGATTTTCCCTGTTGCTTGAAGGTGGGTGACCAAGTCAAGATCAAGAGTGGCAGAGTGGGGAGAGGCCTTTTGAAATTTAAAGTTTCCTTCACTGTCAAAAAAGTTCTTGATCATTGCGTCATCCTAAACAATAGTGTGTTGAAATTTCAGATGTGTTTCTCTATATCAAAGGGGCGATGTGAACACCAAACAAAGTACGTCTGTCAGTTCTTTAAGCAGCAGTGGCTATGTCTTAGCCCAGAATCCCGAGGATGTTTCCCCTGCTGGTTTGCTGAGTGTGGCCCTTGGTGGGGGTGACTCCCTCATGCCTCAGGATTCCTCTTGGGACATTTCAGCCTCGGAACCGGACGGCCCAAGTTCATCTCGCTCCCTCAGCTGCCGCAGACCACCAATGTATCTCAAAGACTTTGTCAGTTTTTTTTCCTCTTCTTTCTTTCCTCTTTACTACATTCACCTTGCTTTTGTTACCTTGCCTTTGGAAAGGGAGAAGATGTGTAGTACATGTTACTGGTCTAGTCTTTCACAGAATGTAATGTCTTCATGAGAATGTACCCACATTCCTAGTCTATGTTTGCTCTTGACTTAGCGTTCTGTTCCAAGGCAGTTACTCACTTGGCTCCTGCTTGGAAGAGTCCGCTCTTGTCTTTTCCTCTGTGCTTCTAATTAAGGATCTCATACGCATTTATCGTGTATGCCGCTTATCTTCCACTACAAAGATCTGGCAACGATGACGAAAAACTAGAAGGAATTGTGAGTGGAGGAGGTGTCTGGGGTGTTGTCAAGCTTGTGGGAGTCATAGTCGGGGTAGTCGTTCAGGTCAATGCTGGCATGTGGAAGGAATGGAGCAAAGGGAACTGGATGATACAGCGTTGGCAGGGCTTTGACAGTATATCTCATTGGAGCCATGGGTACTAGTCGGTGCTCTAGAGAGGACCATGGATCTTCAAAATATACTGTACATGGCATTTAGAAAAATCACTGCATCTCTTCCCAGGAGTGGGGAACTTTGGGTAAGGCTGACCGGACCGGGGCCTTGGAGTTTGGACCCCAAGGAGTAGCCTGTCCGGAACCAGTACCACAAGGAGCAACAGGTGCAGGATCCTCCATGGTGTCCTTCACTAGTTTCAGACCTGATGTGGATGATTGCAGGGAGGGAGGGGGTTTCTGAGACTTACTCTTGGAAGAGTGGCATGTTTCAGATTCCTGTAGTCTTTCTTTTTTCCCCTTTTGCTTTCTCTTCGAAAACGGAGGAAACTCATGTGCCTTCAACCTGGTCTAGATTGAGGTCGTCGACATTCATCCCGAGCCAGGGCCAGGAACTTCTTGCCCACCCGATCTGTTATGGCCTTAGGGTTCATATTGCAAAGGTACCTACAAGCCTTAACATCATGGTCCAGCCCCAAGCACCATAGGCAAATTGTGTGTGGGTATGTAATGGACATTTGTCCATCATAGTCCCTGAAAAGTTTAAATCCTGAACATTTAAGGATGACATAAAGAAACTGCACATGTGGACACATTTTAAGAAAGAAAAAAAGTTGATAACATTGACGATCTCCTCAGGGGATTAGAGTTCAGGATTTGCTTCGTAGTGTGAAAAAGGGAATTAATGTTGATACATGGGAGCTGTATGGCTCCATTGAAGTCCCGAGGACACCGCCAGCGCCCCCTACCTGTGTGGAGTGCTATTCAAGAGATTCAGGATTCACTCTGATGCCGGGGATATTTAAAAGGTGAGAAATCTACAGGTAGAAGCATCCGCTAGAAACATTTAACAATTCAAACATTTCAGTTATGTTCCGTTATCCCTTATAAAATGCAATCAAATACATAACTGCCAACATGCTACGGTTGTCTGATCTACCTAAAGCGTAAAGGCATTAAAAGTGTGTTCCTTTATTAGACATTGGGGCAAGGGAGGTTTGAAAGTTGGAACCACCTCGCCCTTGGCACCTACTCCCAAACAGGACATTAGTGACAAAATATGATACTGATGGCCCAGTACAGAGTAGCTGATTGCCACTCTTTATTTTCTCACTAAGAACAAGGTACTATTTTCAGCATTATGCTCCTCTTGCGCATCGCCCCTTATGGATTAATATAAGAAAAACACCCCCAATTTGAACTCTGGTGGAGGGTCTATTTTTTTTTGTAAGACGTTTATTAGTTTCCAAAATGGCAGTACATATAGCAAAGCCTACAACCCTGCGGGCCGGCTGCAAAAAGACAGTAGATCTTGAGGGTGAGGGTTTGCAGGGGAGGGTGTGCTGTTGCGCCCCACTTGTCTCTGGCAGGTTAAACTTCAGGTATTACGGTCACATCACTTTCATTCAGCAAATAAACAGGTCCATAAGTGACGTCTTGTTTTACAATTTTTCTAGAACTAAACCATGAGTTCAGCAAACGAAACAGAACAGTTCGTATCGGCATGTCCCAATGTCGCTTCCACGGCTGCGCCGCGTCGTGTCTGTCCTGCTTGCACGGTGCTAAAAGAAGACCCCTCTATACAGTGCAGTGTACACTGATAATGTGTCAGTATGTTAGCGGGTCAGTGGTGCGCTCGCGCAAATAAACGCAGACTTGAAATGGGACAGCTCCTGTGGGCCGTGATGCCTCGTCGGTCGCCTGCCTGGCTAGCGGCGCGTGTAGCAGTCAAGTGGGGTAGCCTAGCTGTTGTCGAAGCAAATGTCGTCCGCGCCTGGAGTCGCTGTCGGGGGCGCGGCTAGTGGCGTGGAAGGGTGCTGAGGCTACATCTGGGATTCAGGATTCCGATACTTCAAACATGTGAACATACAAGGGGAAGGGGTAGGGGGGGGGGGTGGAGTGTACTTGCGGGAGCGGTGCAACGGCTTGGAGCTGGGGGCGAAGTGTGAGGTGGCATCTGCTGAGGAGCACTTGTGAGGATGGCTGACCGTGTCTGTGGCCTGCGCACGTAGGGGTCGGTGTCCAAAGCTGGGGGGGGGTGGGGGGTAGGGTGGGGGTGGGGGGGGAGCACGCTGCGTGGTGGTTCCGCCTATTGAGTCGTCGCCCCATGGCGCTCGCCCATCACAGCTTGCTCTACGTGAGCCCTCTGACCGCGCCCTCCCCCTGCAAGGACCCCAGGATGCTATCCCAGAGCTGTGCGATCGGGAACTGCCTCAGACCCGCTATTTCTTCTCGGTGAAGTGCCGTTCCCTCTGCTCTAGCCCAGTTAGTGAAGGATGCAAACCAGTGTGCTGGGGTAGGTGGTTCCCGTCGTTTCCAGTGCCTAGTGAGCAGCCGCTTGGCCGTGATGAGGTCCAGATCCCAGAACCGGGCTTGTGTTTTATTCAGTTTAGTCCTTTTATACAACCCGAGAACGCATGCCTCCCACGTGTCAGGCAATCCCGGGCCTGTGCTGTGAGTCAGGAGTGATGTCACTTCCCCCCAGTACGTAGCCAGAGATGGCCAGTGCCAGAGCATATGTAGGATGTCCGCGCCCGGCAGGTCACATCTGGGACAAGCGGCAGTGTTGATCGCAAAATACTTATTTATTCTATCTGGTGTTAAGTACGCCTGGTGCAATATGTACAGCTGGATGATGCGGAAGCGGGAGTTGCGGGGGATGTTCACAGGGCTGGCTAGAACTAGGTTCCACTCCTTATCTGTCCAGTCCCTCCCTCGGTGGGCTGCCCATTTGTCCCCGATCTGCTGCGTGGGTTTTTGTGTGTGAATGAGAAGCGCCTGCGCCAACCAGTGTATAATGTGTGAGCCTCTGCCCATGACATGCAGGTATTGGATTAGATGGTGCATGTGTGGTTCTTCCTGGATGTCCCCCCAGGAGTCAGTATATGCCCGTAGTACCGACGCGTGGAGCAAGAATTGCCCCGCCGGCAGGCCTGTGCCCTCCGACAATTCCGCAAATGGAAGCAGGGCCCCATCTGCATACAGGTCGCCCATGGTCTCTACTCCGGCCGCATTCCAGTGTTCCAGGTGGCGGGGCGTTATCATCCCGTTCCTCCTGGGGGTGCCCATCAGGGGGAGGGCCGGGGCATACGGTCTGACGTCCTGCGTCAGTTTCAGGCTACGGACAAAGCACTTGCGGGCCACAGCCATATGCAGGGGTAGAGGGCGGGGTCCCTTGGTCAACGGGTGGAACAGGGCGCACACCTGGGGGTGGGTCCATTGGTAGTCCGCGGTGGCCGTGTCGTCGAGATGTGTGTCGCTAAGCCAGTACGTCACCCATTGTAGCTGTGCAGCTAGGTAGTATAGCTCCATGTTGGGGACTGCCAGTCCTCCCTCCGCAGTTGGGGAGTATAGCTTAGCCAGAGCCACGCGCGGGCGTCCCGTGTTCCAGATCAAGCCGCGAAGCATTGACTCCAGGTCGCGGAATATCCACGAGGGTACATACGTTGGGATATTCGCAAAGTGGTAGAGTAGCATGGGGAGCGCTATCATTTTGGATAGTGCTATCCGGCTGGGCACGTTCAACGGCAAAGTCTTCCAGAAGGACACCTGGGCTCGCAATGAGGAGATGGCACGCACCAGATTACCCTCCAGTGTGTTCTGCGGGTCTCTGTAGATGTGTAGCCCGAGGTATTTGAACGTGGTTGGGTACCATGCGAGCCGAGCCCCTCCAAGGTGTACTTCGCATTCCCCCTGGTCTTGGCTGAACGAGTATACACCAGACTTGGTCCAGTTGACCCTGAGGCCCGAGACCTCCGCAAAGGTCTGAAAGATGCCCGACAGCTCGGCGGGTATCTCGGTAAAGTCCCTCACATAGAGCAGCAGGTCGTCCGCATAGAGCGAAACCGTGTGTATTCCATCGGCCAGCGGGATCCCCCACTCCGCTCCTCTGTCCCGTAGCAGGGCCGCTAGGGGTTCAATGGCCAGGGAGAAAAGGAGGGGCGACGGGGGCAACCCTGTCGGGTGCCCCTGCGTACCCTGACCCTTTCCAATAGTAGCCCGCCCGTCCGCACTCGGACACTGGGTCTCTGCTAGAGCAGTCCGACTATTTCCGAAGGCATCTCCCATACCGAATCTATCCAATACTGCCCCCAGATATGGCCACTCCACAGAGTCGAAGGCCTTCTCCAGGTCCAAGACTAGACACCCCGATCTCGGCCAATGCGTTGTGGCCGCTTCCTGAACCCGGAAGAGGCGACGCAGGTTGCGGGAGGTGCTCCTCGCCGGCATGAAACCATTCTGATCCGCATGCACCAGGGTCTGGACCTCTAGGGCCAAGTGCCTGGCCAGGAGGGAGGTGAAGATTTTGTAGTCGGTGTTCAGCATGGCTAACGGCCTGTAGGACCCCATGTGCGTACCATCCCTGCCTGGCTTCAGTAGTGAGACCAGGTTTGCCTCATTGAGCGAGTCTGGGAGCGCCGAGTCCTCAATTGCGTTGTTGTACAATTTGAGCATCTCCGGGATCAGCGTGTCCGAACATGCCTTAAAGAATTCGGCGGGCAGGCCATCCGGGCCAGGGGACTTGCCATTGGACAGTGCGAAAATGGCTTCAAGCATTTCGTCCGGGGTGAATGGCGCCCCTAGAGCGCCCTGCTGTGCGTCTGTGAGGGAAGGCAGTGGGATGTCCACAAGGTAGCCCGCAATGTAGGCCGCGGAGACCCTTAGTTGAGATTTGTATAGGGCCTGGTAGTGCCCCACAAACGCCTGATGTATCCTGCTTTGGGTGTACACTACCTCTCCCTCAGCTGTACGGATAGCGGATACTGGTTCCGTGCGGTTCTCCTGTCTGACCAGCCAGGCCAATAGCCTCCTGGGCTTGTCACTGTATTGGTGCACTCGCGCCGAGTGGGCCGCGAAGTTAACGTGTCGCAGCCTTTCCAGCAATGCTTCATGTTCCGCTCGGGCCTCCCTCAGCCGGTCTCCTGTGCCGCCCACCGCCTCCTGTTCCCAGCGGAGTAAGTCCGCCTCTACCCTGCGCAGTTCTGCCTCCAACTTCCTCTGTATGCTTCCCTGAGCGCTCAGGCAGTGTCCCCGTATCACCAGCTTGAAGGCGTCCCACTCCACTCTCGGGGAGGACGCTGTGTCCGAGTTGTCAGTGAAGTATTGCGCTACGCAGGCCTGCAGGGAGTCCCTAAAGGGGGCGTCTAATAGCAAAGCAGGTTGTAGCCGCCATGTAGGGATGGGTGGGTGCGGGCGTTCCCAGGCCATGTGCAGGGTGTGGGGGTTGTGGTCCGAATGTGTCCGGCCTAGGTATTGGGAGTCAGTAATGTGCGGCAGCATTTCCGTTGACACCATGTACCTGTCAAGGCGGACGTGCAGTGTGTGCGCCCCTGAGAAATATGAGTATACCCTAGCGTCTGGGTTGTGCGCGCGCCATGCATCTTTCAGGTCCCACTGTGTCGCCCACTGTGTGAGTGCCCTTGTGGCCCCCAGGGATGTTGCCTCAGGCCTGGGCGGGACCGAACGGTCCATCGCAGGGTCCAGCACCGTGTTGTAGTCGCCTCCCAGTATCCATGGGACACCGTGCCAAGGCGCCAGTTTCTCCGAAATGCGTGCCAGGAAGGTACCCTGGTCCGTGTTAGGAGCGTAAATGGACGCCAGAACTACTGGTTGCCCGTCCATGCGGCCCTTTACCAGGACATACCTCCCCTCGGGGTCTGTGTGGACTTCTGACATTGTGAAGGGTGTGCCCGGCTTCACCCACAATAGCGCTCCGTGGGCAAACGAGGAGTATTCGGTGGCATACAATTGTCCCCTCCATCTTCGCCGCAGCGCAGCCACCTCCGCCCCACTCAGATGCGTTTCTTGCAGGAGTGCGACCTGCACTTGTTGCCTTTTCAGGTAGGAGTATATTTGATACCTACGCGCAGGTGTGTGCATGCCCCTGATGTTCCAGGTACACAGTTTTATCGCAGTCATGTTGGCAGTCTACACTCCCCCCCCAACATTTCTACTAACAGCAGCTCCACCAAGTGCTCTCACATCAGTTCTCCCAGTTCTCCCGTATCCACCCCCCTCAGTACACTCAGCAATGTTCGGGAAGACATTAGGGCGGGGAAAAACAATGAATAACAATAACCAACAGCGGGCGAACCCCACTAAAATACCAAAAGGGCAGTGGCAAAACGGGCCACCGTCCATGCTCTCGAGTGAGAGAAACAACCTTACTTGTCTAAGGGGCAACGTGCGCTAAGCACAATCTCGGCAAGGAGGATATGTAGTCAGTTGGGGAAATCAAGTCCCTTCCCCGAGCCGTACAATGCGGGGTGCTGGTGGCCACCGTCTGTGCTCCGGTGCTCAGAATTACTCTGTTCGTGTGAGGCCTCAGCTGTGTGGGTCTCTGCAGGCGTGGGGCAGAGTGTCATGTGGCATGGGCCGCGGGCCTCTGTTGGGAGGAACCCCCTCCCGCCCAGGCCCGCACATGTAAACGACCAAGGTTGGGTGCATACCGAATGACAACCCCTCCATCACCCACCCCGTCAACCACCAGTGCCGCAGGGGCGTTACTCACTGTTCCAGGTCTCCACTGTTCAATCGACAGGCAGGGGGGGGGGGGGAGGGAGACATCCCCAGCAGTGGCAGGCATCATCTGCACTCCATCGTCCAGTCGACCTCTGCCGGCCCCCCCCGCCATGGCTAAACCATTGCAAACTTCACCTGCGGAATCAGTGAATCAGGTCAGAGGTTTGTGGCGTTACAACAGGCAAGTCCACTGAGATCTGTGAGTTTGGGATCCCGTATATGGCCTCATCGTCATCGCTTGGTACTGTCCGCTGGCCGTCGTCCAAGGCCGTCTCTTGTGAGGGTGGGTTGCTCCGCTGGGAAACCCTCCGGAGTGCATCGCGCTGTTCCTGGAGCATCTGGTCGAGCGGGGGGGGGGGGGGGGGGGTGGCGCGACCCTTCCTCCGTGTGCTGGGACTGTTGGGTTCTGTGCCTGCGGCGCCGCGCCCCGCCTGGCCTGGACCTCGTCTCACCTCCACGAGAGTGTTTGGGCGCTGTGTCCGTGCCCCCGTCTAGCCACTCACTGGCCTCCTCGGGGGTGCCGAAGAAGTAGGTGTTGTCCCCCGCCACCACTCTCAGTTTGGCAGGGAAGAGTAGGGAGTACTTGAGGCCCACGGTGCGTAGTCTCCGCTTCACTTCCATGAAGTCGTGCCTCTGGCGTTGTACCTGGATGGTATAATCCGGAAAGAACATGATCGTCGCATTGTCAATACGTACTTCTCCCAGTCGTCGTGCTTCCCGCAGCACCGTGTCCCTGTCTCTATAATTCAGTATCCTGAAGAGCAGTGGTCTCGGGTTGGCGCCAGTGGTATGGGGCCTCGTCGACACTCGGTGAGCGCGCTCCACAATGAAATGGGGTGATAGCGAGCCTTCGGGCAGCAGGGTCCGAAGCCAGTCTTCCACATGTTGCGCTGGGTGGTTCCCCTCCCATTTTTCAGGAACCCCCACGAGTCTGATGTTGTTGCGTCTCGCCCTCCCTTCCGCGTCCTCAGCCCTGTCTTCCAGGAACTCCACTCTGTTCAGGAGATCCTGCACCTGCCTGTCCGTCTGGGTGACCTTGGGTTCAATCTCCTTTACTGCGCCTTCCAGGGTCTTGGTCCGGTCGGATAGCTTCCTATGATCGTCTCGCAGGAGGGTCAGGTCCACAGCGACACCATCTATTTTGGTCTCCAGAGAGGTTCTGGTCTGCTGGAGCGACTGTTCCATGCGTTCCACAGCCGCCAGCACGCTGTCCAGTCTCGTGGCCAATTGTTCAGCGGCCATTTTGTGCAGCAGTTTGTCAGTCTTCCCCTTTGGCGGGGCCCCACCAGTCCCGGTGCGTGTCCGCACACCCCCGGACATGTGCAGGTGGTGTCCGTCCGGCAAAGTCGTCGCCTTCGCTGCGTCGGTGGTGGCGCCCTCCGAATCACTTCTCTCCTGGGTGAGGGGCCCAGTGGTCAGCAGCCGCCTCCTCAATCAAGGTTGTCGCTGTCGCGTCCGGGGGGGGGGGGGAGTCCGTCAGGTGGTTCCTCACCCTACCGCCCCATGGCTGCGCCTCGCCGGTCCGGGTGTAGCAAAGGCCAAGGCGGCGTGTGCAGTGCGTGTGCCCGTGGGGTCCGGACGTCACCTTCCAGGCTGGATCCTCCCGCCACGTGTGCCCCACCGTCCTCCAGGCAGCTTCCACCTCCGTGGGAGGGGGTCCGTGGGCAGGCCCGGCGTCAAAGGTCTCTTCGTATGCCCCCGGTGCAAGGGGGGGCAGCCGTTCCGTCCCCGGCAGTGGCGTGGCTCCTAGGCCGGGGGTTCAGGTCCTCAGTGTCGGGCCTGGGGGAGGCCGCTCCACGCCGGCCCCTCTGTGTCTGTTGGAGGACGGAGGGCCCTCCGGTTGTCGCCGGCTGCAGTGTGGCGTCCCGGGGGAGGGCTGCTGTCTGCCGGGGCTCCCGCTACTCCCCGTGCTTCTCCTGGGTCGCTCCCCGCCTCCCGGCTGCTTCGGGTGTGCCAAGGGGGGGCCGGGTGTGCCTCACCTCTGTCCGGGGCAGCAGGCGTGTGGAGGCCGCAGTGTGGGCGGGGGGCTCCTGTTCCCCTTTCCGTCCGGGCCCGCCTCTGGTGTCCCGCGGCTGTGTGGGGCGGCCTCCGGACCTCCGGTGTGTTCTCCCGGTGGGGCAGTGGGCGGCCCGTGGGTCTCGGGCAGTGTGGTGCAGTCGGTCCGTTTGGGCCTGCGCGCTAGGCCCAAGCCTCGGTCTCCCCTGGCTGCTCCGCCGGTCAGGTGGCGCCCAGTCCCGCAGGAGGGCTTCAGGAGAGGTCGGGGTCGGCCCCGTCGGCGTCCGGAAATGAAAATCCGCCTAAAGTGCCGCAATGGGCTCCGGGGGGGTCCGCTTGCAGTTTCGGGCGGCCACAGTGAAAATTACCGGAGAATCGGCTCAGGGAAGGGGAGCTGATCACGGAGCTCTACCCAGAAGCGTCCGTCGCCATTGCGTGCTTAGCCACGCACCCCTGGTGGAGGGTCTATATATCAGTGGTAACATGCAAGCCAGCAAATGTAAGGGACACAACAATCCAGCAAGCTCAAACCAAAAAAACATACCTCAGCAACACCACAACTACATCTCACAATGAAGTTAATGCCTGGCTGATTTACATTTCAAGATGGGAGCAGTCCACTCAGAAAGCAACCTATTGCAAAGCCTGTAAAACGCACAAAAACCACTTAACACATCAACGTCATATAAAAAGGTTAAATAAATATATGAAATTCCAGTCCATGTGCTCCAAAGATTATATCCCAGCCCACATAAGCACAATTTTAAATTGAATTTAGAAGTAGGATGAATAATGGGTCACTGGTTCAACAGGGAGAAGGAGGACACCACTATTGAGGTTGATAAGGTTTGTATGAAATGATGTAGTTGGGGACAACATATTTTAGGGCGTGGACTAAAATAAAGAGATGAGACACAGATACTCATATCTATACATGACAATACTCCCTTTTGTATGCCTGAATATTACTTGGGAGATTCAAAGAACACCTGATAATCTGGAATTGTTCAAAAATTGAAAACTTTGTGTTCTCTTGCCTTTCCTCATATACTCTATGAAATGTTTTAGACCAACTGCATGCTGACACCCCACTCGTTCAGAGGGTCTTAGATCACAAAGGTCTAGATTTTGTGTAGATCTAAATTTATTTATTTTATTTGGAAGGTTTTATATAGCGCGAACCAGACTCTTGCGAGTATCAGAACGCTTTACAGGTGCAGAGCGTCTGTCACATACACATGAAAAGATTTGAACCCATCTGGTATGAATGAATGAATGAGGTATTTGTAAAGCACAAACTGTCACTCAGAAGAGAGCATCCTGGTGCTATGCTTGGAGAACTGTGAATTCCCAGAAGTAACAAGAGGGTTAGATTAATGAAATACAGAAGGAGTCGGGAGCCTGAAATAACCAGGTTTTAAGATCTTTTTTAAACAGTGCTTCTGATTCGATAGGGCGCTTATTACTGGTAAGTAAGTTTCAGGCTTTAGAGCCTAGAATTGCAAAAGACTTTCCACTATGGGATTTTAGTCGAAACGAAGGTGGTTTCAATAGATTCTCAGTGGAGGATCTTGGCCGTTGTTGAGGCAGGTAATGACAAAAAAGGTCAGAGAGATTTGGGACTAGTTCGATTGAAAGCTCTGTGGGCCAACAAAAGTAATTTGAAAAGGATCCTTTTGGGGATGGAGAGCCAATGCAGTTTGTTAAGTGCAGCAGAAGCAGAGCAGTCTAGCTGCAGATATCTGTAGTTCTGGAGTTTGCGATTGATAAATTTGGAACAGCATGCATACAGACTGTTACAATAGTCTAATCTTGCCAGGGTTAGTGCAGAGGCAGGAGATTAAAGAAGGATTTCAATGATTTTATGAGACTGCAATAAGATTATCAGTGGTTTAACAAACGCGACCTTATCCATGTTCCAATCAATCAATCAGTGGGTTTTTGTAAAGCGCAGGTGGTCACCCCGGGGGGTCACTGGGTTTCTGTGAGCTTTGGTCGAAGATCCAAGTCTTGGTCTTTTTCCTGAAGTCTTCAAGCGATGAGGAGGTACATAGGTGGAGCAGCAGGTCGCTCCAGAATTTGGCGGCAAAGTTGAAGGAACGCGCGGGGAACGTGAGTCAGCGCCAGGGAGGAGGAGCAGAGCTCTCTGGTTTGCCGGTGGAACTTCATGTAGTGGTTGATGTAGGTGGGTTCGCGATTGTGGAGGGACTAGTAGGCGTGCATGAGGAGTTTGAAGAGGCATCTTTCTTGGACAGGGAGCCAGTGGAGAGCTTTGCGGAGCGTGAGATGCTGGTTCTTCTGGGGAGGTTGAGGATGAGCCTTGCTGCTGAGGTCTGGATGGTCTGGAGGAGGCAGGGCAGAATATTTCCTCAGAACAGTGTAAAAGAAAACAGTAAGAGGATGATAAGCTAGGGGTCCATCAACAAGTTTTGCGGAGCCTCCAACAACAATTGGCATAATGTCCTCCCATTCTCGGTGTGTCACAAGTGTTGTAGGCATATTTTAATTTGGTTTCATCACTCTCATTGAAGCATACGTGGTCACAGAATTTCTAGTCCTCCTGAAATTTGACATCAAATACAGCCAAGTCAGACTTTGATCTGAAATGGAGAATGGACTTCTAAGGATTCAGGGTACACATGGAGACCGTCTCCTAGAGTCTCCTGGCAGTCAAGTTCAAACCAACCAGCAAAGACATCCGATGAGCTTTGAATTATGGGACCATGCCCTGCAGAGACTGACTAGACAAGTTGGTCTTCTATTATCCTCAATCCAGACCATCTTTAGCAGCGTACTCCATTGATTGGGAATAACACTGATTAGCATTAAAATGGGTATTAGTAGACCTGTTAATTAGAGCACTTCTAAATGACACTACCGTGAAACGTTTTTATAAGAAAACAAGTTCTTACCAGGCACTGCCACAATGCAAACTCCTGTAGCTTAGGAAAGGACCGGTTACCCCAGAGGTCAGGACAGCACTCCAAATTCTGCTGCAATACGTGGTGGGCTGGAATGGCATAGCAATCTTCGATAGGATTCACAGATGTAAAGATCAAAAAGGAAGCCATGAGGTACAGTTAAAGTATGAGAAGTATCATTTTGACAGTGAAATTAGTAGATGGAGACATCTATAATAGCAGATGGATAACAGTTAATAATGGGGATATTTTCACTGAGGGGGTTTTGGTGACATCAAATAGATAACAAGAGTGAACCGATATTTTTGGGTGATGCATGGCCCACCTAAAACATCTTCACTAACTTTCACAAACCAGGCGGAGGAAGAGAAGTCCAGGACAGCCACACACGTCTAACCCTGCCTAACCCCCATGCCCCCCAGCCCCAGGTTACACCTGGTGTCCTCCTACACACACCAACCACTCTTTCCATCACACGCCTTTCCCCCCTCAAAAAAAGAAAGGAATACCCAGCATCCCACCACTCAAGCTCCATCCTCCAACAGTACCTCCCGCCCACAACATTAAAAAATATATATATGTACGTGGTGTCCTGTCACCTACCCCCAATACCCTTTGCAATTATCATCCGAGTAAAAGCTTCTTATCCATGTGTATATTACAATTGGCTTTTGGGTTAAAATCTGCAGTGTTCCATTTGAGCTGTGCGGAAGTCTGAACGCATGAGATATATATAGATGATTCTATTCAATGAATAGAGGCGATTTCAGTAGTTCCAAGAGGATCTAGTTGTTTATTTCCTTTATTTTCTTGTACGGTTATAAATTGTTGCCTTTCAGTTGTTCGATCATTAACATTTTTATTGATATTTCTAGTTTTTTTTTCCAGAGTGTGAAGTAGGGTCTTTTCAGTTATAGTTATTTACAAGGAATAAATGATGAAAAAGGGTTTTTAATCATGGAGCGGAGTTGTAATGGGTGTTGTCCCCAAACAGTTAAAGGCCACCCTATGTTGCTTATTGAAGAGGCTAGTTCTTCACTTTACACTGTACCCATGAAGCCCTTTGTTGTAAATGAATCCGCTTTGTACTGAAGGTGGTTGTTTCGACCTCTGGCACAACCAAAACTGATACAAAAAGAACTGAGATAAACACAGAAGTTCCATCGGTGCTGGCTTGGGTCCAAATCACACTAGGAAAGAAAACTGTGTGTCAGCTTTTACTAACAAAGAGGAAGGGGTAATGCAAAACTGGAGCACTAACACATTAATTTAAGAAAACAGAATGTAGTATCACAGGGGCAAAATTCCTCCTATTCTCTCGAGGAGATGGCCACATTTTAAAATAACAAAGGATATCTACGATTTCCGACCCAATGACTGGCAAGGTCACATTATTTCCCAGTACCCCAAACCCTAATTTTAAACCTTGGCAAAAGGCATGACTCATAAGTGAGGCTACTAAAATCAACCAGACAGCCTTTAAACCAATATAAAGTATTTAGAAGATGGTTACAAATGAAAGTGGGTCATTGCTCACTCATCGCTATCAAAGGTCACTTTACAATGACAGAAATAAAAGTATCTCTAAATTATTTTTAGATTGGCCAGTTTCATTTTAACACAAATAAAGACAATTAAGACATTGATACTGTATGCAGAGAATAAATACAACTTTATTAACCGATGACAGTTTTATTGACTCATTTGATATCACTGTAACATGGGAAACAGAAGGTATGCATTAAGGTCGAACCACATACTGACCAAGTTCGAAAATGACATCCTGTACAACCACCTCTATCGTGTTACAGAGTAAAAAAAGATCCCACACAATTTGTTTATTCAGTGCTTGAAATGATCACAGGGTGATTAATTCCATCAATACTGTAAACCATCATAGGTAACAAATCTTTAGTAAAGCTTCGAATGTAGTGTGCATTTACAGTTCACGTTAGATACAGGGTTTTACAACTATATCCTAAAATTAAATGTGATTTTATTAGGTCTGTAATTGTTAGGGGTTTAGGATCTAATCAAGCATACTTTAGTTACTGAACAAAAGTGGGGATTTTATTTAATCTTTAATTCAGTTTCACTAAAAAGTTGGCACAAAACAAATTAAGCACCCCTGCTAAAAATGACCGAATATTTCCCTAACTTTATAAGCAGCTAATAGCATGAGGTGGTCAACAAGGCATAGTTGCTGTTTTACAGTCTATTAGTACTGTACGGATATCAAAGGTTTAAAAAAAATCTGAATATACACAATGTAAACATTAGTCTTGTATAGTTTCCCCTTCTTCCTTGAGCACAGCTCCCATTTACTAAGCAGGGGTCACACAAAATAACTCAAGACTTTGATTGCCTGTAGTCCTCTGGGGTGGAAAGGGAAGTGTATCAGCTCTATAGTTCCACAATTACTGACGAAGGAGAAGGCAATGGCCTATTTAAATAATCTTGTCTGCATTTTGCATCTTCACGAAGCTTCTCCTTCCGAAGGGGATGTAGGTGTTGTAGGAGAATCGATGTCAGGCCTCTGGGCAATTCTTTCCAACTCTGCTTCAGCATCTGTTAATATAGATTTCTGGCCTGCATATTAAAAGAGAGGGGGGTTATACTACACATTTGTATGTAAAACTAGTAACTTACTAGCAGTGCTGCTTTACTACATTTTCTTTAAAGACAATTGTTTTTTGCATTTTTAGGTTTGGCATGACAACGCAGCTGCCAAAGGACACGCCGTTACCAATTCTTTTAAATATGCATAATTTAGGCTTTAGGTCCACCAAGAGGATTGTTATTCTCTCACCTCATGCTACTTGCTGTTTGGTCTATCATTCCGCCTAGAAATACACGAGTGACTATTTCACATCTGGAAAGTGCACTGGTTTATCACACTATCTGCACATTCAAATCTTTATCTCAGTCACATTCTTTACAGTAACCAATCTTTTTTTTCTACTTTTCCCACCAGAACTGGCAAAGCCAAAAGATCTAGCCCTAATGTTAGGCACATAGTTTCTGCATGTCTGTTGGAACGCCAAGGCTGGTATTCAGAGTAAAAAACAAGTTGCTTACCTGCACACTGTGATTCTCCGGTGTTGAGTTCTTTCATAGTTTCACATGTGTCAATCTCCGCCCCCATTGAGGTGTGAGTCCCACAGTAATTAAAATAAGAAGTGTAAGGTAATGCATTGTTTGCACTTCTTGTTATTAGGAATATGGAATAGGCATCCTGGAGTCATAGGGAGGTCATGAAATATCTTGGGTGTAAAAACTGCAGAACATCCTTCAAAGTGGCCATCCTGCTTTTTCACATATCTGGTTAACTCTCTCAAGTCCAACACCTGTATCCATTTGCTGATCTTTCTTTTAAGACTAAAACATTTTAATAGAAAACTGTGTTCTGGGAAGCGTAATGGACTTTCTCTGTGGCCTTCTTGCATAAGAGTGACTGTATTTCCTTTTTTAACAGACCAAGATATTGATTTTTCCTCCTGCGAGGTTGATTTTGAGGTTAATGAATAAAATTGAGGGTGTGACCATATCAAACTAGGTTTAGCACTCCGCGATCTAAAGCAATATTACTCCAGTTGCTGTAAAAGCCAGAAATACTTCCGCTCTCCAATGGAGGAGTTGTAGGGATGGTGACTGATGCCAAGGGATTGTCACCGATGTCTTGTTTACAGACCTTGTCCTGTAACAGTTGTCTACTGGCTAGAGGTTTGAATAGGCAGCCGTGGGCGGAGCGCTTTATTGCTGCTGTGACTACGGAAAACATTGCCTTGCTAAAACTGTTGTTAGGGTTGAAACCTATTGGATTGGTAGCCTCTTTTTTTTCGAATATTACTCCCCCACCTCTCACTCCCAGAAAGAGATGATAATGTTGTTCCTCAGAGATCTGGTTGGCTCTGTGTCGCATTTTGCCCGTAGGGGATCTTCAACATGTTTCCCAAACAAAGTCTCACTGTCAAAAGGCAAGTCCAGAATCTTTGACTAAACCTCTGGTCTCAAAGATGTTGCCTTCAACCAGCATTCAGATCTTAATACAGCTGCCCCTGCTGGCTGTCAAAAACCTATAGAAGCAATTGTCCATACCTGTACTGATGATCCCAGAAGACATCAGTTCCCCTTCCTAAAAAATTGTATTAGCATCTTTACATGTGTCTTCAGGCAACAAGTCTACGATTACCCCAACTTCTGACCATATTTGGCAGAATGGCCAAAGCACTGGTTGCTGTAATGGTTATAGCACCCATAGCTGAAAATCTTTCTCCCAATATTGTATTGACGACTATCCTCCATATCAGGAGGTATGGAAGAAATGTGTTACTTACCTGTAACTGCAGTTATCCAGTATTGGTATCTTTCATACATTCACATGCCTGAATCATTCCCTGTCGTCGGGATGGGAGTCCCCGGTACATAAATGAAGTAATGTCTCATTAGACATATAGAGTAATAGGCCAAGGGCCTTACATTAGTAACATATTCATGTCCTTTTGTAAAAAGGACCAAACTCTAGAGAAGAGCCAATCAGCAATCACCACCCTCTAGAACACTCTTGGAAGGAGCTCTAGTCTCTCAGATTTTTTTAAGCACAGTGCTAAGTAGGTGTATCACAGAGAACTAAGTGAGCCCTTACAGGGGAGGTGGGTGGGTTGCATGTCAATCTATGAAAGATATCAATACTGGATAACTGCAGTTACAGGTAAGTAACACATTTCTTATCCAGTATTAGGGTATCTTTCATAGATTCACATGCCTGAATCAGAGTAGCAAGCAATGATAAGCACATTTCGGATGGTACAGCCTATACGAATTCACCAGATAATAACATATCAATGTGAAACATAGAAAGTACCAAGCTGCAATCAAAGAGACCAGTAAAGAACACAATAAAGAAATGTGCGTATAAAAGCAAGGATGGTGGGATGAAAAGAAGGCTTACCTCTATTGAAATAGATGACGTTGCACCGCCTGTCCCACTGCAGCATCCTTCATGAGTTCCGTATCCAAGCAGTAATGCTTGGTAAATGTATGCGGCGTCTTTCATGTTGCCGCTCTGCAAATGTCTGTGATAGGAACACCTGCAAAGAGTGCCATGGAGGTAGAAATCGCCCTATTGGAATGGACTTGAACCTTGGAACGCAAGGGTTGACCCGCTTGCTGGTGACAGAAAGTAATAGCTCCAGAGATCCAACGAGAGATACTTTGTTTAATAAGTGGAAGGCCTTTCCTAGGTCGACTGTAAGCCACAAAGAGTTGGTTTGATTTACGGAATGACTTAGTCCTGTTAAGGTAGAATTTGAGGCAACATTTAAGGTCTAGAGAGTGTAGAGCTCTCTCTGCCGCCGTATGAGGATATGGAAAGAAGGTCCGTAAGACAATAGGCTCATTGAGGTGAATGTCTGATGGGACTTTGGGCACAAACGTAGGATTAGTTCGCAGTATAACCCGGTCATGTTTGAATTGAAGAAAAGGGTCTTGAACTGAAAATGCATGAAGCTCACTTACTCGCCTTGCAGAGGTTCCAAGAAAGATATTAAGGATCTGCTCTGTGTGATGGCTCAAAAGGGTGTTTCGTAAGCTGAGCCAGAACTGTGTTGAGTTGCCAAGTGGGAGGCAGAGACTTTACGGGAGGAAAAGTTCTGAATAGGCCTTTGAGAAAGTGCTTAATCAACCTATTAGACCAAAGAGAAGGGCCTGCGGAAGATCTCCTGAAACATAAATAAATAAATATTGCGGCCAGGTGGCGAAGGTAAGGTAATATCTGTTCTGGAGAATACGAAGGAGGGTGTATTTTTGCTGACTTACACCAGATGCAGAATCTCTTCCATTTTAAGGAATATGTTATCTTAGTACTGTCGGCTCGAGCCAAGCCAGAGCTGCCCTGCAGTCCGGAGGAATGTCTAGGCCATGGAACTCTCGGAACTCAGGAGCCAAGCCGATAATTTGAGAGATGCTGTATCCGGTTGTTGGACTGGTCCTCGGTTCATTGTGAGGAGTGAGGGACCGGTTTCAGAGGGATTGGCAGTTCCACGTGGAGAAGATGGAGTTTCGTGAACCAATGCTGGCGTGGCCAGGCTGGAGCTATCAGGATTACCCTGCAGGGTTCTGCCTTCAATTTCCTGAGGACCCTGGGAATTAGAGGAATCGGTGGAAAAGCATATGCAAAGACGTTGAACCACGCGATCGAAAATGCATTCCCTAGTGATCCCTGTTGGGTATGCCACCTTGCAAAGTATTGGCATTTGGCGTTCTGCTTGGTAGCGAATAAGTCCAAGAGAGGGGTGCCCCGTTTGGAGAATATGCGGTCAAGAGTCCGCTGGTTCAACTCCCATTCGTGACATGTTGTTTGTTGCCTGCTTAGTGAGTCCTAGTTTGTTGTCTGTTCCTGGAACATATTCTGCTCAAGGGGAAATGTTGTGATGCAGTAACCAGTTCCAGATCTTTTGAGATTCGTGAGAGAGTGCTAGTGAACGAGTACCTCCCTGTTTGTTCAGGTAGTGCATTGTCGTAGTATTGTCCATCCGGACAAGCACTAGAGAACCTTTGATCCTGGGAAGGAATGCCAGGAGAGCCAGATAGACAGCTTGTAGCTCGAGGAGGTTTATGTGACAAATCAACGCCGTCTCCTCGTCGTGCTTCAACATCCAGCGCATGTTACGTAAGATCTTCCGGTGGATCCCCACCGAGACCAGGAAGACGGTCACCCAGGCCCTCGTCACCAGCCGTCTGGACTACGGCAACTCCCTCTACGCCGGTACCACCGCCAAACTCCAGAAGAGACTCCAGCGGATCCAGAACGCCTCAGCACGACTCATCCTGGACATCCCCGTCGCAGCCACATCTCCGGACATCTGAGAGACCTGCACTGGCTCCCGGTCAACAAGAGAATCACCTTCCGTCTCCTCAACCACGCACACAAAGCCCTACACAACCAAGGCCCAGGATACCTCAACAGCCGCCTGAACTTCTACGCTACCACACGCCAGCTTCGATCGACCGGCCACGCCCTCGCCGCCGTCCCCCGCTTCCGAAGGGCAACCAGAGGGGGAAGGTCCTTCTCCTACCTGGCTGCCAAGACTTGGAACTCCCTCCCGACCCACTTCCGCCTGACCCAGGACCACCTCGCCTTCAGGAAGCAGCTCAAGACTTGGCTGTTCGAGCAGTAGCGGACCCCCCCCTCCCCTAGCGCCTTGAGACCCTCCGGGTGAGTAGTGCGCTATATAAATGCTTTGATTGATTGATTGATTGTGAAGCTTCCGTTCTGAAGGAGACCACTTTCTGCTGATTCAGAGTTCTTGGAGGAAAGCTCCCCAACCCTCCAGGGACGCATCTGCTGCGATGATCTGAGGAGAAGCTTGGAGCAAGAAGGGCAGGCCTTGAGAAAGATGTTGTGGATGAGTCCATCTGAGGGGTCACCTGAATGACGTCGATGGATCCTTTGGATTGAATCCATTGGGCCGACAGTGCTTCTTGGAGAGGGCGCATGTGGAGAGGACAGTAGGGAACCAGCAGAATACAGTATGACATCATTCCTAGAAGGGATTTGAAGAGGCATACTGAGAGAGACTTCTTGGATTTTATGTGATTTGCCAAATGAAGAAGTTTGTCCTGTCGCTCTTGTGACGGAAAAGCTTTCATCTGGGTTGTGTCGAGAGTAGCAACCAGAAAGGTTATTCGCTGAGAAGGTTGAAGGACAGACTTGTTCTGATTGAGAGTGAGTCCTAGACAACTGAAAAGCTGTAAACAGGCGTCGGAAGACTTGGTTGCACCTTCTAGAGAAGGTGCCTTGACGAGCCAGTCGTCGAGGGAGGGAAAGACCTGATGGTGTTGTTGCATGAGATATGCAGCCACTGGAGAAAGGCACTTCGAAACAATGCGTGGAGCTGACTCGAGTCCGAAATTAGCGGATTTTATCGCTACAGCAGCAGGAAGAGATTACAAGTCACGATCAAAATTAAAAACAGATTAGAATCCTGATCAAGTGTTGAGACTTCATACAGCCTCCAATACCCCTTTTGAACTTAGATCTGAATCATGATCAGTTATTGAGACCTGATACACACAGCATCCACACCATTTGACTTGAGTCTGACTGAGTGAAGGAGACTATGGGCTCCTGCTAGGACAACAGCCCTACTATTAAGAGTGACCACACTGGCACCCCATGAGCCCTCCTGTGCCTGATTAGGCTGTCCAATATCTGTCCAAGTCCTGATGAAGACTGTAGGAGAGTAGGGTCTGCAATCCTATGATCACCCAGATTTTTTGCTTTTGTTTCACTGGTTTACGACTTTCTCTGGCTGTGGGCCTGCCAATCAGACCCACAGCCTGGCTGTTCTCTCTCTAAATTACGATATGTGCCCTAGGTGCATTTACCAATTGGTACTGGGCCACCTTATCAGACCCTGTAACCCAGGGCATAGGTGTACCCAGGGCCGCCAGGGGCTGCAGCATGTATTATGCCACCCCTGGCTGGCCTCCTAAATCTGACACAACTGGCTGCATGACAGCTGGGGCAAAGTCGTGTAATCACCCTTTGCTTTAGATATAGTAGCCCTATATCTAACCCTCCAATGGACACCCGAGTTCCTATCAGTCACTCCTATGGCAGGCCTTGACAATCCTGAAGGCAGAGTGCATGGGCTCGTGTGAACTAAGCTCTGGCCCGAGCCGAGCCCGGTTGCAGCTTGCGGAACCAAGACCCAATGGCTGTTCCATGATAACGCGTACCATATCGGTAACTTCGGTGTCGCGTTATCAAGACATGTCGAGTAAGGTGTCATACGAATCGGGATGCTGCCCTCTCACCAACTCTGGCGACGAGGTTAGCATTCCGCCCTTCTAGAGGGACACGACATGTACGTAACTGTGAACCCCGGTTAAAGTTAACGAAAGCCTCAGCTCCACAAAATGGATGCTGCCACCACAGACACGAGTCTGACCTCCTGCTGCTGGGAGTCCTTCCAGCGAGGAGCACTTGGACAAAGGGTTTCCTGTCAAGGGCGGTGTTCGCACCGTCCCAGACAGGGTTTGTGTATTCTGGGTAGGTAGGGCTTTTGCGAGAAGGTGACTGCGGAGTGGCACCCCGGTGCTCACTACGCATCTGCCGGTTAGAACCAGTTCCAGGGGCGACAGCCCTGGCCTGGGGAAAGTCCGGCAGGGGAGAGGGGTGTAACTACCCCCCTTCCTGGTCCCACCCTTAGGGCAGGACCTAGTCATGTACCCACCCCTTTCTTTAGGATAAAGGCCGGAGCGGGGACCCTTCCAAATTAGATCATCTTTGAATCAAGAACTACTTTCTACGAAAGGACCTTCAAGACTCTTCTCAAGATTTCTCCCTTGTGGCTAAGGAGTAGTCACCCTGCATCAGCGGGCACCATCTAAGAACTCTGCGGTTTGCTGTAAGTCCTTCCTCAAGGAATCCGACGGCCCAGCTCGACGAGAACCGGCTTCCCTGGCACCTCTGACCTCTACCCACGTCATCAGCTCAGCTGTGATCTGTGGGTGCGACGAGACCTCGAGGGACCGGCCATCATCAGAACCTGCACGCTCTTAAAAACCAGCACGACCATCGAGGTAACTCTCTGGTGAGTGCTCTGGGGTCCGAGAAGCCCCGACCCTGAGCCGCTCCAGCACCGAAGTGCAGTCTCCCAGCATCTCCACGATCTGCGTGGGGCCCTTCTGCTCGCTGCTCAGCACGTTGTCTGGTCACTAGCCGCTGGCTCGTGTCCTTCTGTGACGACATCCGAGAATCAACACTGCCGGTCTGGTTGCTCCAGACTGGCCCTTGCTTCCATCTTTTCGAGAAGCACCCCGGACCCTCCTGGTCCACTCAAGACGCCGACAGCGACATCCGTCGTGGGACAGCTCGCACCTCCACCGTGGTCGCCGACAACGCCTCCTGGTCCGAGAGACTGCAGAGCCTAGCGTCGCCCACTCACCTGGTCGAGGTGACGGCCAACCGGTGCCTTCCTGGTACCCTCTGACTACTGGCTAGTAGTACGAACTTGGTCCCCTCTGCTTTCAGGTTTCATCAATCCCCGATCCAGGCTTGGATCTCTACGAACTATTCATCACTGGTCGCCGGCCAGCAACTCCTTTTCTTCCGGCTCCTGGCTCGTCAGCAAAGACCCCGACGCCTGTAAGACTTGCAGCCGCAGCCCTCGTGGCTAGGTAACTCGGCACTTCGGTGCCTGCATAGCCTCCTTACTCTAGGGTCCCGAGTCCCTCGCTTCCGACTTGCCTTAACCTTTCCGTGTCCCCGGACACTTGTTTTAAACTGTGCACTTGAAGTATTTACTAAGGAGATTTGGTTTGTGCTTAGTACCCTGTCCTCATAAAGAGTACAGGGCTGTTGTGATTCTTAATAAATATACTGTTTATTTTCATAACACTTGTGTGGTGTCCTTTCACTGGGTGTTCAAGGGGTACATGTGTGGTAAACAGCTGGCTTAACGCGCCCTCTCGAGTCTTTAGCCTTAGACTGCTCGTATCCACGCTACTAGGATAGCTGGTCTATAGGTTGACTTACAACCAAACACCATAAGGGTCGTTGGAACGATACATAGCGGTCGCTAGAATAGCGAACGTTGCATATCGGGCCAACTTCTCACATTGGTGGCAGCGGTTGGGATTTGAGCTTGCTGTTGTTTTACCACACGTATCCTAAGAATATCTTGTTGAAAGATTGCACAAGTACTGTTAGTACATATAACTAAAGCTTAGAATACTCTGAGTTCTACTGAACCAGCTGTTGTAGCTCCTCAAGGCTTAGCACACCTTGGCTACAGCTCTTAGCAAGGGAAAAGTAGGTAAACACATAGTGTAGGTAGGTGCATCACTTACACCACACTAGAAACAGTATGTCGGACAAAGGAGGAAACTCTGAGTCTCCCCTTGTGTCAGTTGACCCTCCACAGGTCATCCCGTCAAGATATACTGCGCTTAACTTCCATGAGTTACGACAAGTATGTACCTCTAGGAAGATTAAGCAAGGGGCTAACCCCACCACCTCCTTTCTGATTGGTCTCCTAGAGACTTATGATGCCAGAAAGGCTGAGAAGCTTCTTAGCCCTTCTAATCCAGAAGGAGGCATGCCTCCCCTCGAGGGAACCCGGGACGATCCTGACCTCATTCACCTCGCAACTGAGAACGAAGATGGCGAGGAGGATGAGGATGAGGATCTCTCTGGGGACGAGGCAGATGAGGGACAGGTAGAAGTCGTCAGACTGACACGGTCCAACTTAAGCAGACATGATAGTGGTACTGGGGGACCCCCGGCGCTACTGTCAGGTGCGCTTAACATTGGGAATGGACGAGTTAGGTCTCTATCAAGAGGCTCTAACAGATCCCTTCGAACCAATGGCTCTCGCAACTCTTCTCAAAGAGGGATGACGTCCCCTCAGAGGAGAGTGTACGAAGCTAAGGAAAGGGCAGCTAATCTGAGGATCGAAAGGGAAGAACTTGCCCTGGCCAAAGAAAAGCTTGCTTTTGCTAGAGAGCAACAGTTAAGTGGGGCAGTCCCCACTGGTGGCAGCAATGTACCTAGTAATAGGGAAAAGAGTTTCGATACGAAACACCTTGGGAAGATAGTGCCCCCCTTTAAACAAGGGGACGACATCCACAAATGGATTACTGCTTTGGAGAGGGCCTGCACTGTGCAAGGTGTTCCCCAGAGTCAGTGGGCAGCTATCTTGTGGCTCTCCTTTGAAGGTAAAGGAAGAGACAAGCTCCTCACCACAAGGGTAGAGGACGCTAACAATTACCAAGTCTTGAAGAATACACTCGTTGAAGGGTTCGGCCTAACCACTGAGCAGTACAGGGTGCTGTTCAGGGATACCCAGAAAACGCAGGCTCAAGACTGGTCTGATTTTGTCGATTGTGCCACTAAGGCTTTTGAGGGCTGGTTGCTGGGCAGTAAGGTTACTGATTACAAAGGATTGTACAATTTGATGATGAGAGAACAAATTTTAAACAATTGTCAGAACCAGTTGTTGCATCAGCATCTTGTCGACTCGGATCTGACCTCTCCTCAAGAATTGGGGCAGAAGGCAGACAAATGGGTTCGTACGAGAGTTAAACAGAACCAGGGCCAGAATCAAGGTGGTCAGAAGAAAGCAGACCAGAAGGGTAAAGATTCTAAAGGGGAACAAAATGACCAGAAGTCTTTGACAGGTCCCCAACAACCCAAAGAGGGTGGGGGTCAGGCTCCCCAAAAGAAGAAAGAAGGCCAATCCAAACGATGGTGCCAGTACTGTAAAAGTAAATCTCACTGGTTTAGTGAGTGCACCAAGAAAGGAGGAGGGCAAACTCCTGCCACTGCAGCCCCTAAGGCACCTGTGCCCCCTAGTACAGACAGCAGTGGTAGTGCGCCTCCCAAGGGTTTAGTAGGGTTAACCCTGGGTTCTGAGGGGCCTGACAACTTAGTTGGCACGCTCACTCAGGCTGTCCTTGTCAGTACAGGGGACGTGGACGTGTCCCCTGACGTAAGCCCCAATACCTTGGGCAAATACAGACAGACGCCTTTCATAAATGGAAAGATGGCTCAGGCCTATAGGGACACTTGTGCCAGCGTCACCATGGTGACGCCTAACTTTGTGGACCCTGGACAGATCATGCCAGGTACAGAATTCCTGGTGACCAATGCAAGCAATGTCACTACCAATCACAGTATGGCAATTGTAGCTTTCTCCTGGGGAGGGGTAACTGGCCAAAAGAAGGTTGTAGTTAGTCCAGACCTCCCAGTGGATTGTTTGTTGGGCAATGATTTGGAGTCGTCACAATGGTCAGAAGTGGAGCACCGGACTCACATGGAAATGTTAGGTTTGCCAGCACATGTGTTCGCTGTGACTAGGTCACAGGTCAGGAGATGCCCCACTGAACAGGTGCTGGATCCTGGAACAACGGACCAGACACCTCCCAAGAAAAAGAGCAGTAGGGTTAAGGCTGCGCCTTCCCCCTTGCCCCAGGTCGAGGATCAAGTCTCAGAGGAGGCTGACCTACAGGAATTGAGGGAAACTGAGCCGAGAGAGTTCGAACTTGATCAAGTTGAATTCTTGGGCTCAGGGGGACCCTCAAGGGAAGATCTGGGGAAGGACCAGTTAGACTGCCCTTCTCTTGAACCCCTCAGACAGCAGGCTGCTGCTGAGGCTGCTGGGAACGCCACAGGTACCCACAAGGTATACTGGGAAGATGGACTCCTGTACACTGAGTCAAGAGACCCCAAGCCTGGCATGACCAGGAGGCTGGTCGTCCCCTTGTCTCAGCGTGGTTTCCTACTTACCTTGGCCCACGAGATTCCCTTAGCAGGTCACTTAGGCCAGACGAAAACGTGGGACAGGCTTGTCTCGCACTTTCACTGGCCTCACATGAACGAAGATACCAAGGAGTTTTGCCGCTCCTGTGTCACTTGCCAAGCCAGTGGTAAGTCAGGTGGCACGACAAAGGCCCCCCTTATACCAATGCCTGTGGTGGGGGTGCCCTTTGAACGGGTGGGGATCGACATCGTCGGTCCCATGGAACCACCGACAGCATCAGGGCACAAGTTTATACTGGTGGTAGTGGATCATGCCACCAGGTATCCTGAAGCTATTCCCCTTAGGACCACTACAGCACCTGTTGTGGCAAGAGCCCTAGTTGGAGTGTTCTCCAGAGTGGGCTTCCCTAAGGAGGTCGTCTCCGACAGAGGTGCAAACTTTATGTCGAGCTACTTAACTGCTATGTGGAAGGAATGTGGTGTCAACTACAAGTTCACTACACCCTATCATCCACAATGCAATGGGCTTGTTGAGAGATTCAACAGGACCCTAAAAGGGATGATTCATGGACTACCGGAAAAGCTTCGGCGAAGATGGGACGTCCTGATCCCCTGCCTCTTGTTCGCCTACAGAGAAGTCCCACAGAAAGGGGTTGGCTACAGCCCTTTTGAACGGGCATCCTGTAAGAGGACCCCTGTGTTTGGTGAAGGAAGGATGGGAGAGACCTCTCAAAAAGCCTGCAACCAACATAGTGGACTATGTGCTCGGCCTCCGCTCGCGGATGGCTGAATACATGGAAAAGGCATCCGAAAACCTTAAGGCCAGCCAAGAACTCCAAAAAGCTTGGCATGACCAAAAGGCTGTCTTGACTGTTTACCAGCCCGGACAGAAGGTGTGGGTGTTGGAGCCAGTGGCCCCAGCAGCACTCAAGGACAAATGGTCCGGGCCCCACACCATCCTGGAGAAAAAGGGAGAGGTCACCTATCTGGTCGACTTGGGAACTCCCCGGAGCCCCCACAGGGTGCTTCATGTCAACAGGCTAAAAGCATATGTCGACAGGAAGGACATGAGTTTGCTCATGGCCCTAGATGAGGGACAGGAAGAGGAGAGTGACCCTCTCCCCGACCTGCTCTCTCAGAATCCTGACGATGGCTCGGTAGATGGTGTTGTCTTTTGTGGCAGCCTCTCCGAACATCAACAGAGCGACTGTAAACAGGTTCTTCAGTCGTTCCGACATCTGTTCTCTCTGACACCCAGTCAGACCGATTGGTGCACCCATGAGGTCGACACTGGTGACAGCTTGCCCGTAAAGAGTAAAATCTACAGGCAGCCTGATCACGTTAGAGACTGCATCAAAAGTGAAGTGCAGAAAATGTTGGAGCTGGGAGTCATTGAACCCTCGGATAGCCCTTGGGCTAGTCCCGTAGTTCTAGTGCCGAAACCTCACACCCAGGGTGGTAAGAGAGAGATGAGGTTCTGCGTAGACTACAGGGGTCTCAATGCAGTCACTAAGACTGACGCCCACCCAATACCAAGGGCAGACGAGCTTATTGATAGGCTGGCCTCGGCCAACTACTTAAGTACGTTTGACCTGACAGCTGGGTATTGGCAAATCAGGTTAGCTGAGGACGCCAAGCCTAAGACCGCATTTTCAACCCCTGGTGGGCATTATCAGTTCGTGGTGATGCCCTTTGGTCTGAAAAATGCACCTGCCACCTTCCAACGGTTGGTGAATCACGTCCTTACTGGGCTGGATGACTTCTGTGCGGCGTATCTTGACGATATTGCTGTCTTTAGCTCCACCTGGGAGGATCACCTGGTCCACCTGCGGAAGACATTGGAGGCGCTGCAAGCAGCAGGCCTCACTATCAAGGCCACCAAGTGCCAGATAGGGCAGACACAGGTTGTATACCTGGGCCACCTTGTAGGTGGAGGTCAGGTTCAGCCACTGGAGAGCAAGATACAGTCAATCAGGGACTGGGCTCCTCCAACCACCCAGACTCAGGTTCGAGCTTTCTTGGGCCTGACTGGTTACTACAGGAAGTTTGTCAGGAACTATGGTTCCATCGTGACACCATTAAATGAACTGACAAGTAAGAAAATGCCAAAAAGGGTTCAGTGGACAGCGAGCTGTCAAAAAGCATTCGATGACCTAAAGCAGGCCATGTGCACGGCGCCTATCCTCAAGAGTCCGGACTACTCCAAACCATTCATTGTCCAAACAGATGCTTCTGAGTTGGGTGTGGGAGCTGTTCTTTCTCAACTGAATTTTGATGGTCAAGACCAGCCCATTGCTTTTATAAGCAGACGGCTGACCCCTAGAGAGAAAAATTGGTCAGCTATTGAGAGGGAGGCCTTTGCTGTGGTTTGGGCCCTGAAGAAGCTGAGGCCATACTTGTTTGGCACTCACTTCAAGATTCAGACCGACCATAAGCCCCTCTTGTGGCTAAATCAGATGAAGGGTGAAAACCCCAAACTGCTTAGGTGGTCCATTTCCCTACAGGGGATGGACTTCACAGTGGAACACAGACCTGGTACTGATCATGGCAATGCCGATGGGCTCTCCAGATATTTCCACTTAGAACAAGAAGACTCACCTGGTCAAGGTTAGCTAGTTGTTCCGACGTTTGGGGGGGGGGTCATGTAGGAGAGTAGGGTCTGCAATCCTATGATCACCCAGATTTTTTGCTTTTGTTTCACTGGTTTACGACTTTCTCTGGCTGTGGGCCTGCCAATCAGACCCACAGCCTGGCTGTTCTCTCTCTAAATTACGATATGTGCCCTAGGTGCATTTACCAATTGGTACTGGGCCACCTTATCAGACCCTGTAACCCAGGGCATAGGTGTACCCAGGGCCGCCAGGGGCTGCAGCATGTATTATGCCACCCCTGGCTGGCCTCCTAAATCTGACACAACTGGCTGCATGACAGCTGGGGCAAAGTCGTGTAATCACCCTTTGCTTTAGATATAGTAGCCCTATATCTAACCCTCCAATGGACACCCGAGTTCCTATCAGTCACTCCTATGGCAGGCCTTGACAATCCTGAAGGCAGAGTGCATGGGCTCGTGTGAACTAAGCTCTGGCCCGAGCCGAGCCCGGTTGCAGCTTGCGGAACCAAGACCCAATGGCTGTTCCATGATAACGCGTACCATATCGGTAACTTCGGTGTCGCGTTATCAAGACATGTCGAGTAAGGTGTCATACGAATCGGGATGCTGCCCTCTCACCAACTCTGGCGACGAGGTTAGCATTCCGCCCTTCTAGAGGGACACGACATGTACGTAACTGTGAACCCCGGTTAAAGTTAACGAAAGCCTCAGCTCCACAAAATGGATGCTGCCACCACAGACACGAGTCTGACCTCCTGCTGCTGGGAGTCCTTCCAGCGAGGAGCACTTGGACAAAGGGTTTCCTGTCAAGGGCGGTGTTCGCACCGTCCCAGACAGGGTTTGTGTATTCTGGGTAGGTAGGGCTTTTGCGAGAAGGTGACTGCGGAGTGGCACCCCGGTGCTCACTACGCATCTGCCGGTTAGAACCAGTTCCAGGGGCGACAGCCCTGGCCTGGGGAAAGTCCGGCAGGGGAGAGGGGTGTAACTACCCCCCTTCCTGGTCCCACCCTTAGGGCAGGACCTAGTCATGTACCCGCCCCTTTCTTTAGGATAAAGGCCGGAGCGGGGACCCTTCCAAATTAGATCATCTTTGAATCAAGAACTACTTTCTACGAAAGGACCTTCAAGACTCTTCTCAAGATTTCTCCCTTGTGGCTAAGGAGTAGTCACCCTGCATCAGCGGGCACCATCTAAGAACTCTGCGGTTTGCTGTAAGTCCTTCCTCAAGGAATCCGACGGCCCAGCTCGACGAGAACCGGCTTCCCTGGCACCTCTGACCTCTACCCACGTCATCAGCTCAGCTGTGATCTGTGGGTGCGACGAGACCTCGAGGGACCGGCCATCATCAGAACCTGCACGCTCTTAAAAACCAGCACGACCATCGAGGTAACTCTCTGGTGAGTGCTCTGGGGTCCGAGAAGCCCCAACCCTGAGCCGCTCCAGCACCGAAGTGCAGTCTCCCAGCATCTCCACGATCTGCGTGGGGCCCTTCTGCTCGCTGCTCAGCACGTTGTCTGGTCACTAGCCGCTGGCTCGTGTCCTTCTGTGACGACATCCGAGAATCAACACTGCCGGTCTGGTTGCTCCAGACTGGCCCTTGCTTCCATCTTTTCGAGAAGCACCCCGGACCCTCCTGGTCCACTCAAGACGCCGACAGCGACATCCGTCGTGGGACAGCTCGCACCTCCACCGTGGTCGCCGACAACGCCTCCTGGTCCGAGAGACTGCAGAGCCTAGCGTCGCCCACTCACCTGGTCGAGGTGACGGCCAACCGGTGCCTTCCTGGTACCCTCTGACTACTGGCTAGTAGTACGAACTTGGTCCCCTCTGCTTTCAGGTTTCATCAATCCCCGATCCAGGCTTGGATCTCTACGAACTATTCATCACTGGTCGCCGGCCAGCAACTCCTTTTCTTCCGGCTCCTGGCTCGTCAGCGAAGACCCCGACGCCTGTAAGACTTGCAGCCGCAGCCCTCGTGGCTAGGTAACTCGGCACTTCGGTGCCTGCATAGCCTCCTTACTCTAGGGTCCCGAGTCCCTCGCTTCCGACTTGCCTTAACCTTTCCGTGTCCCCGGACACTTGTTTTAAACTGTGCACTTGAAGTATTTACTAAGGAGATTTGGTTTGTGCTTAGTACCCTGTCCTCATAAAGAGTACAGGGCTGTTGTGATTCTTAATAAATATACTGTTTATTTTCATAACACTTGTGTGGTGTCCTTTCACTGGGTGTTCAAGGGGTACATGTGTGGTAAACAGCTGGCTTAACGCGCCCTCTCGAGTCTTTAGCCTTAGACTGCTCGTATCCACGCTACTAGGATAGCTGGTCTATAGGTTGACTTACAACCAAACACCATAAGGGTCGTTGGAACGATACATAGCGGTCGCTAGAATAGCGAACGTTGCATATCGGGCCAACTTCTCACAAAGACCCGCACTGACACCCCATTAGTGCAGACCTTGGGTTGAAACGTCGGCAATCTGAACCGTGGACCAGTTGAGATACCCTGCGATGAGACTCATTAATCCAGTCTGCAGAGGATTGTGGAAATAGTGTATTCTCTGTCCACAACCCCTACCCTCCCTTCCCCAATCACCATTGTATATATTACACAGTCACCACAGCACCGAGCACCAATGTCACAGATTACTTGTCACAATGTATATATTCTCCGACAGCCTTGCAAATGTAAATTTGGGTATTTCTATAAATGAAGCAATTTATAAAAGCTCTTAAATACCCGATATGGTTTGTGTGTGTATTACAATTGATTTATCATTGTTTACATAGTCCTTTTGAGTAATCCTATTGCCTCAAGAAATAATATTTTTAGCACCCGACAGAACCATTTGTTTTCTAGTACATTACTGCCCAGGTTCTGAGGGATACTGGGTTACCCCATCGTGTTAAAATTATAATTTTGAGTCCGAAAGGCAGGACTCTGAATTGGAAATGCCTGCCTGCCACGGCGAACCTTGGAAACCTTTTGTGATTACTGTGGATAGGGATATAGAAGTAGGCATCTTAAAGACCCAAAGATACCATGTAGTCGTTTGCGTTGAGAAGTTGCAGCACTTCTTGGATGGTAAGCATGCAAAACAACAGTTTCTTTAAGAATTTGTTGAGATTTCCCAAGTCTAGGATTGGTCTCCATTTCTTCTCCTTTTTGCACACCAGGAAAAAATGGGACTAAAACCCCTTCCCCCGTTGAAGAGGAACCCTTTCTATAGCTCCCTTCTGGAGCATGAGTGAAATCTCCAGGAGTAAAAGGCGTGGATTTTTGTGAAGCATAGGTCGAGGAGGGGTCTAGGGAGGATTTTGAAGGAACTCCAGAGTATTTCCAAATTGTACCAGTTGAAGAACCCAATGGTCCGTTGTTATTTGCTTCCAATTGTGCAAGAAAAGGGAAATCCGCCCTCCTACTTTGGAGGGTGGAGAGGAAATGTAGACCAGCAGTAGAGAAGTCATTGTCATCGAGGAGCGTCCTTCTGACGTCCTACCTTTCCTCGAAAGGAGGTCTTATTGCAAGAGAATTGCTGTTGCTGACGTTGTTGGTATTGTGGACGATATTTGAAGAGGAGTAGGAAGACCGATAGTGTTGGTAATCTCCTCTGGTGGAAGATTGTCCTCTACCCTTTGAGCCACAAAAAGTTTTTGTTTTTTTTAATTGAAGGGTACCCAGAGCCCTAGCCATGTCAGTATCCTTTTTTATGCCCTGCAAAGCTTCATCAATATGCGTGCCAAAAAGAAGCTGACAATCATAGGGCATATCCAGGATTTTTGTCTGGACTTCTGTCCGGAATGAAGTCGCCTTTAGCCAACCTAGTTGGCAGAAATCAGTAGAGGGGATATCCATCGCACAATCAATGATCTTGGACGCCGAACGTTCGCCCTCCAGCAAGATCTTATTTGCTTCCTCCCTTGAGTCGTCCGGCAAGGCCCCCAAATATGGAGCAATGTCCGCCCACATCTGCCTTTTAAAGCAGCCTAATAACGCCAAGGAGTTAGACGCACGCACTGTCAATGTAGACATGGATGAAAAACGTTTCCCAATATTATCAAGTCGTCTGCTTTCCTTGTCTGGAGGAGCGGACAGCGGAGCAGAAGGATTTTTAGATTTTCGCTGAGCAGCCTGAGTGATGACAGAATCAGGCTTGGGATGTCCGGTAAGGCAGGCTGGAGCTGTGTCCAAAGCTCTGTATTTTTTGTCAAGCCGAGGTAACATGCGAGGAACCGAAGACGGATTGTGCATTATTTTAACACCCTGATCCCAGATGGAGTCTATAATAGGCACAGATCTTACAGACTTTTTAAAAGGCTCCTTAAAGTCATAAAGGAAACAATCCTGTTGGTGAGAAGGCATAGGGATCTGGAAACGCTGTGCGGCTCTTTCCAGGACATTATGAAAACCCACGATATTCTTAGGAGGCGAATCAGCTTGAGTAGGCATAGTGGGACACTGGACAAGGGATAACATAATCATCCCACTCATTATCATCATAGGTCGAACTCTCTTGATATTTGACATGCAGTTCGGAAGGACTTGTAAGCAGTTATGAACATACTACCATCGTCTGAGTCTTCCTCCTCCTCCAAAAGGTGAGCTGGAGGTAGTGGTTGGACCCTGCTAGGGGAAGTCAAGGCAGGTGTCAACGTGCGTTTTGTTATCTTGAGATGGACATACGCACTTTCCACTTGGCCTCTGGTTTCGTCGATGAGCCCGTCTGTGTAGTCGTCGACGGTGAAGCACCGACGGATACAATTGGTGGTAATGTCGATGAAGCTCCCATCGACAAAGCGGTCATCAACGGTGTAGACGTCGTCTTTGGAGCCCTCGTCGAAGGTGTTGTCGTTGGCGGAGCCCTCATCGTCGACAGAACACTTCTCTTCGACGCAGGCGTCGACTAGCCCGTCGGCAATCCTAGGGTCGACTTGGACCTCAACGCGGATTTCTTGATTTTTATCGTCGACGATATAGGTTTCACAGCAGTCGACGATGAAGTTGTCGACGTGGACGAAGCTGGAGACGCCAAAGAGGTAGAAACAGTTGTCATCGACTAGGTTACTCCCACAGCTGTAGACGGAGATTTTCTCGTCGACGAGGTAGTCTTCGACGAGGTGGAACTAGGCTTCTTAAAGGTGTGTTGAACCTCCTGAGGGGAAACCTTTGTTGGTAGAGCCTTAAGGTGTGCCTCTGAAGACTTTTTGTGCGTCTTTCTTTTGAGGGGGCTGCGACAAAGGTCATGGAGAAGCAACTCTGGGTCTTTTTTGTGAGAATTTTGAAGATTTGGAGGAACCCTACTCTCCTCAGAAGACAAAGCTTGGTCTTGGTCTTTGATCTTCTGCAGCCAAATTAAAAGACGTCCCTCTCGGTCTTTAAGGGTCTTTGAAGAAAAGGTACTGCATACCTTGCAGTCCTTTGAGGAGACTCTCTTAGCAAGGCGTGCAGTAGAAAATCAGAGGAGTAGAGCTCCTTCCAGGAGGTTTCTAGAGGGTGGTGATAGCCTATTGTCTCTTCTCTAGAGTTTGGTCCTTTTTACAAAAGGACACAGATATGTTACTAATGTAAGGCCCTTGGCCTATTACTCTATATGTCTAATGAGACATTACTTTATTTATGTACCGGGGACTCCCTTCCCGACGACGGGGAATGATTCAGGCATGTGAATCTATGAAAGACACACTAATATTGGATAACAAAGGGTGATAGGGTTCCTTAAATGCCTTTGTGCTGCCCGCATGACCAGGGAGTCGGACTTCAGATGACTGTTGAGCAAGCTGGTGATTTCTCTGGGGCTTTGGTACTTGATGTCGAGGCAAGGAATAACTGTTGTCACTGTAGTAGGGTTTTTTCATTAAATTGAGTACCTCTGCCCACATGTAAACTATGATTGGTGTGTACTTCACCAATTTCTAGATGTTTCTTTGATGTCAAAAAAGCAGTTGGTCTGCTTCATTGGCACTGAGATCAAATCTCTTTCTAAGAGCGCATGGAAACCCTCATGTCATCCAAAGAAGAACCTGAAGCCAGAGGTGTTAGAGGAGCTGAGTGGGGTTATAAAGTCATTTTACTGTCCCATAGCAGATTGCTGATCACAAGGAATTTCTTCTCCTTCTAGTTCGTCCTTATTATTATTAGCATTAACTAGGAAAAGTTGCTGCTGGTCCCAATTAGAGGATGGTTCCCCGGGGCAATACTGCTCCTACCACTAAGAGTGGCAACTCATCATTTCAAATATTTAGGACTATGGATCACTAGGGATGACAGTGCTCATTACGACGAGAATCTGAACCCCCTCCCCCTTATGTTAAAAAAGCACTTAACACACTGGTGGAGCCTTTGCTCTAACTAATGGGGAGGGTGGCGAGTTTCAAAGTGATACAGCTATCTAGGTTTGCCTACATATTACAAAATATACCCAACAGGATACTTTCAATTCCTTCAGAAAAAAGACCACTGGATTAGGACTCTGTTCTGGGAGGGAGGACCAGACAGGATTGCCCTCCACACACTTCAACACTCAACATATGAAGGGGGAATTGACCTGCAGAAGGTCCGTAAATATTATGAGGCAGAACAAGTATGCATGGTGAATGGATGGGCTTACTCTGCAGTGGAGGAGCCTGCATACTGAATAGACACTCACGCTAGCCTGCAAGGGTACCTACACACCCTACACTGGGGAAAGGCAGTGAATCAGTTGCCTCCCTAAACAGCCACTGTGATCCAGACCTGGCACAGATTAAACAGAGTTGGGATGGGAGAACATATAGGCATATAGACGTTAAAGCAGGTTTGGGACTCAAATGGCATTAGTCATCTTCAATCAGAGTATGATATAGCCCGTCTCCAACATTCAAGAACTTGCAATTGCGACATGCTCTATGATCGCAGCAGATGAAGAGATGCAAGGGGAAGACCAGTTAGCAAGGAGGCGACTGGACAGGCTGATCACTGCTAGGGTAATATCGCTCACAAATAGCACAGTTGTGTACAACACCAAAAGGACACAGACAACCCTACAAGAGAGATGGCAGGCTGATCGGGGGACAACAGAGGATGATAAATGGGTTGAGGCAGAGAGATTCCCCCGTGAAGGGGCAATAAGAGCTAGCTATAGGCTGATACAACTGAAAGTCCTACACAGGGTATACTATAGAACATTAGTACTCAAAGTAGAGCCCAGGGGCTGCATGCGGCCCTCCTGACCATTACATGTGGCCCCTTGGTGAACAGCAGCACCAGGCTGTTGTTTACTGACTGAACACTAACAATAAAAGTTTTAATAAACAAGCAAGCATTTAAGGTTAATTGGTGTGAAAGAAAAGAACTAGTAAGTCCTGCGTGCTTAACTTAAGAAACACCTTCATTTTTAAATACATCTTGCAACAAAAGTGCAAAATATGGCAGCCTCTTCAAAATTCAAAAAGTGTATTTAATTAACATGCAGAACCTTTTCTCCTTCGTACATCAGATTAGATCAGTACATTGAAAAATATTAATTTAAAAGTAATAGTTTTCAAACATGAATTTAGAAACATTAATTCGCCCCACCACTGAAAATAATGCCAATATGGAACTAAAGAGGCAAGTCAATTGTTACGTCTACTCTTTGGGTGGCTGGGTTCTTAATATACATGAACATTATAGTTTATTAAATCAAACACAGGGCTATAGCAGGACTTTACTGCATAAAATAGGACTGGCTGACACAGAGGGCTGCATAAGTGGCTGCGGACAATGAGGCACATTCTCCCATTCTTTATGGGAATGCCCCAAACTTCGGAGTTACTGGCAAACGGTGACTCAAAGATTAGAGGAAGCTGCAGACTGCACCCTTCAGCCACACGTCCCCATGAGAAAACTGGGAACTATGGAAGGACGTTGAAGCTACTAGATTTAAGAAACTGCTCATAAACCTGGTATATATGGTACCAGAAAGGAACATTGCCCAAAAATGGGGGACCCAACACTCCCCACAATTCGAGAATGGGAGTGGGGCATGGACTAATGTAGGACTCTGGAAAAAAATAATCTACCGATATCGAGGTTGTCACAAGAAATCTGACAAGATATGGGGGGGGGGGGAAAACCAAATGAATATACTACTGAAGACCATTGTGATCAGTTCCGCTCACAGACAGAACTAAGATCATTGACATGTCAACACATGGGGAAGCGGGAATAACGGGAAGCGCAAGGAGTTCAGCAGAAGTTATTTTAATGGGCTACTGGGACAGCGATATATGGGACGGGAAAATGGTCAATGGAAAACTACTGGGATTGTTGTTATGTTATGTAAATATTAAAAACTCAATAACATTTCCAATTTTAAAAACAGCTTTTTTCAGGAGGGACAATGTTTCCCTCTTCACATAATTCATGGACATGCATCTCAGTACAATGATGGCATTTGTCATGTTGTATAAACGTTCTGGTGCAAGCAATTGAAAGAAGGCAACTGGGCAGATGGAAATGTGCCACAGGAGCTTTTGCGAAAGCAGAAGCAAGATACTTCTCCAGGGTAGGCTCGTGTAGACATTGAAGAAAATGGAGCATAGGTCTTAAAAATGCCTTTGATGAAGGGTTTAAAAAATGTCTTCCCTTTAGTCAGAGGTGTTGACATTGGAATGTTGAGCACACCCACACCTCTGACTAGAACGTAATGAAAGTTGTTTATATAATTTCCAAGAGAAATGCCTGTAAAAGGAAAATCAGTAAGAGATGGTGAAAATCTGCTAATTGAAAAGCATGAGGAAGTCAAAGAAGATTTAGTGATCTTAGGAGTGAGGGTCTTGGGGGAGTACGAGTATCTTGAGATGATCGACGATTTGAGATGTATGTATTACTTATTGGGATCATACTCGGCGAGGAGTGTGTATTCTCCTACGGGACTGTCCTGACTTATGGAAGTTAGAGTTGTGAGAATGGTGTTGTGAGGAATACAAGACCTCCTAAAAGGAGTGACAGGTGAACTGGTCAATTTAGGCACACTAGGCCATCAGAGGCGGCACTGTAGTAACAAGTAAATCCCATGATAGGGGAGGCATGGGACTAGGAGAAATAGCTCAAACTACCATCTGTGGAGGGGAAATGCACAAGTTACTTACCTTCGGTACCGATATATCTGTACGAAACATTAGTTAGTATTAGATTCCTTCCCTTAGAATATCCCCAGGCATCAGACTGGATCCGGAAACTTCTGCGTAGCAGTACCCTTGCGCGTCGGTAGGCGTCGTCTGCGGCTCCGCGTCCGTTGTCGTTGGTGCCGTGATGACGCTCGAGTACTTAGACGCATCCCTCGCGCGCTGACGTCAGTTCTTATACACAGCTTTTCCGCGTCAGAAACGCAGAGCCATGATGAAAAACCAACACTGGTGCCTTGAAACTAGGGCCCTGAAAGGGGATGACCTTAACCCTAGATATCGGTTCGCAGAACGGGGAGGACGGGTGGGCGGCAAGGAAACTAATACTTACTACTGTTTCTTACAGATATATCATTACCGAAGGTAAGTAACTTGTGCATCTGAAAGAAACAAGTTAGTATTAGATTCCTTACCTTAGAATAGATACCCCAGCAATAACAACCCCGGAGGTGGGTCTGTGAACCAATAATCACACCAGAAAGTCCTGCAGGACAGAACGGCCAAAGAAGCCATCCCTCCGGACTTGGCTGTCCAGGCAATAGTGTCTTGCGAACGTGTGCAGCGAGGCCCACATAGCTGCCTGACAGATGTCCTGCAAAGGGACTCCCCGGCCCAGGGCAGTAGTAGCCGCCGTGGCCCGAGTGGAATGGGCCCTCAGCCCAACAGGAGGCTCCTTCTTAGCCAAAGAGTAGCATGCCTTGATGCACAACACGACCCACTGAGAGATGGTCCGTTTGTGCATCGCCCGTCCCTTCTTAGCGCCCACGGAACCAACAAAGAGTTGGCCATCCACCCGGAACTGGCGTGTGCGATCCAGATAGAAGGAGAGCGCACGTTTTGGGTCCAGACGGTGGAGCCGCTCTTCCTCTTTAGAGAGATGCGGAGGCGGAAAGAAGGTGGGCAAAGTGATGGACTGCCCGATGTGGAAGGATGTGACTACCTTGGGCAGGGAAGAGGGTCTTGTCCGCAACACAACCTTGTCCGGATGGACAGAAAAGAAAGGAGGCTTGGAGGAAAGAGCCTGGAGCTCACTCACTCTCCTGGCAAAGGTGATGGCAACCAGGAAAGCAGTCTTAAGCGTAAGAAGACGGAGAGGACAGTTATGAAGCGGCTCAAAGGGAGCGCACATCAGGTAAGTTAGAACCAGGTTCAAGTCCCACTGGGGCATCACGAAAGGAACAGGGGGAACATATGAGTGATGCCCTTCAAGAACCTATTTACAATAGGGGACTTGAACAAAGAAGGCTGATCAGGTTGCCTTAAGGCAGCGGAAAGGGCAGAAAAGTAGCCCTTGATAGTGCCCAGAGCAGAGCGCAGCTGGGTAAGAGAAAGTAGGAAGAGGACAACCTCAGAAAGAGGGGCAGAGAGTGGATCCACAGCCTTTGCTGTGCACCATGCCACAAATCTGTTCCACCTGCAGGCGTATACCGACTTTGTGGAGGGACGCCTGGCTGCCAGAATCACATTACAAACTTCAGGAGGCAAGTCAAATGGCCTCAACTGTCGCCACTCAATCTCCAAGCATGGAGGTGGAGACTGGACAGGTTCGGGTGGAGGACAGTCCACTGCTGCTGCGACAGAAGGTCCTCCTGAAGAGGCAGACGAATTGGGGGATCGACAGACATGCTAAGTAGCTCGGGATACCAGTATCTTCGTGCCCAGTCCGGAGCCACAAGAATGACTTGGGCCCGGTCGCACCTGATCTTCTTCAGCACTCTGGGCAGAAGTGATATAGGCTGAAAGGCGTACAACAGACTGCAGTTCCACTCGCGACGAAAAGCGCCTCCGAGCTAGTGCCGCCTTGGAAATTCCAACGCGCAGAACTGATGACATTGCGCGTTCTCTTCTGTGGCGAATAGATCTAACCAAGGCTCTCCCCACTGCTAAAAGAGGGATTGCGCCACGTCCGAGTTCAGACGCCATTCGTGATCCATCATGCACCGACGGCTTAGTTCGTCCGCCCTGGCGTTCAGGGAACCTGCCAGGTGTTGAACCACCAGGGACACGCCCTGAAGTTCCAGCCACTGCCAGAGGCGCAGAGTCTCCTGGCATAGGGTCCACGACCCCCCCCCGCCCTGTTTGTTGGAGTACCACATGGCGGTGGTGATGTCCGTGAACACCTGCACTACACTCCCCCGGACAGAGGGGAGGAATGCCTTCCGTGCAAGCCGGTTCGCCCGCAGCTCCAGAAGGTTGATATGGAGCCGGGACTCCGCCGAAGACCAGAGGCCTCTGATCTCCGCCTCTCCCATGTGGCCCCCCCAGCCCTGGAGGGACGCGTCCATCACAACTACGGCGGGATCTGACGCTGACCCAATCGCGGTCCGTGAGCCACCACTGCAACTGTCTTGCAGTGCCCTCCGAGATCAAGACATGGTCGGACAAGTTGCCCTGTTGCTGGGCCCACTGAAACTTCAGGTCCCACTGCAGAGCCTGCATACGCCACCTGGCGTGATGCACCAGTAGGATGCAGGAGGCCATCAGCCCCAGAAGCCGCAGCATCAACCTGACCGAGACTCGGGATAACGGCTGAAAGATCGGAATCAGAGCCTGAAAATCCCAAACCCGCTGTTCGGGAGGATAAACACAAAACTGCGCTGAGTCTAGAACCGCTCTGATGAAGAGGAGCTTCTGAGAGGGACACAGGTGTGACTTCGGCACATTGATGGAGAACCCCAGCAGGTGCAGGAGGTCGGCCGTCGTCTGGAGGTGGCTGACGACTGTCTGGGGCGAGCCCGCTTTCAACAACCAGTCGTCGAGGTAGGGGAAGACTGAAATCCCTAAACTGCGCAGATGAGCTGCGACCACCGCCATCATTTTCATGAACACCCGTGGGGCACTGGTAAGGCCGAAGGGGAGCACGGTAAACTGAAAGTGCTCGTGGCCTACCGTGAACCGCAGGTAACGCAGGTGGGCCGCAGGTGGGCCGGCAGGACGGGAATGTGGAAATAAGCGCCCACAAGTCCAACGCAAACATCCAGTCTTCCGGGTCCAGGGCAGCTAAGACCTGAGCCAAAGTCAGCATCTTGAACTTCTCCTTCCGGAGGAAGCCATTGACGTTCCGCAGGTCCAAGATAGTGCGTAGGCCCCCTTTGCCCTTCTTGGGTACCAGAAAGTAGTGGGAGTAACAACCACACTCTACTTCTGGCCCAGGAAAACGCTCGATGGCCCCTTTGGCCAAGAGGGCCGTAACTTCCTCTTGTAGAAGTTTCAAGTTTCAAGTGATCCCCCGACACGCGTTGGTACTGTGGTGGCATGGCTGGAGGGGTCGCCTCAAAAGGGAGGGAGTAGCCCCTTCGGACGATTTGCAGCACCCACCTGTCCGACTGTGTGACAGTGCACCAGTGGTGGTGGTGATGGCGAACCCTGCCCCCCACTGGCGTCACATGGGCCTGAAAGCTCGGACTAGGAGGGTTTTGAGGCGGATGCTGCAGGGGTAGATGTGGACTGGCCTCGCCGTTGTCCCTGACCGCAGCCACGCGGTTTCCACGTCCGCCACCGCGCTGGATGTTAGTCTGCGGCCCGTGGCTGGCAGGACTTGGCAGCAGCCCTGGAGTCCTTAAAGCGCTCAAGCGCATGGTCTGCCTTGTCGCCAAAGAGGCGACGGCCATCAAACGGCATGTCCATAAGAGTATTTTGGACATCTGCCGAGAGGTTGGCGGACCTCAACCAGGCGTGGTTTGCCGCCGTCGTCATCGCTCTGCCCAGTGAGTCCGTGGTATCCAGCCCACACAGGATGGAATACTGTGCTGCATCTCGACCCTCCGCAAGGGCTTGGGCGAGTTTAGTCCGGACCCCCTCCGGACGTTGTTGCAGCACGTCCGCGACCGTGTCGCACAGAGAGTGGGTGTAACGGCCCAAGAGGCACGCGGTATTGACTAACCGCAACCCCATACTTAGGGAGGAGAATACCTTTTTCCCGTATTGCTCTTACCTCTTGGATTCCCGATCGGGTGGAGCCGTCGGGAATGCGGTTTGGGAGTTAGAGGCCTGGATGACCAGGCTCTCGGGGTGGGGTGGGTGGACAGGAAGCAAGGGTCGCCCGGAGCCGGGCGGTGGTGCCTGGCCACGTTCCTATCTACAGGCGGACCTGTAGCGGGCTTGGACCAAGTGTCCAGAAGAACGTTCGACAAGGCCTCATTAAACGGCAGCCGAGCTTGCCTGCCGTTTAAGGACCTCAGTGAGGAGGATAGTCCTCATGTCCGCGTCGGGGAGCTCAAGGCTCAAGGCCATGGCAGCCCGCGTCAGCATCACACTATAGGCAGCCCCGTCCTCCGTAGCCACGGTAGGAGGGGAGACAAAACCAGTATCGGGCGAAGTTACCAGACCACTGGCTTCCCCAAGCTCACCTGCCAAGTCCTGAGGGTCCTCGGACCCCTCCCAATCCCCCTCGTCACCCATCACCTGGTACTCAGGTGCAAAGGATGGGGCCGGGTCATAGAAATAGAAATCTCCAAGCGGCTTCGAATACGGCGCCGCTCCGACGTCGGACACGAATCGAGGGTGGCACCGGGGACGGCGTGGTCATGGGACGGTGCCGGCGAGGTCGTAAGGTCAACCAGCGACGACCTGGATCCGGAGCCGGATCCAGCGGGACCCTGTGGCGTCGGGCCCGAAGTTGCCGACAGCGCTGGGGCCGAAGCACCCAGCCCGCGTGGGGACTCAGTCGGGGCCGCTTGGCCCGAAGGCGCCACGGAACCCGACGGAGGAGCGAGCGACCTCATGGCCATGAGGAAGGCCTCGATCTCCTTTGGCATCGCGTTCTGCCCAGGGACCAGCGGGTGGGTGTGGAGCAGGCCGCAACGCCTGCGGCTCCGGCTGAGCCACGGGGGCGGTGTCGCCCGAACCCCGGCCGCATCGCGCGAGTGTTAGGGGGAGTCAGAAGAGGGATGTCGCCTCTTCGACTGTTTGTGCCTCTTACCTGAGGACTTCGAGCCCGAAGACTGATGACGACTCCCGGAACTGTGGTGACTCCGGCCCGCGACCGGTCCCTCGACCTCCTTGCGGACCGGGACCTCGAGCGGCGCGGGGCTGACTGCCGGAGCTCGAGTCGCCTGCGGGACCGCTCTCGTCTAGCCTTGGACGTCCGGGCCCGGCAGTCGGAGCAGGACTTGTCGTCGTGGTCGGGGCCCAGACAATGAAGGCACCGGCGATGGGGGTCGGTAACCGTTATCAGTCGGTTGCAGTCGAGTCGATAGACTTCGAAAAATGATCAAAAAGGATCAAAAAAGTTAGTAAAAAATTGACTAAGGGTACTACTTTTTCCAGATCGGCGCTTGCTGGCGCGGAAAAAAAAAGAACGGACGTCAGTGCGCGAGGGCAGAGTCTAAGTACTCCGACGACATCACGGCGCAGACGACGGACGCGGAGCCGCAGACGACGCCTACCGACGCGCAAGGGTACTGCTATGCAAAAATTTCCAGATCCAGTCTGACGCCTGGGGATATTCTAAGGTAAGGAATCTAATACTAACTTGTTTCTTTCAGATCTGAAGAGTAGGAATACATCTAGGAGGTGAGAGAGGGGAGTTTGAGACCTTTTCTACAAGAGTGACCTCTCTCATCAGTGAACATGCTTTAAAATATTCAGAATCCAAAGTGACCACTAGAAGTATAATCTTGTCCTTCTTTAACAAATATGCTGACAAAGGCAATGATTTGCTTGTTTACCCTCACAGTAAAAGGCTATTTCAGTCTAGTAGTTGGTCAGTGACTAAACTTGCTGTCACTTCTTGGACAATAACAGAAAGGGATCCTTTCAATCAACAGAAAAACTAGCACCCCAATTTGTCAATCATCAAAGAAGACATACACTACACTATCATATAACCTGCACCAGATTAAGATAAATCATGACCCCTAGCTTAACTGATTTTTAGACCATTCCTCCACCCCAACACCAAAGGTGTTCTTGTAATCTAGATGCCAAGTCATCTGATGCACTCCACATTCAATATAACTGCTACAAAGAAAAGAATAATACGATTAACTGAAGACTGTGTCCAACAGGCTTGTTGGATTATGGTTTTCATATTAGACATGTGATTAAACATACCTTCAAGTATATATATCAAATGGGTTGTGCTGTAAAAGTAAAAGGATAACACAAACTGGACACAACCATAGACACTACCAACCAAGTCCTCTAGCTGTCAACGAAGTGGCCAATACCACCTTAGAAGCAAGCTCTAGCTCAGGTTTGTCCAACGAGTAGATCATAAGTCACTGGTAGCTCTCTAGCGACCTGCAAGTTCCTCTTGTTTGCAGCCCACCTTATTACATTTGAAGCTTTTGCTTGGTTGACTATACGGAAATCAAAATTAAAAAGTGTATATCTGAGACAAAATGTGTGTATTTTCAGAACTCACGCTGATAGTTGGAGAAAAATGATTGGGGTTCCAAAATATATTTAAAGCCGATATATGAGTGATAGTAATAAGTCTCCCAATAGAGCCACATGATTAACAGTTTTACCTCAATGCTCTTGCACTGCAGCTATGGTATTCCAAGTTGACAAAGCCTATTTTTACACTACTGCTGGCAACCTTCCTGATCCACTGGGGTGATCACTACTGGTAATATTGCATAGGGTGGCCACTAAGGTAATCCTATCTGATGTGGTCACTGTTACAAAACGAATAGTAGGTCACAATGATTATAATTGAATAAAAGTAGATCTTACTACAAAAAAGGTTGGAGAACCCTGCTCTAGCTAGTAACAAATCAGTCAAACACTGTGTGTGCATGCTCAGACTAGGAAACTAAATTTGCAAGCAATGGCTCACACTAAAACTCAAAAAGCCAGCTCTGTCAGTCGTATCAGTATGCTAAACAAATACTAATACAATACCGTACAATGAAATAGGGGTATCAAGTGAAGTATTACAGCACGACATTAACTGGATTGTGAATACAAAATGTATGTGGGAGATTCGGCTCCTTAAAATGTGAATGAACTTCATCATCAAAATGGACTACAGTGCAAAACAACAGAAAGAATAACAAAACAAACTTACCTGGTTTTTTGACAGTGCTTGAAATACTGTTGCCACCTACTGGAATCACTCCACTCCCAGGAATGCCAGTGCCACTTCCACTACCCGGTGCACCCGTTTTTTTGCTTAACAAACTGTTGAAGAAATTTGCCAGGACTCCTTCGCTTGTAGTTCCAGCTACATACGAAAATACAAATGTAAAAGTCAAAATGACCAAGTGAACATGAACTAAAATGAAGACAACTTAGCTAAAATGAAAGGTATTACCAAGGAAACCTGACAAACTACCTCCATGGCGGCCATACAGGGCACATTACAGAGCAAGAATCAAGCATATACAGTTTACTGTTCTAAAAGTCTTTAAGAAGAACAACATATAAAAGACTAGTACAGGGATTCATGTTTCAAAAAGTCATGAAAGGTTTAGGTCTAGGAAGGGCACATGGCTCTGGAAAGAACTCTGCCTTGGCTACTGCCGAGCAAGGTAACTCTGGAGCAAAAATTCCTTAAAACGCTGTTTGTTGCATAAAACTTACTATGGGCGATCGGGATGCTTGGAGATTTAGGTGTCATGCTCACAGTGCCACTTGTCACCAATGCAACTCATGGATGAGGCTCATGTAGACAGAACTCACACTGTTTCCGTCTAGAGGTGACCAGGCTTGGGGGTTCAGTCTGGACCAATGTGCAAACACCTAACTCAGTCTACAGTCGTACAGGGACTGAAAGAATGGTCTGGAATGCCTTCCAAGCAATCAACAATGTCTGAAATTGAGGCATTCCTTCTGCCACTTTGTTTATTGCAGCAGAAGTGAATGCTATCACAGGAAGAGAACAGTATTTTTTAGTATTGAAAACCCACAGACCCTGCGTGTTTACCGTCCAGTCTTTGACGGATTTGGGCACTCACACACACAGGGAATGTATGCTTCTGCAACTACAGAAATTTGGATTGGTTGTGAAACTGTGGGGGTGAATGTATTCCAAGGTACGTTAGGGAGAGTTTGTCCCATTGAAATTGAAACTTAGCCTGCAGTGGTGGAATCTGGTCTTTTGGAATCAAGATCATCATTTGTTGTTATTTGCAAATGACTTTAAAGTCTCTCATTTTATCATATTCAGTCAGTTCATCCAATAACAGAGGAAGTAAGCATGCAGGGTCTGTGATTGCAACCAGAATGTCATCTCCATACATGGTAATCTTGTATTCGTCTGTGCTTGTTTGTACTCCTGCAAGGTCTTCATTTCTCCATATTCTCTTAGTCAGACATTTCATTATAGATTGCGTAATAATAGACGGGAGAGAGGAGACCCTTGTCTGGTGCCTTTACAAATTGGAAGAGTAGACGAGGACTTCTTGCAGACTAATGAAGCCTTCTGAGTCTCTGTATCCCCCATTTAAATATAGGACCAATACAAAATGTCTCCAATGTTCTACCCAAGGAATTGAAAGTTCATCCTGTTGAAAGCTTATTCACCATCAAACACGAATAGTAGGGTTTGTTTAGAAGTCCCATGAATGTTACAATGATATGGAAAGACTTTTTTGTGTTATCACTACAGTTCCTAACTTTGTAGCAAGTCTAGTTGGTCTGGACTTACGAAGCCATGCATTAAAGGGCTAGAATATTTCTATATATATTGGTTTTCATATTTGATAACGAAATCGGCCCCTGCTAGCTAGAGATTGTATCATCTTCGTCTGGCTTCGGTATAACAGTTATCATGGCTTCCCTTATGAAGGGAACAATGGGCCAGATGTACATACATTACATTCACTAAAAGTGGCCACAATCTGCGTACATTTTGCGAATTCAATGTTTTTTTTAAAACCATCAATGTACTTATGTGTCGGTTTACAAAATACCAAATTGTAGTGGGTCGCAATTTTTCCTTCCTCATGAATGTTAAAGAGGTAGGTTGCAAATTGCCACATACTCTGATTTGCAGCCATAATAGGAATGATGACCTGCTGAGGTCAGCAGACCACCATGTGTGTGACTGTTTTTAAATAAAGAAAACTTTTTGATGCCTTGAATACAGCCCATTTACGTTAAAGGAAAACAAGATAACTGTGAGAAGTTGGCCTGGCATATGATGTCCACTATTCTAGTGGGCACCTTGCACCAGTCTAAACGACCCTTATTGATGGTGATTGTAAAGTCAACCTTATAGACAAGCTATCCTAGTGGTAGCATGGACCAGGAGTCTTAGGCTAAAACTTGAAAGAATGTAAAGCAAGCTGTTTTACCAATTATAATCCATTGAGTACCAAATGAAAGGACACCACACAAGGTATATATCAAATATAAAAGGTTTTTATTTCTAACACAACCCCTCTGAACTCTTTATGAGGTCAGAGATCGAAATACTTCACAAATTACTCATTAAGCAAACTATAAGTTGCACAAATACAGTTCTGCCCTAGGGGCCTCACAAACCATATACTAAGTAAGTGGCATATGAACCACTTCAGGAATAGTGAATAGGCCTAGGGAATCGCTGGGGCTACACTAGACAACCAAAGGTTAGGAAGTAGGAGACCCACAGGAGACGCGTGCAGTGTCTAAACACAGTCGTGAGTTACCATTGACTTACAATGGAGAACGTAGAAGTTACAAAGTTACAGAGTTACAGTTTTAAGACACTTCCGGATGGACTACAGTAAACCCCTTTAAACCAAGACACTTCGAGAATCAACACCAACGGGAGCACCGGAGTACTCGAGTTACCTCACCCAGGGAAGCCGGGTGCATAGGTGTCTTTTCGGGTCGGGTTTCGTCGATGTTTTCTATGGAGATCTGCAAAGAAGTGCTGCAGGCGACCAGAGGAAAAGTGTCCGGGTGGATCGGAGATGAGAAGAACCTGAAAGCAGAGGGGACAGAGTCTGGGTCAGTGGCCAGTGACCAAGAAGGAACCAGGCGATGTCGAGTTGATTCAGGTGAAGAGGTGAAGAGGTGAAGCTGGTCTCTGCAGCCACAAGGACAAGGAGGCGTCGACGACAACCAGGAGCTGGATTCGAGCTGTCCCACGAAGGATCTAGTTGACTGCGGTGTCGGTATCCGGACTAAACCCAGTCCACGCAGGAAGGGACAATGGGCTTCGAGTCAGACCAGCATGGTCTGGGGAGCTTCTCCTTTGGAGGGAAGCTGGAGCAACCAGGCTAGCGGTGTAGATTCAAAGAAGAATCTTCAGGGGGCTAACTAGCCAACGGGCTAGCAACCGGGAAGATGTGTCAAGCTAAAATGCAGGAGCAGGCCCCACGCGGCACTCGTGGAGTGGGGAGGGCTGAGCTTTGGTGGGCGCTCGGGTCTGGGGCTTCTCAAACCCCAATGCACAACTGCGAGGGTGCCTCAGTAGTTGCACTGTTAGCAAAATGGGATGTCCAGGGTGTCCGGTCCCACGTCTCTCGTGTCTGCGACGGGTCTCAGCTTTGCTGTGGATGTGGATCGGAGTCAGAGAAGTCTGAGAGTCCAGTTCCTGAGTTGCTGAGTCTTCGGGATCCGTCGGGAGCGTCGACAAAGCAGACCAGTAAGTTACTGGTGGTGCCTGTTTGCACAGGGTGGTCACTCCTTGACCACAAGGGAGATGTCTTCAGTCTTCTAGTCGATATAAAACGTCGAAGGTCCAAGAGTTCGTATCAAAGTTTCTTCCAGGGTTAATTTAAAGTCTCTAGACACAGCTCCTATCTTTATACTGATTTTAGGGGCTGGATTACCTGCTAGGTCCCTCCTATGGGTGGTCCCTGATACGGGGGTGGTTACACCACTTTCCCTTTGTCCAGTTTCGTGCCAGAGCGGGGTTGGAGTGCCCCAGCAACTGGTTTGAACCGGGCTATGCATGGAGCACCTTATATGCTCCAGGCAGTGTCTGGGAAAGCATCTTTCCATTCAACCTCCCTCGACAGGAAACCTATTGTCCAAGCCTCCCTTGCTGGAGTTTCCCCCAGCTGCAGGAGGTCAGACTCGTGTCTGTGGCAGCAGCATCCATTTTGTGATGCTGAGGCTCTGTTTAACTTTAACCGGGTAAAGCAGTAACTACATGTCTTCACCCTCTAGAAGGGTGGAATGCTACCCCCGCAGCCAGGACTGGCGGGAGGGTAGTATTCCAAAGTGTTTGACACCTTACATGACAAGTTTTAATCAAACCAAAGTTAGCATTAACCGCGAGGATTATAATGCACTTAAGAGAATATGGTATGGCTATATCAGAACAGCTATAAGGAGATGGTTCTGAAAGCTGCAGAAGGGCTCAGCTCATGCTAGAGCACCCTCTCACATAAAACCAAGCACTCGGCCTCCAGGATTGTTAAGGCCTGCTATAGGAGTGACTTATAGGTTACTATGTGTCTATATATAAGGTAGATATAGATATACTATATCTAAGTAAGGGGCGATTACACCACCTCACCCAAGCTGAGTGATCAGCCTGTGGTGTCAGTTTGGATGGCCAGCCAGGGGTGGCATAATACATGCTGCAGCCCCTGGTAGGCCTTGGATGCACCTATGCCCTGGGTACCTATGTATGGTACACTATACAGGGGCTCACAAAGGTGACCCAATTCCCAATTAGGTATGTACCTAAAGTACATGGTATCAATTTAGAGCGAGAACAGCTGGGCTGTGGGTCTGATTAGCAGGCCCACAGCCACACTAAAGCCACACTAAAGTCGAAAAAACAGAATCACAGCAAAAAGTGGGGGTGACCATAGGAAGCAGACCCTACTCTCCTACAATAACTACCTAAAAAAAAAAAAGGTTGTAAAACTATTTTTAATATTAAGCAGTATTCCCAGGGACCACTGCATGGTTCTAAAAAAAATGTTATGGACCATTCACAAAGGGGAAGGTGTCTCCTTCCTGTTTGTGAACAGGCTACCATCTCCTTTGAGGTGTCGGTAAAATAATAAAGTTTTGCAAGCGCATTTCAGTCGCAAAACATTAAACATACCATAAAGAATTGCTCATTGGAAACCTAGGAGATTCCACAAGAAAAAAACGTATAAATGTTCCTTCTCAGGAATGGCGCCCAGAATATGGAATGCCCTCCCTCCAGAAATCCGACTTATCTCATCCACGGCATCCTTCAAAAAAAAAAAGTAAAAGCTCTCCTCTTAGCCAGATTTACCTGAACTTTGACTATTGTAATCTGGTAACTCAGTACTCTTCCTCCGGAGACTATATATATTATATTTTGTATGTATACTGACCTCCTTTGCACCGCTGCCACCTTACATTGTTTTTCTTTATTTTGTAACCATTTACACCTATTTTCTCAAATGGTTTTGTTTAATTATTATTCATTTGCCTGTTTATCACACTCTGTTTGTAACGCGCTCTGATATCCGCAAGGATCTTGTTCGCGCTCTATAAAACTTTCAAATAAATAAATTAGAGAACCCTTATGAGTTCCTTAACCCAGTTAGCGATTTGGTATCATGTTACTGAAGCGCTAAATGTGTAATAAATTCAAAAACCACAACAAAATGAATTTGTGTATCTGGCCCAAAGACGTTGATGTCTGAAAATAAATTAAGTTGTTTCGTTAGGATTCTGCCAGGGTACAGTTGAATGTTTACAAAATCTAGGCGTAAATCCACACAAGCCCAGAGTTTTCCCAACCTTCACATCTGCTGTGCTGTGGATCACTTCCTCTACTGCAATTAGGTGCTCAAGATGGGCTGCTTGCTTGGTTAAGAGGAGTACTCTGGAGCCTTCCAGATGTTCCTCTATGTGAGTAGAAGTGGCTCGAATACATGGTAATCTAAGTGCTAAAGATGTTAGCTATGTCATTATCGTTTGTTTGTGGAAGGCTTGCAGAATCCTTTACCCCGATCCGATCACAAGCTATTTTAGCCAGCAATTTACCTGCATTGCTGCCTTACTATAGTACTTCTATTTGATTTCAGGCACTGTTTGGGGTAAATCTAATGTTCCTTGAAGAGTCTGCGTTGTGTGATCTTCCAACAGAGCTACATTCTCCTGTGTACTCTTTCCAACTTTAGAGTTATGCCTCTATATATTGGCAGGTTTCTAATCAGATAATAACATCTAGATGAAGCGGACCTCCGACCGCTGCTTGAAGACCGTCCCAAACTGTGTTGGTATTCAGTTATCTTTGATCATTTCTTTCAAATGATTCTTGATAACCTTCTCAAGATTCTCTATCATGGGCCTATCCCTCAGGAGGCTCTCATTCAACCTGCATAATTTCCGATGTGGGGGGTCAGTCGGAGCAGAGGGCATGGTTTGACATAGAAGTGCGCCATAAGGTGCTGCATACCAAAAACATACTACTGAGACACTCCATTCCTTCTACTGAGAATGATCAGTTGAGCTAACCTGATCAAGGATCTATTCCTTAAGCCATCCATAATTGAAAGTGAAGTCCCCTCCTATTACAAGAGCCTGAATTAATTTTTCCAAAATGGTGACTATTGTGTATTCAAGGATTTTTTCTGAACTGGAGTTGGGCTTATAAAGATTGGACATACAAATATTGTTACACTGCTTAGTTTTCAGTGTTATCATCAGGAGTACTGCTTTAAGAAACCGTGCCCCTTCACCTCGCAAATTGAGATCTGTGACAATAATGCCACACCTACAGTTTTCCTGCACAAGATATAAATGGTTTCTTATGAAACCATCTGGATTTGTGACAAAACCAGTGCCTTTTTCAAAGCTAGTGAGTCCCTTGCAGCAGCCAGGAAACTCCACCACAAATAGGTATGTAGTTCCGAAGGGGAAAAGGGTAATTAATGACTACCAAACTTAATTTTCTTCCATTCCCCCTTTGCGTCACAAACTACCACATGGAGGAGTTTGTGCTGTCTTACTACAATAGTGAATTATGATTAGTCCTCATCATTTTGGGTTTCATAGGCTGAAGATGAGCTGATGAACTCTGGGCCTGCACCTCACATCCCCAGAGTATATCAAGATGTTGAATCTAACTGGCTCCTGATGCAGAAATTTCCCTTTTCTTTTTTACTCTAACAATGCTATTTTGACCTGACGGTTTCCTTCCTATCCCATCCTAAATCCATCCCCTCTTACTGTCTTCACGATTCAAACAAGAACTTCTTTCCAGACGTAGAAGTTGCGCTTGGGAGCACTATTGATACAGGATCTTTTGAGGATAGAGAAAGACAACGATGGACCTAAATTCCCTTCTGCTAAGAGTTGTAGAGGCAAGGTCTTGAAGAACTGACCTAAATTCCCTTCTGCTCAGAGTTGTAGATGCAAGGCCTTGAAGAACTGAAACTTGTAGTATTGCAATGTTAAGTCGGTGCTAAGGACATCAGCTCTTATTTGTCTTCCAGAAGTGGTCTAATGTGTGGATAGAGTTTCGGGGGTGGGAGGAGGTACTCTCCTGTTGCTTCCTGATAAAGGGACGGTCTTTAACAAAACCGCGCATGTCTTGTCCTTCCACGCCACAATGAATTCCTCTAATGAAAATTTTGTTTCTCCACAACTTTTTCTCCAGGTCTCCATGCTATAGCAGAGCTCTGATTCACTCTTGTATTGCTTATAAAATCCCCCACTTTTGGTGGTGATGTTCTATACGGTCTTCCATTCTACTCTTGGGCTCTTCAATTTACGCCCCAGTGTGAGAATGCCTCCCCTCACTTCCTCGAAGCATGGTTGGAGATCAGCTATAACAATGTCTACTTCGGTATTGATTTCTGGATGAAATTGCAGGAGGAAATCCTGTCGGGTTCTGGATGCCTGGTTTCCAGAACTGGTTGCTGTATTTGATATAGCTGGTAGTGATATACCAGGTGGTCCATTGCTCTGCCGCACAATGAACTGCTCCAGAGTCCACCATCTTCCCAAAAGACAGTAAACACGCAGAGATCAACCCTCTGCTGAAGAACGCCTCTGCCAACCGACAGACCTCAAGAACTACAGACCCATTTCTCTGCTCCCCTTCCCAGTTAAAGTAATTTAGAAAACCATCAACGCCCAACTTTCCAAGTTAATCGAAACGAACCACATCCTGGACCCCTCCAAGTCGGGCTTCAGAAGCAACCACAGCACTAAGACCGTTCTCCTCGCCGCTGCAGGCACCCTGCACTATCCTCAACCGAAGCGGGGCTGCAGCCCTAATCCTCTTGGGCTTCTCAGCCGCTTTCGACACAGACTCCCACCACACCCTCTGCGCAAGACTCCAAAACGAAGGCATTCGAGACAAAGCCCTAGATTGGATCTGCTCCTTCCTTACCGGCCGAACTAAGTCAGACTTCCACTGTTCAACTCAGAACCCACAGAGATCAGCTGCGGAGTGCCTCAGCCCCACTCTCTTTAACATCTACATGGCCCGCTTGCAACCATCGCTGAAGCCACGGTCTTAACATCATCTCCTACGCTAACGACACCCAGCTGATTCTCTCACAGACTAACCCACAGCCACCAAGAGCAACTTTCACAAAGGGGTGAAGACATCGCCACCTGGATGAAGGACAGCTGCTTCAAGCTCAACTCAGACAAGACCGAGGTCCTCATCCTGGGCTTCTCCCCCTCAACCTGAGACAACTCCTTGTGGCCCGCAGCACTCGGAAACGACCCTACATTCGCGGTCCATGAATGAAATCTATCATCCTAGACTCCTCACTCTCAATAAACCGTCAAATCAGTGCCATCTCGTCCTCCTGCTTCCACACGCTCCACCTGCTTTGGAAGATCTTCAAGTGGATCCCTACAGAGTCCAGCAAAACGGTCACCCATGCGATCATCAGCAGCAGACTGGACTATGGTAATGCACTGTACGCCAGAACCATCCAAAAACTCAGATCTGCAAGACCATGGCTGGAGGAAGATTTTTCTCCTACCCTCCTGAAAATACCTGGCAATCCCTGCCTCTACATCTCAGGCAACCAAAGTCGCTGCCTCAATTCAGGAAGGACCTCAAGACCTGGCTCAAACTAAACCGCAGCCTCCACTCCTCCACCCCACCCCCCGAAACCCTAACGGGTGAGTAGTCGCGCATTACAAGAACCCTGTTTGAGTGTCTTTGTTTGACTTGCTTTGAAGGGCAAACCGATCTTTATTATCCCCACTACATACCATTACTTGCCTATGTTTTTTTTGTAATCTTTAAATCTTTGATCTGGAGCTGCCAAGTTCCCAGCAAAGATGGATGTTTCTCGGAGATCTTTTGTCCGTTCTTAACTACCTAAGTAACTACAGGTTAAGGTTGATCATCCTCTTGAACTTTTCGCTGTTAAAGGTCTGTTCTTGTCCAGTCATCACTGGGTGTGACTTTGCACCAGTTGTTTGAGAGCACACTAAATCAAACATCAAACAAAAATGTGCTTACCGTTGGTCACTATCTTTCTGGTGGCTACTCTATCTACCTGCAGACTCCTCAACCTGCTACAGTTCCCAGGCCCCAGACTGGATCCTGGAACTTTTCCCTACTCTGGTATGAAGAAGCTGGCTCCAATTCCATAGTGATGTTACTGGGGCCATAGAGTGCCTCGTCTCCCTTCCCCCTCCACCAATCCGATGTCAGTGTCCCGGCCATTTTTTCAATTGCCCCTAGAGACAAAGAAACAAGATCATTTGTGGCATTGCATTTTGCATTTCAGAATTCTAGGCTGGGACCTTTTTAAGGTGGTCTACGGCCAACCTTTGTAACAGGGAGGCAGGTGGGACTGTTGAGGAAACAGCAGGTAGACAGGGTATCCACCAGAAAGATTGTAACCAAAGGTAAGTCGTTATTAATTCTTCCAGATACTTGTACCTGCAAATTCCCCACCTGTTAATAGATTCCAAAGCAGTACCTATCCCAGGTTGTGGGTTTGAAGGAAAAGTCAGAGGAGGAAATCCTGGATGCACAGAGTGTGTGAAGTGGCATCCCTTCTCACCACTGAATCCAAGCAATAATGTTTGGCAACGTTGTGAAGGAAAGCCTATGTAGCAGCATAATCCCAGCCACTAGAACACCACTGGTTAGTTCTAAGGTGGAAGACAGTGACCCAGTCGAATAGGTGAATTACCTCTGACGGTTCCCACTTAGTAAGGGCTTAGTACATCTTTATGTGCAGTAATATGCAACAGGATAAAGCCAACTTCTGTACTGCCTTGCCTTTCTTGTCATTGGTGTACGCCATAAAAAGCTGGTGGTATGACCTAATCTCCTTGGTATGATCAGTATTAGAACTTAACTGCTGTGGCCTACTCCTCTCTGGGGCCAGAGACTGCCTCTTCTTCCTTTCCCCTCCACCACTCCAATGTCAGTACCCAGTTCATTTTTGCTACCGCCCCTAGAGGCAGAGCCCCGCCCTCTTTCAGGGGATGGGCTGGAAGGTAAAAGGTGGAAAGCGGATTAGGATTTTCCCAGATGAAAAAGGGTCACAATCACCTAGGGAAGGAAAACCACTTTAATACTGAGGACTAACTTGTCTGAGGAGAAGGATTTTTAGGGTGGCCAGATGCACCTGCAAGGTAATGTCCACACGGAAACAACCTTAAGTGACAACTGTGGAGAGATACAAAAATCAATAAAAGATTAAGATCCCATGGAGGAATAATAAATTGGATAGGTGGAAACATTTGTCAGTCCCATTTTAAAATAGCACAATGAGGAGGGATTTGAACAGGAATGGTTGGTCTGAAAGCAGAGAAATGCAGATGATCTGAGCCTTTTAAAGCGTCCACATCATACGCTACACACTATGTGACATCTATTTTACCTTCCAGAGTAGACCATCTTGGTAGTAGGACAACAAGCTGAAAGGATAAGGTCTACCACATCTAGTGGCAGCTGTCCTCTCTAAATCTAAAGTCCATCTCAGGAGTGACCACAGAGAAAAGATATGTAGTACCAAGTTCGGATAAAGACACACTAGTGATTGGCAAGATGACACTGACTCAGGCTGTCAGCCCTGGTGTTCACAGAACAGGCCAAATGGTTGATGCACGCAAGCCCAGCACATGAGGCCTTCTCCATCAATCTGGACAGAATGATTGTTAAAGGGAGGTACGAGTGCTTTGAGTGCCAGCTGAGCTGCCCTCAGTTCAAGCAGGTTGATATGAAATACTTGTCCCTCTGGAAAGCAAAAGGATCTGACCTTCAGATGAGAACCCCACCTGAGGTTGGCTGCATCTATCACCTCATTGCTATGAATGTCAGTGGAAGAAGGAGGTCCCCTGCAACAGGTGCTCCTCCACTGACTAAGTAAAGTCGCTACAGTGTCGCAGGAGATCACGATGTTGTCAGCTGGGTCTCGCTCATGCTGGAATCACGGTGTGTGAAGTGAACACTGGAGAGCTCTTGTGTGCCATCACGTGGGCAAGACCAGGAGACAGAACTATCAAGACTGAAGTACAAGTTTACCCCCAAAACTTCATAATCATATCCAGAATGTCATATATCCCCTGGGGAGGAGGGAAGCCTTGAAATGAAGTCGTATCCAGTACTGCTGCCGAAGAGGTGCTGCGAAGGCTCTAGGTTAGACTAGGGCATGTTGATGGAAAATCCTAGGTAAAACAGCAGGGATGCTGTTGCCTGCAGATGGTGCAACACCATCTTCGGTGAGTTGGCTTGGAGCTGCCAGAAACAAGAATACAGAGATTCCGGATCTCTTGAGATAGGCCGGCACCACTGTCATCACCCTGGTGAAGACCCAGGGTGCTGATACTAATCCGAATAGGAGGACAGCAAACTGCTAGTGAGTGGACCGACAATGAAGTGCAGGCGCCTCCTATTTAACTGCAGGATTGGTATGTGGGAATACGGGTACTGCAAGTCAAGGGACTATCCAGCCCTCTGCTTTCAGTGCCCAAATAATCTGAGCAAGGGACAGCATCTTCAACTTTTCCTTGCGGTGATAAAGGTGCAACAGTCTGAGGTCTTGGATGGGAAGAATGGGATCATCCTTTTTGGTAAACTGGAAGTACTCATTGGTTCAGTTACAATTACCACACCCTGAGGGCACACATGCTCCTTCAAGTGGTGCAGAGGAAGAGGAGGAATCATCATCAGAGGAGGAAGAAGGCTGCTGTGTTTGACAACCCTTATGTCTGCTCTGATGGAACAGTGGGTTTTGCTGCTAGGGAGGCATAGACGGTTATAAATAACGAAGAACGGTTAAAAGTGGTTAAAAGGTGTAACGTGTAACACCACACTCCAAATTCTTTCCAAGGCGTGGGGGGGTGTTTGCTGTTTTGCAGTGAATAAGATACTTGGATACTAGTTTGTAATCAAAGTATTATTCTTTATTTTTCACTTGTTGAATGAATGACTAACACAGCTAATATGTTTCATCCAGGAAACAGTTGGACTTTTGCCATGCGACTATGGTGCAGTATTGTGGCTCCAGATGCAGGGCTGTTGAAACTACTTGACCCTTTCAGAAAATATTTATGAAAACGGATGAAAATTCAATACAAATTTGGTTTTAGAATTATAATACTTATTTCTGAAGAAGTTCCAGTGTTTCCATGATGTCATGGGGTTTGTATGGAAGAGGATTGACGCTGTCAAAAAAGAAATCCCTTCAAGAAGCCTCAAAACAGTCATAATTGTCTGTAGTATTTCATGGGTGACTGAAGGCTCAATGACTGGGCTGTAGTCCTCCCAGTTTTGAACCTTGAGGGCAGCATCCGTTTAACCACGAAAAGGCAGGCTATGTTGAATAGTTTTTCCATCAATGAAGCTTTAATGTCCAGCGAGAAGCCTGTCAACCCAAGCCAGGCATGTCTGCTTAGGAGGCTATCGTCCTAGCCACAGTATCTAGCCCAGCCCTAATGATGTGCCTGGGTTGTCATGGACCACCTATATGAAATTCTCCTTAAGGTTGAACCATAGAAGATGGGTATACCCCACCAGGAGACAGGCTGCATTTAGGGAGTGTAGAGCCGGGCTGCCTGAAGAGAAGCTCTTTCAAATAGCCTCTAACCTTTTTAGACTCCCTATTGGAAGGGTGAAGTGGGAGAGTTAGCACAGGATGAGGTTTATACCACCAGACTCTGGGGAAGGTGAACTGTCAAGAACAGTGATGCACTTGGACCCGACATGTATCTCCTTGCCACAATAAGATCTGCTGCTGCGGTTAATATGGGCTTTTTCCAGGCATCTTTTATTGGCTCTATCAGTGTCTCATTAAAGGGCAGTAGTGGTTCAGTCCAAGAATAGGCAGCCTATAAGACCTCCATCAGATTTTAAAGAAAGAGTCAATTCTAATATCTCAACCACCTTCCTAAGAATGACATTAGATTAAGTCACTTCCTCTGGAACGGCTGGCCTTGAAAAAAAAGGGTGGAGTATTCATGTATATGTTGGGCAAAGTGTCACGTCCACTCACATTTTGCAGCACCAAGTAATCCACTGTATCTGCAGAAGGGGATGGCAGCTGATAGGCAGCCTCACTGGTTTCACCAATATTCAAGTTGTACCACTTGTGACATATGTAAGAGGTTAGAGTCCGACCCAAGTATATCGTGCACGGTTTTGCAGCAGTGCGATCCTCATTGTATCTTTACTTCTTCACAATCCTCTGGGTCACAATTCTGGACACAGGTCTTCTGTTGACTTCAGCGCTGGCTGTGCGGACAAAGGAGCCGTAGTGAAGTGCCTACTGGCGAGAACCAAGCAACTGCTAAAGCTGGCTTTGGAACAAAAAGGATGCTTCGAATAGTAAAAAGAATAGACTCCAGCAATGCCCCTGGAGGAGGTCCTTTGGGTGGAATTATATCCAAAAGCTTCAGCTCCTATGCGACTATGGTGGGCATAGAACAGGTTGAGACTTTTGGATCACTAACAATGTCGAGAATCTCTTCCATATTTTCTTTTTTCTTTATGGAATATTTTAAGGCTAGAATCACTGGTATGCTGTCAATAGGTAGTGCGGGCACATGTGAGGTCCACTACGAAAGATTTGAAATATTACTCGAAGAGCCAGAAGACTGGCACGGCTGACCAAGCGAGTACGCTGGTCCAAATAGAACGATCGCAGCATCTGGGACCGGAAGACTTCGAGCCTTATAATATTCCAGTTGGAAGTGGATTTCGCTGTCAAATTACTTGTGAACCTTTATCCGGAGTACATTACTCTACTCAACCTCCTATTCCAGCCAGGACAGAATTACAACCGGCAGAGAGATATCAGATCTCCATTATTTGCCTCCGTGCAGGACCCCTCCCACTGCTGATATCCAATAACAAAAATACAAGCCTACCCCTTTCACCCTTAGTCAGTGCAGCAAACACCATCCCTAATAAAACTGCATCGGAGCTGCATAACGCACAAGCAATAATACAAGAAAAATTAATTTCTAAGATGGTATGGAAAGTATGGACATCTAAGCATATGTGATTGGCCTAATCAAGGAAAGGGTGTTCAAGGATGATGCGATTGAACTAAGAGAGGACCTAGATTTGGAGATTCAGAGGGTGCATAGAGCCCCATACATATTAAACCCAAATCTGAAATGAGAGTGCAGATATGAAATTGAAATCAATCGACTATCAGGGGGCAGAATGTGTGATCAGAGCGGATATATGTTGCGAGAATGAAGATAGGTAATGGTCCTTTGGGAAGAGACTAGGCAAGCTCTGGGACTTGGGGGCTAAAGTGAAATTAATAAAATTTCCTGCCACTTTAAGGATCATGTGGAAAAACAAGATGTCACTTCTGAGGTTAGAGGAAGAGACGGAGGAGAGGATTCAAAAGATGAAAAGCAGACAATAGTGCATTTGGCAGACAGAACCACATTGAGTATACACAGAGGGTCAACTCAATGTACATTGTTGGCTCACATGGTGTTATAGTTGAGCAGTATATGCTTGAATTGCGAAGTACTAGTAGCGGGGTTAGTAAGAACTTTTCAATCAGCTGGGATGGCTGAGGGACTGTTGGAGGGTTCCCACAGGGGGAGTATTTGGGGGTTTACCGGGTGAGGAGAGAGATGGGGGGGGGGAAATTATGAAAACATCTGCCCTCTTCACTAACAATTTATGTTCCGAGGTGTTCAACCAGCCAATATCAGTAGGTAGACAAGGAAACTGGCCACTTGGAAGGTTAAAGGTTTGAGAGTTACCTAAAGGAAGAGGTTCATTTGTGAGTACTAGAGGGGAATTGGAGCACAATGAATCATAATAAAGGAGACGCATATGGCCCTGGGAGATTTGAGATTGCTCACAAAAAGTTAAACTTGGGTGCAGGAGGCAATTGGCACCACACAGATCAGGTCCAGCAAAGGGACTGCACCTCTGATCTGGAATCCCTTGTGCAATTACTGTGGAGACTGTTAGATTATGAAGCCCCCATTATGTGGTGGGAGTGATTTCAACAAACTGCTCAATGGCAACCTAGATTGATCCGCCACCTGCCCAAAATGCAACTATCATAACTCTGTGAAGTGTCTAAAAAATATAATACCGGATTTAGGGCTTTAGGATGTTGGCAGGTAAAAAAGGGCACAAGAGGGTTTATTCTTTCCACAGTAAAAAGTATAGGAATAGCTCGAGGATACACTTCTGGCTAATATGAGGGTGTTGGAACAGGTGAAGAAAGTAGTTTATGCTGTCTAATCTTCAATCATATGATAACAGAGTTGGAGATGTAGTTAGGGGCAAAACAAGCTAACAAGAGATGGACTATGGAGATGAGATTAATTAGGATACCAAAGAGGTTTCAGTTTTTGCAGATGCTCACACAACTATTCTTCAAAGAGAATCTGGCTAGTAACTATATCTGTAGTTTGAGATTCGTATGAGGCGTACAAGAGAGGTATGATAACTTCTTGGTCAGCAAGTATACTAGGCAGGAGAAGTATGTGGAGATGATGTAGCAAAGGGAGATCAATAGATTGGAGGAACAGCTTACCATGCCACACAAACATAAGCTAGGGGCAAGAGGGTAGTTAGAGTGGAAGATATAGGCACAACGGTATGCTAGGCATTCACAGTTGGACGAATATGGGGAAAAGGCAGGAAGGTGTTACCATGGAAGACAAAAACACAGCAAACTTGACATTGGGTGTCTATAGTAGAATGTGTGCCAGGCAGGCTGACAGTATCTAGTAATGAAAGTATAGGGAAGGCATTTTGGGTATTCTTTGAATAATTGGCAGTGGAGACATGGTCTCTATTCTTCACACAATTCAGAGCTGGCTAGATTCTATCTGGTTGCCCTCACTTGATTTAGATAATCAGGATATTTTTAGTCCGGAAGTAATGGAAAATAGATTGTGGCAGCCATTAGGAAGATAGTTAAGGGGAAGGCAGCAGGGCCAGGTGATATACCTGGGGAGGTGTATAAGTTGTTGGTACTACATCTCCTTCCAATCTTGAAGGAGTTATTTAATAACATTCTGATAAATCGGAAGGACCCACTTGCCTCTTGGGGTGAAGCCTAAATAGTTATTTTAAAATCTAACAAAAGCCCTCTCAAACAGGTGTATTAAAGGACTATATTGGGGTTACACGCCAGATTACAAGGTCTTTGCCAGGATTTTAGCGAGGCGGTTGTCATTGGTGGTGGGTACGTTGGTTAGTAGCTATCAGAAAGGTTTCATCCCGGGTAGGCAATTGGAGGAGTTGACTCACCAGGTCACTGGAACAATCAACATAGCTGTCTCGCAGTCTCTCCCACTTATTATAATGGCAGTATATGCTGTCAAAGCTTTCAAACAGGTGTGTTGAGATTATTTGTGGGTCTACCTATGGGACGTTGGTGCCCCCTGTGATTAATGATATTGTAAAGGCGTTACACAAACATCCCACAGCAAGAATTGGAGTGAATAATTGACGCAGTGAGTATTAAGAGCGGGCAAAGCGGGGACAAGGCAGAGATGCTCTCTCGTCTATACCTTCGGATTTATATATTGAACCTTTTGTGGAGAAACTCAGATGTGAGGATCTAACAAACAAATTACTTAGCTTTAGTAACGACTTATCTGGTATAGACTATCAGCAGATTTCTTGCCACAAGAATATTCCCCTGGTGTCAAACTTTATCCGGAGTTTTTTGAGCAGTACCCCTTTACACTAGTAGGTGGCTTGATTCAGTTCCTCGTCAGAGTCATCCTCACCAGGAATGGCGTGCACGGTACCTATATAGGCTCTACCCTGGCGCACAACATCAGTAACTATCGTGAGGAGTGCGGAGCCACGAAGAGAATGGACCACCGGTGTGAAGTACTAAGGCCCTGAGAAGGGTGTTCCATCCCATACAATCAGCTTGCATTGCTAGATAGAGTCTCTCCCTGATAAAGTGAAAACAAAGGAAGTAACTCGTTCATCTAATAGAGACTTCTAGTGCAGATTCCGTACCTTATAATAGATACCCAAGCAATGCCTCCCCGTAGGTGGGTCTGCAAAATAAATTTAGACCCAAACGTCCTGCAGTCGAAACAGACCTAACTTTCCAGATAGTAGATTTTTGTAGACATGAACAAAGATACCCATGCTGCTACCTGAAGGATGACCAGGACAGGGACTCTGCAGGCTAACGCACTGGTCGGAGCTTTAGCTCTGGTAGAATGAGCACCAAAACCCTCAGCAGATCTTGATGCAGAGCACTAGCCACAGCCTCCCCTTTCTTGACTCCAACATATCCCATGAATAATTTACTGTCCCACCTGCAACTCTTGTATGCTTATGGTAAAACTACAACACTCTTTTTGGGTACAGACGGCGGAGTCTCTCCTCCTCTTTTGAGGGGTGAGGCAGAGCAAACAAGTAGGCAGAGTTTTGCTCGGATGTTAATATTTCACCCCCAAAATTATTACTTAAATGGAGTCTTCATCAGGACAGAATTGTTGTTCTGATTTGATAACATCTTGCAACCTGGCTTTACGGCATTCTCCTTTGGATGGTGTATTCTTTTCCTCACCAATACTTGTGATGGCCGGTTTAAAGTAGACGGATGGATTCCCTCTTGGTCCCACCCTCACTGTCCTTCCTATATGTGTTAAAACACATACACAAACACACACCTTGAACGTGTTATGTACACGCAGCCTGTGTCTTTAATGTCATCCTTATGCTTTTTTAACTTGGCATTATGAAACTGATCGATTCTGAACAATTACTCATACATTTTTTCCCTTACACTTTATGAGGTATGGGTACATACATTCTTTTTCCATTTATGGACATGATACACTGTGAACACACTTGTATTCATTACTAAGAAGGCATATATCCTTTATTATAGGTGTCTACTTACATTGTTCTGATGAAGACGCCATTTAAGTTATACTTTTGGGGTTAAAACGTCGATATGTTGTTTGGTTTACTTTATAATACTGCATCCCATTTGTTGAGCCCTGAAAACAAGGTTGCAGCGTTTTTTCAAACTGTGGAACAATAAATCAACAGTATATGCTTCTTATTTCATAGCGCACTCTATTTCTCACTAGTCACTGCACTGTGCCGTTCACCAAGAGCACTTACGTTCTTGTGTTTCACACTGTTTTATGAAGTATTTGAATGACTGTGCCAAATACTTTGTATATGTTTACATTCTGTGCAGGGTTGTGCAGAACAGGATGCATGGGTATCCAATAAACCGATGGTGTACTCCAAATTAAACTCTTGACCACTAGTACCTATCTTTGACTAGGAAGCACAAGATCATGTTTTCCCTAAGGGAACCATTTTTTGTTGACATATATTCACCTGGGTTCCTAGGGACACTGGATTGCCCCCTCGTTTGTTTACCCAACATGGAAAAAAGTCACAGCCTTCAGAAGGAAAGAGGCATATGTGCGTAAGACCAGCTTGTCCGAGTAGAAGGTAGTGTAGGAAGGGTGTGTTGAGAGTGCCTGCAATTCGCTGATTCTCCTGGTCGATGTCCAAGACACTAGAAAGGAAATTTTGAGGGTCCAGAGTCTAGGAGGGAAATTATGCAAAGGCTCCAAGGGTGCACACATCAATAAGGTAAGAATAAGCTATAGATCCCATTGGGACATTATGAGGGAAAACGTGCAAGTTTTAGAAACCTTAGCCACAACAGGGGACTTCAACAAAGAAGCTTGGTCTGGCAACCGCAAAAACGCCTAAATGGGTCCCTTGCTCACTTTGTCACTGGATTCAAGCTAGCCTGGCTGATGAGGGGTGTTACCCAGAAACGGAGGATGCTTGTTTCTGGTTCAGGGAAGACCTGGCTTGGCAGTTCAGGCTGGTCTGTTCCCATGAGGCACAGGGTCAAGACTGATTTGCATATAGCTGGGTCTGAACTGAGTAGGCAAAGTGAGCTAAAGAACGATGATGGATTCAACCCAGATCTGTGACTGGGGGTGAGTGTCTAAAAAGTTTCAGTGCTCCGTCTATCATCTCCTTGTGTTAGCTTTGACAGATAACCTTTAACTGTTTACCGAGCACAGCCCTGCAGGCCAACAATAGAGCAAACAGAAGAACTTTAGTGAGTGGTGCAGAGGCGGGGATGGGGGATGTTGTGGGAATTACACTTGGTTACAAACTTATGCGAACAGGAGGTATTTATGGATTCCGGAGTAGCGTGCTACTCGCCAAAAAAGTGCTTCAACACCCCATCAGGGGTAACAAGCGTAATATAAATGCAAACAGTTTCCCCTCTTCTATCCCTCCGCTATCCTTCCCAGTCCAAATAACTGACTAATATCCACCACTCAAATTACCTTCATATTTCACTATACTAATTCAACACTAATCCTTTATGGGTTCCGGAGTAGCATGCTATTTGTCAAAAAAGAATTTCGATACCTAGTCAGAGGTAGTAAGCGCCATAAAATGCAATTACAATACAATACAATATATGAACTTGATCGAACGACGCCTGGTTGCCAGAATAACATAACAGAATTCAGAAGGAAGGTCGAGAGCTGTCAACCTTTGCCGGTCAATCTCCACGCATGAAGGAGAAAGGTGAGCAGGTTCAGGTGCAAACATATCCAAACAAGGATCCCCCCACCATCAGTTTAGTGAATAGCTGAGGGGTGCTGGAATGGCCGAAGGGGAGAATGGCAAACTGAAAGTGCTCTTGGCCCACTGTGAACCACGTGTAACGTCTGTGAGCAAGAAGGATAGGGATCTAGAAATAAGCACCCTGCAAGTCCAACGCTATCATGCAGTCTCCCCAGCCCCGGGCAGACAACTTTTGCGAGCGTGAGCATTTTGAATTTCTCCTTTTTCCGAAACAGACTGAGAAGGATGGAGTACGTAGTGTCCAGTCCACATCATATGATGAACTTTACGGCGTCTCTGCCGTCAGCAGTAGCTAGGGAGAGTATGGCTCAGGCTTACTCAGACCATAGGCAGCAATTGTGCAAGTAAATCCAAGATTGCGTAGGAATATCAGCCCATTAGGCAGGCGGTATCCACCGACCACAGTGCATGACTGCCAGAAGACAAAATTCTCTTGCCAAAGACACCCAGCGGATTGGATTCCTTATGCAGTGGAGCAGTAAGGGATGCGCCAGGGTTGATTTGAGAGGTGGAGGCTTGGACCACTAAGCTCTCAGGGGTGGGGTGCTGCCTAAGGAAATGTGAGTCCCCGGGAGCGGGGCGAGGACGGCGGGAAATTGTCCTATGCACAAGGGCCCCTATGCAGGGCTTGGACCAGGCCCAGAGTAGGACATCCGTAAGGGCTTCATTAAAGGAGAGCTCAGAGGGACCTCTTGTCAAAACATTTGTCTTGACTGTCATTATGAGGATGTCGGGACTATAGTGGGCGGCGCAGAGGACAGTCTTGGCCTTGCCAGAGGCTCTGCTCAGGATCCAAAAGGGGGGCTGGAGTGTCGCTGAGGGTGAACCCGCTAGCAAGGATCTAGTGGGGGTGGAACAAAACAGTCAAACAAATGACTAAGGGTAGCTCCGACAGGTTCAATGCTATCTGGCGTGGAAAGGAAAGAATGGACATCAGCAAGCGGGGGTGGTGCCTATAATTTCTTGTGCAGCCAACGCACAGCCGAACAATGCCACCTACCGGTGCAGAAGTGCTGCTCAAAAATTTACTGACTGGGGAATATTCTACGGTAAGGAATCTGAGGCTAGAAGTCTCTAACAGATTATCTTGTTTGAAGGGGCAGGGTTAACGAATAAGGCGGCATTATATGCGGATGATTTGTTACTTGTCACAAAATGTCCTGAAACAGCAACCCTGAAGTTAGAAGAAATAGCAGGAAGCTTTGGCCTGATCTATGGCATTTTATTAATAAAGATAAAATAGAGGTGTTGGCCTGGAATATAGAAGTATGACCAGAGAGCATAAGGATTGTGAACAAATTAGATATTTAGGTATTCAAGTTTATTCTGACTTGACCTCAATCCCTATCAAGAATTTAGCCAAGGTAGCGAATGAGGTTAGAATATACTGGCATCTTCCCTTAACAATTTTCAGAAGAATAAATATTGTGAAAATTTGCATTCTACCAAAGATCACCTTTGTTTTTAATATTATTTCATTATTGTTCAATTTAAAGGCAATCCATGGGTTGCAATCATGTATAAATAGTTTTGTAATGTCTTTGAAAGCCCTCAGAATCTTGTGGAAGAACTCGAAGGGTAAGATAAAGAAAGGACAACTGCAACTTCTTGTTTTGCAAAATTACTGCTGGCCTTAACAGCTTAAGGCTTCCAGAACTCTATCTGGCCAATCCAATCTGTCAGGTCAGGGGAAGTATGTATAAGGCAATGACCTCTTCCCTGAGGGTCAGCAGTGGGTTTCTCGATAAGTGTAGTTCTCTAAAATGTTTAAAACTAAATAAGGATTAAGGTGCTGGAGGTGGCTGTAAGAGTTTGGACGAGGGACAGATGTGGGACCTCTCATTACAACGAGCTTGCTCCGATTAGGGACTCACTTGACACTCTGTCTTTTAGATGCATTGAGCACACCTCTGCAGGATGCCAAAAATCAATTTTTGGGTTGATCTGATTTGCTGTGTTGGCCAATGATCTTGAGACTAAAATATAGCTGGTGTTGGGGGATAGGGTATGATGGGGAGATCCTGTCAAGGATCAAATATAATCAGATCTCCTCATGGTTTTCAGCATTAAAGGAGAGAAAAAGGGAAAGGGATCTCTTAAAAGATCTTCAGGTATCCATCCTCCGAAAGAAGGTATCAAGATGGTACGCCCACCTGTGTGCCGCAGAGGATATGGTGAAACTTGCCTTATATCATGTATGGGATGTATGCTTACCGGACTCAGAGTAAATTGTTATCAAAAGATGAAGAGGGAGGCCAACAGAGTGAAGTAGCATAGTATAGTCTTGCAGTAATAGGAGCATGAACCACTATCTTGCTCATGGAGACCGGCATGATTTGAAGGCATTTTTTTAGGGAACGTAGCCTAGAGAATAAGGTGCTCGTCACAACCAATAACTGTTGTTCAAAAGAAAGATCAGTTTCCAACTTGAATCCTCGTGATGCAGGAGGATGGGTAAGTCTCCCAATTCCTTTGGCCGGCAGACAGTTGACTGAATTGTGTGAGTGCCACTAAAAATCAGAATCTCAGATTTAACAGAGTTGAGTTTAAGGCAACCAGTTTTCATCCAATGATTAACATGAATAAGACTTGGATTACAGGATCCTTGAGTATTGGTGCAATTTTTATCAATAGAAAACATCAGCCGAGTTTCATCAGGATTAGAGACCACACAGACCGAAACTGAACTTTAACAAAGTTGGGCTCAACAAAGATGTACTCCATATATTAGTTACTTAGGTGTGGATGTGATGGCGAAAGAGTAACCGCATGCCATCTGTTAGAAATGATTTTAGACAATTTAAGGTCAGACTATAGACACCAGGGTTTTCTAGAAGTTCTAGCAGGATGGAGCGCGACACAGTGTCAAGCGCTGCAGACTGGTCAAGCAGCACCAAAGCTGCCTTCGATCCAAGCTTTTTTTTTTTTTTTAAATGACCCTAGAGACTTCAAGGCGATTTGATTTCATGCTGTAATTTGGTCAGAAACCGGATTGGGTGGTATGAAGAAGCCCGTGCTGTTCCAGAGAGTGTGAGAGCTGGTCATTCACTATCTTTTCAAGCATCTTTGAGGCAGCCGTTAATGATGATATAGTCGACATCTGATAAGGTCTTGGAATCAGCTGTGGGTTTATTATTAGGGGTGTTATGTGGGCGTGCTTCCAACACTCCAGGATTGCCGCAGTGGACAGAGACTTATGAACAGCACATTTAGATTTAGACTAGCAGCCCGTCCCGACGTTGTCCGGGAGCAAACAGGCTTCAGGGCCCCCGCTCGCCCCAACGTTGTCCGCGGGTCTCCCGGAGCCTTCCTCCATATATTGCAGTATTATTCCGCTATGTTTCCTTTGTACGCTTTTGTAACCTGCACACGTCACTTGCTACCTCTTGTATTTGTTGGCTCACAATTCTCACTTTTGTAATGCACCGTTTGCTACCTCTTTTGCTTCATTTAATGCTCACCGCTCCTCCCTGCCTGTATTTCACCTAAGCTCACCGCTCCTCCCCGCCTGTCTTTCACCTACGCTCACCGCTCCTACCTGCCTGTATTTCACCTACGCTCACCGCTCCTCCCCGCCTGTATTTCACCTACGCTCACCGCTCCTCCTCGCCTGTATTTCGCCTACGCTCACCGCTCCTCCCTGCCTGTATTTCACCTACGCTCACCGCTCCTCCCTGCCTGTATTTCACCTACGCTCACCGCTCCTCCTCGCCTGTATTTCACCTACGCTCACCGCTCCTCCCTGCCTGTATTTCACCTATGCTCACCGCTCCTCCCCGCCTGTATTTCACCTACGCTCACCGCTCCTCCCCGCCTGTATTTCACCTACGCTCACCGCTCCTGCCCGCCTGTAGCTTTTGTATTTCACCTACCTCATCCTCCGCTCACCGCTCCTGCTTTATTCAGTCTTTACAGCACCACTGCATTCTCCCGGTTTCCTCCTAACGTTTCAGCCTCCTGGCCTGCTCACAGGTGGGAGACATGACGTTCAAGGCCCCATTGTGCTCCTGTGGTGCTTTTAAAGTTTGTAGAGTCACGTGGCTGCATGTAAATATTACAACTCCCAAAGCGCACCACTCATGTTGTTAATATGCAAACAAAGTTCTCATTTTAGTAAATATCGACCCTTTAAGTTCATACCTTTGAAGTGGTGCACTGTTGTTGGTGTGGAATAGTACATTCGGGGCATCCAGGTGAGTATTCCTCGTAGCACATTGCTTCGTTTTTTTTTTTAAGTCTGTTTAAAACTCTATTTCACCAGCACGTTCAAAGAATGAAATAATCCATTTTTTAATTCCTTCCAAACGCACGCAGTTGATTTCACCCTTTGGCATCTCCTAAGTAGGCTGGGTGTGTTCGTGGGTCATGCCCCTCGTAAATTACAAAACACAGCATCTCCAGTTACCGGAGCCCCCGACCCTTCAGGGCAGCCTCTAAAAAATGAGCATGGAGCAGCCCATTATATTTATAACAACAAACAGAGGCGCAATACAGGTGAAGGTTTCCCGGTTTCCTCCTAACGTTTCGGTGCACTCCAGACAGAGATGCATAAGGAAGACGCAACCGGTGATCAGAGACACAGCGCCTCCGTGGGACAGCGGAGCACTGTGTGAGAGCAGAGACAGACGCAGGGACCATCGCTGGAGACACGGTGTGTGGGGAAGTGTCTGCGTGTGAGGGAGGCTCTGGCTGAGGAACTTGTCACCACCGGCCTCAGGCCTAAAATGTAAGTGTGAGGAGCCGGAGCCCTGTCCAGAGGGAGGCGGGGGAGCGTGGCCCGGCCAGGGCGAGAGGAGAAGGAGGAGGAAGCAGCAGCAGCAGCTCCCTGGCTCCTGATGTCAGCACGCACGTCGCGGCCGGCCGGCGCTACTTCCAAGGGACTACTTTTTTTTTAAAGTAAATATTTTAAATAACGTATATTTTTTTATTTTATATAGCCTATGTCCGTCTACAGACCCTGCCAATTACAACGATGTATCGGGTGTTTGGATTGGCGCTGTGGTTCCCGAGTTTACCTTGCCAAAAGGGTTGAGTTCTCTCTTTATAATAGTAGTATAGATTAAGAACCTGCAGCTACATTTTTAACACTCAAAGGATATGGATCAATCGGAAAACTAGACCTAAAATGAAGCAATGCTTGTGCAGAATACTCAAGTGAGATGGTATTCATTTGGGACAGACTCGACTAAATGGGTGGCGAGACAGATAATTTAGTCAACCCAGAATCACTATTTACTGGGGGATACGAAACATTCTGACATTTTCTAAATTTTGTCATGAAAAAATGCTGAAAGAAGTTCAGAGAGATGTCCTAATTGTTTAAGGACTTCTCAGCAACAGAGGTTTGATCTGAGGGAAAAGGTAGGAGAGCTGCACCGATATGAAACTGCTGACCTACCTTGCAGCAAGGTTTTGGGGTGTGGATGGGTTTGAGGCATTTTATTTTGGCCACTTGAAACTTTCTAAACAGGCTTTAAATAAAATCCCTTATTAGACTATGGAAAAAAGGACTAGACTTTAGATTGTCTCTTGCTATAATAAACTGCCATGAAATGGAGTCTGACTGGTGTGTACTGCACCGCTGCCAAAGCAGAAGCAGGAGTGTGTGATGCTCACTCTGTAGATAACTGAAACCTCTTGAAAGTGCCTAAATGTAAAACTATTTACCCTGCAAGGTACACATTTAAATGTCGACTGTTCCCTGATCACTTTCAAGATGCATCTAGTATCTTTGGGCTGCTTACTGAACCAAACCCAAGGTCTCGAAGAGGAGAATTCCTGGACTTGGTAAAGTATTTGTCCACTGTTCCAGGTCATGGGATGCAAAGTACTTTGAAGAGGACAAGTCGTCCAGTGATATGGTCCGTAGGTCCATAAAACAGTGCTCTCTGGCCCACGCAAAAAGTCACTCTGATGATTTTGCAGATCTGTTAATTATGAGGGAAGAAAAGTAATCAAGGGAACAGAAAAAAATTGTAGGCAAATGCTTTACATCTTTTGGTTGGAAACTATTTTCCATACCTGGAGATACCAGTACATGCTCGAGATGTGTAAATATTTTGGGCTCTGTGCTTCAAGAAGAAATGTCAGAGTTAAAAATCCCACTGGTCAAAAAACAGTGCCAGTTCCTCTTTGTTACAAGGTGACTTGTTCCTTCTCAAAGAGAGTCTGCTTGATCACTGCTGTGGGTCACAAAGTTCTCCAAGAATAAAGATTCAACACTCAATGTCGGAGAGGTTGAACCTTCTTGCAGAGGAGGCAATAAATCATTCCTCCTCATAACCAGATGTATTAAACGTGTTACGTACTCTGGGCCAACTCTGACTTCTAGGCCTATAATGCATCGAAGAAATTCATCAACAGCCATCCTTAACGGCTGTGAACTCCAACATATTAATGAGCAATTTTGCCTACTCAGTAACCACTTGGTGAGGAGTTCTTGAAGGTGTGCGCCCCATCTCTGATTATTGCTATCGGCCGGATTACGGAAAGCGGAAGCTAGGCAGATATCCAGCGGAAGCCAGGCAGCAGAGGGAGCACACAGCGGCACTCAGCGAGCAGCTGACTGCGGACTACGGGCTGCGACTACGGGATGCGGGCTACGGGCTGTGACGGCGCATCCAACTATGCGCATACAGCCTCAACCCCCCCTACGAATCTCCTAACCCTCCGAAGCCCCCTCTGAACCTAAGACCTTTGAGCTCCTTTCAACTCCTCCTTTCGCTTCCCTTCGGCTCCTACTTTCACCTTCTTAAGCCCTGAGTAAGCCCAGCGGATCGTGGCCGGACTGGCCTGGGGGTGAGGCCGGAGTGAGTGAGGCAAGGCGTGGTTCAGGTCCGTGCTTTGGAGTAAAGTTGCCAGGGTGCCAGGTCGGCAGGTCCAGCTGCTGTGGTCACTGCTGTTCGCCCCAGTGAGCTTCTGAATCGGCTCACCACCATCATGAGGATTTGGAGCAACACAAGCCTGGCGAGCTGAAGTTGAGCCGAGGTTGAGGGGACAGGAGGACTGGGGACTTGGCGCTCCGGAGGACTGGAGGGCACAGGAGGAGACTGCAAGGTGGATTTGGAGGAGGAGAGTGGTTATTGGGAGGCGAGTCAGTACTCCCTTTCCAGATCCCCTCCTTTCCCTTCCTCCCCACCCCCATTTACTAGCAACATATACCCCACAACCCCGCTTGGTGTGAACTCCGCGCAATAACTTTTTTTTGTGGTTATCCTCATATACCATTATTGGAAGTCTTGATGGGAGACTGGCAAACAACGCATTTTGGTCGTCCTGAGCCGGCCCTTGTGTGAACGGCCAATAACGAAGTGATAAGCCTGATCCCTCAAGTAGCCACTGCTTTCCCATCAATACACCATTTCACAATATTGTAGGCGCCCGTGCTACTTTGGAGTCAAGGGAACCAGCAGGGCCCCAGATAAATCATTGGACAACCAATCATCCGAGTTGCCATGCCTCTAGGGCCGCCGAAACTTTGACCAAACTTGTGGGATCACATACCATGTCAGACTTACTGGTAAATAGGATTTGCCGTAGGCAGCACGGGAAGGTGGGGGGGGGGGTTGGGTCCTTCCAGGCTCTACAAATTTCGCGCCTTGCTAGAAGAATAATATAAAAGATAAGTTTTGTTAGGGGATCATTTACATTATAACCCACACGTAGCCCTGACAGGATGGTAGTTCTAGTTATAGTCATGGGCGCTGAGAGGACCTCTTCCAGAAAATCGCTAATCTTTTTTCAATAATCATTTAGTTCAGGGAAATCAGCGAACATGTGGACATCATCTGCATTCGGGTAATTACATCTCGGACAATGGGATTCTAGATTGGTAAATTTCGCCAGCTTCTTTGGAGTTATGTAGACCCTGTACATAGTATACAAGTGGTTTCTTTTTAGCGTCGCAGGTTTGACTACTGTTTGTAAGATGGTAAAGGAGTCAAGCCACTGGTCTCTAAAGTTTCCACTGGCCGTAATTAAAAAATTGTTCCAAAGCTTATTTTGCTCAGGTTCGGTCACTTCCTCCTCCTCGAGCAGCGCTGAGTACCAGTACGCGATTTGACTCTTCCACCTTCCGCTTCTGGTCACTGCGTCAAATTTGGGGTTTGGAATTTTATTGCCCACAGATCTAGTTGACCACCATCCAGATAACTAGTAATAATTAAACCTGGTGAGTGTCCCCCCCCCCCCCATCAGATTAGCGAGCGTGTCCCAGCTTAAAAGCTGTGCACCTTCCTGTCGGTCCCCCCAACATTCCAACCCTGAGTGGTCAAGACAATTGATCGTCAAGGCAAGCAGGTATCCCTGGAGAGTCCCATATCGGGGCCTATGCTGCATAGTAGGGGATATTGAGCTTTTTCCTGACAAATACCCAATTTCTTAGGGCTGTCTCCAAAATCTTGAGCCTTACTTTTTAAATAAAAATTGGATCCCCGAACTTAAAGAGAAAAGAATCTTGTCCCTGTGGAATGTCCTGCAATAACGCTAAAAATAAGACCCCCAAAGATGATTGATCCATTTTACCAGCCATTAATCTAAAGTGTTTAAAATGGAATGCATGGCAATAAACGGATAAGTCTGGGAAAGCCAGCCCTCCTGTTTTTAAAGTTCTTCTGAGCGTTTTTCAAGTAATTCGTAGAGCTCTTGAGTTCCAGATGAAGGATCCCAATTTCCCTTGTAACTTTTTAATTATTGACAAGGGAAAGGATAAGGGTATAGAATTAAATAAAAAAATAATCTTTGGAAGGATGATCATCTTAAGTAGGTTAACCCTCCCAAAGATGTTTAGAGGGAGAGATGACCATCGGTGGAGTAGGGCACTGGTATCCTTAATAACTCTTTCCAGATTTATTTTTGGAATGTCCTCTATCTTTTTGGCTAAGTGAACTCCCAGGTACCTTATTTTGGTCTTACTACCCGCTGTCTCGGTCTCCTGGTTCCATTCCATAATTTCTGTTTTATCCTTGTTAATTGTATACCCGGAAATCTCTCCGAAGCTTTCTGCTAAGTGTATTAGTCTAGGCAGGGCTTCTTCCGGGTTTGAAGTATACATCAACAAGTCATCTGCGTATAGCGCAAATTTTAGTTCTAGATCAGCAATCTTGAATGGTTTAATTAGAGGGTCCGACCTAAGCAGGCGCACGAAGGGCTCGATATATAAATTGAACATAAGGGGTGATAGGGGGCAACCCTGTCGAGTTCCTCGGGTAATAGATATCTGATCTGTGAGAGAACCATTTACTAAGATTTTAGCTGATGGTGCACAATATAGGGATTTGATAGCTGTTATGAAGTTATTCGGGAGGCCAAAATTGGCCAAGGCCATCCATAGGTATTCCCATTCTACCTGGTCGAATGCCTTGGCGGCATCGACTGCCACAATAGTCAGGGGCAACTTTTTCTCTATGGCAATGTCCATTACAGCGACAACTTGAAAAGTTAGTTAATTAAGTTGCCTATCCGGGATAAAACCCCTCTGATCACAATGAACATAGATTGGACTACCTTGGCCAATCTCGTCGCTAGTACCCCCGCAAAGATCTTGTAGTCAGCATTTAATAAAGAAATAGGTCTATACGACTATGTTACCAGGATCTTTATTCAGCTTCAATATTAAAGTGGCTAGGGCCTCAGCCCATGACTTAGGAGCCTGCCCCCCCCCGTAGCAAGATTTCTTTAAATAGTACTATTAAGTCTGCGACTATTTGGTCCATAACTATCCTATATAGTTCCACCGGGAGCCCGTCAGGGCCTGCCGCTTTACCTTTGACCATCTTCGAGATTTGAACCCTCACCTCTCCTTTCCTAATTTCAGAGCTGAGGAAAGATCTTTCTACCTCTGATAATTTACTCAGCCAGTTTTCCGCCTGCTGTCTACTCTGGGATAAATCAGTTCTGTATAGGGATTGCATATAGGTTTTGGCTTCTTCTCTAATGAGGTCATCATCGTGCATGGTTTCCCCCGTACTAGCCCGGCAGAGGCTGTCGATCTGGTTCCTGGTTTTATCAGCTCGAGCTTTCCACACCAAAAGGCGGCCACATTTCTCCCCATACGAGAAATGTTGGAGCTTACTCACGTCCCATCTGTCTTTTAAAACTTTATCGAGTACTGCTTGATACTCTGCCCGCAGGGTGTCTAATTCCTTTTGTAGAATGGGTCTGGTCTCTGACTGATCTATTGACGCTCTCTGGCGCTCCTGTTCCTTTAATTTAAGTTTCAGGAGGCGTTCTTCCCTCTTCTTCCTCGCCAGTTTACTCTTCCTTATCATCAGGGTACTCAATAGGCCTCTAGTAGAGGCTTTGAATGTTTCCCAAACTACCTGTTTGCTAGTTGACCCATTGTTGAGCCTAAAGAACTCCTCTGAGTGGGTTACTAGATCTTGCCAGACCCCCTCTTCCAGTAAAAGTGTTCTATCTAAAGTCCACCTCCTCTGCTGTACCTTTTGTTTAAATTGAATTACCGTCTCGACGACTGAGTGATCAGACAGGATAGCCGGGATATAGGATATAGCCGGGATATAGGATATGGAGTCTACTGCTGAAAAGAGAGTTTTATCTAATAAAAAGAAATCGATTCTTGAATGATGACCATATCTTCTGCTATAGAAAGAATAGTCCCTTTTCCCTGTATTTTTGAGTCTCCAAATGTCTATCAGGTTAAAGTCCTGCATGATGTTTTTTAGCTCCAATCTGGATTTTTGGGGAGGGGTGAATCTTACTCTAGAGGTACAATCTAGGTCTTCGTCAAAAATCAGATTAAAATCACCCCCCAATATTACGGGTCCATCGGTTTCTACAAGACTAGTTTAGGACCATAGTACACTGCACATATGAGGGGAGTCTGCCCCGATATTAAGGAAGCCGCCAACCATCTCCCAGAGCGGTCTGTCTCAAATTTCGTAAGCCTGATCCCGGCATTTGCTCTGATTAATATGGCTACACCTCTTGTGCTGCCTCTTTGTTCTGAGCAGAGAACATCCTGAATCCACCTACATTTTTTAAATACAGACTTGCATTCCTCTTTTTCTAAGTGTGTCTCCTCAAGCAGACAGATATGCGCTCCTGAAGTATATAAATAGTCAATTACCCTACGAACCTTCCTCCTATCTCTTAAGCCATTCACATTCCAACTAATAAGTTTTATCTTACATGTCATGATGGCCAGATTGACCATCTTTCCACAAAATGGCTCACTACCCAGCTCCCAACGAAAGTATAGTGCATCTATTTGTGTACATGAGGATTATGTTCTCCCTTTTTTACCCCTTCCACCCATAGTTACCCACCTTCCCTGAGGAACCCCTCCCATACCTACATTGGCGATCTTGTCGCCTGTTGGGGCTCCCCTGATCCGGCCTGGATCACTCCCAACGTTTAATTAGGGAAATCGGGCACCTGTGTGTGTTAAACTAGTATCTCCCTTATCGTGTCTAATAACTAGTGCAACATTTTTTGTTTTTTTCAATTCAGTGTGTATGTGCGTTTATTCTTTTTTTTTCATGTTTTTTTTCCGTATCATCCATATCAGCACTCTCCTTTTAATTTTTTTAATGCTATTCTATTCTCTTTTTTTTTCTTTTTTTCCCCCACCTTTCCTCCTTCATTCTGCTTCCCAGATGCTTCAAAGCATACCTTCTTTTTTTTTTTTGCCCCAACCCTCCCGGACCCCTTTCCTCTTTTTCTCTCTTTCTTTCATTTTATTTTCCACAGGGGAGCTCTATTGGGGGTTCTCTCTCATTAAAGTTATGAAGGAATCAACTTCATGGGGCGATAGAAAATTATGAGTTTTATTCCTCCAAACAACTTTTAAAAATGCAGGGAATTTCATTTGAACCTGGGCACCCAGGCTCCTCAGGTCAGAGATTCTATTCCCCAACTACCACTACCTTTGTGCTGTGGCCTTCCCTACATCCGACCGGATTAAATATTTGGTGGAGTCTACCTGAAGAGTTGTACCAGATAGTGCTCTGCCCACTCCTCCGCGCAATAACTTTAATAAACCTAATCAAACCTGCATGCCCAGCGGCAACCTGCCGAGCGGCCTACCTAGGAACTCTAGGACCTCAAGGAACCTTTAAGGGAGCCTCTACGAGGACTGTTCGTATTGTCTATTGCCCAAGATTAGAGGCAGAGACAAACACAAGTAGACTAGGCTCAAGGAACTGGGCACAACACCAAAAAACATTTAAAAACATAAAGTACCAAAACCGCTGAACCAGCAACCAGCAAAGCTAGCCGGGTGTGAGCCCAAGGAGAGCAGCGGAGTAGAGGGCAGAGTTTGGCAACCGAAGGCTCTCCTGCCATAATCGTAATAAATAATAAATAATTAAACAAGCTTTGATCTTCACTAGTGGGGGTAACTCCATCAAGGCTCTCAGAGGCACACTTTGAACCGCAATTGAGGCACGGCTGAGTAAAATTGAACACAACTGAGAAGCACCCAACTAAACTTAACTGAGAAACGCAGGCAGTTGCAGGCAAACTCCAAATCGGCCATCAGCAAGCACAATAATCAGTGTACAGGGCGCCATGAGATCAGGTAGAGTGTGGAAGGTCACAAAAAACCAAGACCGCAGGTCAAAGCAACAAAACGGAAGAACGACAGTAATAGTACACATAGGGATGCCAGTCCACCTGATTTCGGTCCTGACAATTGTAAAATAAAAGTTGAAAAACTGATGAAACACTTGATGAAACAAAGGAAAAGCCATAGACTAGCATGCTCTCCAACAAGACATTATCTCTAAATGATACACCTAATTATGATTTTGCTAGCCAGGAAGCGAGCAACTCGTCACCAGCCGCAATAACCGAAACAGCGAATAAGAGGCGGGGGCTAGAAGATCAGGATTCAACCAGACTGGAAGGTTCCCAACTAAGGAGAAACCCTTGTACCTTCCAGCCAAAAATATATACAACATTTTTCTTTCTGAAGGACCCCACCACTGCAATTTTTTCTAAAAGTGGCACAATAGAAGGACTGCAATCTCTTTTCCTGCCTTTAGAATTAGGCCGTACTGACCAAACCTTACAAAGTACAGCGACCTTACAAACAGCTGCATTAGTTCATTCTAACGAATGCTCTCCGTAAAAAGCTAATAGGAGCATCAAAGTAGAGAAGTTGCCATTTCAGCAAAACTGCGAATTGGTACAAACAGTGGAAAAATTAAACGTATCATGTCCTGACGAGAAGTATGATGGTATACAAGATCATCAATTCTTTTATCAGAAGGACAACATCATCGCCCTAAAGACTAACTCTCTAAATATTATAACAATTCCACAAGAGGGCCACCATGATCTTCAATCGGCTCACCAGAAGGTCAACATCATTTCGTAAAGGAATAATTCTGGAATCATTTCTCCAACTCAGCAAAACTCTTCACTGGATAGTTTATGCACTAAACACGATGCTCGGAAATTTCCCCTATCCTTGTCCACGCCAACGGAAGGACTTGAGGGTTTACTAGAGACAGCTAATATAATACATCATAAGCAAGGGGAGAAAATGCCTGGATTAATTCACACAACAAGAAAGTTAAATCAGAGTGCACTCCTTCCCTTAAATGTAAACCACTTTTGTAAAAACCACGTTTGAGCTTGCGTGCGCATCACTTAGTGACCCATCCCTAGGCCACTCCTTCAAATTGAGAACTCGAAAGGCACGCCGTCTGACACGCCAAGCTGGCGCACTGCATTTGAATGGGACCTTTTCCCTTCAAGTACATCATTTTCAACCTTAGTTTATCCAAACTTTTAATCCATCTTTTTCAGGACAGTACCATGGAGACAGCGAAATTCCAACCCTTGACGAAGAGCTTTTTGCTCGAAATGCATTGGGTAACATTCACATGGCCTACGTTGGGGTTTATTAAATCACGTGCCGCTGTTTAAAAGCCTGGAATGTAAAGCAGCTGCATTTGAAAATGTGCAATAAACAACCATTTGGAATTTCGCTGTCTCCGTGGTACTGTCATGAAAAAGATGGATTAAAAAGGAAGTAAAGGTCAAGTTTGGATAAACTAAGGTTGAAAATGATGTACTTGAAGGGAAAAGGTCCCATTCAAATGCAGTGCGCCAGCTTGGCGCGTCAGACGGCCTTTCGAGTTCTGGATGAATTCACAAGCATTACCAAGTTATCCCTCAATCTCCGGTGACTACTCTTAGCATAGACGCCCAGCGAAGCCCAAAACAAGCAGATTCAAACCTTGGACCAACATTAAAGAACCAAAATGGCTGTCAGTCCAAAGTCGGTAGAAAAGAAAATAACTGAAAATAAAATACATGAACATGAATCATCACCATTAAAGTATTCTTTTCTATATCCTTTATCAACCATCGATCCAGGATTAACAACCTCTCCTTTCGGCACCTGACAAACTCTTTTAAACATTTGCACCGCAGCACACTCAGCTGCCTATTTATGGAGACTTACCTAACTGTAATGGCGACATGACCTTTTTAGGCTCCCAAGAGTGGGAGGACTAGTCGCCTCATACAATCATGATTCCAAACTGGCAAAAACCGCTCCCTTAGAAAGAGGTCATCCAAGCAAAAACTTAATCTGGGAATCGATACTAAGTACAATGCAATATTCAACTGCGGCTTTATAATACCAGTCGCACAAAATGGATCTCCAGCTGACAGTTCTCCAAACTTTAGCCAACTTTACCTCGGGGATCGATAGGAAATTAGCCAACTTGAATGGTTTGATAAAGAAAGGGCAGGAAGCAACTTACAGCGTACAGCAAAGGCAACAAGAATGTTCCTGTGCCCCAATAGTGGACAAACTACTAACAATTCCGACAATATTAAGTGACTTACTGACTGTTCTGAAAAAAACTGTCTCTAATCAGAAAACTGTAGTTAATGACAACTCCGCAGAGGGCAAAACAGCGTTGGTACCATTTCTCATGAAGACGTCACCTTCAAATAGTGCACCATCAACAGAAGGTGGCGGATGCCTGCAGAATGGCAAGTCAGAATCCTTGGTTGAATCCACTTCTCCAGCAAAAATTGGGTGCAAGCAAAAAAGGAAAGGAAGAAAGTGGAGAGTCTATCTCCAGTTTTCTCGCTCAGTTGTTCCGACTACACCAGACCACACAAGCAAGGGAACACCAAACGCACCAGAACGAATTCCTCCAGTACCAGCTACAATGATGGAAGTTTGAAAAGAGGCACAGCAAAGAAGCCCAAGTTCCATAGCCAGTGGCATTAATAACCTGCAAGGCAAACAAGAACCAACCAGGAGATTACTTTAAATTAACCTTATACCAACCGCCTCTATCAATGAAAGCAATTCAGAAAAAAATCAGCCTCATTAAAGAACCATTTAAAAAACCATTAAAAAGAAAGCCTCTAATTGAGGGGACATTAGCCACAAGGAGGACACAGCGTATAACCCTTCAGGAGAATTATAAAGAGTTAATCTTTACGTCGAGTCAAGCCATCGAGCAAGTACCAATTAAGCAAGAAACAACTCAGTCTCCATCTGTTCAACTTGTATCTACTCACAATACTAACCAGGAAACCAACATGACCAACGACTCTCCCTTGTGGTCTTCTACATGTACATTTAACAGTAAAATACACACCTATGCCCCAAACCAGAGATGTTCTGCTAACACAGCAATTGATTGTGATAAAACATCTCTTTATAACCCACAGCAGTTAAAAGTGGTAGAGTTTGATACCATTATATTACTTCTGCAATACAAATCGTGAGGTCGCATAGACATATTAAATAGACAAAACGTGTTACGGCTCCTACAATCTATCCCAACTTTAATTGACATCACATCGTCCGATTTGTTGTCAATTGAATTCTTATCAAACAACAATACCCAAAATTTAGAAGCTACCAGAACTAGATGGATAAATTCAGCGGTTGCAGGCAGAATCTTACAGGAAGTAGACAGATTCCAAAATTGGGGGATAATCATGAAACCAGTCCCAAAACCATTATAGCCAACACCTTTCCTAAACAATGACAAACAACTCAAGCTTGACGACACTCTCAGTCCTGAAAGGAGCAAGGAGTAGAACTCCAGGCACAAAGATTGAGGCGAATCTGGCAATAGCAGTGTTACTAGCAGAGATTCAACATACATTATCACAATCCTCAATTAACAACAATTGGTCGGGCATACAGCGTGTAATTACATCAGCGCGCACAAATTGACAAGAGTTGGCTGTAAAACATCCATCCCAAACTGAGCGTGACGGCCTTAAAATATGTGTCTGGAATATTAATGGCTTAGCTTCCAAAACAAGCGACCATGAGTTTCTAAACTTCCTGAAATCTTTTGATATAATCTTGCTCCAGGAAACTTGGGAAGATCAGTCCTTTGAACTGCAGGGCTACATCTCTCATCTACTTCCGGCAACAAAGGGGTTTGTTTTTGGCCGTCGTTCGGGCGGCTTATTGCTCTTACCCTCTATAACAGAAATAGGTAAGACCGATTTAAAGAATATTTAATTATCACCTCCAAGATGCATTCAGGCCATAAAAATATTGCTTAAGAATAACTAGTGCCCAGAGGAATTAATAATAATAAACATCTACGTTCATCCAAAACAAAAGTTACAAGCAGCAAAGGAGTTGTCAACGGAGTTAAAAAGATTGATGGACGAGGAAGCAACAGGTCACATCATCCTTGCTGTTGATTTCAACATGCATCTCTTAGGAAACACTCAAGACGATTATCAAATCCAGGATCTATCTGCAGCGTGGGGTATCACAACGCAAGCCCGACTCACAGTCACCAACCCAGCGCGAAGTGCGAAATACCTGCTTCAGGAGTTGGAGTACTTGAATATGAGAGCCGTAAATGGCCGTTTTAAGGACGATACTCCACCAGCTGCTACGTATCATTCAGCCATAGCATCGTCCAACCTAGACTATATCTTCACAACCCTAACACTATACAATCATATTGCCACCTTCGAGATCGGCAATAATGATCTCAGTGACCATATGCCACAAGAACTAAGTCTTAAAGCAAGCTCTAGCCACACGCTGCCCGTCAGTAAAACAATTGTGCAAACTGAAACCATCAATCTCAAAAGAATAAGGTGTAATTCCGCAAATATAGAGGAAATAACATCCAACGCCAAAGACCTGTACAAACAAGAGGGGGAGGTGGCAGTGGAGCCTTTGGAATGCTGGGGCAATTTTGTCAAGTCACTTGGAGAAACATTTTTAAGCAGACAAGGTTTGAAACGGAGGAATGCTTCATATATTCCTAGCAAAATGGCAAAAAGTCCAGTATCCACAAAATTGAAGCAGTTTAAAAATCACACACTAAAACAACTCTGCAAATTTCCAAACAATTTGTTACGGCAAAGTTCCCTCCGTGAAGGAAAAAAAATCATTAAATAAGAGGAGATGGGAAACTAGAAGAGCAAAGAACGACGAAATATGGGTGAAACTTTTTCATGATGCAAAACAGAAAAACAGCGCCAAATTTTGGCAAACAGTCAATAAATTACTGAGACCGGACCATCTTGGCATCAACTCTAACGGATCACTGACATAATATAGAATGACAAAATATAGACTTACCAAAATATCGTCCCCAAAATATAGAATGCAAAAATATCGAATTCCTATCTACAAACAAGTAAGTACAAAAATATCGAATCCAAAATGTAGTCTGTAAAAAATATAGTCAGTCAAAATATTGAAATTTTTTAAATGTCTTAAACGTAATTTAAAATTAATGAAATAATATATATAATTAACTAAAACATACTTAAAAATACTCAAATAACCTTAAAATTAAGATATAATTAATTTAAGTTATTAATAAAAAATTTACAATATTTAACCGTAGGATAGCAGGAGGGTAAAATTTAATATTACCACTCCGGTGAGTGCAACAGTAGGGAAAGCGTTGGATAGCATAGGGGGTAAAAAATACTATTGCCACTCCAGTGAGTGCAACAATAGGGAAAGCGTTGGATAGCATAGGGGTAAAAAATACTATTCCCAATCCAGAGAGTGCAACAGTAGGGAAAGTGATGGATAGCATAGGGGTAAAAATTACTATTCCCACTCCAGAGAGTGCAACAGTAGGGAAAGCGTTGGATAGCGTAGGGGTAAAAAATACTATTCCCACTCTAGTGAGTGCAACAGTAGGGAAAGCGTCGGATAGCGGGAGGGTAAAAATCACTATTCCAACTCCAGAGAGTGCAACAGTAGGGAAAGCGTTGGATAGTGTAGGGGTAAAAATTACTATTCCCACTCCAGAGAGTGCAACAGTAGGGAAAGCATTGGATATTGGAAGGGTAAAAATTACTATTTCCACTCCAGAGAGTACAACAGTAGGGAAAGCATTGGATAGCGTAGGGGTAAAAATTACTATTCACACTCCAGAGAGTGCAACAGTAGGGAAAGCGTTGGATAGCGTAGGGGTAAAAAAGTACTATTCCCACTCCAGAGAGTGCAACAGTAGGGAAAGCGTTGGATAGCGGGAGGGTGAAAATTACTATTCCCACTCCAGTGAGTTTAACAGTGAGGAAAGTAATGATTTAATATATGATTTAAAACAAATTAAATATCAATACCAATAAAACATTAATTGAAATTAATAACCAATTTAATATTATGTAATAATTCATTAGAAATATAAATACATATTAGTTATACAAAATTAATAACCTATTCATAATTATTTAACTAATTAATTTTCAATAACAAAAACTAATTAATAACAATTAATACCAATTAATAATTAACAGTAAATTAATTATCAATACACAGAAAGTATTTTTAATATGTAATTAATTACAATTACATTACTTCCCACCCTATTCCCCTATAAACCCACAACCCAGTACAGAAAATACAATACAATCATAATTATCAAATATTTAATTATTACAAAATAATTACCAATCAATAAAAATTAATTGCCAATTAATAGAAATTAATTACCAATTAAAAATAAACAATACATTTTAAATCAATACCAATAAATAAATAATTTACTAAATTACAATTAAATTACTTCCCGCCCTATTCCCCTATAAACCCACAACCCGCTACGGAAAATAAATTTAGAAAATTAACATAATTAACAATTAATCAATTAATAAAAATGAATTGCCAATTAATAAAAATTAATTACCAATTAATAATGAACAATAAATTCAAAATGAATACCAATAAATGAATAAAAATATTTAATTAATTACAATTAAATTACTTCCCACCCTATTCCCCTATAAATCCCAAAACCCGCTACAGAACTAAAAAGCTAAATTTAATTAAAAATTACTAATAATTGCTAAAAATATATATTTAATGTAATATAATTAAATTACTTCCCACCCTATTCCCCTATAAACCCACAACCCGCTACAGAATTAAATTACACAAAAATCAAATAACATAAAATTCATTACTTAAAATAAATTAAACATACATAACAAAAATTACTATACACTTTTCACACATATACTAACATACAAAACACTTTAAAAATTTGATATTATTAAAAATTTGATATATTTAATGCCTATATTGTATACTTCAATATTTTGACTTCTATATTTTGACAATCGATATTACTTACCATCAATTCGATATTTTTAACCACTATATTGTGTTCATTCGATATTTTGTCCATTCTATATTTTTACTTCGATATTATGTCCATTTTATATTTTGGAATCGATATTATGACTGTTTACCAACTCTTATTTAGGTAATCAAGTGGTGGAATGGACACTTGTAACTGCTCAACGGTTGGTTAGCATGGATCACCCTCATAAACGCTATGTCACTCAAATGCGGTATATTACTGTACTCCGCCCCACATTAGCGTTGTGGCATTGTCATTGGATGTCCAATATCGTGCTGTATGCCAGCCTCACCCAGAGGCAACCTCAGATTCTGGCAGCAGTGTCCAGAGATAGAAATAAAATATGAGGGAAAAATTGTGTTTAAAAAACAAAACTTAACCTAAAAGGACTTTATTAGAAAGAGGTTAAGTCTGTCCTTAAAAAGAATGGTGGGTATAGATATAAGAACAAGTTACTGGATCTTACTACTTCATGAATGCCGTCGACATGTTTCAGCTCCCTAGTGCCCTGCCGGGTCTATGGGGGCAGAGTCAGCACAATCAGCGGACAACTCCACACGTGCGGCTCAGAGCCACAAAGGTGTCCTTGACCCCCGTTGAGGTAATACCCATCTTCATATAAAGATTTGAGAGCAATTAACCCATGTTAAATACAACACTGTGAATTACTACACAAGTGGTGTAAGTAATCTAGGTTTGTTTGTCCTGACGAAGGCTCCATAGACCCGGCTGGGCACTAGGGAGCTGAAACATGTCGACGCCATTCATGAAGTGGTATAGTAAGATCCAGTAACTTGTTTTGTACCGCTTTTGGCCGCCACAAGTGTGGCAGGGTATGGTCAGACGTGAGTCCCTTGCTCACTTTGCCACTAGATTCAAGCAAGCCGGGCTGAAGACGGCTGGAATGCCAGAAACCGGTCCTTGGAAGCTTGTTTCCGGTCCAGCACTTCGGGTTGGACTGTTCCCATGAGGCACATGGTTAGACTGATTTGCATATAGCCATGTCTGAACTGGGGTGGCAGAGTGGGCTAAAGAACGGTGATGGATTAAACCCAGATCTTTTGACTGGGTGTGAGTGTTTGATTGATTCAGATGCTCCGTCCATCACCACCCCCTTTTGTACCATATACTAAGTCAGCCTCCTACACTCCTTACTTTTGATCATTCTTTACTTTTGATTCCTCCTCCAGAGCCATGGCTACGACCTTTAAATGCTGCCCAAAAGAGGTCTTTCACTGGCTGTATAAGAGTCATCTGCAATGTAATGTAGAAAAAATTCTGCTGTTTGTGCTGGCTAAATAGCATTTGTCCTTCACCTACCTCAGTCACTCAGAATCTTGGAGTAAAGTCTGATGACAAGTTTCCTCTACAACCTCTGGTTTGGTCTATGATTGGAAGCCTATTTGGCTTCCTCTGCTTAATCAGAAGACATTTTGACCTACAGCTTTTTTGCAGTAGTGGATTGCGGGAGAATAAAAAACAATGGCAACCTCCCCGTTAATTACCTTAATTATTGTGAGGATCTTGGTGAAGCCTACGAATTAACAGGGAAAGTGTCAGAGATTTTTACACACACTCACTCAATTTCCAACTTCACACAGACGGAAAAAACACCATCAGAGGCACACTAACCTACAGACCGTTGGGACCACACCCGGGCTTCTGCAACGCCATCCCTGACCTCATCACTCCTATCGCTATCTACTCAGGGTACTACATCTTCCAAGGAGAATCTTAACTTCCACCTCGATGACCCCAACAACACAAACACAACCACCCTCCTGGAAAGCATGAGCAACATCAACCTCAAACCACTTGTCACCAACCCCATCCAGGTCATTGGAGACGCACTCAACCAAATTTTTGCTTCAAGCAACAGAGTCCAGTACAACCACGTCTATCAGCTCACATGGACCGGCCACTTCGGCGTTCACTTCATCTCAGGATCTACTAACACTGGCACCATGTCCCCCACCTCCACACACAGAAACTGGAAAAAGGTATCAGAAGACCAGTGGAACAACACTCTTAACACCCATCTTCATTACACAACATCTGACCCAAGACAGGCTGTGAAGAACATCTACCATTGGATCAAGGACTGAGCCAACTCAATCACACCTGCCAAATCAGGCAAACACAAAGCACCAGCCAGAAGAGTCCACTGACCGTGGAGCTCAAATCTACTGAACGCAACTGACGCACTACCAAAGACACAGGAGAGCATACCTCCTTCAAAACAGCACTCAACCAATATCACTGCTGCCTTAAAGACAAAGAATGCTCTGGCAGACCACATAGAAGTTGGCGTAAACCAGAGCAAGGAGCTCTTCGACATCCTGAAGGAGTTCTCCAACTCCCACACTTATTATGGCAGGTCTTCGTTGCGCCTGTTTTTATGTTTTGGCACTGGATGTTCGTCCTTTTCATTTCCTTTCGCTGATATTATTCAACAAGGAAGGGCTGTCTGTTTCTTTTTCCTCATTTTTGGTGGTTCTTCTAAGACACTTTTACTCTTCCCAGTTACCATCCCCCCTCCCAAGAAATGTCAGACACCCTGACTGACTTATTCCATAACAAGATATCAATCATTTAAGAAAACTTGAAACCCCAACCCCCCGCCAACAGCATCAGCCTTCTCACGCCTACCAACACCGAGCACCTACTCACCTGTTGGGACCATCTTACAATTTAAACTATTATCTCCATCATGTACTCTGCACACTAAGGTGCACCCATGGACCCTTGTCCACACCACATCTTCAACCTTTGGAGCAAGACGTTCGGCTAAGAGCTCACGAAAGTTCTGAACGCCTCAACCACCTTGGCCTCCTTCCCCCAGGACTGGGAACAAGCCAAAGTGAGACCCCTCCTGAAGAAACCATCCGCTAACCCAGCTGAACAGAAGAACTACAAGCCATCTCCCTGCTCCTCTTCCTGGCAAAGGCTCACAAGAAGGCAATCAACCTGCAACTTACCAAACAACTAGAAAGCCACAATCTCCTTGACCCCTTCTCAATCAGGATTCCGAGCCAACCACAGCACCAAGACAGCACTGGTAGCAGCAACCGAAGACATGAGAGCCCTCCTGGACCGCAGCAAAACAGCATATCGCATCCTACTCGAACTATCAGCGGCCTTCGGCACCGTCTTCCACCACATCTTGACCAATAGACTCAATCAAATCAGAATTCAAGGAGATGTCCTCAAATAAATTGCCTCATACCTCATTGGAAGAACCCAGAGATCGCACAGACTGAACATCATCTCATATGCCTACTATCCTCTTGTTGTCAACAGACCCCTCCACCATTAAAACCAAAAACCAGATGTATGATGAACATCACTGACTGGATGAAGGACAAGTGTCAAGTTCAACACAGACAAGAGAGAAGTCCTCATCTTTAGGACCAACACCTCGCCATGTCATGAAGCTTGGTGGCAGGCTGAACTCTGCTCTTCCTATGCCCCGACAGACCATGCCCACAACCTCGGCATCATCTTGGACAGCAAATTATCTATGCAGATACAGGTCAACGCAGTCTCATCTGCCTGCTTCCACACCCTATGCATGCGCCGTAAGATTTTCAGGTGGCTGCCAACCAACATCAGAAGGACCATCACTCAGGCCCTCGTCACCAGCAGTCTTTACTAGGGGAACACTCTCTATGTGGGAGTCACCACATACCCCATGAAGCAACTACAGACAGTACAAAACTTAGCGACCTCCCCAAACTGACACATCACTCCGCACCTCAAGAAGGTTCACTGGCTCCTGATCCAGAAGAGATGCCAGTTCAAGATGTTGACTCATGCATTCAAAGCCCTGCACAACTAAGGACTAGCGTACATCAACAAACAAATGACCTTCTACCAATTGATTAGACACTTGAGAACCCCCTCCCTCTTCCTAGCCGACACCCCTGGATCTGCTGAGTCAGCACTGGAGGATGCTTCTTTGGTGGCCAACGCCTGGAACAACCTTCCCCTGCACCTTATCACCGCCACATCCTCAAGGAATTCAGGAAAAGGCCTCAAGACTTAGCTGATGGACTTAAAAAAGTTTCTTTGATATGTCTAATGAAATTGTTATTAAATAAAAACGATGATATAAAGAACAACCGTGGACATAGATTTCATAATTGTGTGATACTGTTCATAAGGTGGTGCACCGTTCGCTCAGATTTGTTCACATCTGGCAATCATATTTGCCTAGATTGGCCATGGTGTGTGCAGCTCTGCTGGATGTGACTATCATTGAAGACATTTTTGCTAAACACATCAATGCTACTGCTTTCCTTGTCAGAATGTGCTGCACATAGGATACCAGTGTTTCTGAATCTTCTTTCAGCAGCCACCAAGTTCACTTTGGAGACGCCCACCACACATATGAGGGTGTTACCCGGGACTTTACATTTCTTGTCTAGTCTTGGAATCCATGCAGCCACTGCTGCTGGAATTCTCATGAGTTAAATCCCCACTAGAGCTGAGCCACTACTGGTTTTGTTTAATGGACTTTCTGGCTACTTTTTATAAGTTGTATAGGAAAAGGTACATTTATTTACTTCCAAATGAAAGTTTGAATCTGTGGGAAGCCTTTTCTAGGAGGATATGACATTTGGTCATCTGGTGGTCAATCCACAGGTGGCGGTGCTGCTTTTGCTGCTACTGATAAAAGTCATGCCACTCTCAGGGATGCCCACTTTACCCCTGATTTTTGCACAGGTCCTGTAGCCCTTCGTGGAGAGGGTACAAAGTGACTTCCTGATTAGAGGACTCAGGTGTATGGAGGAGTGGGAGGATAGGATCTCCTTCTATGCTGATATCTTGCTTTACTTTGTAGATCCCAACCACACTCTTGACAGGATAATGCATGTGCTCACTTTATTCCGTCGATACTCGGGATGTACTATTAAATTAGATGAATCCCGGATTCACCTCCTTCACGGCGGTGCCCCACGGCCGCCCGTTTTACCATGGAGGGGTTCATTATATGGGAATATACATCACTGCAGAACGGAGTGTTTTCCATACTAATAACCTCGAGCCCCCACTGGCACTCTTCGAAGGGATGTCGAGAATTGGAAGTCGCTCCCCTTGTCACTCTTAAGAAGGGCCGCCTTACTCAAAATTATGGCAGCTTTATATTTTCAGGCTAGAGACTAGGAAATTTGCACACTACTCTGGGATGTGGGATTCAAACGTATAACTACTAAGAAACTGATGAGGAGCTTGTACAATGGTGGTATTGCACTGCTGGATATATGGAATTATTACGGATTGGCACAGTTTGCAGCCATCAACCACTGGGTTCACCTTCCTGACTCAGAATCAGCCTACCGTATGGATCGATATGCCATGCAGCCGAGAGCCTACCTTAGGGTACCATTTGGAGGGAACCGTCCCACATCCTTCCCCACGCCCACAGTGGTTACTCACACTTTGGCATGACATTACACTCCCTGGGTTGGCAAGGCAGGATCAATCAGACCACTCCCCTATGGGACACTGCATGACTGGGCACTCAGGGTACCCAACCAGGTTTCCATAAGTGGGATCTCTTTGGAATTTCATAGAGTGGGCATCCTGTGGCCGTAGGGTGGGGTCATCCCATTCCCGGATTTGCAGTCCAATTATCAGCTACTACCAACTGAGGCCTATTGGTACCTCAAAATCCGCCACTCCCTAGGTCAGGCTTTGCTAAGAGTAGAGTAACTCCCTGAACCTTCCCCATTTGAGGATAGATGCCCAACAAAGCAGCTTCCCTCACATACCGCAAGCTTATTAACATCTCACCTGACACCCTAGTGAGCCTTAGGGAACATTGGGAGCGTGACCTTGGGGGGATTGGAAGACGAGTGGCTGGAGTCCTTGAAGTCCCGGTGGGGGTAGCCAAATTCTCTAGATTCCGTCTAGTGAAATTAAAGGTTCTCCATTGTGCTATAATGTATGTATTACCCTTGTGAAGATTGGCCGAGCAGCTACACCACACGGACTTCGAAAATCTGGGGAAATGGGTACATTTTACTATAGGATTTGGAGCTGCCTCACCATACAAAAATACTGGGATTCAGTGGTGACTTGTCTAATTAATGTTTGTGGTAGCAATGGTGGCCAAACGTAATATTGCTTGTGCTTGGAAGGCTGAACAGCTGCCGGAACTGGGTAATTGGAAGCTGGACTTAAACTGATACATGCTAGCAGAGAGGGCAGTATAAGAAAGTAGGGGCAGCCTGACTAAATGGACTAAAAGCTGGGGGGAATGGAACGACCACCGAGGGGGAGCTGTGTGCTTCACCTGGACTTCTGGGAGCTGATGTTCAGTCAGATACAAGCTGCTACTGCAGCTATTGTGTAATTTGATTGCAGCTGGGCTGAGGAGGACCATGGCCATATTGGGGAGAGTAATATTTATTGTGTCTAAATGCTGCACACTAAGATTTTGTGTTGTACAGATGTTTTTCTTTTTACGTGCAATAAAAAGATTGTCTTTTAAAAGCCATCCCACTCACTTCCTCAAGGTCTAGCATTTTCTTGAAGTTCCTCTTTCTCTATTTCATCCGAGTAATGATCATCCAATGTATCAACCTGAACTAGACCAGGAGATGTGTGTGCTGCACTGTAAGATTAGGTTCTGCGGCCTTGGGGTAGTTGGCAATATTTGCAGTACCTCAGGTGGTTGCTGAGGTTCTGGCTGAGGCTGGTAGTGAAGGAAGGATGCATTGGGGGCACTGGAGAATCCAGATGTGAAGGATGGGCCAAAGTTTTCCCCAGCAATTTGGGTATGGTAGTCAATCAACACATTTTGCAGGGTTTTCAGATGTTCAGCTAGCACTTGTACAATTGGAATGTCCTGGTATTTCTCGTATCTTTCATCGTAAGGGTCAAAATGACAGTGGTAGTGGGCCCTTGTCTGTCGACGGAGCTGCTATCATCGACTATTTTGACTTTTTATGTTGAGGTGAGGCTAGTGTGTTCCTGCTAAAATCTAGTGAGCTTTTTTGGTGCTTTTTCCCTGAACCTCATAGATGATGGAGTTGGTTTCTCCACAGGGGTTAAGTTTTTGATGTTTGACCAGTAATTAATTGGCGTTTATGTCCTTTTCCTCCTTCTCAAAGAAATGGTGTTGCAAACTGTGGGGTTATCCTCGTGATCTTAGAGACCAACAAACACCTCTAAAGTCTTCTATCATGATCATTAAAAATCTATGCTGAGAATTAGCTGAATACTTTGCAGTCCTTAGTATTATGACCTGGGTGTAATCAGTAGATACACCTTGTGCGACGATCATCTGTGTAAAATCTCATCTTTCCACAAGCCTCAAAGGGTTTGAAGAGAATTCTCATTGACTCGGATTACATTTTTGGAAAAAAAAATGTTTTTTATCTAATCACAAGGTGGTAGTGGACAGATCCAAAGAAAAGTTCTACAAAAGTCATTGAGGCTTAAGTACATTTTATTTATCTGAAGAGAGTGCAAAGATCTGGGACTCCATTTTCACATGACGTGGCAGAAATCGAATGTCAGGAGGAAGGAGACAGGTCCACCTCTCCTCACTGGTTGGACTTCGGGTCTTTTAAATTAAATTGACGTTAACCTGCTACTAATGCGACACTGTCTAAAGGCTTTTCAGCCCTGTTATGCCCTCTGTCTCCACGATGACAAGGAATGAATTAAGCACATTCATCAAAGAAAGTTCGAATGCTTGAAAACACTAGTCCAAGTAGCTCTCTTGGAACTAGCTGTTCAGAGTGACCAGCAGTATTTGACCCAGATCAAAGCCTGTATCCAGCGTACCTGTGGAACTATCATCGGAGTCCACCAGATCTTTATTTAGAGGCTTAATGTACTCTTCAGAAAAGGTCTGGAGTCCTCTCCTTCCTTGAAAGGCACATATCTTGTTTTCCCTGAGCATCTCAGCCTTAAGCTCATAGAATCTGTTTTTTTCTCCTTTCATTCTTCTTTATGGCTTCTCTGTGGTCCCTACACCTCTCAATGGTATCTCCGTCATCTGATGCAGATGTCTCATTCACCGATATCGTGGCAGACATGCAACACAACACTGTTGATTTCAATTTTGTTTTTTTCAACACCAGAGTGGGCAATAAGGGAAAAGATGTCTAGGATCTATGTTCCAAAGAACACATCATATTGTATGTCCATTTCACTGAAGCCGACATGCTGCATGCAGCAGAGCACACATAGCAAAAGATTGCTGGGAAAGGACCTCTGGTGTCAGAAGAGTGTTCAGATATTCTTTAAGGAATTACATTGTTGCTCTCCACCCTGGAAGCCTGCGTTTCAATGTTGAAATAAATCTTAGTTTTGTTTATGCCAGAACGGAAATTACATTCCTCTTAAGGTCCTTTCTTCCTTGGTTGCAGCAAAAGACACGCAGATAGTACAACCTTCAATGACATGGACAAGATACAAACAGTAAATAGAGTCGGAGGTAGTTTGGTATTTGTCACAATTATATTACAAGAGTAAAGAAGTTTGTAAACCTATTGTAATTTTTGATGGGTGTGGTCAAATTGGGATTTAAAATTCTGATTATTGTATATATCGACGATCATTTTCATTGTTGGGTAAAATATAGAACACTATCTGCAAATAGTTTTTTGCCTACATGCAATAAAGTATTAATCAAAACAATGAAGTGTACAATACCACCAAAGTGTACCAATTCCAGCGGGGGAAAGATGTTTTCCAAACAATAAAAATATTAGTAACAAAGTATTACAGTTTAACATCTTACAAAATAAAAGTAATTGGTAAGATAGCTGTCCAAGTGTTTGGATCAAATAGATAGCAGCTGTTACTGTAACTGCAACAAACACTTCAAGTCATCACTTTTAATCTTGAGAGAGTGAACATAGATAGTTATTTAGAAATAATGGGGTGAATGAAGGACAGTGTTGTAACAAACTAAAGAGAAAAGCAGTGCATTACTGATTTACTACTAATTACCTTTCATATTGGGATCAATTTTCTTGGAAGCAATGGGGATTGGCGAGACACTGGGAACATTAGAAGAACCTGATCTGCTCGGTGTTCTTGGAGATCCCCCAGGACCTCGTTGGGCAGTATCCTAGAACAAAACACAGAAGAAAATGACACCAGCAACAAGTATAGAGCACCACCTCGCAAAATGAAATAATCGGACCAGTCTGAGTTAGCTACTTGAGTCAAGAAACAGGACCAATTACTTGCCTGTAAACAAAATTCCTCCTAATTGAGATTCTCTATTCATACCAATCACTTAATGGGGAAGAAAATGTTTACCATTAACAGCACCTCATCAGTGAAAGAAAGAGGCTCTTGCCATCTAAGATCAAGTCAATACTGTTGTTGTGTTTCTGTTTTGAGATCTGAGGCACAAAAAACAACTTTATGGATGCACAAAATTATTCCACTGTGACTGCCACACTTCCATACCAATCAACTCATTTGACGTAAAAGGCTTTTACTCGGATCCTACCATCAGGTGTCATTTAAGTTTTATGACGGCTCCTATTATTTTAACATTAGAAGAAAGGGGTGAAGGTTATAGAGCCCGACTTAGTAAACTGGCACAGTATTTGGAAGGCACTACTGAAGAAACAAGTTACTTACATTCAGTAACACTCTTTCTGGTGGATAGTCTAACTACAGGTTCCTCACATTAGAATATCTCACAGGCATCAGAATATATCCTGAGAATTTTGTAACAGTGCTGCTAGGTTTCCACGTGCACATCTGCATTGACTCCATGCAGCCCTTAACATGTTGGAGAACCGCTGCATAAAAGTGCCACACCACAGCACCGACATTAGTTTCTTATCCTTCTTATTCCATGGCCCCAGGTTGGAAGCATTACCAATTGTTAGATACAGTGGTTCGAGTATGACCTTAGGAACTTTTTAGGTGTTAAAAAGGGACTTCTCAACAGAACGGGGAGTGCGGAGGAAGTGAGGACTCTGTGGTTGGCATAGCCACCAGAAAGTCCATTACCGAAGGTATTTAACTTATTCTTCTGATGACTAGTTCTAAACATAGATTCCTTATTGTAGAATAGATACCAAAGCTGTGTATTCCTTAAGTGGACAGTCTTTATTGTGTGGGCTCAGACCAAAACTCTAGCAGAACTAAGTAAGCAAAGCATCCATTCCATCGAACTTGGCTGTCAAGACCGTGTGTCCTGAATTGAAGCACAGACACCCACATACCGGTCTGGAAGATATCGAAAGCAGGCACTCCTCCTGCCAACACAGCCGTAGCACCCTTGGTCCTGGTTGAATGGGCTCTCAGATTTTCCGGAGTATGCTCCATGGCCAGTAGATACTAGATCTTAATGTAGAGAACTATCCACCTCAACAAGGTCCTCCTTCTGCAGAGCTTTCCCTTAGCTCCAGTAAACCCTACAAAAATGTTACTGGCCGGTCAATGCTTCATGGTATGATTTATGCAAAAGCCCTTTTGGGATACAGTCACTGGAGTTTCTCCTCTTTCGCGAGGGGAAGGAAAGAACACTAGTGGAGAGATGTATTGCCCAACCTGGAAGAGAATCACGACTAAGGCAAAAGATCAAGTCATCAGTACCAATTTGTCTCTAAAACGTGAGGTAGGGAAGGTGAACAGGCGGTGCCTGAAATTTACTCATGCAACAAGCTGAGGTAAGCGCAATGAGGAAGACCGTCTTCAAGGTCAGGAAATTAATCCAGCAGCTATACAGATGCACAAACATGGTTACGTTATGTGTATTTGTAAAGCACACTCATCTGAAAGGGTATCCTGGTGCTGTATAAATTTGTACCTAGCCCAGCCTGTGGTAGTTTGATTACTTGAAAAGCCAGGTCTTCAGCTTCTTACTCAAATCAAGAAGAGAGGAAAAGGCTCTGATGTGGAGTGGGAGGAAGTTCCACGCTTTAGGAGTATTGTAAGAAACTCCTTTTATCCTCATGTGGTTTATGTATGTGAGCGAGGTGTGCAAGTATGAGTCCTGTGGACAGGAGGTGTCCGGGTGGTTGGTGGAAGGAGATGTGCTTGTTCACATAGGTGGAGCCCAAGTTGTGTAGTGTCTTGAATCTGTGCATGAGGAGTCTGAAACTAGACCATTTGCATATCTAAATCCCACAAGGCATGTGAGTATTGGCGCAAGAGGCATACTGTAGTCACAAACAGCAAGGCAAGGCAGGTGGAAGAGAATATGTGACTTCCTATCCGGTGGAGTGGTAGGGAACGTGCTGGGGTTCACTTAGCTGTGGCCTACAGCACCAAGATCTCAGGAAGGCTGGGTCTCCTGGGAAAGGAGAGTGTTGGTGGGTAATCATTTGGTGCACAGGAGGCCCCATGCAAGGTTTTGCCTAGACCCACAGGAGCACATAACTGAGGGACTCATTTAAGGGAAGCATGAGCTCAGGCAAGTTTACAGCAGGTCAAAACACCTCAGTCAAGACAATAGTCTTGACCTCGAGAGCAAGCAGCTGAAGATAAGAGTGCCTCGACTGCCTTGGGCATCAGGTTGGCAGAATACAGGGCGTGGCTAAGCCAGCAAAGATGGCAGACGGGCTCGGGTAGAGCTCCGCTGGGAGCTCCCCATCTACGGCCACATTTATCCGTAAAATGCTGACCTGCTGCGGCTCCTGATAAGCGGCGATACAGCTAAGCACCTGCTGCAGCCCTGAGGCGAGTTTCCTGGAAAATTGGGGACTGCTCACCGCGCAGCAGACCCACGGCTGAACTCCACCCACCAGGCTGCGCAGAGTGGTGCAGTTAATTCCACTGTGCTGCCGGGAGCGGGACTCTGGCCACGCTGCACAGAGCAGTGAGAACGGTGCCCTGGACATCTGCTCCACCGGACTGGACCATCGGTGCACCTTGAATCCTGACACCAACCCTCAGTGTGCTGGCGTGGTGAGTCGGCGGCGGCACACTGACTCCTGATCCCGGGAGGCTGAATCAGAGGACCACACCCTGCATCCTGTGATGGCTTACTACAATCCCGGACTCGGGTATGAGACCCCTGGATGGACTGCAGCTTCCTAGACTAGCCCGCTGCGAGCTGGGGGCCCAGTGAAAGAGTGAGCATAGAACTGGGACGTGCCGGCAGCGAGTCCCGATGAGCCCCAGTGTCCTTGGACATCCCTGAATGGCTCCCCCTGCCACTGACCTCTATCGAACTCAGTCTGTCTGATCCTGGGTGCTGTGGCTCTGGTGGTCGGTGTGGGACGACACCGAAAGCCTCCTCCTGGTCCTGCACGCTGGGGTGATACCATGGTGCCCCCACTGCCCCGGCCGCCACATATAGTTGCCACACAGCCTCACTCCCACCTACGCTGCTCTCCTCCTCTGTGCGGACGGGCTATGACTGCGGCCCGGTTCCGGCACTCACCAACTGCTGTACCCCTGGCGTGGGCACACGGGCGTGACGGAGAAGGTACACTGCCTGAGAACCACTGATAGGTGGCGCAACAAATGCTCCACACACCCACCCTACTGCGAACAACCGGTGGGTGCCTTGTCACAGAAACGTTGCCATCTGACCCGACCCTCATAGCTGAAGCAGGGGTCATATCCCTCTTGGCACCGTAGTGCAGGCAAGACCTCCACCACTGCGATACTGAACCTAGCAGCAAGGACATATCTCCAAAACACCACACTCTCCAGCTGGATGCTGTCCGCCGGCCCGCCAACTTGGCATCCCGCGTGTAACATAGATCTCCTGGTGTGCTGCATTTCAGCTTACGCTCCCTGCTGCGACGCCATGGTGTGGCTGCTTCTTCTGCGACGAACAGGCGTCCTGAGGCCCTGACCGGACCAAACCAGCAGGCGCCACACAGTTGAGGCCCCGGCCACATGTCACACAGCACCCGCGCCAAGGTGAGTGCAGGAGGCGCTCTGACCTCACCTCTGTCCTTTAGAAGTAAATCAAGCAAGATGGCGACCCAAACTACCATGGATTCCACCTCCGGCAAGCTGGACGTGGTTTTAGCAGCAGTCGAAAAGATGGGCGAGTCCCTGCAGCGAGTGCACACTTCCTTAGAAAATAAAATTGAAAAGGTGGCTATAGACCTCACACATCGCATGCAGATCACCGCAAGCTGGCAGACCACACCACTACTGCAGAAGCGGACATTGCCGCCATCGTCCCGCAGGACGGACACGACGTAACATGCGTGTGGTAGGCCTGCCGGAAGGCCAGGAGGGGAAAGATCCGACTGTGTACTGAGACTTGGCTCCGCTCTCTACTACCAGAAAGCACTCTCTCATCTTATTTCGTAGTGGAATGGGCGCACAGGGTGGCTGCGAGACAGTTGCCAACGGGTTCAAACCCACAACTGTTCTTGATTCGCCTCCTCAATTACAGGGACATGGACGCCATATTGCAAGAAATGAGGAAACTGAGACATTCAGGTTGACAATCATAAAATAATGTTCTTCCCAGACTACACGTTACAGGTCCAAAAACAGAGATACTCCTACATGGCAGTCAAAAAACGCCTTAGGCAACACAATCTCCAGTACTCTCTCCTGTTCCCAGCACGTCTCTGCGTAGTCGCCAATGGAAAAACTCATTTCTTCCAAACCCCAGAACAAGCGGAAGAATGGATTGACTCTTATGCATCCGCAAACCCCGAGACTGCGCCCACCAACCAGCAGCAGCAGTCGCGCAGTGCATCCTCCCGCCGCCGTGCTGGTAGACGGCAGAGACACTCTCAGACCTCGCAGTCGGCTGGACCAGACCGGAGCCAAGCACTAAGTGAAAGCCGCGAGGTACTCCAAGCCACGGCGGACATTACAGGCTCTCAACTGGACGACCTGGCCTCTAGCTTGAGCCACCAGGACCAGACCAGCGACAATGACTTTTCCGATGACCTGCAGGCCACTCAACACTCTTAAGAACTGCCCAATGTCACTCCACAAACATCCGACGGCGTTGCCTAACAAGCTGCACTTGGTCATCGCTTATGCGACACGCCTTGGCTACCTGTCGGGGCCAGCGGGCATGGCCTGCCCTACCTTACACTGTCTCGTGCTGCAACCCATGTGAACTTTGACACAGTTGCAGTTTGGCTGTGCCTCAATCACTGACTCTACAATGGTCCTGGGGCTCCTCTCATTCCTTGAACCATGCACTTACACGTTATCCCTGTGTCGCATGGATCACCGAGCTGGGATATCGCCCAGCGCGACGCCTGCCCATTTGCGACTGGCCCGCAGCCGGGAAGCTTCTGAGAACTATTCAAGACACTTGCATATCCTTTGTTCATCACGCAGTGCGTAGCACACCCCACTTAGTCATTGTGTGAATATTGTCTTGGTACAAGGTTTGGTCGATTGACTGTTGCAAATTCACCCTTTTTGGAATTAGTTATTCTTTTTTAACTGTTTGCTTCGTCATCTAGCATGTGTAGAAGCTTAACTTAGGGCTAGGGGAGTCAATACTGCGACCATACTCATTGCTTGAAAAGTCTACATGTTTATGTGCTCTCTTTTTGTTCACATTCTTCACACACTAAGGCCTCCGTTAAAATAGGCACATGGAATGTGCGGGGCATACACACTCCATCAAGGCGCTATCAAATATACTCCTATCTCAGATGACACCATATACAGATAGCGCTGCTACAGGAAACTCCTTTGTCCAAAGCTGAGCTGCCAAACCTACATCGCCGCTGGTGGGGACAGCTGTATGCCAATGGATACTCCGCTTTGGCACGAGAGGTACTATTATGGGTCAGACCGGGGTTTCCTTTTTAAAGTCACAGATGTCAAAATAGACACCGAAGGCAGGTATGTAGCGGTGCACGGCACACTAGACGGCAGGTCTGTAGTACTTGCCTCGCTGTATGCACCGAACACAGAACAAGGGACGTTCTTCGATTATATTTCACAAATACTAGTGCCCTGGCATGATATTCCTATGCTGCTGGGGGTTACTATAATAGTGTACTGGATGCAAGGCTGGATCGGATGTTCCCCCCCTCTCCCAGGCACAAACACAATTCACGCCATGAGAGCACTAGTTGGCTGGGTGTTGCAATGGAGCCTGATTGATGCATGGAGACACCTACACCCGACTGACAGAGTGTACTCCTATTACTCAGGAGCCCACAGGATGCATGTTCACTTTGACTGCTTTATGACGTCCGCCTCCTTGCTGCCTTACGTAATCTTGGCGCATTATTTGGGCCGAACCCACTCGGACCACAATCCCCACACTCTAGACCTGCAGTGGGAAAACGTTAGACTCCCGATTCCCACTTGGCGGCTACAGCCTTATGTCTTATTAGATGCGCCCTTCCGTGGCTCATTACCCACCGCCTTTGATCAATATTTTTATGGCAATACTAGTACGGCCTCCACCGCCCAAATAGAGTGGGACGCTTTTACGGTGGTGATGCGTGGCCACTGCCTACACACACAAGCAGGTATGCGCCAGCAGTTGGAGAAGGACTTGCTCAGAATAGAACAGCGCTTAGCTACACTTTAGCAGGAGGGGGCCATGAATGCCATTGACACCATGTCCGAAGTGCAGGAGGAACATTCCCGGATGCTGGACAGGTTACGCTCTACGGAAACTCATCACCAGGGTGACAAGGCAGGCAAGCTCCTCTCATAGGTGATCCATTAGGATCTCCTGGGTCCGCCAATCACGTCTGTACGTACACCGCAGGATACTGTGGTGTACACCCAGGCAACCATTCATGACGAATTCACTTCTCACTATGCTCAGTTATAAAAGTCCCAAGCGCAGTCCACACCCGCTGAGCTTCAGTCCGTCCTGGCAGGAATCGTGCTACCGCAGCCCACCCCGAGCAACAAGAGGAGCTCAATGCTCCCCTCTTGCAGGAGGAAGAAAGAGACAGCATTTTTTTCACTATCTAATGGCAAATCACCGGCCTTGATGGTTTGCACGCGGAGTTTTATAAGGCATATTCAGACATCTTACTCCCACAGTTACTGGCTCTGTACGCAGCCGCCACACAAAATTAGGCGTCGCTTGACTCCTTACTTAAGCCGGGTCGAGACCCTCAACTCCTCGGCTCCTATCGCCACCTAGCACTCCTCAATACAGATTACAAAATATTTCCTTCTGCGCGGGCCAAATGCTTAGCCCCAATGGTAAAGACGCTGATCCATCCCGACCAGAACGGATTTGTCCCTACTAAAAGCAACTCCGTCAACATACGAAGGCTATTTCGTGTGCACACGTATGCCCCACATGACTGGACGCAAACTGGGTGCCTAGTTCTCAATTTGGAGAAAGCTTTTGACTCCCTAGAGTGGCCTTATCTTGCGGCATTCTTGCACAAAAACGATCTAGGGGACGATTACAAACAGATGGTCGGTTTCCTTTATCAACGTCCTACGGTACGAGTCAAGACGGGGAAGTTAATTTCCGACGCCTTGAGAATCAGACGAGGGACACGGCAAGACTGTCCGATGTCCCCAATACTTTTTCCCTAGCTATGGAGCCCCTGGTGGCATTACTCAGAGCCAGTGGTGGTGACTAGGGTATACCACTAGGCGATGGGCTACAAAAGGTCTCGCTATACGCAGATGACCTACTACTATATGTCAGAGACCTGCGGGCTATCCCACCGGCCATAGAGGACATTTTCCGACAATTTGAATGATTGTCAGGGCTCAAAGTAAACTGGATGAAGTCCGGAGTGTATTCTTTTGCCAACGGGGTGACTGACGCAACCATCACTATTAATGGAGCCACGTTGGCTTGGCATCCATTCATGTTCAGGTATTTAGGCATATACACATACAAATCCCCTACAGATATATTAGGGGGCAATTTGATGCGGGCCATAACGGCAATCACAGAGCAAGTCCACTTATGGAAAACGCTCCCACTGAGTGTGATGGGTCGTGTCACCTTGACGAAAATTATCATTTTACCGCAACTGTTATATCATTTCTCTAACCTCCCAGTATATGTCCCAGTCTAGATTCTCCAGAGCCTGGAGGACATCCTTCGTGATTTGATTTGGAACAAAGGCAGGCCACGAATAGCGCTAAGCAAGCTATAAGCGCCCACGTGAAGCGGCTGCCTAGCGGTCCCGAATATGGAATTGTATTACCTGGCTTCCCAGTTGCAATAGGTGTCAAAATGGATGAACGGGCATGGCTTAGCAGACACTGCGGCCACGACGCCATAGTCACAGTCCCAGCTGTACTACTACTTTCACCCTATAAATCGGCTTCCCTTTCCATCCCAGATCTACGAATCATTGGCTCATAAATGCTACAAGAGAAGCCTCTATCTGATCCGCGATTCGCCTCCCTATGTTCCACTATCATTAGTAGGAACCCCCAGAGGCAAGGGGAAAGTGTCAGACACTGAATTAAAAGCGTGGCATGAGGCAGGCCTAGACGCGGTGGGAGATTTATATGCGAGGGCAACCTATTGAGGGCAGATGCTCAGTGCTTGTACCTCAGTGACCCATTGAGGTAATGTCCCACTGAGGTAATGGCAACAAGTAATGCTTTTTTAAACATCAATAGCCTCAGCTAACAACTATGAATGGGCTCAAACGGAGCTCCCATGAAAAAGGCCAATAATCATAAATTATAAATGGGAGTACGTGGAAATACATTTGTCTGTCTCTTCAAAAACCTAACTATGATCATGGATTTATACAGGGCAGGGAATGAAAGGCCAATAAGACTATACCATACCCCCTGACGGTGCACAGCGTACAGCCCTGCAGGTCCAGCGAGAGTGCAAATCGAAGAACCTTATATAGGCAAGCCCTCAAGGCAGCCACCTCGTGCTTCACACACAAAGCAACAAATGTATTGCTCATTCCAGGGTCTACCATTTTGGTGGAGGGGTGACTAGCAGAGAGATTCACGTTGACAGACTCACTCCAGATGGGGGCATGACCAGGCACGGATGTAGACGGACACGGAGCTCACGCATGGGGATTCCCCATCCAACGACATCCTGAGGCCCATCACCCCTACAATGATGGTGGGAGTCCTGGGGAAAGCCCTATGAGCATACTGGGGCAGAAGACAAGTATGGATCTGTGGCGGAAAAGTCCTTAGCGAAATAAGACTACCTTGTGTCGGGTCACCCATGATGGCAGTCACAGTATGAACACAGAGCAAACCGTGCTGCAGAGAACCCTAGGTCTCAACTGGCCCAGCCGAGAGAGTTTGAGAGGCCCGCTTCCAAGTAGTGGACTATGAAAACAGGACGAGGTACCGCCGGTCTTGCCTGCGCAGTTCCCCTAGGTAACGAGGCCCGAGGCGGCGCAAACACGGCTGAGAGATCCCAACAGGACCCGTCTGAGGACCCCCTTACCTGCTCCTGATCGGATGCGACAGAGCCTCCAGTACTCTGTCATCCTAATGGGGAATTCCACCAGAGTCTCCAATTTGGGGCCTTGAGCGGGCATGGCCCACTGAGAGAGTGAGGTGCCCCTCTCGCTACAGGACATTCCCTTTGATGCTGTACCACTGCTGCAGGGGCGAATCCTGGAAGCACAGGGCGGCTCCCGCTTCCTATGGAGGTCAGCACTCTGAGACACAGATAGAAGCTAGAAGTCCACTGGTGAGTGAGCACGTTGGGCGGAGCGAGCCACCTGGCTGGGAGGACTAAGTTGTGGGCGAGGTGACCCAGAACTGGCTGCAGAGGCGCAGCGACTCTGCGGAGTACGGAGGTTGCCACCACGCAATTGCATAAGAGCCTTGCTGTGCAGCCAGAGCACACCAACTTGGAAAAATCGTGAAGCTGGTACAAACTCGCACCACCACTCCTGTGCCTGAAACCTAGGGGAAGTGTTGGCCCTGGCCCCCAGATACCTTTAGGGGACCCAGTGGGGAGCTACAGGAGTGACGCTACACGAGGAACTGCACTGGAATCTTGCGGGGAGAGGCCTGCATTAGTGGTCAAGTGAGCGAACACTAGTTTGCAGTAAAGCTCATGGTGGTGACATCTGGCCCTATTGGGTGTCCCTAAAAGAGTACTACTTCCCCAGGGAATACCGTACGCTAAGCTGTTGGTGGCTGCAGTGGGCTACTCTTTCTTAAACATGGGAAAGGCACCCAGGAAACGCGGGCAGAACGCCCCTGATCCGGCTTGGCCACCCTGCAAACAGACAAAGAGGAGGAGAATGGACTGCTCCCATGAGAGGCCCCTCAAGACCGACCAAGGCAGTCTGCCATCATGGACACCATTACTGCATCTCGAGAAGTACTGGAGGCAAAGACAGATGCCACAGGCACAGATCTCAATCTACTCAAAGATGACCACCACCGACTAGCAGACAGGGTAGTATCTACTGATGTTGGATCAAGAGGGGAGATCCCTATTGACAAAAAAAGAGCATCTTCGCTGGCAGAGGACAGAGACAAACAACACAAAGTAATAAGGGCAGTGGGGGAGATTAGCAATGCTGGTGCGAGCCCTCGATCTTCACACAGTGACCAGGAAGACCAGAATTCAAGATACCTACCAGGTTGCTAGCTCTACAGAGGGCTCTGATGTTAACCTGCCTAAGTTTACCACTAAATCGTCAAACACGATTATATGAAAGTGGGTTCTGAGTGACATTGAACAACGTACATGATGGACTGAATCCTCTTAGACAATATGTATTTAAATCTCTCTCTCTGTCCTGCTCAGGTGTATAGGGGAAGGAGGGAGGGTCTGACACTTTCATATAACTTTAGAAGGGAAGGTTCTGGGCTGGGATGCTCCACATGGTCAGTGGTCGCTCTCCTTCACCCCTTACTACAGTTCCGCGGGTACCCCCATGAATATATACCCGTTGGTATCTTGTTTGGATGGGATCTGGACTGCTAACTGTCCTGGGATGACGGAGTTGGGGTTTCATGGTTTGTTGTTTTTTTAGTTGGGGTCTGGGCGTGCCTGGTGAGCAGGATACAACCTAGACATACTACCGGAAACATTTGGGTATAGACCAAGGGGAATCCCTAGGAACAGGGGACAGATGACACCATGGAACACATGGCACCCGACGAACGAGTTACTTACTGTCGGTAACAATGTATCTGGTAGAGATATAGTCTAGCTGTAGATTCCTTAACTTAGAACATCCCCAGCAGTCAGACTGGATCCGGGGTGTCAGACTATATCCGGAAGTTTTTCGTCAGCAGTACCACTGACCGCGTCGGTAGGAGTCGTCGCGCGGCTCCGGATACGTCGTAGTCACCGAGATGACGTCGCTGGAGCTACAAAAACTTCACAAGATATATGCCTATCTGGCAAGGTGGGGGTGTACATTGCCATGTTACAGGAAACACAAATGCCAAAGAAGGGGCAGCGCTACAGCGCAGATGAAGGGGGCCAGGCTTTCTACACAAACTATTCAGCCTTTGCCAGAGGAGTGTTGGTGTGGGTTAACCCCTTGCATGCTCCTGACGGAACCATTCCGTCACGAGACACGGTGGTGCTGTGATGGTGACAGAATGGTTCCGTTTCGGCCCGGCCGCGGCGCTGATTTCGCGCCTGCGCTGAGCGCTCCATTGAGCGGGCAGGGCCGTGACGGAACCATTCTGTCACAAGCACAGCAACACCACAGCGGCTTGTGACGGAGTGGTTCCGTCACGAGCATGGCGGCGCCGCTCGGCCCCCCTACCCACTAGCGCTGTGGCGGAATTACCGCAGCGGCCAAAGGGTTAAAGCAGGGGTCCCCTTTCAGTGTAGTGGCTACCTGGTGGACCCTCAGGGACAGTACGTAGTGGTAACTGGTAAGCTAGATGGCAGAGATGTGACTATTACGAGTATCTAGGGTCTGAATGTCGACCAAATCTCATTCTTAGCAACCTTTTCCAAAGCATTAGCGCTCTACCTAGTGGGATTGGTAACCTATAGGGAGCAGATTATATTTGTGTGGCAGACGTGGTATTAGATCGTTCTCATCCCCCCTTGCAGGGGTCCCCCAATGTCAGAACTGCTGAGGACACCAATGGGGACTCGTGGAGAACACTACACTCAGGTGAAAGGGACTATTTAAGATCATCAAACGCCAATCTGTTGAAGATTCCAGCCTTCAGATTGGTGTCGAAGTGAGGAAAATCGCTTACAGTCATAGGATCAAAGGCATGGAATAAACTTACTCCTCAACTTTGTCAGATTACATCCAAGTCTCAGTTCAGGAAGGCACTTAAAATCTGGATTTTTGGTGCACCGGGCACACTCTGCAAAACTCTGATCTGATCTCCTATTGAATACCGTTAGCAGTAAACCAGCTTTGGGTTCACTCTTTTGGTTTATTTATATATTTATTTATATTAAGTTTTATATAGCGCAAACTTGACCCGAGAGGGTATCGGAGCGCTTTACATTTAGGATCGTTGCTTTAAAATTTACATCAGATACAAGTGCATAGTAAGATACAGTACACAAACAATGTTTCAAGACTTCGTAGGAGGGAGGGGAGGAATGAGTAATAGCGGGGAGACGAGGAGGAACTGTGCCCAAAGTCCGGGTGGGTAGGTGACAGTCAAGGGGGAACCAAGGCCAATCTCCTTATTAGCTGTCTAGCAGCTCCACCGGTGATCAGCCATGTTGCTCAGGTCTCAGCGTTCAGGAAAAACAATTTTTAGTTTATTCGATTTGCGGAGGTTATATAGTACTGTCTAGCCCCGGAGGTATCCATTACAGCGCCAAGAGGCTCCTCGGAGTGATAGTCGCGATATATAAATATACCTTTACATTACATAACATTACCACCTAGACCCCACTATACCGAGCCTAAGCCTACAGGTCCGCATCATGTTGAGACTGCCTGCGCCGGGGGTGGAGGGCAACTCTGAACTAAGAGTTATTCAAAAGTGTTGGGTTAGGAGTCTGCAGAAGCTAAAAATAAGACGCCCATTCGCCCCAGACATTCCACTGGAATTTCTTATTGCCACATAGGGGGTTGGGGCGGGGAGGAGGGAGACTGGTGCGGGTTGAGGGAATGGACGAAAATTAGAGCGTCCACTATCAGTGCGCTATATGAAGATGGCTCCCTATTGAAATTTGAAGATTTCCGATAACGTTATGATTTACCACAGGGCCACTTCCTGTTACACAGAGCCCTCACCGCAGCGTTACACAACACTGGGAGACAGGGCTCTCTGAACTTTCACTGTCGGGCGGGTACCAATATGTAGTGGCCTCATCCGGGACATACAAAGCAGTCACTTCCCTATACCCCCAGCTTCGGACCGAGGAAAAAATCTGGGGTGAATTAGTCGAGCGCTTCTCTAGAGTATCTAGGAATGCCCGGTTCCAATTGATAAACTTTTATGTACTCCACAGAGCATACCTCACACCTGCACAAATAAATAGATACTTTTTAATAGAATCTGTTAAATGCCCCCGTTGTGAGGAGGCAGGGGCCGATTTCCTGCACATGTTATGGAGCTGCCCAGAGTTGGGAAGCCTCTGGGGGGTGGTGACAAACATATTAGCTGAGGTGACAGAGAGAGAGCGGTTTATTGTACACCAAGGCACTGTTACATTTGTTCCAACATACTTCCAAAACTAAAGTGACCTGTACATTTCAAGACTTGTCACTCTGATTATCTAAGAGAGAGATTGCCAGACATTGGAAATCGCAGGAAGGGCCCTCAGTAGAGGGGTCGAAAAGGGAGGTCCTACGATGGCCGGATTATGAAAGAGCCATACGACAGAGGCCAGAAGTGGCCAGGAATCTTTATAGGCTGCCTGGGCATGGGAGGCTCTGGTGACATTAATGAAGCACCCTGACTCCTCCTCCCAAGAGTAGGCGCAAGATACCCCTTGATATTATACGTCACAAAACTACTTCTTATGTCACATTACGCTCTACACCCACTTTACCCTCAGCAAATGATGTCGGAAAGGAGTTCACAGGACTAGAAAATATAAGTTAGCACAGGTCACTGCCACACACTCATATGCTGCATCTCACATGGAGACATTAGACTCAGCCATGGCACGCCTAGAGGGAAGGGGAGGGGGGATGAACCGGGAGGGTTGTTAGTTTGATCAGAACAGTTTGACTTACAATGTATGCGAATGAGAATATTTGCTTAACTGTGGCTGGAAAAATACTTACATATGTAGCTATATCCTGTTGTACAGAATATGCATTCATGAATGGATTAACACTTCCTTATATCCAGTCTAACGAGAAGGGTGGCAGTCAGTCCCATTGGAGGATTGTACTCACATATGTATTATTGCTTGATTGATTGTGTATTGCCAAACCCGTAACTTGCTATCGTTTTGTAATCAATAATTTTTAAACAGACCTCAGACATGAAGTTTGGGGTGAGGAACCTGCCCCTCCAAATGGGAGAGGATGTATGCTCTGAGGGGAAGTTGGAGCGGTGGACACAGAGATGGGTAAACGCTCTTCATACCACACTTTCTAGTCCAGTCCATATTATCTGGTACAGGTGAATCTTCCGCAGAACCGGTTAGACTCGTCATCCTTGGTGTGGTCTCCCCCTAACCTGTTTGCCATCTCCTACGGTTTTCTATATTAATTTTTTATTGGCATTAGGCCTCTGTGCAATTTACAACCAGGTACAATTGGTTTACAGCAAATTGGCACAGTTAATTCCCTAGTAAAGTTGTACTAAGTGCACTCAGGTCCAGCAAATTATATACTATTAGTTGTCGTGCAGCACTTATGTAGCCTTTTCAAACATGTCTTAGGCCTGCCATTACAGCATGTTTGCTGTTTTAAATTGCCAATTTGACCTGGTAAAATAAGCCATTTGCCGGGCCTAAATATCGCTTTTTAATATATATAGGTCACCCTAAGGTATGCCATAACCAGCCACAGGATGCATAGCATTGTATTTGAAAGGTAGGACATGTGTTTTCAGGTCTTCCATGTTCTGGTAGAGAAAAACGCTCAAATTTAATTTTCTCTACTGTGGAGCCTACCTCTCCTGTAGGGTAACACTGGGTTACCTTATTACATTCAATAATAGCTAACTTATGATTGGGAAATATAGAAATGTCATGTTAGGTCTCAAATGAATTATTTAAAACTCTTTGATGTTAAAGTTGGATTTTAAGTCACAATTCTAAAAATGAAAATTTTAGAAAGCTTGTATTTTCTGGTCCTTAACCATTTGATGCATGCAGCCTGTGTCCTGCGTTACAGTTGACCTTTGAGTATTAGGAGTGTTAGTATGACAGTGAGACAAGGGGTACTAGATGTTGGCAGGATGGGCCATCCCTTCCAGAATACATAGCGCAGATCTGTTCCCTGCCACTCTTATATTTCAAAGGGCTGCATCTAGCACACTCCCGAAGGAACTTGATACAAGCCCATTGTTACTCCAGACCATTTGGACGGTGAGCAGGGGAAGATGATTTCCAGAACCAGATGTGGGGGTAGCCTAGAAGGTTCCCGCACTTCAAAGGCTGGAATAAGGTTTAAATACTGGACCCTCAGACCCACTCTTCAGTACACTCCTGAACCTGCAGAGGAACCCCAGAAGGACTGCCTTGTACCTCAGAGGACTGCTCTGCTTCTTGAAGTTTGCTTGTACCCTCAAAGGTCTGCTATCTGTTTGAACCCAGGACTACATTAGTGACTACAAGGGTTAGTTGTCTGGCCTCTTGTGAGGGAAACGGTGACATCACATGAGCTCCATAGACCTTCAGTCCTGCACCTGGCTGGTGCCTGGAATGAGTCCTAACCCTCCAAGTGGATTTTTAGAAGATGGTACCATAGGCAAACACACATCACTATTTATCTTGCAATGGATTGCTTGGAAAGAACTTCAATTTACAACAAAATGTTTAGTTTTAATAAGTTCTTAGGTTTCCTAAAGACAAAAACCTGAGATCAGTTTTAATATCTAAAGTGTGGAGCATCTGCTGGTGTAGATGGGTTAGAAACGAAAGTCAGTAAGGTAACAGTATGATTAATGTGGAAATCGGACTCAAATTTTGATAAAAATGAAGAATGGTATCTTAAAACAACCCTATTAGAATATAAGACAGTAAACAGTTCTGCTGCTGAAAAGTTTTGTAACTTCTAGCTGGTGAGCAATGTAGTTCTGTGATGTGATTGTGAGATCTAGAAGGTCTGAGTATTGCCACTGTCCCAGCCAATCTTGGGCTATCACAATCATTTTTATTTGTTCAGTTTAACAATCACCATTAGTATGGGTTAGTCAGAGGAAAGACATTGACAAATAATACCAACCAATTGTTCAAAAGGGCCTGCCTTTGGAGATAGACCATTTCTACAGACAAAGATGACACTTCAAGTATTGCCAAGAATAACAGCTCAACAGGCACCCCCTACCACAGGGGGTGCAGTAACATTTGTTGTTCATGTACATGCTGCATATGCCTTTTAAATCTTTTATGCATGGGTGCAGTGCTGGAATGAAGGAGGATCCAACTGGATCCCAGATCCGGCAGCTATTATTGAAACAGATTGGGCATCTGTCAGCAAAATGTGCATAATTTTTCCCAGAATTAAATTGCTATCAACAGTACCCAATTCAGAAGTGCCTGCACACGGTCTGCTTTTTGGTCACAGGTGCAACTTGCTGGCAGGCAAGGGGGCTTTCTTCTTTTAGAATACAGCTGAATAAATAACAAAGGCCGAATTTAAAGAGCCATTAATCCTCCTTTTGTTAAGAGTATTTCCACAATTAACAATTTAAATGCCACCTACTAGTTATTTTTATTCAATTCATTTCTAGAGCTACTCATACCAGTGTAGGGTGTCGGAGAGCTTTACACCACAAATAGACATTATACATTGACAATAAATCACACAAGTGTGTGAATCAATATATAGCATTTTTACATAAGAAAATTAGGCTTCCAAGGTGTAGAAGCAAACATCATCTTTAATGCTATTAATAATATTCTAGTGGTCTAGAGAAACAAATCAGGAATTACAACAACACATTGATTGGTGTGGTCTTTACTGATAAGGCGGTATTACAACCAGCCTTATCATACCAGATTGAGAAAAAAAACAATAAGGTTCTAAACCAATGTCTTACAGTTTGCATGCAGACCCTTGATGACAGTTCATGGCTCACTGTGCTATATTAGGAAATGCAATTTATGAACTGCAGGTAATAAAAGGATCTCTGTCAAAAGCAATAACCCAATTACCTAGCTACATAAAATAAACATCTCTCATGCCAAACAATGTCCTTTACAGGAGACACAGTAACCCTCTATGCTACTTTAGGAGTCAAAACTGTGACTAATTAAAAAACATTTCTAACCAGTAAGTCCATTTACAGCCATAGTTATCTTACTATTATTGTATTCCCTGAGATTTATTGGGCACACAAAGTTCTCTGTAGCAGGTGCCTTAACCCCATGATATATTTTAAAATGCAGCCACTGCCACCAATTAAGCCAAGACAGATTTAATGTCACATGTCCTATTGTTTCCAGTGTCTTGGTGGCAGGGGTTTTGAAAAATAAATGTGTAAGATGACTGTCAGACTGCTATTCATAACTTCCCCTCATGACTCCACTTCCTTTTTGTTGCCACACCTTGACCCCCAATTTATGGGTTCCCGGAGAATTTCTTTCCAGCACTGCATGAGTGGAGTTTGATGCTATAAATCCCAATACTAGGAAGTGTCATGCATACAGTCCTGCCCCAGTGGCACAAAATTACTGGGCTTCTCATGACTTTGAAGTGCCTCCTACTACCAAGGAAAATAATGGGTTCCCTAAGTAATGCAGCAGCAAACCTAGAGGATGGGGAAGTAGTAAGATTATAAAATCAAACAGTTGTATCTTTAGGTCACAACAATCCTTATTGTAACAGACCGCTGCCAAAACAGCTCCTACAGGATCAGCGCAACAAGCACAGGTTGTCATACAGGCAAACAGTTTTTAATTTATTTAAGAGCGCTGGCAAGACCCGAGGGTACCAGAACACTTTACAGCATCTTTTGTCATTAACAGTCATTTAGAATATGGTATGATTGTAGTGCCAAGAGTTCAATCATAATTCGTCCACAGACTATAAATGCAATTATGGGCAAGGTACCCATAAACTGGACGAAACACCTCAAGACAAACAGAAAACTTTGCGTCTTCCACTTAGAATGGTGCCACTCGCAGAAGGGTACAATATCTGGCTAAGTGTATTTGCGAGTAGTTACACTACTACTGTTGTACGGTTTCCACTTTGTCAGGAGGGACTGTTGGCTTGCTGGACAACAAACATTGGGATGTTGCCAGACTAATTCCATGCACCACCTCAGGAAATGTTGGCCTCTTGACCAGCTAGCTCACAGTGCCACGGTATGTTCTCCTTAAACCAAGTAAGATAAATGGTTTGGGCAACCTTTGAACATGACAGCCCTCACTCACAAGGAATCATGGTACCAGCTCTAGAACCTTCTCACTCAGTCATTCGCGCATACTCAAAGATACACAAGAAATACTCAAAGGAGAATTTCAATATTTATTGAACCATTTTGATTCTTGCATACAATGTATACGCTGTAATGAGTAATAGATCAAAGAAGATAAAAGTGATTAGCAGTATAAGAACAGTGAATAGGATAACAATTCCATCATTGTGGTAAAACAGAACATATTTGCTGGCATAGAAGTACTGGGTATAATGTACTCCTACTATGCGCTCCTTAACCTAGGTGCCTAGGGCGGGTGTTCTGCCAAGAATACCCTACTGGATGATCTAACTCCCCACTACCTGAATGTAAATGTATGCAGGTCTCCTTCTTGGTCACAAGTTAGGTATTTCTCCTTGCAGTGGTTACACAGGAATCAGCTGGGCTGAGACTCCGACAACAGCGATCTCGCAATGACAGCAGAGTGCTCCTCTCCCTTGAACAGAGATGCATGTGTATTTATAATAATAATATCCATGCTTCCGTGTCAAGGCTGCACAATGTGTGTTCAGGCCTTATACTAAATGTTCAAGGTGTCATGATAGTGTACTTACAAACTGGAATTGTAAGCAATGTGGTTTCAGAGATACAAATCTTGTAGTCTTATGCAAGCAAATGTGTGTCAAAAGTCAGCGTGTAGAAAAGGCGGCAACTTAAGAAACATGTGTATGTAAAAATGGCAGTGTTTCCTCTTGGGACTAGCCTAGCCACATGACATTTACTCCTCTGACGTGACTCAACTAAAGCTATTTCGTATTAAAAAAGCAACCTAGAGCAATGCCACTGAATATATATCTATACAAAAGGTGCCAACATTATTAAAAAGGCAATCATATAGTTTGAAACTAAAGCATTCAGAAAGCCATCATTAAAAATATAAAAGTTAATAAAAACCAAATTTAAAAGGAATTTAGCTTGTTAAAAATTAAATGAATCAGAAATTCCCATCAAACAGAATAACCAATTGTTTATGTGTTCTGAGAGGCGAATGAATGAATAGGAATTTGTATAGCGCGGACTAAGCTCAAGGGTATCAAGGCGCTGTGTACAGACAAGCCTACAAGCACAACCAGCAATGCATACTCAAACCAGTCTCGCTTGGGAAGATTTAGCACCAGCCTTGCCGCTGCATTTTGTACCAGCTGAAGGCGGCGCAGTGGGCCCTTGTTAACCCCTCCCATGCTGATGACGAGCTCAGCTTATCATCAGCCACGGTGCTCCTGTGCTGATGACGAGCTGAGCTCGTCATGGCCATTAGAACGCTCGCACGCTGGGATAATTCCCCTGCTGTGATGAACGTTCTAAGGAAACGGGTGTGGCCGTGACGAGCTCAGCTCGTCATGAGCACAGGAGCACTGTAGCTCATGACGAGCTCAGCTCGTCACGAGCACCAGGGCGCTGTGCGCGCCCCCGCACAGCAGGAAAATTACCCCAGCAGCCATGGGGTTAATTCCCAGATAAAGGGCATTGCAGTAATCCAGCCTCGCCAATATTAAGGCCACAACCACCTTTTTACGAGCTTCAAGTGACACAAAACTGGGAAATTTTTCTTATGACTCGAATAAGTCCAAAACAAGTGGCCACTGTTCTAGAGACCTGACGAGACATGGAAAGGCAGTCATCAACCACCACTCCAAGATTTTTCCTATGGGAGACAGGAGTGGGACAGGTTCCCAGGGAATTGGGTCACTACTCGCGCGACCAGATGTCAGAGTTGTCCCCAAAAATCAGGACTTCTGTCTTCTCACCATTTAGTTTAAGCTAATTTTGAACCATCCATGAAGAAACAGCTGTCATACAGTCTGTAAAGCTTTGTGTGAAGTCTAAACATTTCGGTTCCGAGCAACTAAAAATGCGGTGCTTTGACCATCCAAAGTTTTGTGGGAAATTAGTGCAGAGTAGCGACTTTATCAGGAGGACCTTGCAAACTGAATATCAAACGTCTCCTTTGCAGATGTTAAGGCTAGGTCTTTCTGAAACAGTTAGGCTTTCAGTCTGCTCAAGGTGTCAAAGCGCACATCTGAAACCTTTATCGAAGCCCAAAGATTAACCTCCCTACCTGTATGGGCAGGAGGAAACAGTATTTATGCACAAGTCACAACAGAAGAAACCATGAAAAGATAGGCTATGCTCTGTCTTATACCGCAGCACTTTGATCACTTATCAAATAACTCCCATTAGAGAGCAATCTGAAAACCGGACGAATCATAGTCAATGGGGAACCTATCAAGTATCACAATAAGTTTGCCATGGACACGATAAAAGCATTGAGGAGTGAAACCCCCTTGCACACTAAGGAACCATGTAAAGCTTTCTCGCAGCCAGAACCGCTGAGAAAAATCTCAGTTTCCTTATTCTGACAAAGTCATTTAAAAGATAATTCCCAATACTCCTGTACATACCCTTACCCTAACGCTTTATATCTGCCCACTTGATGGTGTTGTAGACAGTTTTGGAAACAGATCGACGAAACAGGGCAAAGTAATGAACCTGTGGATTAACCAATCAGCGGAATGCGTTTTAGCAACTGTAAAAGGTAATTTCTCCAACTTTTCTATGTGTAACATAGTGTATGCCACATCTTTGCGTGTTATGAGTATTAGCTGTTTTATAGGGTGGTATGGTGAAAACAGGCTTGTGGTATTAATATGTCACCATGGTACATGGCCAGAACATAGTGTCTGAAGTGTCAAACTCAAAAGCATGATAAACCTAAGCTGTGACTGCCCAAGTTGTAACGCAATGTTCTGTATAATATCTATTGCCGACTATGCCATGTTACCCATGGAGAAGATTCTAGAGAACAAAGTTGTCCTACCGATGTCAACCACTGCTACAGCCCTTTCTAAATTTGCCCTTGGTGCAGTCTTTCAGCAGCTTCCTGCTGAGAAACGTTCAATATATCATTGTATATTGCATAAAAGAAGCGTTTTTGACGTGGTGTTCGAGGGCCTAGCAGGAAGTCCTGCAGTTCCAGGTCATCAGAAAGAATGGACAAGTATTGTTTCACCTAAGACAAGGTTGAGGTTTTAAGCCAACACTAAGTTGTCACCACCCAGAGTGTTCTGTCTGCACGTAACAGGTCAGGCTTGCTTAAAAACCCCTTTGTATTCCCAGGAACCGTGCTGGACATCAGTTAGTGAGCGACCCTTGACCTTGCCAGGTAGGTCGCTCCCCCTCGCTGCAGCTCCTCCAGCGCTTGTGCCAGCATCCTTCTCTCTGCCCTCCTGGGCGCTGTTTTTCCCTTGCCCCCCCTGCCCACTGCTCATATTCCCACAGCTGCTGCCCCTGCGGCCCCGCCCCCTGCGCCCATTCACCGTCCCCTGCCTCCCGCCTCCCAGCTGCTCCTCCCTCCCAGCTCCCCTTCATAAGGCGCCACCTGCGCGGTGAGGAGAGCGACCCTTGACCTTGCCAGGTAGGTCGCTTCCCCCCGCTGCAGCTCCTCCAGCGCTTGTGCCAGCATCCTTCTCTATGCCCTCCTGGGCGCGGTTTTTCCTTTGCCGCCCCTGCCTACTGCTCATTTTCCCACCGCTGCTGCCCCTGCGGCCTCGCCCCCCCATGCCCATTCACCGTCTCCTGCCTCCCAGCTCCCCTTCAAATGGCGCGCCGAAGCCGTGCCTAAGGCAAGCCCATCTGCAACCATCTGTGCCTGGACCGCGCCCAGTGCCTGAACCCCTGGACCCCGCGAACGCCACAACACCAAGACTCCACTACGACGCCAGCAGCCTCCAGGCACTCAACGCCGGCGGAAACCACACCTGCTTCCAGGCCATCCCGAAACGGACCCACGGACCCTTCTCCTGCTACTCCTGCAGCTTCACCTGCGACAGAAACACCAAACCTCCAAGGACTGGAGCCAACCACCTCCGCTGCATACTCCACAACACCCGCTCCGCACGCAAACACGCCGTCGAGCTCTGGGATCTGCACGACACCTCCGTCCCAGACGCGGCCTTCCTGACCGAAACCTGGTGGAACGACTCCTCGGCGCCCGACATCGCCATAGCTATCCCGGACGGCTACAAGATCACCCGGAGGGATCGCGCCAACGGAACCGGAGGAGGAATAGCCATCGTCCACAAGTTCACCCTCAAGGTCGCCACCCACGCAGACGGCATCCTCCACACCGCCGAACACATGCACGTCCGAATCCACACCGACCCCAACACCACCCTCAGAGGAACACTCGTCTATAAACCCCCCAAACCACGGGCTCAGTTCACCGACTCCATCGCGGACCGCGCCAGCACCCACGCTCTCGCTTCCACGGACTACATCCTCCTCGGGGACCTGAACTTCAACTCGAGAACAACAACGAAGCCAACTCCGCCACCCTGATCGCCAACCTCAGGCTCAAACAACTCGTCATCGTACCCACAGACGCTGCCGGCCACACGCTGGACCCAGTCTTCTCCACAGGCACCCACGTCACCTTCGACTACACCACCGAACACCGTGGCATCCATTTCACCTTCATGAAACCAATCACGCACCACCGCACCAAACAGCTGCCTCGCGCTGCTGGAGCAAAGTCACCAAAGACCGGCTGATCACCACCCTCGCCCAGAACCCACCCACCGACCCCACCAACCCAGACACCACAGTCCGCAACCTCAGACAGTGGATCGACGACTGCGGCAACACCCTCGCCCCACTCAAGAAACCCTCCAACAACCACGCCAGCAAGAGAGCCACCTGGTTCACCGACGAGCTCCAGACCTCCAAACGCGCATGCTGGAAACTGGAGAAAATATGGCTCCACGAACGCACACCGGACAACCACGCAGCCCACAAGGACGCCACCTGCAAACATCACCACCTCATCAGATTAGCCAAGAGATCCTCCTTCAAAGACCGCTTGGACAACAACGCACACGACATCAAAGAGCTCTTCAGCATCGTAAAGGTACTCTCCAACCCCAGCGCCAACACCAACGACATCCCGCCCTCACAAGAATTGTGCGACTCACTAGCCATCTTCTTCCACCGCAAGATCGCGGACATCCACAACAGCTTTAACACCACAACCGCCCCGACAACGTCAGACTCCACCTCCCCTGCGAACACCACAAGCACCATCCGCCTGACCTCCTGGTCCAACGTCAAAGACATGCAAGGTCATGAACTCCATCCACTCAGGATCGCCGTCAGACCCGTGCCCACACCACGTATTCAACAAAGCAGACGCAGCCATCGCACCCAAACTACGGAAGGTCATCAACCTCTCCTTCGAAATAGAGACATTCCCTGAAAGCTGGAAGCACGTCGAAATTAACGCCCTCCTCAAAAAGCCCAAGGCGGACCCCGAGGACCTTAAGAACTTCAGGCCCATCTCCCTGCTCCCGTTGCCTGCAAAGGTCATCGACAATATCGGCAACAGACAACTTGTCCGCCACCTGAAAGACAACAACATCTAGGACCCTTCCCAGTCCGGATTCAGATGAAACCACAGCACTGAGACAGCCCTCATCGCTGCCACAGACTAAATCAGGCGCCAACTAGACAACGGCCAAACATCAGCACTCATCCTCCTTGACCCGTCGGCCGCCTTCGACACGGTCTGCCATCGCACTCTAAAGACACGCCTCCTAGAAGTCGGAATCCAAGAGAAGGCCCTTGACTGGACCACGTCCTTCCTCACCGGCAGAACCCAGAGCGTCCGCCTCCCACCCTTCCAATCCGAAGCCACCGACATCATCTGCAGCGTCCCCCAGGGATCATCCCGCAGCTCGACGCTGTTCAACATCTACATGGCCACCCTCGCACAAGTGGCCCGCCAGCACGACCTCAACATCATCTCCTACGCCGACGACACCCAGCTCATCCTCTCCCTCACCAAGAACCCTCATACCGCCAAAACCAACCTCCACGAGGGAATGAAGGCCATCGCCGACTGGATGAGGAGCAGCCGTCTGAAGCTGAACTCAGACAAGACAGAGGTACTCATCCTCGGACCCACCCCCTCAGTCTGGGAGGATTCCTGGTGGCCGACCACACTGGGAATAGCACCAACACCCACTGCCCATACACGCAACCTAGGATTCATCCTCGACTCCTCCCTCTCCATGGCTAAGCAGGTCAGCGCTGTCTCCTCCTCCTGCTACAACACCCTCTGCATGCTCCGCAGGATCTACAAGTGGATCCCGATCGAAACAAGAAGAACGGTGACACAGGCCCTCGTCAACAGCAGACTGGACTACGGCAACGCATTCTATGCAGGAATCTCAGCCAAACACTTACGACGACTACAACGCATTCAAAACGCCTCCGCCCAACTGATCGTCAACGTCCCCCGCCGCAGCCACATCACCCCCCACCTGAGAGACCTACACTGGCTCCCAGTAGACAAGAGGATCACCTTCAAGCTCCTCATCCACGCACACAAAGCACTCCACAACGCGGGACCAGCCTACCTTAACAGCAGACTCAGCTTCCACACTCCCCCCGCCAGCTCTGCTCTGCCAGCCTCACCGTTGTCCCCCGCATCCAACGAACGACCTCCGGCGGCAGATCCTTCTCCTACCTCGCGGGCAAGAATTGGAACACTCTCCCAACCCACCCACATACGGCAGACCTAAGACCTACTCGCCTTCAGAGGACTCCTCAAGACCTGGCTCTTCGAGCAGTAGCAGCACCCCCTCCCCTCAGCGCCTTGAGACCCTCACGGGTAAGTAGCGCGCTCAACAAGTACTCTGATTGATTGATTAGTATCGAACAGTCAAACTAAACATCCGCTCCAATTGGTGTCTGATAAATTGTACAAGCCATTGAGTAGCACTGGGTCTAGTGTTTTCTCCTCGTATTTTGGAAACTGTTGCCAGTTTTCAAAACGTGCAAATACGGGAA